>NC_135235.1:768401151-769019365 GCF_051348905.1 Ranitomeya variabilis | reverse complement strand
GTGTCCCTATTACTGCCCCTGATACCCCAATACTGAGCCTCTGCCGTATGTGTCCTTATTACTGCACCTGATACCCCAATACTGAGCCGCTGCTGCCATATGTGTCCCTATTACTGCCCCTGATACCCCAATACTGAGCCTCTGCTGCCGTATGTGTCCTTATTACTGCACCTGATACCCCAATACTGAGCCGCTGCTGCCGTATGTGTCCCTATTACTGCACCTGATACCCCAATACTGAGCCTCTGCTGCCGTATGTGTCCCTATTACTGCACCTGATACCCCAATACTGAGCCTCTGCCGTATGTGTCATTATTACTACACCTGATACCTCAATACTGAGCCGCTGCTGCCGTATGTGTCCCTATTACTGCCCCTGATACCCCAATACTGAGCCTCTGCTGCCGTATGTGTCCCTATTACTGCCCCTGATACCCAAATACTGAGCCGCTGCTGCCGTATGTGTCCCTATTACTGCCCCTGATACCCCAATACTGAGCCGCTGCTGCCGTATGTGTCCTTATTACTGCCCCTGATACCCCAATACTGAGCCTCTGCTGCCATATGTGTCCCTATTACTGCACCTGATACCCCAATACTGAGCCGCTGCTGCCGTATGTGTCCCTATTACTGCACCTGATATCCCAATACTGAGCCTCTGCTGCCGTATGTGTCCCTATTACTGCCCCTGATACCCCAATACTGAGCCGCTGCTGCCGTATGTGTCCCTATTACTACACCTGATACCCCAATACTGAGCCGCTGCTGCCGTATGTGTCCCTATTACTGCACCTGATACATCAATACTGAGCCGCTGCTGCCGTATGTGTCCCTATTACTGCCCCTGATACCCCAATACTGAGCCGCTGCTGCCGTATGTGTCCCTATTACTGCACCTGATACCCCAATACTGAGCCGCTGCTGCCGTATGTGTCCCTATTACTGCACCTGATACCCCAATACTGAGCCGCTGCTGCCGTATGTGACCCTATTACTACACCTGATACCCCAATACTGAGCCTCTGCTGCCGTATGTGACCCTCTTACTACACCTGATACCCCAATACTGAGCCTCTGCTGCCGTATGTGTCCCTATTACTGCACCTGATATCCCAATACTGAGCCGCTGTTGCCGTATGTGTCCTTATTACTGCACCTGATACCCAAATACTGAGCCGCTGCTGCCGTATGTGTCCCTATTACTGCCCCTGATACCCCAATACTGAGCCTCTGCTGCCGTATGTGTCCCTATTACTGCCCCTGATACCCCAATACTGAGCCTCTGCCGTATGTGTCCTTATTACTGCACCTGATACCCCAATACTGAGCCGCTGCTGCCATATGTGTCCCTATTACTGCCCCTGATACCCCAATACTGAGCCTCTGCTGCCGTATGTGTCCCTATTACTGCCCCTGATACCCCAATACTGAGCCTCTGCTGCTGTATGTGTCCCTATTACTGCACCTGATACCCCAATACTGAGCCACTGCTGCCGTATGTGTCCCTATTACTGCACCTGATACCCCAATACTGAGCCATTGCTGCCCTATGTGTCCCTATTACTGCCCCTGATACCCCAATACTGAGCCGCTGCTGCCGTATGTGTCCCTATTACTACACCTGATACCCCAATACTGAGCCGCTGCTGCCGTATGTGTCCCTATTACTGCACCTGATACCCCAATACTGAGCCGCTGCTGCTGTATGTGTCCCTATTACTACACCTGATACCCCAATACTGAGCCGCTGCTGCCATATGTGTCCCTATTACTGCACCTGATACCCCAATACTGAGCCGCTGCTGCCGTATGTGTCCCTATTACTGCACCTGATACCCCAATACTGAGCCTCTGCCGTATGTGTCCTTATTACTGCACCTGATACCCCAATACTGAGCCGCTGCTGCCATATGTGTCCCTATTACTGCCCCTGATACCCCAATACTGAGCCTCTGCTGCCGTATGTGTCCTTATTACTGCCCCTGATACCCCAATACTGAGCCGCTGCTGCCGTATGTGTCCCTATTACTGCACCTGATACCCCAATACTGAGCCTCTGCTGCCGTATGTGTCCCTATTACTGCACCTGATACCCCAATACTGAGCCTCTGCTGCCGTATGTGTCCCTATTACTGCCCCTGATACCTCAATACTGAGCCGCTGCTGCCGTATGTGTCCTTATTACTGCACCTGATACCCCAATACTGAGCCTCTGCCGTATGTGTCCTTATTACTGCACCTGATACCCCAATACTGAGCCGCTGCTGCCATATGTGTCCCTATTACTGCCCCTGATACCCCAATACTGAGCCGCTGCTGCCGTATGTGTCCCTATTACTGCACCTGATACCCCAATACTGAGCCTCTGCTGCCGTATGTGTCCCTATTACTGCACCTGATACCCCAATACTGAGCCGCTGCTGCCGTATGTGTCCCTATTACTGCACCTGATACCCCAATACTGAGCCGCTGCTGCCGTATGTGTCCCTATTACTGCACCTGATACCCCAATACTGAGCTGCTGCCGTATGTGTCCTTATTACTGCACCTGATATCCCAATACTGAGCCTCTGCTGCCGTATGTGTCCCTATTACTGCCCCTGATACCCCAATACTGAGCCGCTGCTGCCGTATGTGTCCCTATTACTACACCTGATATCCCAATACTGAGCCGCTGCTGCCGTATGTGTCCCTATTACTGCCCCTGATACCCCAATACTGAGCCGCTGCTGCCGTATGTGTCCCTATTACTGCACCTGATACCCCAATACTGAGCCTCTGCTGCCGTATGTGACCCTATTACTGCCCCTGATACCACAATACTGAGCCTCTGCTGCCGTATGTGACCCTATTACTGCCCCTGATACCCCAATACTGAGCCGCTGCTGCCGTATGTGTCCCTATTACTGCACCTGATACCCCAATACTGAGCCGCTGCTGCCGTATGTGTCCCTATTACTGCACCTGATACCCCAATACTGAGCTGCTGCCGTATGTGTCCTTATTACTGCACCTGATATCCCAATACTGAGCCTCTGCTGCCGTATGTGTCCCTATTACTGCCCCTGATACCCCAATACTGAGCCGCTGCTGCCGTATGTGTCCCTATTACTGCACCTGATACCTCAATACTGAGCCGCTGCTGCCGTATGTGTCCCTATTACTGCCCCTGATACCCCAATACTGAGACGCTGCTGCCGTATGTGTCCCTATTACTGCACCTGATACCCCAATACTGAGCCGCTGCTGCCGTATGTGTCCCTATTACTGCACCTGATACCCCAATACTGAGCCGCTGCTGCCGTATGTGACCCTATTACTACACCTGATACCCCAATGCTGAGCCTCTGCTGCCGTATGTGACCCTCTTACTACACCTGATACCCAAATACTGAGCCGCTGCTGCCGTATGTGTCCCTATTACTGCACCTGATACCCCAATACTGAGCCGCTGCTGCTGTATGTGTCCCTATTACTGCCCCTGATACCCCAATACTGAGCCGCTGCTGCCGTATGTGTCCCTATTACTGCACCTGATACCTCAATACTGAGCCGCTGCTGCCGTATGTGTCCCTATTACTGCCCCTGATACCCCAATACTGAGCCGCTGCTGCCGTATGTGACCCTATTACTGCACCTGATACCCCAATACTGAGCCGCTGCTGCCGTATGTGTCCATATTACTGCACCTGATACCCCAATACTGAGCCGCTGCTGCCGTATGTGTCCCTATTACTGCCCCTGGTACCCCAATACTGAGCCGCTGCTGCCGTATGTGTCCCTATTACTGCCCCTGATACCCGAATACTGAGCCTCTGCTGCCATATGTGTCCCTATTACTGCCCCTGGTACCCCAATACTGAGCCGCTGCTGCCATATGTGTCCCTATTACTGCCCCTGATACCCCAATACTGAGCCGCTGCTGCCGTATGTGACCCTATTACTGCACCTGATACCCCAATACTGAGCCGCTGCTGCCGTATGTGTCCCTATTACTATTACTGCACCTGATACCCCAATACTGAGCCGCTGCTGCCGTATGTGACCCTATTACTGCACCTGATACCCCAATACTGAGCCTCTGCTGCCGTATGTGTCCCTATTACTGCCCCTGATACCCCAATACTGAGCCGCTGCTGCCGTATGTGTCCTTATTACTGCACCTGATATCCCAATACTGAGCCGCTTCTGCCGTATGTGTCCCTATTACTGCCCCTGATACCCCAATACTGAGCCGCTGCTGCCGTATGTGACCCTATTACTGCACCTGATACCCCAATACTGAGCCGCTGCTGCCGTATGTGTCCCTATTACTATTACTGCACCTGATACCCCAATACTGAGCCGCTGCTGCCGTATGTGACCCTATTACTGCACCTGATACCCCAATACTGAGCCGCTGCTGCCGTATGTGTCCTTATTACTGCACCTGATATCCCAATACTGAGCCGCTTCTGCCGTATGTGTCCCTATTACTGCCCCTGATACCCCAATACTGAGCCGCTGCTGCCATATGTGTCCCTATTACTGCCCCTGGTACCCCAATACTGAGCCGCTGCTGCCATATGTGTCCCTATTACTGCCCCTGATACCCCAATACTGAGCCGCTGCTGCCGTATGTGACCCTATTACTGCACCTGATACCCCAATACTGAGCCGCTGCTGCCGTATGTGTCCCTATTACTATTACTGCACCTGATACCCCAATACTGAGCCGCTGCTGCCGTATGTGACCCTATTACTGCACCTGATACCCCAATACTGAGCCGCTGCTGCCGTATGTGTCCTTATTACTGCACCTGATATCCCAATACTGAGCCGCTTCTGCCGTATGTGTCCCTATTACTGCCCCTGATACCCCAATACTGAGCCTCTGCTGCCGTATGTGTCCCTATTACTGCACCTGATACCCTAATACTGAGCCACTGCTGCCGTATGTGTCCCTATTACTGCCCCTGATACCCCAATACTGAGCCGCTGCTGCCGTATGTGTCCCTATTACTGCACCTGATGCCCCAATACTGAGCCACTGCTGCCGTATGTGTCCCTATTACTACACCTGATACCCAAATACTGAGCCGCTGCTGCCGTATGTGTCCCTATTACTGCCCCTGATACCCCAATACTGAGCCGCTGCTGCCGTATGTGTCCTTATTACTGCACCCGATACCCCAATACTGAGCCGCTGCTGCTGTATGTGTCCTTATTACTGCACCTGATACCACAATACTGAGCCGCTGCTGCCGTATGTGTCCCTATTACTGCACCTGATACCCCAATACTGAGCGCTGCTGCTGTATGTGTCCCTATTACTGCACCTGATACCCCAATACTGAGCCGCTGCTGCCGTATGTGACCCTATTACTGCACCTGATACCCCAATACTGAGCCGCTGCTGCCGTATGTGTCCTTATTACTACACCCGATACCCCAATACTGAGCCGCTGCTGCCATATGTGTCCTTATTACTGCACCTGATACCACAATACTGAGCCGCTGCTGCCGTATGTGTCCCTATTACTGCCCCTGATACCCCAATACTGAGTCGCTGCTGCCGTATGTGTCCCTATTACTGCACCTGATACCCTAATACTGAGCCACTGCTGCCGTATGTGTCCCTATTACTGCCCCTGATGCCCCAATACTGAGCCACTGCTGCCGTATGTGACCCTATTACTGCACCTGATACCCCAATACTGAGCCTCTGCTGCCGTATGTGTCCCTATTACTGCACCTGATGCCCCAATACTGAGCCGCTGCTGCCGTATGTGACCCTATTACTGCCACTGATACCCCAATACTGAGCCGCTGCTGCCGAATGTGTCCCTATTACTGCCCCTGATACCCCAATACTGAGCCGCTGTTGCCGTATGTGTCCCTATTACTGCACCTGATACCCCAATACTGAGCCTCTGCTGCCGTATGTGTCCATATTACTGCACCTGATACCCCAATACTGAGCCTCTGCTGCCATATGTGTCCCTATTACTGCCCCTGATACCCCAATACTGAGCCGCTGCTGCCGCATGTGTCCCTATTACTGCCCCTGATACCCCAATACTGAGCCGCTGCTGCCGTATGTGTCCCTATTACTGCCTCTGATACCCCAATACTGAGCCTCTGCTGCCGTATGTGTCCCTATTACTACACCTGATACCCCAATACTGAGCCGCTGCTGCCGTATGTGTCCCTATTACTGCCCCTAATACCCCAATACTGAGCCGCTGCTGCCGCATGTGTCCCTATTACTGCACCTGATACCCCAATACTGAGCCGCTGCTGCCGCATGTGTCCCTATTACTGCACCTGATACCCCAATGCTGAGCCTCTGCTGCCGTATGTGTCCCTATTACTGCCCCTGATACCCCAATACTGAGCCGCTGCTGCCGTATGTGTCCCTATTACTGCCCCTGATACCCCAATACTGAGCCTCTGCTGCCGTATGTGTCCCTATTACTGCCCCTGATACCCCAATACTGAGCCGCTGCTGCTGTATGTGTCCCTATTACTGCACCTGATACCCCAATACTGAGCAGCTGCTGCCGTATGTGTCCCTATTACTGCACCTGATACCCCAATACTGAGCCGCTGCTGCCGTATGTGTCCCTATTACTACACCTGATATCCCAATACTGAGCCTCTGCTGCCGTATGTGTCCCTATTACTACACCTGATACCCCAATACTGAGCCTCTGCTGCCGTATGTGTCCCTATTACTGCACCTGATACCCCAATACTGAGCCGCTGCTGCCGTATGTGTCCTTATTACTGCACCTGATACCCCAATACTGAGCCTCTGCTGCCGTATGTGTCCTTATTACTGCACCTGATACCCCAATACTGAGCCGCTGCTGCCATATGTGACCCTATTACTGCCCCTGATACCCCAATACTGAGCCGCTGCTGCCGTATGTGTCCCTATTACTGCCCCTGATACCCCAATACTGAGCCGCTGCTGCCGTATGTGTCCCTATTACTGCACCTGATACCCCAATACTGAGCCTCTGCTGCCGTATGTGTCCCTATTACTGCCCCTGATACCCCAATACTGAGCCTCTGCTGCCGTATGTGTCCCTATTACTGCACCTGATACCCCAATACTGAGCCTCTGCTGCCGTATGTGTCCCTATTACTGCACCTGATACCCCAATACTGAGCCGCTGCTGCCGTATGTGCCCCTATTACTGCCTCTGATACCCCAATACTGAGCCGCTGCTGCCGTATGTGTCCCTATTACTGCACCTGATACCCCAATACTGAGCCGCTGCTGCCGTATGTGTCCCTATTAGTGCACCTGATACCCCAATACTGAGCCGCTGCTGCCGTATGTGTCCTTATTACTGCACCTGATACCCCAATACTGAGCCGCTGCTGCCGTATGTGACCCTATTACTACACCTGATATCCCAATACTGAGCCTCTGCTGCCGTATGTGTCCCTATTACTACACCTGATACCCCAATACTGAGCCGCTGCTGCCGTATGTGTCCTTATTACTGCCCCTGATACCCCAATACTGAGCCGCTGCTGCCGTATGTGTCCCTATTACTGCCCCTGATACCCCAATACTGAGCCTCTGCTGCCGTATGTGTCCCTATTACTACACCTGATATCCCAATACTGAGCCTCTGCTGCCGTATGTGACCCTAATACTGCACCGGATACCCCAATACTGAGCCGCTGCTGCCGTATGTGTCCCTATTACTGCCCCTGACACCCAATACTGAGCCGCTGCTGCCGTATGTGTCCCTATTACTGCCCCTGATACCCCAATACTGAGCCGCTGCTGCCGTATGTGTCCCTATTACTGGCCCTGATACCCCAATACTGAGCCGCTGCTGCCGTATGTGTCCATATTACTGCACCTGATTCCCCAATACTGAGCCGCTGCTGCCATATATGCCCCTATTACTGCCCCTGATACCCCAATACTGAGCCTCTGCTGCCGTATGTGTCCCTATTACTACACCTGATACCCAAATACTGAGCCGCTGCTGCCGTATGTGTCCCTATTACTGCCCCTGATACCCCAAAACTGAGCCGCTGCTGCTGTATGTGTCCCTATTACTGCCCCTGATACCCCAATACTGAGCCGCTGCTGCCGTATGTGTCCCTATTACTGCACCTGATACCCCAATACTGAGCCGCTGCTGCCGTATGTGCCCTTATTACTACACCTGATACCCCAATACTGAGCCGCTGCTGCCGTATGTGTCCCTATTACTGCACCTGATACCCCGATACTGAGCAGCTGCTGCCGTATGTGTCCCTATTACTGCACCTGATACCCCAATACTGAACCACTGCTGCCGTATGTGTCCCTATTACTGTACCTGATACCCCAATACTGAGCCGCTGCTGCCGTATGTGTCCCTATTACTGCACCTGATACCCCAATACTGAGCCACTGCTCCCATTTGTGTCCCTATTACTGCCCCTGACACCCAATACTGAGCCACTGCTGCCGTATGTCTCCCTATTACTGCCCCTGATACCCCAATACTGAGCCGCTGCTGCCGTATGTGCCCCTATTACTGCCCCTGATACCACAATACTGAGCCGCTGCTGCCGTATGTGTCCCTATTACTGCACCTGATACCCCAATACTGAGCCGCTGCTGCCGTATGTGTCCCTATTACTGCACCTGATACCTCAATACTGAGCCACTGCTGCCGTATGTGTCCCTATTACTGCACCTGATACCCCAATACTGAGCCACTGCTGCCGTATGTGTCCCTATTACTGCCCCTGATACCCCAATACTGAGCCACTGCTGCCGTATGTGTCCCTATTACTGCACCTGATACCCCAATACTGAGCCGCTGCTGCCGTATGTGTCCCTATTACTACACCTGATACCCCAATACTGAGCCTCTGCTGCCGCATGTGTCCCTATTGCTGCCCCTGATACCCCAATACTGAGCCTCTGCTGCCGTATGTGTCCTTATTACTGCACCTGATACCCCAATACTGAGCCGCTGCTACCGTATGTGTCCCTATTACTGCACCTGATACCCCAATACTGAGCCGCTGTTGCCGTATGTGTCCCTATTACTGCACCTGATACCCCAATACTGAGCCTCATCTGCCGTATGTGTCCATATTACTGCACCTGATACCCCAATACTGAGCCGCTGCTGCCGTATGTGTCCTTATTACTGCACCTGATACCCCAATACTGAGCCGCTGCTGCCGTATGTGTCCCTATTACTGCACCTGATACCCCAATACTGAGCCGCTGCTGCCGTATGTGTCCCTATTACTGCACCTGATACCCCAATACTGAGCCTCTGCTGCCGTATGTGTCCCTATTACTGCCCGATACCCCAATACTGAGCCTCTGCTGCCGTATGTGTCCCTATTACTGCACCTGATACCCCAATACTGAGCCGCTGCTGCCGTATGTGTCCCTATTACTGCCCCTGATACCTCAATACTGAGCCACTGCTGCCGTATGTGTCCCTATTACTGCACCTGATACCCCAATACTGAGCCTCTGCTGCCGTATGTGTCCCTATTACTGCCCCTGATACCCCAATACTGAGCCGCTGCTGCCGTATGTGTCCCTATTACTGCCCCTGATACCCCAATACTGAGCCACTGCTGCCGTATGTGTCCCTATTACTGTACCTGATACCCCAATACTGAGTCTCTGCTGCCGTATGTGTCCCTATTACTGCCCGATACCCCAATACTGAGCCGCTGCTGCCGTATGTGTCCCTATTACTGCCCGATACCCCAATACTGAGCCTCTGCTGCCGTATGTGACCCTATTACTGCCCCTGATACCACAATACTGAGCCGCTGCTGCCGTATGTGTCCCTATTACTGCCCCAGATACCCCAATACTGAGCCACTGCTGCCGTATGTGTCCCTATTACTGCCCCTGATACCCCAATACTGAGCCGCTGCTGCCGTATGTGTCCCTATTACTGCCCCTGATACCCCAATACTGAGCCGCTGCTGCCGTATGTGTCCCTATTACTACACCTGATACCCGAATACTGAGCCGCTGCTGCCGTATGTGCCCCTATTACTGCCCCTGATACCCCAATACTGAGCCACTGCTGCCGTATGTGTCCCTATTACTGCACCTGATATCCCAATACTGAGCCGCTGCTGCCGTATGTGTCCCTATTACTACACCTGATACCCGAATACTGAGCCGCTGCTGCCGTATGTGCCCCTATTACTGCCCCTGATACCCCAATACTGAGCCGCTGCTGCCGTATGTGTCCCTATTACTGCCCCTGGTACCCCAATACTGAACCACTGCTGCCGTATGTGTCCCTATTACTGTACCTGATACCCCAATACTGAGCCGCTGCTGCCGTATGTGTCCCTATTACTGCCCCTGACACCCAATACTGAACCGCTGCTGTCGTATGTGTCCCTATTACTGCCCCTGATACCCCAATACTGAGCCGCTGCTGCCGTATGTGCCCCTATTACTGCCCCTGATACCACAATACTGAGCCGCTGCTGCCGTATGTGTCCCTATTACTGCACCTGATACCCCAATACTGAGCCACTGCTGCCGTATGTGTCCCTATTACTGCACCTGATACCCCAATACTGAGCCGCTGCTGCCGTATGTGTCCCTATTACTGCCCCTGATACCCCAATACTGAGCCGCTGCTGCCGTATGTGACCCTAATACTGCACCTGATACCCCAATACTGAGCCTCTGCTGCCGCATGTGTCCCTATTACTGCCCCTGATACCCCAATACTGAGCCGCTGCTGCCGTATGTGCCCCTATTACTGCCTCTGATACCCCAATACTGAGCCGCTGCTGCCGTATGTGCCCCTATTACTGCCCCTGATACCCCAATACTGTACTGCTGCTGCCGTATGTGTCCATATTACTGCCCCTGATACCCCAATACTGAGCCGCTGCTGCCGTATGTGTCCTTATTACTACACCTGATACCCCAATACTGAGCCGCTGCTGCCGTATGTGTCCCTATTACTGCACCTGATACCCCAATACTGAGCCGCTGCTACCGTATGTGTCCCTATTACTGCACCTGATACCCCAATACTGAGCCACTGCTGCCGTATGTGTCCTTATTACTACACCTGATACCCCAATACTGAGCCGCTGCTGCCGTATGTGTCCCTATTACTGCACCTGATACCCCAATACTGAGCCGCTGCTACCGTATGTGTCCCTATTACTGCACCTGATACCCCAATACTGAGCCGCTGCTGCCGTATGTGTCCCTATTACTGCACCTGATACCCCAATACTGAGCCGCTGCTGCCGTATGTGTCCCTATTACTGCACCTGATACCCCAATACTGAGCCGCTGCTGCCGTATGTGACCCTATTACTGCACCTGATACCCCAATACTGAGCCTCATCTGCCGTATGTGTCCCTATTACTGCCCCTGATACCCCAATACTGAGCCTCTGCTGCCGTATGTGTCCCTATTACTGCCCGATACCCCAATACTGAGCCTCTGCTGCCGTATGTGTCCCTATTACTGCACCTGATTCTCCAATACTGAGCCACTGCTCCCATTTGTGTCCCTATTACTGCCCCTGATACCCCAATACTGAGCCGCTGCTGCCGTATGTGTCCCTATTACTGCCCCTGATACCCCAATACTGAACCACTGCTGCCGTATGTGTCCCTATTACTGCACCTGATACCCCAATACTGAGCCTCTGCTGCCGTATGTGTCCCTATTACTGCCCCTGATACCCCAATACTGAGCCGCTGCTGCCGTATGTGTCCCAATTACTGCACCTGATACCCCAATACTGAGCCGCTGCTGCCGTATGTGTCCCTAATACTGCACCTGATACCCCAATACTGAGCCACTGCTGCCGTATGTGTCCCTATTACTGCCCGATACCCCAATACTTAGCCGCTGCTGCCGTATGTGTCCCTATTACTGCCCGATACCCCAATACTTAGCCGCTGCTGCCGTATGTGTCCCTATTACTGCCCCTGATACCCCAATACTGAGCCGCTGCTGCCGTTTATGTCCCTATTACTGCACCTGATACCCCAATACTGAGCAGCTGCTGCCGTATGTGTCCCTATTACTACACCTGATACCCCAATACTGAGCCGCTGCTGCCGTATGTGTCCCTATTACTGCACCTGATACCCCAATACTGAGCCTCTGCTGCCGTATGTGTCCCTATTACTGCACCTGATACCCCAATACTGAGCCGCTGCTGCCGTATGTGTCCCTATTACTGCCCCTGATACCCCAATACTGAGCCGCTGCTGCCGTATGTGTCCCTATTACTGCCCCTGATACCCCAATACTGAGCCACTGCTGCCGTATGTGTCCCTATTACTGCACCTGATACCCCAATACTGAGCCGCTGCTGCCGTATGTGTCCCTATTACTGCCCGATACCCCAATACTGAGCCTCTGCTGCCGTATGTGTCCCTATTACTGCCCCTGATACCCCAATACTGAGCCGCTGCTGCCGTATGTGTCCCTATTACTGCCCCTGATACCCCAATACTGAGCCGCTGCTGCCATATGTGTCCTTATTACTGCACCTGATACCCCAATACTGAGCCGCTGCTGCCGTATGTGTCCCTATTACTGCCCCTGATACCCCAATACTGAGCCGCTGCTGCCGTATGTGTCCCTATTACTGCACCTGATACCCCAATACTGAGCCGCTCCTGCCGTATGTGTCCCTATTACTGCCCCTGATACCCCAATACTGAGCCGCTGCTGCCGTATGTGTCCCTATTACTGCCCCTGATATCCCAATACTGAGCCTCTGCTGCCGTATGTGTCCCTATTACTGCACCTGATACCCCAATACTGAGCCGCTGCTGCCGTATGTGTCCTTATTACTGCACCTGATACCCCAATACTGAGCCGCTGCTGCCGTATGTGTCCCTATTACTGCACCTGATACCCCAATACTGAGCCACTGCTGCCGTATGTGTCCCTATTACTGCACCTGATACCCCAATACTGAGCCGCTGCTGCCGTATGTGTCCCTATTACTGCCCGATACCCCAATACTGAGCCTCTGCTGCCGTATGTGTCCCTATTACTGCCCCTGATACCCCAATACTGAGCCGCTGCTGCCGTATGTGTCCCTATTACTGCCCCTGATACCCCAATACTGAGCCACTGCTGCCGTATGTGTCCCTATTACTGCACCTGATACCCCAATACTGAGCCTCTGCTGCCGTATGTGTCCCTATTACTGCACCTGATACCCCAATACTGAGCTGCTGCTGCCGTATGTGTCCCTATTACTGCACCTGATACCCCAATACTGAGCCGCTGCTCCAATTTGTGTCCCTATTACTGCACCTGATACCCCAATACTGAGCCTCTGCTGCCGTATGTGTCCCTATTACTGCCCGATACCCCAATACTGAGCCTCTGCTGCCGTATGTGTCCCTATTACTGCACCTGATACCCCAATACTGAGCCTCTGCTGCCGTATGTGTCCCTATTACTGCACCTGATACCCCAATACTGAGCCTCTGCTGCCGTATGTGTCCCTATTACTGCCCCTGATACCCCAATACTGAGCCGCTGCTGCCGTATGTGTCCCTATTACTGCCCCTGATACCCCAATACTGAGCCGCTGCTGCCGTATGTGTCCCTAATACTGCACCTGATACCCCAATACTGAGCCGCTGCTGCTGTATGTGTCCCTATTACTGCCCCTGATACCCCAATACTGAGCCGCTGCTGCCGTATGTGTCCCTATTACTGCACCTGATACCCTAATACTGAGCCACTGCTGCCGTATGTGTCCCTATTACTGCACCTGATACCCCAATACTGAGCCGCTGCTGCCGTATGTGACCCTATTACTGCCCCTGATACCCCAATACTGAGCCGCTGCTGCCGTATGTGTCCCTATTACTGCCTCTGATACCCCAATACTGAGCCTCTGCTGCCATATGTGTCCCTATTACTGCCCCTGATACCCCAATACTGAGCCGCTGGTGCCGTATGTGTCCCTATTACTGCACCTGATACCCCAATACTGAGCCGCTGCTGCCGTATGTGTCCCTATTACTGCACCTGATACCCCAATACTGAGCCGCTGCTGCCGTATGTGTCCTTATTACTGCCCCTGATACCCCAATACTGAGCTGCTGCTGCCGTATGTGTCCCTATTACTGCACCTGATATCAATACTGAGCCGCTGCTGCCGTATGTGTCCCTATTACTGCCCCTAATACCCCAATACTGAGCCACTGCTGCCGTATGTGTCCTTATTACTGCACCTGATACCCCAATACTGAGCCCCTGCTGCCGTATGTGTCCCTATTACTGCACCTGATACCCCAATACTGAGCCACTGCTGCCGTATGTGTCCCTATTACTGCCCCTGATACCCCAATACTGAGCCTCTGCTGCCGTATGTGTCCCTATTACTGCACCTGATACCCCAATACTGAGCCTCTGCTGCCGTATGTGTCCCTATTACTGCCCCTGATACCCCAATACTGAGCCGCTGCTGCCATATGTGACCCTATTACTGCCCCTGATACCCCAATACTGAGCCGCTGCTGCCGTATGTGTCCCTATTACTGCCCCTGATACCCCAATACTGAGCCGCTGCTGCCATATGTGACCCTATTACTGCCCCTGATACCCCAATACTGAGCCGCTGCTGCCGTATGTGACCCTATTACTGCCCCTGATACCCCAATACTGAGCCGCTGCTGCCGTATGTGTCCCTATTACTGCCCCTGATACCCCAGTACTGAGCCGCTGCTGCCGTATGTGTCCCTATTACTGCACCTGATACCCCAATACTGACCTTCTGCTGCCGTATGTGTCCCTATTACTGCACCTGATACCCCAATACTGAGCCGCTGCTGCCGTATGTGTCCCTATTACTGCCCCTGATACCCCAATACTGAGCCGCTGCTGCCGTATGTGTCCCTATTACTGCCCCTGATACACCAATACTGAGTCGCTGCTGCCGTATGTGTCCATATTACTGCCCCTGATACCCCAATACTGAAACGCTGCTGCCGTATGTGTCCATATTACTGCACCTGATACCCCAATACTGAGCCGCTGCTGCCGTATGTGTCCCTATTACTGCACCTGATACCCCAATACTGAGCTGCTGCTGCCGTATGTGTCCCTATTACTGCCCCTGATACCCCAATACTGAGCCTCTGCTGCTGTATGTGTCCCTATTACTGCCCCTGATACCCCAATACTGAGCCGCTGCTCCCATTTGTGTCCGTATTACTGCCCCTGACACCCAATACTGAGCCGCTGCTGCCGTATGTGTCCTTATTACTACACCTGATACCCCAATACTGAGCCGCTGCTGCCGTATGTGTCCCTATTACTGCACCTGATACCCTAATACTGAGCCGCTGCTGCCGTATGTGTCCCTATTACTGCCCCTGATACCCCAATACTGAGCCGCTGCTGCCGTATGTGTCCCTATTACTGCACCTGATACCCCAATACTGAGCCGCTGCTGCCGTATGTGTCCCTATTACTGCACCTGATACCCCAATACTGAGCCTCTGCTGCCGTATGTGTCCTTATTACTGCACCTGATACCCCAATACTGAGCCTCTGCTGCTGTATGTGTCCCTATTACTGCCCCTGATACCCCAATACTGAGCCGCTGCTCCCATTTGTGTCCGTATTACTGCCCCTGACACCCAATACTGAGCCGCTGCTGCCGTATGTGTCCTTATTACTACACCTGATACCCCAATACTGAGCCGCTGCTGCCGTATGTGTCCCTATTACTGCACCTGATACCCTAATACTGAGCCGCTGCTGCCGTATGTGTCCCTATTACTGCCCCTGATACCCCAATACTGAGCCGCTGCTGCCGTATGTGACCCTATTACTGCCCCTGATACCCCAATACTGAGCCGCTGCTGCCGTATGTGTCCCTTTTACTGCCCCTGATACCCCAATACTGAGCCGCTGCTGCCATATGTGTCCCTATTACTGCACCTGATACCCTAATACTGAGCCACTGCTGCCGTATGTGTCCCTATTACTGCCCCTGATACCCCAATACTGAGCCGCTGCTGTCGTATGTGTCCCTATTACTGCCCCTGATACCCCAATACTGAGCCGCTGCTGTCATATGTGTCCCTATTACTGCACCTGATACCCCAATACTGAGCCGCTGCTGCCGTATGTGTCCTTATTACTGCACCTGATACCCCAATACTGAGCAGCTGCTGCCGTATGTGTCCCTATTACTGCACCTGATACTCCAATACTGAGCTGCTGCTGCCGTATGTGTCCCTATTACTGCCCCTGATACCCCAATACTGAGCCGCTGCTGCCATATGTGACCTATTACTACACCTGATACCCCAATACTGAGCCTCTGCTGCCGTATGTGTCCCTATTACTGCTCCTGATACCCCAATACTGAGCCGCTGCTGCCGTATGTGTCCCTATTACTGCCCCTGATACCCCAATACTGAGCTGCTGCTGCCGTATGTGTCCGTATTACTGCCCCTGATACTCCAATACTGAGCCGCTGCTGCCGTATGTGTCCGTATTACTGCCCCTGATACCCCAATACTGAGCTGCTGCTGCCGTATGTGTCCGTATTACTGCCCCTGATACTCCAATACTGAGCCGCTGCTGCCGCATGTGTCCCTATTACTGCACCTGATACCCCAATACTGAGCCTCTGCTGCTGTATGTGTCCCTATTACTGCACCTGATGCCCCAATACTGAGCCGCTGCTGCCGTATGTGTCCCTATTACTGCCCCTGATACCCCAATACTGAGCCACTGCTGCCGTATGTGTCCCTATTACTACACCTGATACCACAATACTGAGCCTCTGCTGCCGTATGTGACCCTATTACTACACCTGATACCCCAATACTGAGCCTCTGCTGCCGTATGTGTCCCTATTACTGCCCCTGATACCCCAATACTGAGCCTCTGCTGCCGTATGTGTCCCTATTACTACACCTGATACCACAATACTGAGCCACTGCTGCCGTATGTGTCCTTATTACTGCACCTGATACCCCAATACTGAGCCTCTGCTGCCATATGTGTACCTATTACTGCCCCTGATACCCCAATACTGAGCTGCTGCTGCTGTATGTGTCCCTATTACTTCCCCTGATACCCCAATACTGAGCCGCTGCTGCCATATGTCTCCCTATTACTGCCCGATACCCCAATACTGAGCCGCTGCTGCCGTATGTCTCCCTATTACTGCACCTGATACCCCAATACTGAGCCGCTGCTGCCGAATGTGTCCCTATTACTACACCTGATACCCCAATACTGAGCCGCTGCTGCCGTATGTGTCCATATTACTGCCCCTGATACCCCAATACTGAGCCACTGCTGCCGTATGTGTCCATATTACTGCACCTGATACCCCAATACTGAGCCACTGCTGCCGTATGTGTCCATATTACTGCACCTGATACCCCAATACTGAGCCACTGCTGCCGTACGTGTCCCTATTACTGCACCTGATACCACGATACTGAGCAGCTGCTGCCGTATGTGTCCTTATTACTGCACCTGATACCCCAATACTGAGCCGCTGCTGCCATATGTGTCCCTATTACTGGCCCTGATACCCCAATACTGAGCCCCTGCTGCTGTATGTGTCCCTATTACTGCCCCTGATACCCCAATACTGAGCCTCTGCTGCCGTATGTGTCCCTATTACTGCACCTGATACCCCAATACTGAGCCGCTGCTGCCGTATGTGTCCCTATTACTGCACCTGATACCCAAATACTGAGCCGCTGCTGCCGTATGTGTCCCTATTACTGCACCTCATACCCCAATACTGAGCCGCTGGTGCCGTATGTGTCCCTATTACTGCCCCTGATACCCCAATACTGAGCCGCTGCTGCCGTATGTGTCCCTATTACTGCCCCTGATACCCCAATACTGAGCCGCTGCTGTCATATGTGTCCCTATTACTGCACCTGATACCCCAATACTGAGCCTCTGTTGCCGTATGTGTCCCTATTACGGCACCTGATACCCCAATACTGAGCCGCTGCTGCCGTATGTGTCCCTATTACTACACCTGATACCCCAATACTGAGCCACTGCTGCCGTATGTGTCCCTATTACTGCCCCTGATACCCCAATACTGAGCCGCTGCTCCCATTTGTGTCCCTATTACTGCCCCTGACACCCAATACTGAGCCGCTGCTGCCGTATGTGTCCCTATTGCTGCCCCTGATACCCCAATACTGAGCTGCTGCTGCCTTATGTGTCCCTATTACTGCTCCTGATACCCCAATACTGAGCCACTGCTGCCGAATGTGTCCCTAATACTACACCTGATACCCCAATACTGAGCCGCTGCTGCCATATGTCTCCCTATTACTGCCCGATACCCCAATACTGAGCCGCTGCTGCCATATGTGTCCCTATTACTGCACCTGATACCCCAATACTGAGCTGCTGCTGCTGTATGTGTCCCTATTACTGCACCTGATACCCCAATACTGAGCCGCTGCTGCCGAATGTGTCCCTAATACTACACCTGATACCCCAATACTGAGCCGCTGCTGCCATATGTCTCCCTATTACTGCCCGATACCCCAATACTGAGCCGCTGCTGCCGTATGTCTCCCTATTACTGCACCTGATACCCCAATACTGAGCCGCTGCTGCCGAATGTGTCCCTATTACTACACCTGATACCCCAATACTGAGCCGCTGCTGCCATATGTCTCCCTATTACTGCCCGATACCCCAATACTGAGCCGCTGCTGCCGTATGTCTCCCTATTACTGCACCTGATACCCCAATACTGAGCCCCTGCTGCTGTATGTGTCCCTATTACTGCACCTGATACTCCAATACTGAGCCCCTGCTGCTGTATGTGTCCCTATTACTGCACCTGATACCCAAATACTGAGCCGCTGCTGCCGTATGTGTCCCTATTACTGCACCTCATACCCCAATACTGAGCCACTGGTGCCGTATGTGTCCCTATTACTGCACCTGATACCCCAATACTGAGCCGCTGCTGCCGTATGTGTCCCTATTACTGCATCTGATACCCCAATACTGACCTGCTGCTGCTGTATGTGTCCCTATTACTGCCCCTGATACCTCGACACTGAGCCGCTGCCGTATGTGTCCCTATTACTGCACCTGATACCCCAATACTGAGCCGCTGCTGCCGTATGTGTCCCTATTTCTGCCCCTGATACCCCAATACTGAGCTACTGCTGCCATATGTGTCCCTATTACTGCACCTGATACCCCGATACTGAGCCTCTGCTGCCATGTGTCCCTATTACTGCACCTGATACCCCAATACTGAGCCGCTGTTGCCGTATGTGTCCCTATTACTGCACCTGATACCCCGATACTGAGCCGCTGCTGCCATGTGTCCCTATTACTGCACCTGATGCCCCAATACTGAGCCGCTGCTGCATGTGTCCCTATTACTACCCCTGATACCCCAATACTGAGCCGCTGCTGCTGTATGTGTCCGTATTACTGCACCTGATACCCCAATACTGAGCTGCTGCTGCTGCCGTATGTGTCCCTATTACTGCACCTGATACCCCAATACTGAGCCGCTGCTGCCATATGTGTCCCTATTACTGCACCTGATACCCCAATACTGAGCTGCTGCTGCTGTATGTGTCCCTATTACTGCACCTGATACCCAAATACTGAGCCTCTGCTACTGTATGTGTCCCTATTACTGCACCTGGTACCCCAATACTGAGCCTCATCTGCCATATGTGTCCCTATTACTGCAACTGATACCCAATACTGAGCCGCTGCTGCCTTATGTGTCCCTGTCACAGAATCCTCAGGGATTCCTGACCGCTGCCAGTAATATATCACGGATTCACACCGTGACGATCACCCACACAAGGCTATTGACCTCTTAGTTTACAGCAGGGGCTTATTTTAGGTATCCCACTGCTCTTCAATATACCACGAACTGCAGGGATTTATGTATATCCCACCTACAGTTCCACTTAAAACTTGCAGCTCTCTGGCGCCCCCCTTTCATTCAGGTCAGATTAGGTACTGCACCTAGGGTAATTAGTCGCCAGAAAGGCTGCCTGCTATGTACCGGCTATTGGGCACGCTGCAGCGACACAATAAACTACTCCCGCTCAGGCAGGAACAATACTTATCAACGCCGCAGTCGCTACAATGCCACCCAAAGGCCTGCACATGGTATTACTGCCACCAGCTTCGATTAACCGGGTCCAAAGCTAACCCAAAACAGTAGCGTACTTCCCTTCAGGAGACAGGGTACGTTTTAGAGCATGAAGAATTAATCTAGTATATTAAATATTATACTCCATAAATGATTTTCAGGCAGTGTTTATCGAAAAATATTACAAGGATGTTACAAAAGAGACAATTGCAAATATGTACAAAAGGTAATTATAACATAAAGGGATTAAAGGAGAAAAGATAACACTCACATGTTCTCAGAGCATTGCAGGCAACCAGGCTATTGGAGTTCCCATACGTCCCAGTGCATCAGGACTTGCCTTCAGGGCTCTTCAGGTAAAAACTAAAAACTGACTCCTGGAAGCCTGCCAGAAACTTATAACCCGCAGCCCGTGACATCACCACCAGGGCTGGCTTCCACAGTCCCTCCTATCCCTTCAGTCTTAGGACATTCCACCTACATTGGTCTAATGCTTATAACTCCGCTACAGAACATGTCAGACTCATAACACACCCAGCATTCATCTCGTCTTAACGTTGCCATTCTAATGAGATCAAATATATCCTATTTGTTATTCATAATTATAGAGAAATCCCTACTTCTTTACCAGATGGAGTTAGAAGCTCATGCTTACAGTGAGGGATAGATCCACCGAGGGAGATTCCAAATATGTATTATCATTTTCATATCTTACATCGCTTGCCTAATATCTTACAAAACAGAACAAAGGACTTTCATAGATTCTGGAAGCTTCTCAGTTGTACCAGTTTAAGCTGGTACAACTGTCTATGCAGCTACGTTAGCAGTCGTAAAAATTCTTCTGGGATGGCTATGAGGGACTTGGGAGCTGAAAGTCAGGAATTTGCAGCTACAAGCCATAAAAGCTGTTGCAGAATCACCCCAAGAAGGGGGGCTTAGCCCACAGCAGGCTAGCAAGAGAAACTAAACTTATATGATATTTCATACAATATCGTGACACCTCCGCCTTTTGGCATGTGCTACGGAGGCAGAACCTCTTGGTATGCCTCCATGCACACCTCAGTAGGTTCACCCTGGCGGGACAGTCCATCTGCATTCCCGTGCTCCCTGCCCGCTTTGTGTTCAATGGTGAAGTCAAATTGCTGAAGGGCAAGTCTCCAGCGTAGCAACCTGCCGTTGGTTCCACACATGGCGTTTAGCCAGCGCAGAGGGTTGTGGTCAGTCACCACGGTGAAGGTGCAACCGTACAAGTAGAGCTGCAAGCACTGCAGGGCCCAGACTATGGCCAGGCACTCCTTATTAATGGTGGAGTAGGCCACTTCCCTCGGCAAAAGTTTCCAGCTCAGGTACAACACGGGGTGCTTTTGGTCCTCCGAGTCAACCTGGCTGAGCACAGCACCGAGGCCAAACTCACTGGCGTCAGTCTGTACTAAGAACGGTCGACTGCTGTCGACTGCTTTCAACACAGGGGTGTTGCACAGTGCTGTTTTCAACGCCTGGAAGGCCCCCTCACAGCCATCTGTCTCGTTGACGATGTGGGGTAGCTTCTTCCTGGTGAGGTCCATCAAAGGTTTGCCAGGCTACTATAGTGCTGTACGAAGCGCCTATAGTACCCTGCAGTGCCCAGGAAGGACATCACCTGTTTCTTGGTCCTGGGAGTGGGCCAGTTCACGATCGCACCCACTTTCTCAGGGTCTGGCTTTAGGGTGTCTCCGCCTACCCGGTGCCCCAGGTAGTGGACCTCCCTCATGCCCTTCTGGCACTTCCCCGGCTTGATAGTCAGTCGTGCTCGGTGAATTCGCCTGAGCACCGCCTCGAGATGCTGCAGGTGTTCCTCCCAGGAGGGACTGAAGATGGCAATGTCTGTTGTGAATTCTGCTTTTGGGCTCCCTCCAGGGGTTGTAGGTGGTAATGCAGTTGTCCCTGGGTTGCAGTCCTGGTCAGGTGTATCTGCCGATTGCAGTTCTGACTGGGGTATTTAGGCATGCAGGATTCATTAGTCCTTGCCAGTTGTCCATTGTTTTGGAAGGTGTGGTCCTTGTTTGGTTCCTTCTGCCTGGCTGCCAAATCTGCAAAGATAAGTGTCTGGTTTGTTTTTGTGGCACACATGCATGAGCGGGATTTTTTTGTTGTTGCTAAGAAGGATGGCTCCTTGAGACCCTGTATTGATTATCGCCTCTTGAATAAGATCACGGTCAAGTTTCAGTACCCTTTACCTTTGCTTTCCGATTTGTTTCCTAGGATTAAGGGGGCTAGTTGGTTTACAAAGATTGACCTTCGGGGGGCGTATAATTTTGTTCATATTAAGCAGGGTGATGAATGGAAAACTGCGTTCAATACGCCCGAAGGCCATTTTGAATACCTTGTGATGCCGTTCGGGCTCACTAATGCTCCATCTGTTTTTCAATCTTTCATGCATGATATCTTCCGGACTTGTATTGATAAATTCTTGATTGTATATCTGGACGATATTTAGATTTTTTTCTGATGATTGGGAGTCTCATGTGGAACAGGTCAGGATGGTATTTCAGATCCTTCGTGAAGGGGTCTAAGTGTCTCTTTGGGGTGAAGAAGGTTTCTTTTTTGGGTTTTATTTTTTCCCCTTCATCTATTGAGATGGATCCAGTTAAGGTTCAGGCCATTCATGATTGGATTCAGCCCACGTCCGTAAAGAGCCTTCAGAAATTTTTGGGTTTTGCAAATTTTTATCGCCGTTTCATGGCTAACTTTTCCAGCGTGGTTAAACCCTTGACCGATTTGACGAAGTAAGGCGCTGATGTGGCAAATTGGTCCTCTGCGGCTGTTTCTGCCTTTCAGGAGCTTAAACGTCGATTTACTTGTGCTCCGGTGTTGCGTCAACCAGATGTTTCTCTTCCGTTTCAGGTTGAGATTGACGCTTCTGAGATTGGAGCAGGGGCCGTTTGTCTCAGAGGGATCCTGGTGGTTCCTTGATGAAACCGTGTGCCTTCTTTTCCCGTAAATTTTCGCCTGCTGAACGCAATTATGATGTCGGCAATCGGGAGTTGTTGGCTATGAAGTGAGCGTTTGAGGAGTGGCGACATTGGCTTGAGGGAGCTAAGCACCGTTTTGTGGTCTTGACCGATCATAAGAATTTGATTTACCTCGAGTCTGCCAAATGGCTGAATCCTAGACAGGCTCGATGGTCCTTGTTTTTTTCCCGTTTTGATTTTGTGGTCTCGTATCTTCCGGGTTCTAAGAATATTAAGGCTGATGCCCTTTCTAGGAGTTTTTTGCCTGATTCTCCTGAGGTCCTTGAACCGGTCGGCATTCTGAAAGAAGGGGTGGTTCTTTTTGCCATTTCCCCTGATTTACGACGGGTTCTTCAGGAATTTCAGGCTGACAGACCTGACCGCTGTCCAGTGTGGAAATTGTTTGTTCCTGACAAAAGGACTAATAGAGTGATTTCTGAGGTTTACTGTTCTGTGTTGGCTGGTCATCCTGGTATTTTTGGTACCAGACACTTGGTTGGTAGGTCCTTTTGGTGGCCTTCTTTATCACGTGATGTGCGTTATTTTGTGCAGTCCTGTGGGACTTGTGCGCGGGCCAAGCCTTGTTGTTCCCGTGCTAGTGGGTTACTTTTGCCATTGCCGGTCCCTGAGAGGCCCTGGACGCATATTTCTATGGATTTTATTTCTGATCTTCCGGTTTCCCAGAGGATGTCGGTTATCTGGGTTGTTTGTGACCGGTTCTCTAAGATGATTCATTTGGTGCCTTTGCCTAAATTGCCTTCCTCTTCAGATTTGGTTTTGTTGTTTTTTTCAGCATGTGGTTCGTTTGCATGGTATTCCGGTGAATATTGTGTCTGACAGAGGTTCCCAGTTTGTTTCTAAGTTTTGGCGGGCCTTTTGTGCTAGGCTGGGCATTGATTTATCTTTTTCCTCTGCATTTCATCCTCAGACAAATGGCCAAACCGAGCAAACTAATCAGACCTTGGAGGCTTATTTGAGATGCTTTGTGTCTGCTGATCAGGATGATTGGGTGGCCTTTTTGCTATTGGCCGAGTTTGCCCTTAATAATCGGGCTAGTTCGGCTACTTTGGTTTCGCCTTTTTTTTGTAATTTTGGTTTTCATCCTCGTTTTTCTTCTGGGCAGGTTGAGCCTTCTGACTGTCCTGGTGTGGATTCTGTGGTTGACAGGTTACAGCAGATTTGGGCTCATGTGGTAGACAATTTGATGTTGTCTCAGGAGGAGGCTCAACGTTTTGCTAACCGTCGTCGGTGTGTTGGTTCCCGGCTTCGGGTTGGGGATCTGGTCTGGTTGTCTTCCCATCATGTTCCTATGAAAGTTTCTTCTCCTAAGTTTAAGCCTCGGTTTATTGGTCCTTATAGGATTTCTGGGATTATTAAACCGGTGTCTTTTCGATTGGAGCTTCCGGCCTCTTTTGCTATCCATGATGTCTTCCATAGATCTTTATTGCGGAAATATGTGGTACCCGTTGTTCCCTCTGTTGATCCTCAGGCCCCTGTGTTGGTTGATGGGGAGTTGGAGAATGTGGTTGAGAAGATTTTGGATTCTCATTTTTCGAGGCGGAGGCATCAGTATCTTGTCAAATGGAAGGGTTATGGCCAAGAGGATAATTCTTGGGTTTTTGCCTCTGATGTCCATGCTGCTGATTTGGTTCATGCTTTTCATCTGGCTCGTCCTGATCGGCCTGGGGGCTCTGGTGAGGGTTCGGTGACCCCTCCTCAAGGGGGGGGTACTGTTGTGAATTCTGCTTTTGGGCTCCCTCCAGTGGTTGTAGGTGGTAATGCAGTTGTCCCTGGGTTGCAGTCCTGGTCAGGTGTATCTGCTGATTGCAGTTCTGACTGGGGTATTTAGGCGTGCAGGATTCATTAGTCCTTGCCAGTTGTCCATTGTTTTGGAAGGTGTTGGTCCTTGTTTGGTTCCTTCTGCCTGGCTGCCAAATCTGCAAAGATAAGTGTCTGGTTTTGTTTTTGTGGCACACATGCTGTGTGCTTAATAATTCAGTTCTATTTATTGTTTTTTGTCCAGCTTAGATTGTGTCAGTATTTTCTCAGTTTTGTTGGATTCTCAGGAGTTGCAGATATACATTCCATGTCTTTAGTTAGATTGTGGAACTTTTTGTATTATCTGCTGTGGATATTTTTGGAAGGGTTTTAATACTGACCGCTTAGTATTCTGTCCTATCTTTCCCTATTTAGCTAGAGTGGCCTCTTTTGCTGAATTCTGTTTTCTGCCTGCATGTGTCTTTCCTCTCCTACTCACAGTCAATATTCGTGGGGGGCTGCCTATCCTTTGGGGTTCTGCTCTGAGGCAAGGTAGTATTCCTATTTCTATCTATAGGGGTATTTAGTCCTCCGGCTGTGTCGAGGTGTCTAGGGTTTGTTAGGCACACCCCACAGCTACTTCTAGTTGCGGTGTTAGTTCAGGGTTTGCGGTCAGTACAGTTTCCAACTACTCCAGAGAAAGTTTCATGCGGCTCCAAAGTCACCGGATCATAACAAATGTCATCCAAGTACGCCACCGCGTACTTCTCCAGTCCCTGAAGCAGGAGGTTGACCGTCCGCTGGAAAGTGTCAGGGGCATTCTTCATGCCAAAGGGCATGACCGTGGACTCGTACAGTCCAAAGGGTGTGATAAAGGCGGACTTCTCCTGCGCCTCGGGGCTCAGGGGAATCTGCCAGTATCGTCGACTCAGGTCCACTATGGTCAGGTATTTTGCGCCAGCTAACTTCTCAAGCAGCTCATCGATGCGCGGCATTGGGTGCGCGTCAGAGGCTGTAATGGCGATGAGCCCCCTGTAGTCCACGCAGAACCGGGTGGTCCGGTCCTTCTTTGGCACGAGAACTACAGGTGAGGCCCACGCGCTCTTTGACCGTCGAATCAGCCCCAGCTGTAACATCTCATCAATCTCCTGGTGCATTACCTGCTGCACCTGGTCGGAGATTCGATAGGGTGTTTGTTGTAGTCCCGGTATCCAATTTGTGGACTGCTAACTCTGTCCTCCCAGGCCGGTTGGAGAACACGACCCGGAAGGGCTCCAGTGTGGTTTGCAACTGCAACTGCTGTGGTTCAGTTAGCGAGGCGCTTACCTCTACGTCCTCAATGGACCCACGGTCCTTGGCTTGGGTCAGCATGTCCAGGAGGGCGTCTTCCTCCCCATCTTCAGGTGCGCTGCAGACCGGTAGGACGAAAGGTTCACGTTCGTGATGAGCCTTCATCATGTTGATGTGAAAGGCCTTTCGCCTACCCCGAGAGTGGTCAAGCGTGACCACGTAGGTGACCGGGTTGAGCTGTTGGTGGACGACGTACGGGCCCTCCCAGGCTTCCTGAAGCTTATCCGTTGGTACGGGGACCAGCACCCACACCTTTTGACCCACGTGGTAGGTCCGCTCCCGGGCGTTCTGGTCGTACCAGTACTTCTGATCAGCCTGAGCCTGCGTCATGTTGTCATGCACCAACTGCGTCAAGGTCTGCATCTTGTCACAGAAGCGCATGACATACTCCACTATGGACACTTCAGAAGGGTTCGGCTCCTCTTCCCAGGATTCTCTGACCAACCCAAGGGATCCCCGGACTCGCCTGCCGTACAGGAGCTCAAAGGGGGAGAACCCCGTTGAGGCCTGCGGAACCTCTCGGTAAGCGAATAGCAGGTGTGGGAGGTACTGCTCCTAGTCGCGCCCTTGTGTCTCAACCAGCATGCGTAGCATCTGTTTGAGGGTACCATTAAAGCGTTCACACAAGCCATTGGTCTGTGGGTGATACGCACTCGATACCAGGTGCTTCACCTGCATTCTCTTACAGAGAGCCTCCATTAGGCGAGACATGAATTGGGTCCCTTGATCAGTAAGCATCTCCCTGGGAAATCCTACACGTGAAAAGATAGCCAACAGGGCATCCGCCACCTTATCTGCCCTAGTTGACAGAGCTACTGCCTCTGGGTACCAGGTAGCGTAGTCTACCACAGTAAGGATATATCGCTTACCAGAGCTGCTGGGGACGGCCAGCGGGCCCACAATGTCCACCGCGATCCTCTGGACAGGCTCCTCTATCACTGGCAAAGGGATCAGGGGAGCCTTAAGAGCAGGCCCCGCCTTCCTCACTCTTTGACAGGTGATACAGGAGCGGCAGTACTTTGACACATCTGTCCCCATCTTAAGGTACCTTCACACTAAACGACTTTGCAGCAAGAACGACAATGATCCGTGACGTTGTAGCGTCCTGGATAGCGATATCGTTGAATTTGACACGCAGCAGCGATCTGGATCCCGCTGTGATATCGCTGGTCGGAGCTAGAAGTCCTGAACCTTATTTGGTCGTCAGATCGGCGTGTATCGTTGTGTTTGACAGCAAAAACAACGATGCCAGCGATGTTTTACAATGGTAACTAGGGTAAATATCGGGTTACTAAGCGCAGGGCCGCGCTTAGTAACCCAATATTTACCCTGGTTACCATTGTAAAAGTAAAAAAAACAAACAGTACATACTCACATTCCGGTGTCTGTCCCCCGCCACCTGCTTTCCGCACTGACTGTGAGCGGCCGTAAAGTAAGAGCAGAGCACAGCGGTGACGTCACTGCTGTGCTCTGCTTTCCGGCCGGCAGGTCAGTGCAGGGAAGCGGACGCCGGGAGACAGGCACCGGAATGTAAGTATGTAGTGTTTGGTTTTTTTACGTTTACGCTGGTAACCAGGGTAAACGTCGGGTTACTAAGCGCGGCCCTGCGCTTAGTAACCCGATGTTTACCCTGGTTACCCGGGGACTTCGGCATCGTTGGTCGCTGGAGAGCTGTCTGTGTGACAGCTCTCCAGCGACCACACAACGATGAAACAGCGACGCTGCAGCGATCGGCATCGTTGTCTGTATCGCTGCAGCGTCGCTTAGTGTGAAGAAACCTTAAGGCCAATAGAAGTGTTGAGACAGCCGGGCATTTGTTTTGCTAATTCCCAAGTGTCCAGCTAGCGGGATCTCATGGGCAATCCGTAACAACTCATCCCGGAATTGCTGCGGGACTACCAGCTGTCTTTCCCTCAACCACTCCTTTTGCAATTTTCCGGGTACTGTCTCCCGGTACAACCTTCCTCGTTCCCAGAACACCCTCTCCTTATCAGTCTCGGAGAAGCGCGTCCCGGCGAGTTGTCTCAAACTCTCTAGGCTCGCATCTGTGTGCAGAGCAGCCTGAAACTCCTGGCTAGGGGAAGCCAGAAGCGATGTCAGGGTCCCTTCCCCACGGGAACCCTCTTGGACCTGCTCTAGGTCCACCTCTGGTTCAGTCACACTGATGACTGAGGAGGGTCCGGGAGGCAGACCGTTTTCTGCGCTCCGGGCACTCTGACTGCGGGTGACAGCAGCTACGTAGGCTGTCTACCCGGGGATTTCTACAGACCCATCAGCCGACGCTGCTATGGGCTCTACCTCCCCATCCACCCTCATTACCTCAGGAGCATTGCTACTTATGGGCCAGTTACCTTCCTCGGTGGCACTGGTCAACTGCATGGCATCACTTTCCTCACGGTTCCCATGTATCTCCCCATTTCTTGTAGCACCGACACTGGCCCCTGCTAGGGGTTCCTCAGCCGTCTCACTCCGCAGAGCGACGTGGCTGAGCACTCCTGTACCTACGGACACATCAACTTGCACAGAAACATATTTATCAGATTCAGTTGGCACAGGTACAACATTTTCACCATCAATCCTAGGAAAAAAATGGTTATCAGATGCATTATTACAAGGTAAAGCATGGTCAGGTAACACACGAGATTTCCCATCATCATCATCATCAGGGTTAACATTACCCTTATTAGCAGATTGGGGAGGGGTGTCAGGGATGTAGTATGCAACCATCCTCCCCAAATCAGTCCCCAACAAAACATCAGTGGGCAAATTATCAGACAGACCCACTTCCCTCACCCCGCTCCCAGCACCCCAATCAATATAAACCCGGGCCATCGGTAAGGGACAGCTGATGCCCCCAATCCCAGTGACAGTTAGGGTTTTCCCCGGAATGATTTCTTCAGGGGCCGCCAGTTCGGGTCGGATGACGGTTCGCTCAGCCCCGGTGTCCTTGAGGCCTGTAGCAACATGGCTTCCCACAGTGACGTGCTGTACATTGTCACACACCCTCCCAACCACACCAACCACCAAAAGAACTGCTGCATTAGGCCCTGGAGCCTTGGATTGGGAGTTCTTCTGCTTGTCTGGACAGTGGGGACTGATATGACCAGTCCGACTGCAGATGTAACACTGGCGAGGTTCGGTGGTAGGTCTGATGTTGTTGGCTACGGGGACAGGACCTCTGGTGTGTTGGCTGGCAGGGGTACTGGCGTTGGTTGCAGGCTTACCCCCTCTCCAGCTGGTGGTCACGGGCTTCTGCACTTCCGATCTATGGTTGGCCTCATAGGCATCGGCAATCTGCGCTGCTTTCGTCACGTCTTTGGGCTCTCTGTCCATCACGAACTGTCACACCTCAGCTGGGCAAAGATGGAAGAACTGGTCTTTGATCATCAGGTCTCGCAGCTGTGCAAAGGTGGTCACTGACAGTCCTTGGGTCCACTGGTCAAAGTGGGTCCCCAGTCCATGCACCACATCACTGTAACTGTCATGTGGGCCACGTTGGAGGGTCCGGAACTTTCTACGGTACACCTCGGGTGTAAGCTGGTACTTGGCTATCAGAGCCTGCTTGATGGCCTCATAGTCACCATCTTGTTCTTGAGGGAGGGCAGCAAATGCCTCCAGAGCTTTGCCTCTCAGCCCTGGTGTCAGGTATTGTGCCCATTCTTGTGTAGGCAGCTGGTACTGTCTGCAGGCTTTCTCAAAGGCCCGCAGAAAAGTGTCCAATTCCCCGTCCTTTTCCATAACAGGGAAGTGATCGGGCCGGGGCTTTGGTGTCTGAGCGCTGCTGGGCTCACGGCTGGACTGGGACGACCCCTGCAGTTGCAATCGGGCTATCTGCAGCTGGTACTCCCGCTCCTGGTGTTGCTGGATCAGCTGCCGACGTCCCTCACGGTCATCAGCGGGGAGTAGTTCCAAGACCGCCAGCAGGTGGGGGTCCAATCCGCCCTGGTTGCTAATCGGGCCGACATTCAGTGGTTGGACCTCTGCTGCAGCACCATGTTCGCTTGTGCTGGCTTCTGCGGCCTCTGGGCTCTGTGGCCTGGCTTGGTTTGCTTCAAATTGCACCAGTTCAGCGACCATTTGAGTCTTGGTCTTGCCCTGGGGGTTCAGGCCATGGTACGTGCATATCCCAGCAAGAGCGTCCTTCTTCTGCTGGGTGTACCAGGCTTCTCCTTTCGCAGCCATGGTTGCCAAATAAAAGATAGGATAGAAAAGCGAAGAGAAAGGGAGGGGATAATTACCAGTACACACAATTGTCTCAAGATTAATAAACACTAAGTTCGTTCTCCAAACTTATTTGCGCAGAGTCCTCGCAAGAACTTTCTGCAAGTTTTTAGTGAGAGGAATGATTGCTCAAACCAAATCACTAATGCTCTAATATCCCACCGCTTTGCCACCAATTTGTCACGGAATCCTCAGGGATTCCTGACCGCTGCCAGTAATATGTCACAGATTCACACCGTGACCGTCACCCACTCAAGGCTATTGACCTCTTAGTTTACAGCAGGGGCTTATTTTAGGTATCCCACTGCTCTTCAATATACCATGAACTGCAGGGATTTATGTATATCCCGCTTACAGTTCTGCTTAACACTTGCAGCTCTCTGGCGCCCCCCTTTCACTCAGGTCAGATTAGGTACTGCACCTAGGGTAATTAGTCGCCAGAAAGGCTGCCTGCTATGTACTGGCTATTGGGCACGCTGCAGCGACGCGATAAACTACTCCCGCTCAGGCAGGAACAATACTTATCAATGCCGCAGTCGCTACAATGCCACCCAAAGGCCTGCACACGGTATTACTGCCACCAGCTTCGATTAACCGGGTCCGAAGCTAACCCAAAACAGTAGCGTAATTCCCTTTAGAAGACAGGGTACGTTTTAGAGCATGAAGAATTAATCTAGTATATTAAATATTATACTCCATAAATGATTTTCAGGCAGTGTTTATCGAAAAATATTACAAGGATGTTACAAAAGAGACAATTGCAAATATGTACAAAAGGTAATTATAACATAAAGGGATTAAAGGAGAAAAGATAACACTCACATGTTCTCAGAGCATTGAAGGCAACCAGGCTATTGGAGTTCCCATACGTCCCAGTGCATCAGGACTTGCCTTCAGGGCTCTTCAGGTAAAAACTAAAAACTGACTCCTGGAAGCCTGCCAGAAACTTATAACCCGCAGCCCGTGACATCACCACCAGGGCTGGCTTCCACAGTCCCTCCTATCCCTTCAGTCTTAGGACATTCCACCTACATTGGTCTAATGCTTATAACTCCACTACAGAACATGTCAGACTCATAACACACCCAGCATTCATCTCGTCTTAACGTTGCCATTCTAATGAGATCAAATATATCCTATTTGTGATGCCTAATTATAGAGAAATCCCTACTTCTTTACCAGATGGAGTTAGAAGCTCATGCTTAAAGTGAGGGAGAGATCCACCGAGGGAGATTCCAAATATGTATTATCATTTTCCTATCTTACATCGTTTGCCTAATATCTTACAAAACAGAACAAAGGACTTTCATAGATTCTGGAAGCTTCTCAGTTGTACCAGTTTAAGCTGGTACAACTGTCTGTGCAGCTACGTTAGCAGTCGTAAAAATTCTTCTGGGATGGGTATGAGGGACTTGGGAGCTGAAAGTCAGGAATTTGCAGCTACAAGCCGTAAAAGCTTTTGCAGAATCACCCCAAGAAGGGGGGCTTAGCCCACAGCAGGCTAGCAAGAGAAACTAAACTTATATGATATTTCATACAATATCGTGACAGTCGCGATTACTGCACCTGATACCCCAATGCTGAGCCGCTGCTGCCGTATGTGTCCCTATTACTGCCCCTGATACCCCGATACTGAGCCGCTGCTGCCGTATGTGTCCTTATTACTGCCCCTGATAACCCGATACTGAGCCACTGCTGCCATGTGTCCCTATTACTGCACCTGATACCCCAATACTGAGCCGCTGCTGCCGTATGTGTCCCTATTGCTGCACCTGATACCCCAAATACTGAGCAGCTGCTGCCGTATGTGTCCCTATTACTGCACCTGATACCCCAATACTGAGCCGCTGCTACCGTATGTGTCCCTATTACTGTACCTGATACCCCAATACTGAGCCGCTGCTGCCGTATATGTCCCTATTACTACACCTGATACCCCAATTCTGAGCCGCTGCTGCCGTATGTGTCCCTATTATTGCACCTGATACCCCAATACTGAGCCGATGCTGCCGTATGTGTCCCTATTACTACACCTGATACCCCAATACTGAGCCGCTGCTGCCGTATGTGTCCCTATTACTGCCCCTGATACACCAATACTGAGCCGCTGCTCCCATTTGTGTCCCTATTACTGCCCCTGACCCCCAATACTGAGCCGCTGCTGCCGTATGTCTCCCTATTATTGCACCTGATACCCCAATACTGAGCCGCTGCTGCCATATGTGTCCCTATTACTGCCCCTGATACTCGAATACTGAGCCACTGCTGCCGTATGTGTCCCTATTACTGCACCTGATACCCCAATACTGAGCCGCTGCTGCCGTATGTGTCCTTAGTACTGCCCCTGATAACCCGATACTGAGCCGCTGCTGCCATATGTGTCCCTATTACTGCACCTGATACCCCGATACTGAGCCACTGCTGCGGTATGTGTCCCTATTACTGCACCTGATACCCCAATACTGTGCCGCTGCTGCCGTACGTGTCCCTATTATTGCACCTGATACCCCAATACTGAGCCGCTGCTGCCGTATGTGTCCCTATTACTCCATCTGATACCCCAATGCAGAGCCGCTGCTGACATATGTGTCCCTATTACTGCCTCTCATACCCCAATACTGAGCCGCTGCTTCCGTATGTGTCCCTATAACTTCCTCTGATACCCCAATAATGAGCCACTGCTGACGTATGTGTCCCTATTACTGCCCCTGATACCCCAATACTGAGCCGCTGCTGCCGTATGTGTCCCTATTACTGCCCCTGATACCCCAATACTGAGCCGCTACTGCCGTATGTGTCCCTATTACTGCCCCTGATACCCCGATACTGAGCCGCTGTTGCCCTATGTGACCCTATTACTGCACCTCATACCCCAATACTGAGCCGCTGCTGCCATGTCCCTATTACTACACCCGATACCACAATACTGAGCCGCTGCTGCCATGTGTCCCTATTACTACACCAGATTCCACAATACTGATCAGCTGCTGCCGTATGTGTCCCTATTACTACACCCGATACCCCAATACTGAGCCACAGCTGCCGTATGGGTCCCTATTACTGCACCGGATACCCCGATACTGAGCCGTTGCGCCCGTATGTGTCCCTATTACTACACCAGATTCCACAATACTGATCAGCTGCTGCCGTATGTGTCCCTATTACTACACCCGATACCCCAATACTGAGCCACAGCTGCCGTATGTGTCCCTATTACTGCACCTGATACCCCAATACTGAGCCGCTGCTGCCGTATGTGACCCTATTACTGCACCTGATACCCCAATACTGAGCCACTGCTGCCGTATGTGTCCCTATTACTGCACCTGATACCCCAATACTGAGCCGCTGCTGCCGTATGTTCCTATTACTGCACCTGATACCCCAATACTGAGCCACTGCTGCCGTATGTGTCCCTATTACTGCACCTGATACCCCAATACTGAGCCGCTGCTGCGTATGTGTCCCTATTACTCCATCTGATACCCCAATAATGAGCCACTGCTGACGTATGTGTCCCTATTACTGCACCTGATACCCCAATACTGAGCCTCTGCTGCCGTATGTGTCCCTATTATTGCACCTGATACCCCAATACTGAGCCTCTGCTGCCGTATGTGTCCCTGTTACTGCACCTGATACCCCAATACTGAAATACTGAACTGCTGCTGCCGTATGTGTCCCTATTACTGCACCTGATACATACGGCAGCAGGAGCTCAGTATTGGGGTATCAGGTGCAGTAATAGGGACACATACGGCAGCAGCAGCTCAGTGTTTGGGGTATCAGGTGCAGTATCAGGGACACATACGGCAGCAGAGGCTCAGTATTGGGGTATCAGGTGCAGTAATAGGGAAACATACGGCAGCAGCGGCTCAGTATTGGGGTATCAGGTGCAGTAATAGGGTCACATACTGCAGCAGTGGCTCAGTATTGGGGTATCAGGTGCAGTAATAGGAACATACGGCAGCAGCGGCTCAGTATTGGGGTATCAGGGGCAGTAATTAGGGCACATACAGCAGCAGCTCAGTATTGGGGTATCAGGGGCAGTTAGAGGGACACATACAGCAGCAGCGGCTCAGTATTGGGGTATCAGGGGCAGTAATAGGGACACATACGGCAGCAGCGGCTCAGTATTGGGGTATCAGGGGCAGTAATAGGGTCACATACGGCAGCAGCGGCTCAGTATTGGGGTATCAAGGGCAGTAATAGGGTCACATATGGCAGCAGCGGCTCAGTATTGGGGTATCAGGTACAGTAATAGACACATACGGCAGCAGGAGCTCAGTATTGGGGTGTCTATTACTGTACCTGATACCCCAATACTGAGCCGCTGCTGCCATGTGACCCTATTACTGCACCTGATACCCCAATACTGAGCCTCTGCCGTATGTGTCCCTTTAACTGCACCTGATACTCCAATACTGAGTGTGAGGAAAATGTATAATATAAGTAGTAGTTTCTCTGCCTGTTAGCACCATAGCTGAGGGATTTTTGCACTTCTGACCATGGTCCCCAAAAACACATGGCAGACACTGGGCTCAAAACCCCCCTTCCCATTACTTCAGGATTTAGCTTTCCTTCTCAGAGAGTGTGGGGGTTTTATGAGAGCCAAGGTATTTACGACCGGCATTTCCTGCCATGTAAGCTCTTGTCCAGCTATAACTGGACTAGAAACTTCTAGAAGAAAAAAAAAAGAGAAGCCAGCACTGCTAATGGTCAGAACGCAATACAAATGGTGCACATGCACCTACTGAATTCTAACTGTAGTTCAAATATGAGACATTTAGCAAATAATTGATCAATTTTTTGAGCTACCCCGCCACTTCACGGCAATCTCATAATGGGGCAGTCCTACGCTACGTTTTTTTATTAACGTTGTGCCATTACGGCCTCCTAGATGTATAAAAAGAGCATAAAAAGAAAGACACCATTACTATACTATGACATGCATTTTGACCTTCAGCAGTGCTGGCTTCTTTTCTTTTTGCTTAGAAACTTCTAGAATCCATGAAAGTTCTTTGTTTGGTTTTTGTAAGATATTAGACAAACCATTTAAGTTAAGAACACAAAAATATATATTCTTAAAGTCCGTCGGAGGATCTATCCATCACTCTAAGCACGGGCTTCTAACTCCATCTGCCAAAGAAGCAGGGATTTCTCTGTAAATAATAGGACATATTTGATCTCATTAGAAAGCCCACGTTAATCCGAGATGAATGCTGGTTTTGTTATTATTGTGACAGGTACTGGAGCGGACTTACGGGCATTGGATAGAGTTGGGTTACATGTAGTTGAACTGAAGGGATGGGAGGGTCTGGGATAGCCAGCCCTTTTTGGGGATGTCACCAAGCTGAGCTATAACTGTTTTGGCCAGACCCCAGCAGGCAGTCTGCTGCTGGAAGAACATGTGAGTCTGATCTGAAGAGCTGTACCTCATGCATTGGGATTTTTGGGAGCTCCGCCCACCAGCATGGTGTTTGCCTGAACTGACATGAACTAAGAGCATGTGAGTTATCTTTTCTCCCTTAATCCTCTTTATGTTATAATTACCTTGTACATATTTGCAATTGTCTCATTTGTAACATCTCTATAAAATATTTTTGCTAAAGCACTGCCTAATTTTTACGGGGTATAATATTAATACCAGTTCATTCTCCATGCTCTAAACGTACCCTGTCTCTTGAAGGGAAATTACGCTACTGTTTTGGGTTAGCTACGGACCCGGTTAATCGAAGCTGGTGGCGGCACTACCGTGTACTGTGCTGGCCTTTGGGTGACATTGCAGCGACTGCGGCATTGATAATTATTGTTCCTGCCTGAGCGGGAGTAGTTCATCGCGTCGCTGCAGCGTGCCCAATAGCCAGTACAAAGCAGGCAGCCTTTCTGGCAACTAATACCCTAGGTGCAGTACCTAATCTGACCTGACAGTAAGGGGGCGCCAGAGAGCTGCAAGGGTTAAGTGGAACTGTAAGCGGGATATACACAAATCCCTGCAGTTCATGGTATATTGAAGAGCAGTGGGATACCTAAAATAAGCCCCTGCTATAAACTAAGAGGTCAATAGCCTCGTGTGTGTTTTTTTCATCACATTGTGGCAGTGGAAGGATACCTAAGATAAGCCCCCTGCACATGTGATAGCCGTCGGATGGTCTAAAGTCACCCCAATCCGTGACATATTGGTGGCAGTGGTCAGGAATCGTGACAAACGGCTGGCCGCGGCTAAGGGATCGTGACAATTGGTGGCAGCGTTGGGATAACTAAGATATATAGAAAAAACACCGTGTGCACTGCTATTTTTTTAAGTAAGGAGTTCAAAATTCGGGGGTATTTCACATGCAGTTCATCCTATGTGATCTATGTGATTAAATGCCCCTGTGGGCTTCTGTACGTAGGTGAAACGACGCAACCCATTAGAGATCGAGTGTCGAAGCACAAATCCACTATACGCTGCAATAATCTTCTGTTACCCTTACCCCATCATTTTCACACATCAGGACACAGCATTTCTCAGTTGAAATTCCAGGTCTTGGAGCATGTCCCCATACAACGTAGAGGGGGCAATAGGGTACTTATGCTTAAGAAACGTGAGGCATATTGGATTCACTCCTTAGACACATTATCCCCAAAGGGACTTAACAGGGAATATGAGCTATCAGCATTTATCTGAGGAACTCTTATTGGTACTATGTTATACTGCACATGTGATATGATCTGTGTAATTGACATATTTTTTCTCGTTTTATAGAATCGACTATATTAATGATGTCACGAATCTCCACCGGATCAATCACTATTCACTGTGCCACTTTTCACCACGGACCACGCTGAGATTCATCCTGTTTGTTGGCACTCTTGTAACGTATGTGTAACCACATTCACCCGGATTTATCATCACTACACTCACGGTCCACCATACAATGGTCCGGATCTCTTTTTCTTTTTTTGTCTCTTGGACAATATACCCAGCTGTATTACATAAGTTCACTGCCTAACTATGCAGGCACGGTGTTCTTTCTCGTATATGAATTACATTTACCAGATTCTTATAGTCCTATCTTCCTCTGGCTCCCTCTCTTGGCTGGTCACGCCCAGGTCTTCTTACATTTACCAATAGCTATCGTTTTCCACTGCCCTCCCACTTACTGCTCCGCCCATTCATCACCACCTTATTAAGTTGTGTCCTTATACGAATATTACATCCTTTTTGCCCCTATACTGGACTTCATTACATGCAACAGGCCATATAGGCAACATTGTGCTGTTTTTCTCGCCACAGCAGCGCGGACACTGTGGAACGCAGTACCGCCTACACCGTGGAGCGCATACACTTCCTCATACACGCTCAGCCATGTACTTCCGGTCTGACAGCGATCCGTCACTTCCGGTTTTGACGCACACTTAGAGATTCAAATAGCGGTGTTCCCATGTGGTTCCCAGACAAGCGGTGGACACCGCGTCTGGCAGGATCGCATCTACTCCACAGCGGCTCCACTCCAGGTATGTTAGGTATACACTATATGTTAGGACGCACTATTTGAATACCTACCTCCGGTGACATTCAGCCCCTATTTTATGTTTCATCTAGCCACAGGATACCTTATTTGGCTACCTCTGTACAGATCACCGTATACCCGGGCCAGCCCATCTGAGGTAAATACACAGGGAGTCTTGCCCGCACAACATATATTACTATATACCACCGACCTATACCTTTATCTGTTCTTTCCTTATTTTTCACTATTAGTGACCTATATCTACTCAGTACTAGTGTTGAGCATTCCGATACTGCAAGTATCGGGTATCGGCCGATACTTGCTGTATCGGAATTCCGATACCGGGATTCCGATACTTTTGTGGTATCGGGTATCGGGTATCGCAACAACATTAATGTAAAAATGTGTAAAAGAGAGAATTAAAATAAAAAATATCGCTATACTCACCTCTCCGACGCAGCCTGGACCTCAGCGAAGGAACCGGCAGCGTTGTTTGTTTAAAATTCGCGCGTTTACTTGGTTACGTGAAGTCCCGGCTTGTGATTGGTCAGGGCGGCCATGTTGCCGGGACGCGGACCAATCACAGCAAGCCGTGACGAAATTACGTCACGGCTTGCTGTGATTGGTCCGCGTCCCGGCAACATGGCGCCGTGACCAATCATAAGCCGGGACGTCACTGGAGGCTGGACACGCGCGCTTTTTAAAAAGCGCGCATGTCCAGCCTCCCGTGACGTCACGGCTTGTGATTGGTTAATGGCGGCCATGTTGCCGGGACGCGGACCAATCACAGCAAGCCGTGACGTAATTTCGTCATGGCTTGCTGTGATTGGTCCGCGTCCCGGCAACATGGCCGCCCTGACCAATCACAAGCCGGGACTTCACGTAACCAAGTAAAAGCGCGAATTTTAAACAAACAACGCTGCCGGTTCCCTCGCTGAGGTCCAGGCTGCGTCGGAGAGGTGAGTATAGCAATATTTTTTATTTTAATTCTTTCTTTTACACATTTATATGGATCCCAGGGCCTGAAGGAGAGTTTCCGCTCCTTCAGACCCTGGGAACCATCAGGAATACCGTCCGATACTTGAGTCCCATTGACTTGTATTGGTATCGGGTATCGGTATCGGATTGGATCCGATACTTTGCCGGTATCGGCCGATACTTTCCGATACCGATACTTTCAAGTATCGGACGGTATCGCTCAACACTACTCAGTACCCGATCTTTATTACCTTTGTACGTGTCCACAAGGTGACCACCTAGTGTAAGTACCACCATCTTGCTAAGCACAGTGCTACCCATATTTCGTCCGTTTACACGGTCATATATATATGCCCTTTTCTATCACGCCACTTGTAGGCATCACACATGACTTGTGTCCTGACCACCACTAATGTTCATGCAGCGCTAAAGACACAGCACGGTATGTGTGCTTTTTTCAGAATATTTTTTCCAGAATGTATTGTGTTTATCTCCAACCATTGTATTGAGCGATGATATTATGTACAGTACTACTCTGATATAAAATTTATACTATTTTTCAAATATGGCTCTTTTGATAAACTGTATATACTTTGTTTTTTTATTCCTTTTGTATATTGCTGTTCATCTGTACACTGTATTATATTTTGTTTTCATCTTGAATGTTGTAGTGACTGACGAAAGCCTAATTGAGGCTGAAACTTTTCTCCAGTGCTACTTCAGCACCAAATAAATCTACAAATATACTTAAGTTGAGTGCGAGACTTCTTTTTCTATCTCGGGATAACTAAGATAAGCCCCCCTGCACAGGTAATAGCCATCTGTTGGTATAAAGTCACCCCAATCCGTGACATATTGGTGGCAGTGGTCAGGAATCCCTGAGGATTTCGTGACAAACTGCTGGCCGCGGCTAAGGGATCGTGACAATTGGTGGCAAGGCGGTGGGATATTAGAGCATTAGTGATTTGGTTTGAGCAATCATTCCTCTCACTAAAAACTTGCAGAAAGGTCTTGCGAGGACTCTGCGCAAATAAGTTTGGAGAACGAACTCAGTATTTTTAGTCTTGAGACAATTGTGTACTGGTAATTATCCCCTCCCTTTATCTTGGTTTTTCTATCCTATCTTTTATTTGGCAACCATGGTTGGGCTGGGAGAAGCCTTTTATGAACAGCAGATCAGAGACACCCTTGTTGCCTTATGCAAGTCACAGCACGTTGACTATGCAAGCAAAAACAAAAGCCAACTGGTCGCAGTCCTAATGCAATGGGAAGCCGTTCTAGACCACTCACAGAGCCCAGAAGCCAGCACCAGCGAACATGGTGCTGCAGCAGTGGTCCAACCACTGAATGCTGGCCCTGTTAGCAATCCGAGCGAATTGGATCCCCACCTGCAGGCGGCCTTGGAAGAACTCCCCACTGATGACCATGATGGACGTTTCGCAGCTGATTCAGCAATACCAGCGGGAGGACCGAGCTGAGCGAGAAGCCCAGGCCCAGCGAGCCGAGCGGCAAGCAGAGCGGGAGTACCAGCTGCAGATGGCCCAACTGCAAATGCAGGGGTCGTCCCAGTCCAGCCGTGAGCCCAGCAGCGCTCAGATACCGAAGCCCCGGCCCGATCACTTCCCTGTTATGGAGGACGGGGACTTGGGACACTTTTCTGTGGGCCTTTGCGAAAGCCTGCAGACAGTACCGACTGCCTACAGATGAATGGGCACGATACCTGACACCAGGGCTGAGAGGCAAAGCTCTGGAGGCGTTTGCTGCGCTCCCTCAAGAACAAGATGGTGACTATGAGGCTATCAAGCAGGCCCTCATAGCCAAGTACCAGCTTACACCCGAGGTGTACCGTAAGAAGTTCCGGACCCTCCAACGTGGCCCACACGACAGTTACAGTGATGTGGTGCATGGACTGGGACCCACTTTGACCAGTGGACCCAAGGACTATCAGTGACCACCTTTGCACAGCTGCGAGACCTGATGATCAAAGACCAGTTCTTCCATCTTTGCCCAGCTGAGGTGCGACAGTTCATGATGGACAGAGAACATAAAAACGTGACGAAAGCAGCGCAGATTGCCGATGCCTATGAGGCCAACCGTAGATCGGAAGTACGGAAGCCAGTCACCACCAGCTGGAGAGGGGGTAAGCCTGCATCCAACGCCAGTACCCCTGCCAGCCAACACACCAGAGGTCCTGTCCCCGTGGCCAACAGCACCAGACCTACCACGAACCTCGCCAGTGTTACATCTGCAAGCAGCCTGGTCATATCAGTCCCCACTGTCCAGACAAGCGGAAGAACCCCACAGCCAAGGCCGCAGGGCCTAGTGCAGTTCTTTTGGTGGGTGGTGTGGTTGGGAGGGTGTGTGACAACGTACAGCACGTCACTGTGGGAGGCCATGTTGCTACAGGCCTCAAGGATACCGGGGCTGAACGAACCCTCATCGGACCCGAACTGGCGGCCCCTGAAGAAATCATTCCGGTGAAAACCCTAACTGTCACTGGGATTGGGGGCATCAGCTGTCCCTTACCGATGGCCCGGGTTTATATTGATTGGGGTGCCGGAAGCGGGGTGAAGGAAGTGGGGCTGTCTGATAATTTGCCCACTGATGTTTTGTTGGGGACTGATTTGGGGAGGATGGTTGCATATTACGTCCCTGACACCCCTCCCCAATCTGCTAATAAGGGTAACGTTAACCCTGATGATGATGATGAGGATGATGGGAAATCACATGTGTTACCTGACCATGCTTTACCTTGTAATGATGCATCTAATAACCATTTTTTCCCTAGGATTGATGGTGAAAATGTTGTACCTGTGCCAACTGTACCTGATAATGATGTTTCTGTGCAAGTTGATGTGTCCATAGGTACAGGAGTGCTCAGCCACGTCGCTCTGCGGAGTGAGACGGTTGAGGAACCCCTAGCAGGGGCAAGTGTCGGTGCTACAAGAAATGGGGAGATACATGGGAACCGTGAGGAAGGTGATGTCATGCAATTGACCAGTGCCACCGAGGAAGGTAACTGGCCCCTAAGTAGTAATGCTCCTGAGGTAATGGGGGTGGATGGGGAGGTAGAGCCCATAGCAGCGTCGGCTGATGGGTCTGTAGAAACCCCCGGGGAGACAGCCTACGTAGCTGCTGTCACCCGTAGTCAGAGTGCCCGGAACGCAGATAACTGTCTGCCTCCCGAACCCTCCTTAGTCATCAGTATGACTGAACCAGAGGTGGACCCAGAGCAGGTCCAAAGGGTTCCCGTGGGGAAGGGACCCTGACGTCGCTTCTGGCTTCCCGTAGCCACAAGTTTCAGGCCGCTCTGCACACAGATGCGAGCCTAGAGAGTGTGAGACAACTCGCCGGGACACCCTTCTCCGAGACTGATGAGGAGAAGGTGTTCTGGGAACAAGGAAGGTTGTACCGGGAGACAATACCCGGAAAATCGCAAAAGGAGTGGTTGAAGGAAAGACAGCTGGTCGTCCCGCAGCAATTCCGGGGTGAGTTGTTACGGATTGCCCATGAGATCCCGCTCGCTGGACACTTGGGGATCAGCAAAACTAAGGCCCGGCTGTCTCAACACTATTGGCCTAAGATGGGGACAGATGTGTCAAACTACTGCCGCTCCTGTGTCACCTGTCAAAGAGTGGGGAAGGCGGGGCATGCTATTAAGGCTCCCCTAATCCCTTTGCCAGTGATAGAGGAGCCTTTCCAGAGGATCGCGGTGGACATTGTGGACCCGCTGGCCGTCTCCAGCAGCTCTGGAAAGCAATATATTATTACTGTGGTAGACTAAGCTACCCGGTACCCAGAGGCAGTAGCTCTGTCATCAACTAGGGCAGATAAGGTGGCGGATGCCCTGTTGGCCATCTTTTCACGTGTAGGATTTCCCAGGGAAATGCTTACTGATCAAGGGACCCAATTTATGTGTCACCTAATGGAGGCTCTCTGTAAGAAAATGCAGGTGAAGTACCTGGTATCGAGTGCGTATCACCCACAGACCAATGGCTTGTGTGAACGATTCAATGGTACCCTCAAACAGATGCTACGCATGCTGGTTGAGACACAAGGGCGCGACTGGGAGCGGTACCTCCCACACCTGCTATTCGCTTACCGAGAGGTTCCGCAGGCCTCGACGGGGTTCTCCCCCTTCGAGCTCCTGTACGGCAGGCGAGTCCGGGGACCCCTTGGGTTGGTAAGAGAATCCTGGGAAGAGGAGCCGAACCCTTCTGAAGTGTCCATAGTGGAGTATGTCATGCGCTTCCGTGACAAGATGCAGACCTTGACGCAGTTGGTGCATGACAACATGACGCAGGCTCAGGCTGATCAGAAGCACTGGTACGACCAGAGCGCCCGGGAGCGGACCTACCACGTGGGTCAAAAGGTGTGGGTGCTGGTCCCCGTACCAACGGATAAGCTTCAGGCAGCCTGGGAGGGCCCATACATCGTCCACCAAGAGCTCAACCCAGTCACCTATGTGGTCACGCTTGACCACGCTCGGGGTAGGCGAAAGGCCTTTCACGTCAACATGATGAAGGCTCATCACGAACGTGAACCTTTCGTCCTACCGGTCTGCAGCGCACCCGAAGACGGGGAGGAAGAAGCCCTCCTGGACATGCTGCCTGGAAGGACTGAGTTAGCCGTCCACGAGGTGGACACCGGGAATCACGCCCCACTACGGCGAACACCCTATCGAATCTCCGACCAGGTGCAGCAGATTATGCGCCAGGAGATCGATGAGATGTTACAGCTGGGGGTGATTTGACGGTCAAAGAGCGCGTGGGCCTCACCTGTAGTTCTCGTGCCAAAGAAGGACCGGACCACCCGGTTTTGCGTGGACTACAGGGGGCTCAACGCTATTACAGCCACTGACGCACACCCAATACCGCGCATCGATGAGCTGCTTGAGAAGTTAGCTGACGCAAAATACCTGACAATAATGGATCTGAGTCGAGGATACTGGCAGATTCCCCTGAGCCATGAGGCGCAGGAGAAGTCCGCCTTTATCACACCCTTTGGAGTGTACGAGTCCACGGTCATGCTCTTCGGCATGAAGAATGCCCCTGCCACTTTCCAGCGGATGGTCAACCTCCTGCTTCAGGGACTGGAGAAGTACGCAGTGGCGTACTTGGATGACATTGCCATCTTCAGTCCCTCCTGGGAGGAACACCTGCAGCATCTCGAGGAGGTGCTCAGGCGAATTCATCGAGCAGGACTGACTATCAAGCCCGGAAAGTGCCAGATGGGCATGAGTGAGGTTTACTACCTGGGACACTGGGTAGGTGAAGGCACGATGGAGCCAGAGCATGGCAATGTTGATGGGTTGGCCCACCAGGGTGAACCTGCTGAGGTGCGCATGGAGAAGAACCATCAGGTCCTGCCTCCGTAGCGCACACCTGAAGGGGGAGGTGTGAGGAAAATGTATAATATAAGTAGTAGTTTCTCTGCCTGTTAGCACCATAGCTGAGGGATTTTTGCACTTCTGACCATGGTCCCCAAAAACACATGGCAGACACTGGGCTCAAAACCCCCCTTCCCATTACTTCAGGATTTAGCTTTCCTTCTCAGAGAGTGTGGGGGTTTTATGAGAGCCAAGGTATTTACGACCAGCATTTCCTGCCATGTAAGCTCTTGTCCAGCTATAACTGGACTAGAAACTTCTAGAATCCATGAAAGTTCTTTGTTTGGTTTTTGTAAGATATTAGACAAACCATTTAAGTTAAGAACACAAAAATATATATTCTTAAAGTCCGTCGGAGGATCTATCCATCACTCTAAGCACGGGCTTCTAACTCCATCTGCCAAAGAAGCAGGGATTTCTCTGTAAATAATAGGACATATTTGATCTCATTAGAAAGCCCACGTTAATCCGAGATGAATGCTGGTTTTGTTATGATTGTGACAGGTACTGGAGCGGACTTACGGGCATTGGATAGAGTTGGGTTACATGTAGTTGAACTGAAGGGATGGGAGGGTCTGGGATAGCCAGCCCTTTTTGGGGATGTCACCAAGCTGAGCTATAACTGTTTTGGCCAGACCCCAGCAGGCAGTCTGCTGCTGGAAGAACATGTGAGTCTGATCTGAAGAGCTGTACCTCATGCATTGGGATTTTTGGGAGCTCCGCCCACCAGCATGGTGTTTGCCTGAACTGATATGAACTAAGAGCATGTGAGTTATCTTTTCTCCCTTAATCCTCTTTATGTTATAATTACCTTGTACATATTTGCAATTGTCTCATTTGTAACATCTCTATAAAATATTTTTGCTAAAGCACTGCCTAATTTTTACGGGGTATAATATTAATACCAGTTCATTCTCCATGCTCTAAACGTACCCTGTCTCTTGAAGGGAAATTACGCTACTGTTTTGGGTTAGCTACGGACCCGGTTAATCGAAGCTGGTGGCGGCACTACCGTGTACTGTGCTGGCCTTTGGGTGACATTGCAGCGACTGCGGCATTGATAATTATTGTTCCTGCCTGAGCGGGAGTAGTTCATCGCGTCGCTGCAGCGTGCCCAATAGCCAGTACAAAGCAGGCAGCCTTTCTGGCAACTAATACCCTAGGTGCAGTACCTAATCTGACCTGACAGTAAGGGGGCGCCAGAGAGCTGCAAGGGTTAAGTGGAACTGTAAGCGGGATAGACACAAATCCCTGCAGTTCATGGTATATTGAAGAGCAGTGGGATACCTAAAATAAGCCCCTGCTGTAAACTAAGAGGTCAATAGCCTTGTGTGAGTTATCCCTCCACTGCCACAATGTGATGAAGAAAACAAAGATAAGCCCCTCTGCACAGGTGATAGCCGTCTGTTGGTCTAAAGCCACCCCAATCCGTGACATATTGGTGGCAGTGGTCAGGAATCCCTGTGGATTTCGTGACTAACTGCTGGCCGCGGCTAAGGGATCGTGACACTGAGCTTCTGCTATGGCCGCACTCATCTGTGCTAAAAATAGGAAAATGTGAAATATATGGAATGTGAATAGCATAATGGCTTATGAACTTTATGAAAAAACACATGAGATTTTTAGCACAAGATTTGGCCAAACGTTGTGAGCCCATTCACCAAACGTCAAGGTAATCTCAGATCGAATAGGTAACTACTCTGACTGCCTGATGTGAACACTTACCTATGGTATCTGAGCTGACTGCCTAATGTGAACACTTACCTATGGCAAATAACAGGATAAAGCCTACTTATATAGGAGACTCAGAACCAACTGTGTTGAGATGCAATTAAAATCACAGCATGGTGAAGGGCGGGACGTTCAAGTCAGAAAATAGTATATAGTAAAAATAGGTAAACTGACTGAACAATATATATATATATATATATATATATATATATATATATATATATATATATATTGTTCAGTCAGTTTACCTATTTTTACTATATACTATTTTCTGACTTGAACGTCCCGCCCTTCACCATGCTGTGATTTTAATTGCATCTCAACACAGTTGGTTCTGAGTCTCCTATATAAGTAGGCTTTATCCTGTTATTAGCCATAGGTAAGTGTTCACATTAGGCAGTCAGCTCAGATACCATAGGTAAGTGTTCACACCAGGCAGTCAGTGTAGTTACCCATTCGATCTGAGATTACCTTGACGTTTGGTGAATGGGCTCACAACGTTTGGCCAAATCTTGTGCTAAAAATCTCATGTGTTTTTTCATAAAGTTCATAAGCCATTATGCTATTCACATTCCATATATTTCACATTTTCCTATTTTTAGCACAGATGAGTGCGGCCATAGATCTATTTTGTATGTGTCTTTTTTTGGCTATGCACTAGTATAAATTATATATATATATTGTTCAGTCAGTTTACCTATTTTTACTGAGATTCTGCTGCCATATGTGTCCCTATTACTCCACCTAATACCCCAATACTGAGCCACTGCTGCCGTATGTGTCCCTATTACTGCACCTGATACCTCAATACTGAGCTTCTGCTGCCGTATGTGTCCCTATTACTGCACCTGATACACCAATACTGAGCCGCTGCTGCCGTATGTGTCTCTATTACTGCCCCTGATACCCCAAATACTGAGCTGCTGCTGCTGCCATATGTGTCCCTATTACTGCACCTGATACCCCAATACTGAGCTGCTGCTGCCGTATGTGTCCCTATTACTGCACCTGATACCCCAATACTGAGCAGCTGCTGTCGTATGTGTCCCTATTACTGCACCTGATACCCTAAGGCCGGCGTCACACTAGCGAGTTTTACGGACGTATGAGCACAGAAACTACATCCGTAAAATACGCATTACACACGGCCCAATGATTCTCTATGGCCCAGCTCCTATCTGCCGTATTTACTGATCCGTATTATATGGTCTTGTACGGCCGTAGAAAATCGCAGCATGCTGCGTTTGTCACTGTATTGAGCAAAAAATACTCCAATGAAAGTCTATGTGGGCGAGAAAAATACGGATTACAAACGGACCAGCAGTGTGACTTGCGAGAAATACGCAGCGGTGTTCTCTAGAAAAGCCGGTATTTCAATTGCCGGCTTTTCATTTCTCCTTCCCAAACCCGACAGGATATGAGACATGATTACATACAGTAAACCATGTCATATCCCCCTTTTTTTTTTTGCATATTCCACACTACTAATGTTAGTAGTGTTTATGTGCAAAAGTTGGGCGCTGTAGCTGCTAAAATAAAGTGTTTAATTGCGGAAAAAATTGGTGTGGGCTCCCGCGCAATTTTCTCCGCCAGAGTGGTAAAGCCAGTGACTGAGGGCAGATATTAATAGCCTAGAGAGGGTCCATGGTTATAGGACCCCCCCTGGCTAAAAACATCTGCCCTTAGCCACCCCCCAGAAAAGGCACATCTGGAAGATGCGCCTATTCTGGCACTTGGCCACTCTCTTCCCACTCCCGTGTAGTGGTGGGATATAGGGTAATGAAGGGTTAATGTCACCTTGCTATTGTAAGGGGACATTAAGCCAGATTAATACTGGAGAGGCGTCAATTATGACACCTATCCATTATTAATCCAATAGTACTAAATGGTTAATAAAACACACACAATATTACAAAGTCCTTTAATGAAATAAAGACACAGGGTGTTGTAATATTTTATTATTCTCTTAATCCAGCTGAAGACCCTCGTTCTGTAACAAAGGAAAAAAAACAAACAACAATATTCCATACCTTCCGTAGTTATATCCCACGATGTAATCCATCTGAAGGGGTTAAATCATTTTACAGCCAGGAACTCTGCTAATGCACTGGCTCCTGCCTGTAATTCCCCGGGTACTGAATGGAAAGCAGGGTGATCTGTAATTACCTTGAGTCGCGGTGAGGCACTCTCTGCTGGATGTCCTCATGAACTGGAGCCTGGTAAAAGTTCCCATGCTCGAGTTCATATGAGGACATCCAGCAGGGGATGCCTCACCGCAACTCAAGGTAACTACATATCACCTTGCTTTCCATTCAATACCCGGGGAATTACAGGCAGGAGCCAGTGCATTAGCACAGCTCCTGGCTGTAAAATGATTTAACCCCTTCAGATGGATTACATCGTGGGACATAACTACGGAAGGTATGGAATATTGTTGTTTTTTTTCCTTTGTTACAGAACGAGAGTCTTCAGCTGGATTAAGAGAATAAAAAAATATTACAACACCCTGTGTCTTTATTTCATTAAAGGACTTTGTAATATTGTGTGTTTTATTAACCATTTAGTACTATTGGATTAATAAGTGATAGGTGTCATAATTAACGCCTGTCCATTATTAACCTGGCTTAATGTCAGCTTACAATAGCAAGGTGACATTAACCCTTCATTACCCCATATCCCACTGCTACACGGGAGTGGGAAGAGAGTGGCTAAGTGCCAGAATAGGCGCATCTTCCAGATGTGCCTTTTCTGGGGTGGCTGGGGGCAGATGTTTTTAGCCAGGGGGGGTCCTATAACCATGGACCCTCTCTAGGCTATTAATATCTGCCCTCAGTCACTGGCTTTACCACTCCGGCGGAGAAAATTGCGCGGGAGCCCACGCCAGTTTTCTCCGCGATTTAACCCTTTATTTTAGCAGCTACAGCGCCCAAATTTTGCACATACACACTACTAACATTAGTAGTGTGGAATATGCAAAAAAAAAAAAAGGGATATGAGATGGTTTACTGTATGTAATCATGTCTCATATCATGTCGAGTTTGGGAAGGATAAATTAAAAGCCGGCAATTGAATTACCGGCTTTTCACATATATCGCGCTGAATAAAATATAAATACAGAAAAAAAAAAAAATATATTATATATATATATATATATATATATATATATATATACATATATACATACATACACATACACACTGCATATATGTTTTACCGAACATTTGAGGCCATAAATCCATTAGATGTCGGTTTTAATAATAATAATAATTTTATTTATATAGCGCCAACAATTTGCGCAGCGCTTTACAACTTATAGAGGGGACTTGTACAGACAATAGACATTACAGAATAACAGAAATCACAGTTTAAAACAGATACCAGGAGGAACCTATGAGGAAAAGGAGAGACACGAGAGGTGGATGGTTACAATTGCTTTAGTTATTTGGACCAGCCATAGTATAAGGCTCGGGTGTTCATGTAAAGCTGCATGAACCAGTTAACTGCCTAAGTATCTAGGAGTACAGACACAGAGGGCTATTAACTGCTGAAAGTGTATGAGAAAATGATGCGAGGAACCTGATTATGTTTTTTTTTTTTTTTTTATTAGGCCACGCAGGGATAGTTAGGTTAATGCATTGAGGCGGTAGGCCAATCTGAACAAATTAGTTTTTAGGGCACGCTTAAAACTTTGGAGATTGGGGATTAATCGTATTAACCTAGGTAGTGCATTCCAAAGAATCGGCGCCGCACGTGTAAAGTCTTGGAGACGGGAGTGGGAGGTTTTGATTATTGAGGATGCTAACCTGAGGTCATTTGCGGAGCGGAGGGCGCGGGTAGGTTGGTAGACCGAGACCAGAGAGGAGATGTAGGGTGGTGCTGAGCCATGGAGTGCTTTGTGGATGAGGGTAGTAGTTTTGTACTGGATTCTAGAGTGGATGGGTAGCCAGTGTAATGACTGGCACAAAGTAGAGGCATCGGTGTAACGGTTGGCGAGGAATATGATCCTGGCAGCAGCATTCAGGACAGACTGGAGCGGGGAGAGTTTGGTAAGAGGTAGGCCGATTAGTAGAGAGTTACAATAGTCCAGACGAGAATGAATAAGTGAGACAGTAAGAGTTTTTGCAGAGTCGAAAGTAAGAAAAGGGCGAATTCTAGAAATGTTTTTGAGATGCAGATAAGAAGAGCGAGCCAGTGATCGGATGTGGGGGGAGAATGAAAGCTCGGAATCAAGGATAACCCCAAGGCAGCGAGCATGTTGCTTTGGAGTAATGGTGGAACCGCACACAGAGATGGCAATGTCAGGCAAAGGTAGGTTAGTAGAGGGAGAGAACACGAGGAGTTCAGTTTTTGACAGGTTCAGTTTCAGATAGAGGGAGGACATGATGTTAGAGTCAGCGGTAAGACAATCACTGGTGTTTTCTAAAAAGGTCGGCGTGATATCAGGAGAAGAGGTGTATAATTGGGTGTCGTCAGCATAGAGATGGTACTGGAAACCAAATCTACTGATTGTTTGTCCAATAGGGGCAGTATACAAAGAGAAGAGGAGGGGGCCTAGGACTGATCCTTGAGGAACCCCAACAGTAAGGGGAAGGTGAGAGGAGGAGGAACCAGCAAAACATACAGTGAAGGATCGGTCAGAGAGATAGGAGAACCAGGAGAGAACGGTGTCCTTGAGGCCGATGGAGCGGAGCATAGTGAGGAGGAGCTGATGATCCACAGTATCGAATGCTGCGGAGAGATCCAAGAGAATTAGCATGGAGTAGTGACCATTAGATTTAGCTGTTAGTAGGTCATTAGAGACTTTAGTGAGGGCAGTTTCAGTAGAGTGTAAAGAGCGGAAACCAGATTGAAGAGGGTCGAGAAGAGAGTTATCTGAGAGATAGCGGGTAAGACGGAAGTGGACCAGGCGTTCGAGGAGTTTAGAGATGAAGGGAAGGTTAGAGACAGGTCTATAATTAGCGGCACAATTTTGGTCGAGGGAGGGCTTTTTAAGCAATGGATGTATGATGGCATGCTTAAATGAGGAGGGAAAAATACCGGAAGTGAGGGAAAGGTTGAATATTTTTGTTAGGTGAGAGGTGACAGCTGGGGAAAGGGACTGGAGATGTGACGGAATGGGGTCACTGGTACACGTGGTCGGGCAAGAAGATGCAAGGAGCCTGCTTACTTCTTCTGTAACTGGTTCAAAGTCAGAGTGAACTAGATGCAGTGGGGGAGGGAGGACAGTGCTTGGTATGAAGAGATTGGGAGATGATTTCCTGTCGAATGTGGTCAATTTTTTCTTTGAAGTAATTGGCCAGATCGTCAGTGCGGAGATCTGTGGTTGGGGCCTGCTCTCTTGGGTTGAGTAGGGACCGGAAAGTGTCAAAGAGACGTTTAGGGTTATTGGACAGCGAGGTGATAAGGGTGTTGAAATAAGTTTGGAGAGGTGAAGGGCAGAGTTGTATGTTTTTAGCATGAACTTATAATGGATGAAATCTTCGGGAAGATTAGATTTTCTCCACAGACGTTCGGCGCACCTGGAGCACCGCTGCAGGAAACGTGTTTGCAGCGTGTGCCACGGTTGTCGCCGTCTGTGCCGAGTTGTTCTATGTATAGGAGGTGCAGCTTCATCCAGGGCACTTTGCAGGGTTTCATTGTAATGCTTCAGAGCAGAATCAGGACATGAGATGGAGGAGATTGGGGCCAATGAGGACTGCAAGTTCTTCATAAGTTTCTGGGTGTTAATGGCCTGTATCTATATATATAATTGTCTAAGGGTTTTTCCGTCTGTCTGTCTGTCTGTCTGTCTGTCTGTCTTTCTGTCTGTCTGTCTGTCCTGGAAATCCCGCGTCTCTGATTGGTCGAGGCCGCCAGGCCTCGACCAATCAGAGACGGGCACAGCATGGCGACGATGATGTCATAGTGGAAATCCCGCGACGGGCACAGTATCGACGTAGATGTCATAATGGTTGCCATGGCGACGATGATGTCATAAAGGTTGCCTCGACCAATCAGCGACGGGCGCAGTCTGCCGCGAATTCTGGAATCATCATTGTCCATATACTACGGGGACATGCATATTCTAGAATACCCGATGCATTAGAATCGGGCCACAATCTAGTGTTTCTATAAGTGTGGAAAGAGGGGGTGACCTGAGCGGGATTGCAGTTCTTGATAGAGAATGAAAGAAGGTTGTGGTCAGAGAGCGGGAGAGGGGAGTTTGTGAAATCATCCAGTGAGCAAAGCCGGGAGAAGACCAAGTCAAGGGAGTTTCCATCATCATGTGTTGGAGAGTTAGTATGCTGCGAGAGGCTGAAGGAGGAGGTTAGAGACAAAAGGTGAGAAGCAGATGGGGAGAGGGGAGAAGCAATGGGGATGTTGAAATCACCCATGATGAGGGTGGGGGTGTCACAGGAGAGAAAGTGTGGAAGCCAGGTGGCAAAATGATCCAGGAACTGGTGAGAGGGGCCGGGAGGACGGTACACCACCGCCACTCGCATGGAGAAGGAGACGTAGAGTCTGACAGCATGGACCTCAAAGGAAGGGAAGACAAGTGAGGGTACTTGGGAGATAACTTGGAAGGCACATTTGGGTGAAAGGAGCAGACCAACGCCTCCACCTGCTCTGTTGTCTGATCTTGGAGTATGAGAAAAGTGTAGTCCACCATATGAGAGAGCAGCAGCAGTGGTGTCTGACTGCTGGATCCAGGTTTCAGTAAGAGCCAGGAAATTAAGAGTTAGAAAGGAAGAAGTCATGAATGAAGGAGAGTTTATTACACACAGAGCGAGAATTCCAAAGGGCACAATTCAAAGAGACAGAAGGCACGCATGAAATATTAATAAGGCTAGAGGGGTTTCTGGGGGTAGCAATTGGGAGGTTTGACTGGCTATAACATGGGGGGCCGGGGTTTGGAGAGATGTATCCAGCCACTAGGAGGAGGATAGAAAGAGTGAGCAGATGGTTGAGTGATTTGTGAGAGCGTCTCTTGTGTTGGATGGTGGGACTCTGTGGATCTGTGCTGTTAAGCAATGTGAACAGAGCATGAGTGCTATACATAGGAGAGGCAAGGACAGAGGGGCCGATATGGATGGAGTGTAAAGAGTTAGTGCAAGGTCGGTGAATGTGAGTGAATGCAGCAGCCAGGATATAGATTATACAGATACATATGGTGATTATTTGTTCTGTTTCAAGTGAATAGGGAATAGATTTAGATGGTCTTACCTGTCTCCTGCCCTGTCTAACTGCCATGTTATAACTGCTGAATACTTAGAAAAACAAGTACTTTGAAAAAATGTACATGAATAATAGTGCATGAATGCACCCCTGCATGAATGCATCCCCAAGCTATGTCTACATTTATAGAAGGCGAGCTTAGATCTCACTTTTTTTTTTGGGGGGTGTTTCTCCCCCTCTGATTACCAATCAATCTAACTCAGTTGAGACAGCAGGACACAATAAATGTAGTGATCAGATAAACAAATGTCCAGGTCTACATGGATCATAAACCGCTTTGAAAAAGTGATGTGAACTCTTAGCAAAAGGACAAACAGAAGTGAGTTAAATATCTATAAACAAAAACAATTGTATAATATGGCTAACAAATATAGATATAAGCAGGAATCAATGCCGAAGGTAGAAGGACTCTGATACCATTCAAGCTTGCTTGCTGTCAGGGAATGGAGCCATAGACATGCAGGATATTTCAGTTCAGACAATGAATGATATGTTTACCTGTCCCAACTGCAGCTCCTTGGGTCATGGAGTGCAGTCTAGCAGTTCCCCGTGATGTCTTCTCCTGCTTCTGGCTGTCTTTTCATCTTTCCTGGATCACTGATCCATGAAGCATGATGAATGCTTCAGCAGTGAGGCTGAGCAGTGAGGTTTTGCAAGGCTGCGAGAAAATATCGCAGTACGGATGCCATACGGATTACATACAGAGGATGCCATGCGCAAAATACGCTGCCACACCCTGCCTACGGATGACATACGGACCACTATTTGGGGAACATTTCTCCGTATTACGGTCGTAAAAAACGGACCGTATTGTCTTACACTGAGTGTGACGCCGGCCTAATACTGAGCCGCTGCTGCCATATGTGTCCCTATTACTGCACCGGATACCCCAATACTGAGCCTCTGCTGCCGTATGTGTCCCTATTACTGCACCTGATACCCCAAATACTGAGCTGCTGCTGCCGTCTGTGTCCCTATTACTGCACCTGATGCCCCAATACTGAGCCGCTGCTGCCGTATGTGACCCTATTACTGCCACTGATATCCCAATACTGAGCCTCTACTGTCGTAGGTGTCCCTATTACTGCACCTGATACCCCAATACTGAGCCGCTGCTGCCGTATGAGTCCCTATTACTGCCCCTGATACCCCAATACTGAGCACCTGCTGTGTGGTTCTCTGTCCCTTCTAAATTCTAAAGCACTCCACTATAATATAGTAATGCCAGGTGCAAGCGCCCTAGAAAACAGTGCCCATATTTTGCCCCCTAGAAAGTAATAATGCCCTCTGTGAGCCCCTTTGACAGTCACAGTAACCTGAGTTCCCCTAAACAATAAGTGCCCACTTTACATTTAATAATGTCCCGAGTCTCACCCCTGTTCATCTCCCCTATACACAGTATGATGGTATCTTATACACAGTATACTGACCCCTTAGTAGCCTCCAAACTGTTTGATGGCTCCAACACTGTATGATGGCCACCTCACTGTAATCCCCACACTGTATGATGGCCCCATATATAACATCCATATAGTATAATGTGCCAGATAGTCCTCAATATAGCACAAGGCAGCACAATCATAGGCAGACCCTGTAGAATAAGGCAGCACCCCCCCATAGGCAGATTCTGAAGGATAAGGCAGCTCCCCCCCCCATAGGCAGATTCTGTAGTATAAGGCAGCACCCCCCCATAGGCAGATTCTGTAGTATAAGGCAGCTCCCCCCCATAGGCAGATTCTGTAGTATAAGGCAGCTTCCATTTGGAGATCCTGTAGTATAAGGCAGCTCCCCCCATAGTCAGATTCTGTAGGATAAGGCAGCACCCTCCATAGGCAGATTCTGTAGAATAAGGCAGCACCCCCCATAGTCAGATTCTGTAGGATAAGGCAGCACCCCTCATAGGCAGATTCTGTAGGATGAGGCAGCATCCCCCATAGGCAGATCCAGTAGCATAAGGCAGCACCCCCCATAGGCAGATCCTGTAGTATAATGCAGCTCCCCCATAGGCAGATTCTGTAGGATAAGGCAGCACCCTCAGTAGGCAGATTCTGTAGGGTAAGGCAGCACCCCCCATAAAAAAGCAATAAATACTCACCTCTCTTCCTCCTTCCATCGCTGCTCCCTGCTCCAGCTCATCTGACAGCAGGCACTGGGTGGTGACGTCATTGCGCCCGCTGTCAGAGACGCTGACAGGGGGATGATGGGGGAAGGAGTGCAACACAGAGCTCCTTCCCTCATCATTGTGGTCAGCTGACCTTGCGATCAGAGGAGGGCGCCCACTGCTGGCACTGGGCCCCCCGCCTGCTCAGGGGCCCCATAGCGGCCGGGCGGCAGAGCAGGGAGATCGATTCTCCCTGCTCTGCCACAGAATGTAACTGTATCGGCGTGATGCAGTTACAGTAGCATAGCTCTGGGTGGGCTGTTGTGAACTATACTTCTTGGCTCCCTCTTGTGGTCACTAGTGGTTTGGCACTTTGATTGTCCTTTCCCAGGTTGTACTCACCTGCTTCGTTAGGTCTGGGGTGTTGCTATTTAAACTTCCTGGATTCTCAGTCCAGTGCCTGGCATCGTTGTAATCAGTTCACTTCTGTTTGCTCCTGTCTTCAGGTCCTGGTTCTTTGCAAGATAAGCTAAGTCCTGCTTTCGTACTTTTGATCATTTGCATTGTTCATATTTTTTTGTCCAGCTTGTACAAAATGTGATTCCTTTTCTCGCTGGAAGCTCTAGGGGGCTGATATTCTCCCCCCACACCGTCAGTCGGTTTGGGGGTTCTTGGATATTCAGAGTGGATATTTTGCAGGGTTTTTTGCTGACCATATAAGTCTTCTTACTATATTCTGCTATTAGTCAGTGGGCCTCTCTTTGCTAAATCTAGTTCATTCTTACGTTTGTCTTTTCTTCTTACCTCACCGTTATTATTTGTTGGGGGCTTGTATTACTTTGGGGTCTTTTCTCTGGAGGCAAGAGAGGTCTTATTTTCCCTGATAGGGTTAGTTAGTTCTCCGGCTGGCGCGAGACGTCTAGGATCAACGTAGGCACGTTCCCTGGCTGCTGTTAGTGTTTGTGCTAGGATCAGGTATATGGTCAGCTTAGTTACCACTTCCCTATGAGCTGGTATTTATGTTTGCAGACTTTGCTGTATCTCTGAGATTCCCTGCCATTGGAATCATAACAGTGGGCCCCCTCTGAGCTCCGGGACCGGGGCGCCCACACCGTCTGCCCCCCGGTAGCTACGCTACTGGTGAGGTGACTTATACACACTCACTCTCCAAGCCTCTCATTTCTATGGGTTTCATCGTCCTCACCAAAGGCGACTCATCAGGAGACTATTTAATATTGACCTATATTCAAGCGAAAGTAGACAAAAAAACTAAAATCATGTATCATGTTATCCGAAACAGTCAGAAAACCAGTCACATATTGGCAGATCCCAGATCTCAAACTATATAGTTTGTAAGTTTATAAGCTACTCCAGTGACAAGAATAGATGAGTCGCCTATCGTGAGGACGATGAAACCCGTAGAAATGAGGCTTGGAGAGGGAGTATGTATACGTCACCTCATCCTATATACTGAACTGTGGCGTACATGTTTTTTCTATTAGTCACCTACTGACTAACCTTCAGGGGGTGAATTATGAATATAGTTTTACATTTGGAATTAATAAAGCTTACTTTTATCCTTTTGTAAGCAAACATGAGGAATGACCAGAGACAACTCATTTCAGAAGATTCAATTGTGGTTAAAACTATTCCAACATTATGAACATAAAAAAGGCTTCTCCCCTATGTGACGTCTCTGATGTTTATTAACAGTAGATTTCCAAGTAAAATATTTCACCACATTATGAAAATGTAAAAGGCTTCTCCCCTGTGTGACTGCTCTGATGTCTAACACGAAGCTCTTTACGTTTAAAACATTTCCCACATTCTGAACATGAAAAAGGCTTCTCTACTGTGTGAGTTCTCTGGTGACTAACAAGATTCCTTTTCTGGTTAAAACATTTCCCACATTCTGAACAGGAAAAAGGCTTCTCTACTGTGTGAGTTCTATGGTGTATAACAAGATTCCTTTTCTGGTTAAAACATTTCCCACATTCTGAACAGGAAAAAGGCTTCTCTACTGTGTGAGTTCTCTGGTGACTAACAAGATTCCTTTTCTGGTTAAAACATTTCCCACATTCTGAACAGGAAAAAGGCTTCTCTACTGTGTGAGTTCTCTGGTGACTAACCAAAGTTGATTTATGGGTAAAACATTTCCCACATTCTGAACAGGAAAAAGGCTTCTCTCCTGTGTGAGTTCTCTGATGTTGATAAAGGTTTGTTTTCCAAGTAAAATATTTCACCACATTAAGAAAATGTAAAAGGCTTCTCCCCTGTGTGACTGCTCTGATGTCTAACAAGAAGCTCTTTACGTTTAAAACATTTCCCACATTCTGAACATGAAAAAGGCTTCTCTACTGTGTGAGTTCTCTGGTGTGTAACAAGATTCCTTTTCTGGTTAAAACATTTCCCACATTCTGAACAGGAAAAAGGCTTCTCTACTGTGTGAGTTCTCTGGTGACTAACAAGATTCCTTTTCTGGTTAAAACATTTCCTACATTCTGAACAGGAAAAAGGCTTCTCTCCTGTGTGAGTTCTCTGATGTTGATAAAGGTTTGTTTTCCATTTAAAATATTTCCCACATTCTGAACAGGAAAAAGGCTTCTCTACTGTGTGAGTTCTCTGGTGACTAACCAAAGTTGATTTATGGGTAAAACATTTCCCACATTCTGAACAGGAAAAAGGCTTCTCTCCTGTGTGAGTTCTCTGATGTTGATAAAGGTTTGTTTTCCATTTAAAACATTTCCCACATTCTGAACAGGAAAAAGGCTTCTCCCCTATGTGGACGCTTTGGTGTCTAACAAGATTCACTTTGAGAGTAAAACATTTCCCACATTCTGAACAGGAAAAAGGCTTCTCCCCTGTGTGAGTTTTATGGTGATAAACCAAATCTGATTTCTGGATAAAACATTTTCCACATTCTGAACATGAAAAAGGCTTCTCCCCTGTGTGAGTTCTTTGGTGTATAACAAAATTTGATTTCTTGTTAAAACATTTCCCACATTCTGAACAGGAAAAAGGCTTCTCTACTGTGTGAGTTCTTTGGTGACTAACAAGATTCCTTTTCTGGTTAAAACATTTCCCACATTCTGAACAGGAAAAAGGCTTCTCTCCTGTGTGAGTTCTCTGGTGTTGATAAAGGTTTGTTTTCCATTTAAAATATTTCCCACATTCTGAACAGGAAAAAGGCTTCTCTCCTGTGTGAGTTCTCTGATGTTGATAAAGGCTTGTTTTCCATTTAAAATATTTCCCACATTCTGAACAGGAAAAAGGCTTCTCTACTGTGTGAGTTCTCTGGTGACTAACCAAAGTTGATTTATGGGTAAAACATTTCCCACATTCTGAACAGGAAAAAGGCTTCTCTACTGTGTGAGTTCTCTGGTGACTAACCAATTCTGATTTCTGGGTAAAACATTTCCCACATTCTGAACAGGAAAAAGGCTTCTCCCCTATGTGGATGCTTTGGTGTCTAACAAGATTCACTTTGAGAGTAAAACATTTCCCACATTCTGAACAGGAAAAAGGCTTCTCCCCTGTGTGAGTTATATGGTGATAAACCAAATCTGATTTCTGGATAAAACATTTTCCACATTCTGAACATGAAAAAGGCTTCTCCCCTGTGTGAGTTCTTTGGTGTATAACAAAATTTGATTTCTTGTTAAAACATTTCCCACATTCTGAACATGAAAAGGACTTCTTTGCTTTAGGACCAGTTTGTTTTTTAATGCCTCTTTTGTGACTTTGATTTTCCTTAGTAGACAGTAATGAATCAAAAGATGGGACCTGTTTCATAGGATCAGATGACAGATCTTTGCCGTGAATGGATGATGATATATCTGGAGTAATGGCATTCACTTCAGTTGTATCTTGTGGGATCTCAAGATCATCAGATATTAAAATTGATGATGTCAGCTGTCCCTCTGATCTCCTGGCACAGTTATCTGCTAAGATAATAAACAATTATTTTTTAATAAAATATCCTTGAGTTTTATATTTTTGAACATTTCTACTTAAACTGTCCATAAAAATGTCAAGCTATGTAAAAAAAGCTTTAATTACACTATGTAACAATTATGTTTTTTCCTGGGTAGACAGTGTGTTTTCTTAACCATAAAACAAATAGAAAATAGTTGTTGTTCCAGCAAAACTTTGCTTCTGTGATCAAGATAATGAAATTTTGAAATTTTTCTGTTTTCAGTAAAAAACGGTTTTTACTTACCGGTAATAGGATTTTACAGAGTCCACGACAGCACCCCTACGAGAGACATTCAAAGACTAATCACCTGGGAGGGACTACAGTACTAAGTACTGTACGGCCAAACTAAGTTGGCCTCAGATGATAGATCAAGACGGTAATGTCTATAAAAGGTGGAAGGGGATGACCACGTTGCCGCCTTACATATTACATCTATGGAGACGTCTGCTCTTTCCGCCCAGGATGAGGCCATGGCTCGAGTAGAGTGGGCTCTGATGCCGTCTGGCGGAGCTTGGCCCTTGGACGTATAAGCCAAATGTATCGCATCTCTTATCCATCTGGCGATAGGTGCTTTTGTTACACTCGCCCCCTTCCTTGGGTTTTAGAATGAAACAAACAGAGCCCTACTCTGCCTCCATGGTTCTGTTTTGTGCAAGTACTCTAATAATGTTCTTCTAATATCTAGCATATGACATTTCTGCTCTTTCGCTGAGACTGGATTGTCACAGAATGATGGTAAGAAAATTTCCTGACTTCTATGAAATTTGGAGGCTACATTTGGTAGATATGCTGGATCTGGCTTCAACACTATTCTATCCTGAAAGACTGTTAAATAAGGGGGGGGGGGTCTATCGACAATGCTTGCAAATCACTCACTCTCCTAGCGGAAGCCAGTGCTATCAGTAGGGCTGTTTTTAAAGTTAAATTTTTAATGGAGACTGTTGTGAAATTGGATTTTGGGCTCCCCCGGTGGCCACTGGTGGAATTGAACTGGTGTGCATCATCCCCTCTGTTCACCTGCTTCCATCAGGATGTGGGAGTCGCTATTTAACCTTGCTCCTCTGTCACTTCCATGCCGGTCAACATTGTAATCAGAAGCATTTCTGTGCATGTTCCTGCTGCTAGACAACTCCCAGATAAGTTGGACTTTAGTCCTCGTTTGTTTTTGCATTTTGTTCCAGTTCACAGCTGTAGTTTCGTTTCTGTGTCTGGAAAGCTCTTGTGATCTGAAATTGCCACTCTGATGTTATGAGTTAATACTAGAGTCTTAAAGTAATTTCAGGATGGTATTTTGATAGGGTTTTTCAGCTGACCATGAAAGTGCCCTTTCTGTCTTCCTGCTATCTAGTAAGCGGACCTCAATTTTGCTAAACCTATTTTCATACTACGTTTGTCATTTCATCTAAAATCACCGCCAATATATGTGGGGGCCTCTGTCTGCCTATCGGGGAAATTTCTCTAGAGGTGAGCCAGGACTATATTTTCCTCTGCCAGGATTAGTTAGTCCTCCGGCCGGCGCTGGGCGTCTAGGGATAAAAAACGTAGGCAACGCTACCCGGCTACTGTTAGTTGTGCGGCAGGTTTAGTTCATGGTCAGTTTAGTTTCCATCCTTCCAAGAGCTAGTACTTATGTTTGCTGGGCTATGTTCTCTTGCCATTGAGAACCATAACAGTTTGACCGGCCAGAAAAGGGTTAAATTAATTGACAGAGAAAGGAGAGAAAAGAGAAGTCTGCTGAAGATTTTTTTTTTTTTTCCTTCCCTTCAGTTCTGAGTGTGCTTGTAATTGAATCTCTTGCAAGTCTGCCTATATTGCAGCCTTCCTCTCTCTCTCTCTCCTTCTAATCCTGGAATGGCTCTGTGTTCACCTGTTTAAAATGGATATTCAGAGTTTAGCTGCAGGTTTGAATAATCTCACCACGAAAGTTCAAAATTTACAAGATTTTGTTGTTCATGTTCCTATATCTGAACCTAGAATTCCTTTGCCTGAATTTTTCTCGGGGAATAGAGCTTGCTTTCAAAATTTCAAAAATAATTGCAAGTTGTTTTTGTCCCTGAAATCTCGCTCTGCTGGAGATCCTGCTCAGCAGGTCAGGATTGTGATTTCCTTGCTCCGGGGGCGACCCTCAGGATTGGGCTTTTGCATTGGCTCCAGGGGATCCTGCGTTGCTCAATGTGGATGCGTTTTTTCTGGCCTTGGGGTTGCTTTATGAGGAACCTCAGTTAGAGCTTCAGGCGGAAAAGGCCTTGATGTCCCTATCTCAGGGGCAAGACGAAGCTGAAATATACTGCCAGAAATTCCGTAAATGGGCTGTGCTTACTCAGTGGAATGAGTGCGCCCTGGCGGCGAATTTCAGAAAGGGTCTCTCTGATGCCATTAAGGATGTTATGGTGGGGTTCCCTGTGCCTGCGGGTCTGAATGAGTCCATGACAATGGCTATCCAGATCGATAGGCGTCTGCGGGAGCGCAAACCTGTGCACCATTTGGCGGTGTCTACTGAGAAGACGCCAGAGAATATGCAATGTGATAGAATTCTGTCCAGAAGTGAACGGCAGAATTTAAGACGAAAAAATGGGTTGTGCTTCTATTGCGGTGATTCAACTCATGTTATATCAGCATGCTCTAAGCGTACTAAGAAGCTTGATAAGTCTGTTTCAATTGGCACTTTACAGTCTAAGTTTATTCTATCTGTGACCCTGATTTGTTCTTTATCATCTATTACCGCGGATGCCTATGTCGACTCTGGCGCCGCTTTGAGTCTTATGGATTGGTCCTTTGCCAAACGCTGTGGGTATGATTAGGAGCCTCTTGAAACTCCTATACCCCTGAAGGGGATTGACTCCACCCCATTGGCTAGTAATAAACCACAATACTGGACACAAGTAACTATGCGGATTAATCCGGATCATCAGGAGATTATTCGCTTTCTTGTGCTGTATAACCTACATGATGTGTTGGTGCTTGGATTGCCATGGCTGCAATCTCATAACCCAGTCCTTGACTGGAAAGCTATGTCTGTGTTAAGCTGGGGATGTAAGGGGACGCATGGGGACGTACCTGTGGTTTCCATTTCATCATCTATTCCCTCTGAGATTCCTGAATTCTTGACTGAATATCGTGACGTTTTTGAAGAACCTAAGCTTGGTTCATTACCTCCGTACCGGGAGTGCGATTGTGCCATAGATTTGATTCCGGGTAGTAAATACCCTAAGGGTCGTTTATTTAATCTGTCTGTGCCTGAACATGCTGCTATGCGAGAATATATAAAGGAGTCCTTGGAAAAGGGACATATTCGTCCTTCGTCATCTCCCTTAGGAGCCGGTTTTTTCTTTGTGGCTAAGAAAGATGGCTCTTTGAGACCGTGTATTGATTATCGGCTTTTGAATAAAATCACAGTTAAATATCAATATCCGTTGCCACTGCTGACTGATTTGTTTGCTCGCATAAAGGGGGCCAAGTGGTTCTCTAAGATAGATCTCCGTGGGGCGTATAATTTGGTGCGAATTAAGCAGGGGGATGAGTGGAAGACCGCATTTAATACGCCCGAGGGCCACTTTGAGTATTTGGTGATGCCTTTTGGTCTTTCAAATGCCCCTTCAGTCTTTCAGTCCTTTATGCATGACATTTTCCGTGATTATTTGGATAAATTTATGATTGTGTATCTGGATGATATTTTGATTTTTTCGGATGACTGGGACTCTCATGTCCAGCAGGCCAGGAGGGTTTTTCAGGTTTTGCGGTCTAATTCCTTGTGTGTGAAGGGTTCTAAGTGCATGTTTGGGGTTCAAAAGATTTCCTTTTTGGGATATATTTTTTCCCCTTCTTCCATCGAGATGGATCCTGTCAAGGTTCAGGCTATTTGTGATTGGACGCAACCCTCTTCTCTTAAGAGTCTTCAGAAATTTTTGGGCTTTGCTAACTTTTATCGTCGATTTATTGCTGGTTTTTCTGATGTTGTTAAACCATTGACTGATTTGACTAAGAAGGGTGCTGATGTTGCTGATTGGTCCCCTGCTGCTGTGGAGGCCTTTCGGGAGCTTAAGCGCCGCTTTTCTTCCGCCCCTGTGTTGCGTCAGCCTGATGTTGCTCTTCCTTTTCAGGTTGAGGTCGACGCTTCTGAAATCGGAGCTGGGGCAGTTTTGTCGCAGAGAAGTTCCGATTGTTCCGTGATGAGACCTTGTGCCTTTTTCTCGCGTAAATTTTCGCCCGCCGAGCGGAATTATGATGTTGGGAATCGGGAGCTTTTGGCCATGAAGTGGGCTTTTGAGGAGTGGCGTCATTGGCTTGAGGGGGCTAGACATCAGGTGGTGGTATTGACTGACCACAAAAATCTAATTTATCTTGAGTCCGCCAGACGCCTGAATCCTAGACAGGCGCGCTGGTCGTTGTTTTTCTCTCGGTTTAATTTTGTGGTGTCCTACCTGCCGGGTTCTAAGAATGTTAAGGCGGATGCCCTTTCTAGGAGTTTTGAGCCTGACTCCCCTGGTAACTCTGAACCTACAGGTATCCTTAAGGATGGAGTGATATTGTCTGCCGTTTCTCCAGACCTGCGGCGGGCCTTGCAGGAGTTTCAGGCGGATAGACCTGATCGTTGCCCACCTGGTAGACTGTTTGTTCCTGATGATTGGACCAGTAAAGTCATTTCTGAGGTTCATTCTTCTGCGTTGACAGGTCATCCTGGAATCTTTGGTACCAGGGATTTGGTGGCAAGGTCCTTCTGGTGGCCTTCCCTGTCTCGAGATGTGCGAGGCTTTGTGCAGTCTTGTGACGTTTGTGCTCGGGCCAAGCCTTGTTGTTCTCGGGCTAGTGGATTGTTGTTGCCCTTGCCTGTCCCGAAGAGGCCCTGGACGCACATCTCGATGGATTTTATTTCGGATCTTCCTGTTTCTCAGAAGATGTCTGTCATCTGGGTGGTGTGTGACCGTTTCTCTAAGATGGTCCATTTGGTTCCCCTGCCTAAGTTGCCTTCTTCTTCTGAGTTGGTTCCTCTGTTTTTTCAAAATGTGGTCCGTTTGCATGGTATTCCGGAGAATATCGTTTCTGACAGAGGAACCCAATTCGTGTCTAGATTTTGGCGAGCATTCTGTGCTAGGATGGGCATAGATTTGTCTTTCTCGTCTGCTTTCCATCCTCAGACTAATGGCCAGACCGAGCGGACGAATCAGACCTTGGAGACATATTTGAGGTGTTTTGTGTCTGCAGATCAGGATGATTGGGTTGCTTTTTTGCCTTTAGCGGAGTTTGCCCTCAATAATCGGGCCAGCTCTGCCACCTTGGTGTCTCCTTTTTTCTGTAATTCGGGGTTTCATCCTCGATTTTCTTCTGGTCAGGTGGAATCTTCGGATTGTCCTGGAGTGGATGCTGTGGTGGAGAGGTTGCATCAGATTTGGGGGCAGGTAGTGGACAATTTGAAGTTGTCCCAGGAGAAGACTCAGCTTTTTGCCAACCGCCGGCGTCGGGTTGGTCCTCGGCTTTGTGTTGGGGACTTGGTGTGGTTGTCTTCTCGTTTTGTCCCTATGAGGGTTTCTTCTCCTAAGTTTAAGCCTCGGTTCATCGGCCCGTACAAGATATTGGAGATTCTTAACCCTGTGTCCTTCCGTTTGGACCTCCCTGCATCTTTTTCTATTCATAATGTTTTTCATCGGTCATTGTTGCGCAGGTATGAGGTACCGGTTGTGCCTTCCGTTGAGCCTCCTGCTCCGGTGTTGGTTGAGGGCGAGTTGGAGTACGTGGTGGAAAAAATCTTGGACTCCCGTGTTTCCAGACGGAAACTCCAGTATCTGGTCAAATGGAAGGGATACGGTCAGGAGGATAATTCTTTGGTGACTGCCTCTGATGTTCATGCCTCCGATCTGGTCCGTGCCTTTCATAGGGCTCATCCTGATCGCCCTGGTGGTTCTGGTGAGGGTTCGGTGCCCCCTCCTTGAGGGGGGGGTACTGTTGTGAAATTGGATTTTGGGCTCCCCCGGTGGCCACTGGTGGAATTGAACTGGTGTGCATCATCCCCTCTGTTCACCTGCTTCCATCAGGATGTGGGAGTCGCTATTTAACCTTGCTCCTCTGTCACTTCCATGCCGGTCAACATTGTAATCAGAAGCATTTCTGTGCATGTTCCTGCTGCTAGACAACTCCCAGATAAGTTGGACTTTAGTCCTCGTTTGTTTTTGCATTTTGTTCCAGTTCACAGCTGTAGTTTCGTTTCTGTGTCTGGAAAGCTCTTGTGATCTGAAATTGCCACTCTGATGTTATGAGTTAATACTAGAGTCTTAAAGTAATTTCAGGATGGTATTTTGATAGGGTTTTTCAGCTGACCATGAAAGTGCCCTTTCTGTCTTCCTGCTATCTAGTAAGCGGACCTCAATTTTGCTAAACCTATTTTCATACTACGTTTGTCATTTCATCTAAAATCACCGCCAATATATGTGGGGGCCTCTGTCTGCCTATCGGGGAAATTTCTCTAGAGGTGAGCCAGGACTATATTTTCCTCTGCCAGGATTAGTTAGTCCTCCGGCCGGCGCTGGGCGTCTAGGGATAAAAAACGTAGGCAACGCTACCCGGCTACTGTTAGTTGTGCGGCAGGTTTAGTTCATGGTCAGTTTAGTTTCCATCCTTCCAAGAGCTAGTACTTATGTTTGCTGGGCTATGTTCTCTTGCCATTGAGAACCATAACAGTTTGACCGGCCAGAAAAGGGTTAAATTAATTGACAGAGAAAGGAGAGAAAAGAGAAGTCTGCTGAAGATTTTTTTTTTTTTTCCTTCCCTTCAGTTCTGAGTGTGCTTGTAATTGAATCTCTTGCAAGTCTGCCTATATTGCAGCCTTCCTCTCTCTCTCTCTCCTTCTAATCCTGGAATGGCTCTGTGTTCACCTGTTTAAAATGGATATTCAGAGTTTAGCTGCAGGTTTGAATAATCTCACCACGAAAGTTCAAAATTTACAAGATTTTGTTGTTCATGTTCCTATATCTGAACCTAGAATTCCTTTGCCTGAATTTTTCTCGGGGAATAGAGCTTGCTTTCAAAATTTCAAAAATAATTGCAAGTTGTTTTTGTCCCTGAAATCTCGCTCTGCTGGAGATCCTGCTCAGCAGGTCAGGATTGTGATTTCCTTGCTCCGGGGGCGACCCTCAGGATTGGGCTTTTGCATTGGCTCCAGGGGATCCTGCGTTGCTCAATGTGGATGCGTTTTTTCTGGCCTTGGGGTTGCTTTATGAGGAACCTCAGTTAGAGCTTCAGGCGGAAAAGGCCTTGATGTCCCTATCTCAGGGGCAAGACGAAGCTGAAATATACTGCCAGAAATTCCGTAAATGGGCTGTGCTTACTCAGTGGAATGAGTGCGCCCTGGCGGCGAATTTCAGAAAGGGTCTCTCTGATGCCATTAAGGATGTTATGGTGGGGTTCCCTGTGCCTGCGGGTCTGAATGAGTCCATGACAATGGCTATCCAGATCGATAGGCGTCTGCGGGAGCGCAAACCTGTGCACCATTTGGCGGTGTCTACTGAGAAGACGCCAGAGAATATGCAATGTGATAGAATTCTGTCCAGAAGTGAACGGCAGAATTTAAGACGAAAAAATGGGTTGTGCTTCTATTGCGGTGATTCAACTCATGTTATATCAGCATGCTCTAAGCGTACTAAGAAGCTTGATAAGTCTGTTTCAATTGGCACTTTACAGTCTAAGTTTATTCTATCTGTGACCCTGATTTGTTCTTTATCATCTATTACCGCGGATGCCTATGTCGACTCTGGCGCCGCTTTGAGTCTTATGGATTGGTCCTTTGCCAAACGCTGTGGGTATGATTAGGAGCCTCTTGAAACTCCTATACCCCTGAAGGGGATTGACTCCACCCCATTGGCTAGTAATAAACCACAATACTGGACACAAGTAACTATGCGGATTAATCCGGATCATCAGGAGATTATTCGCTTTCTTGTGCTGTATAACCTACATGATGTGTTGGTGCTTGGATTGCCATGGCTGCAATCTCATAACCCAGTCCTTGACTGGAAAGCTATGTCTGTGTTAAGCTGGGGATGTAAGGGGACGCATGGGGACGTACCTGTGGTTTCCATTTCATCATCTATTCCCTCTGAGATTCCTGAATTCTTGACTGAATATCGTGACGTTTTTGAAGAACCTAAGCTTGGTTCATTACCTCCGTACCGGGAGTGCGATTGTGCCATAGATTTGATTCCGGGTAGTAAATACCCTAAGGGTCGTTTATTTAATCTGTCTGTGCCTGAACATGCTGCTATGCGAGAATATATAAAGGAGTCCTTGGAAAAGGGACATATTCGTCCTTCGTCATCTCCCTTAGGAGCCGGTTTTTTCTTTGTGGCTAAGAAAGATGGCTCTTTGAGACCGTGTATTGATTATCGGCTTTTGAATAAAATCACAGTTAAATATCAATATCCGTTGCCACTGCTGACTGATTTGTTTGCTCGCATAAAGGGGGCCAAGTGGTTCTCTAAGATAGATCTCCGTGGGGCGTATAATTTGGTGCGAATTAAGCAGGGGGATGAGTGGAAGACCGCATTTAATACGCCCGAGGGCCACTTTGAGTATTTGGTGATGCCTTTTGGTCTTTCAAATGCCCCTTCAGTCTTTCAGTCCTTTATGCATGACATTTTCCGTGATTATTTGGATAAATTTATGATTGTGTATCTGGATGATATTTTGATTTTTTCGGATGACTGGGACTCTCATGTCCAGCAGGCCAGGAGGGTTTTTCAGGTTTTGCGGTCTAATTCCTTGTGTGTGAAGGGTTCTAAGTGCATGTTTGGGGTTCAAAAGATTTCCTTTTTGGGATATATTTTTTCCCCTTCTTCCATCGAGATGGATCCTGTCAAGGTTCAGGCTATTTGTGATTGGACGCAACCCTCTTCTCTTAAGAGTCTTCAGAAATTTTTGGGCTTTGCTAACTTTTATCGTCGATTTATTGCTGGTTTTTCTGATGTTGTTAAACCATTGACTGATTTGACTAAGAAGGGTGCTGATGTTGCTGATTGGTCCCCTGCTGCTGTGGAGGCCTTTCGGGAGCTTAAGCGCCGCTTTTCTTCCGCCCCTGTGTTGCGTCAGCCTGATGTTGCTCTTCCTTTTCAGGTTGAGGTCGACGCTTCTGAAATCGGAGCTGGGGCAGTTTTGTCGCAGAGAAGTTCCGATTGTTCCGTGATGAGACCTTGTGCCTTTTTCTCGCGTAAATTTTCGCCCGCCGAGCGGAATTATGATGTTGGGAATCGGGAGCTTTTGGCCATGAAGTGGGCTTTTGAGGAGTGGCGTCATTGGCTTGAGGGGGCTAGACATCAGGTGGTGGTATTGACTGACCACAAAAATCTAATTTATCTTGAGTCCGCCAGACGCCTGAATCCTAGACAGGCGCGCTGGTCGTTGTTTTTCTCTCGGTTTAATTTTGTGGTGTCCTACCTGCCGGGTTCTAAGAATGTTAAGGCGGATGCCCTTTCTAGGAGTTTTGAGCCTGACTCCCCTGGTAACTCTGAACCTACAGGTATCCTTAAGGATGGAGTGATATTGTCTGCCGTTTCTCCAGACCTGCGGCGGGCCTTGCAGGAGTTTCAGGCGGATAGACCTGATCGTTGCCCACCTGGTAGACTGTTTGTTCCTGATGATTGGACCAGTAAAGTCATTTCTGAGGTTCATTCTTCTGCGTTGACAGGTCATCCTGGAATCTTTGGTACCAGGGATTTGGTGGCAAGGTCCTTCTGGTGGCCTTCCCTGTCTCGAGATGTGCGAGGCTTTGTGCAGTCTTGTGACGTTTGTGCTCGGGCCAAGCCTTGTTGTTCTCGGGCTAGTGGATTGTTGTTGCCCTTGCCTGTCCCGAAGAGGCCCTGGACGCACATCTCGATGGATTTTATTTCGGATCTTCCTGTTTCTCAGAAGATGTCTGTCATCTGGGTGGTGTGTGACCGTTTCTCTAAGATGGTCCATTTGGTTCCCCTGCCTAAGTTGCCTTCTTCTTCTGAGTTGGTTCCTCTGTTTTTTCAAAATGTGGTCCGTTTGCATGGTATTCCGGAGAATATCGTTTCTGACAGAGGAACCCAATTCGTGTCTAGATTTTGGCGAGCATTCTGTGCTAGGATGGGCATAGATTTGTCTTTCTCGTCTGCTTTCCATCCTCAGACTAATGGCCAGACCGAGCGGACGAATCAGACCTTGGAGACATATTTGAGGTGTTTTGTGTCTGCAGATCAGGATGATTGGGTTGCTTTTTTGCCTTTAGCGGAGTTTGCCCTCAATAATCGGGCCAGCTCTGCCACCTTGGTGTCTCCTTTTTTCTGTAATTCGGGGTTTCATCCTCGATTTTCTTCTGGTCAGGTGGAATCTTCGGATTGTCCTGGAGTGGATGCTGTGGTGGAGAGGTTGCATCAGATTTGGGGGCAGGTAGTGGACAATTTGAAGTTGTCCCAGGAGAAGACTCAGCTTTTTGCCAACCGCCGGCGTCGGGTTGGTCCTCGGCTTTGTGTTGGGGACTTGGTGTGGTTGTCTTCTCGTTTTGTCCCTATGAGGGTTTCTTCTCCTAAGTTTAAGCCTCGGTTCATCGGCCCGTACAAGATATTGGAGATTCTTAACCCTGTGTCCTTCCGTTTGGACCTCCCTGCATCTTTTTCTATTCATAATGTTTTTCATCGGTCATTGTTGCGCAGGTATGAGGTACCGGTTGTGCCTTCCGTTGAGCCTCCTGCTCCGGTGTTGGTTGAGGGCGAGTTGGAGTACGTGGTGGAAAAAATCTTGGACTCCCGTGTTTCCAGACGGAAACTCCAGTATCTGGTCAAATGGAAGGGATACGGTCAGGAGGATAATTCTTTGGTGACTGCCTCTGATGTTCATGCCTCCGATCTGGTCCGTGCCTTTCATAGGGCTCATCCTGATCGCCCTGGTGGTTCTGGTGAGGGTTCGGTGCCCCCTCCTTGAGGGGGGGGTACTGTTGTGAAATTGGATTTTGGGCTCCCCCGGTGGCCACTGGTGGAATTGAACTGGTGTGCATCATCCCCTCTGTTCACCTGCTTCCATCAGGATGTGGGAGTCGCTATTTAACCTTGCTCCTCTGTCACTTCCATGCCGGTCAACATTGTAATCAGAAGCATTTCTGTGCATGTTCCTGCTGCTAGACAACTCCCAGATAAGTTGGACTTTAGTCCTCGTTTGTTTTTGCATTTTGTTCCAGTTCACAGCTGTAGTTTCGTTTCTGTGTCTGGAAAGCTCTTGTGATCTGAAATTGCCACTCTGATGTTATGAGTTAATACTAGAGTCTTAAAGTAATTTCAGGATGGTATTTTGATAGGGTTTTTCAGCTGACCATGAAAGTGCCCTTTCTGTCTTCCTGCTATCTAGTAAGCGGACCTCAATTTTGCTAAACCTATTTTCATACTACGTTTGTCATTTCATCTAAAATCACCGCCAATATATGTGGGGGCCTCTGTCTGCCTATCGGGGAAATTTCTCTAGAGGTGAGCCAGGACTATATTTTCCTCTGCCAGGATTAGTTAGTCCTCCGGCCGGCGCTGGGCGTCTAGGGATAAAAAACGTAGGCAACGCTACCCGGCTACTGTTAGTTGTGCGGCAGGTTTAGTTCATGGTCAGTTTAGTTTCCATCCTTCCAAGAGCTAGTACTTATGTTTGCTGGGCTATGTTCTCTTGCCATTGAGAACCATAACAGGAGACAGACTAACGGCTCAAATGGGGGTTCTGTTAAAGCATCCAACACTAAATTTAAATCCCATGGTGGTAGTTTAGGAACATAAACTGGGTTGCTACGTTCGGTGGCCTTAATGAATCTAGATACCCATCTGTTTCCCGCCACATCGCTGTTATATAATGCCCCCAAGGCCGATACCTGGACTCTAAGAGTATTTACCGCTAAACCCAATTCTCGGCCCTTCTGTAAAAATTCTAGAATAGCCGGAATTGGAACCCTGCCTGAAAAGGGATGTTGGTAGAAGGCAAGGAACTTTTTCCAGGTTTTACAGTAGATCTTAGTGGTAACTTCTTTTCGGCTATTTAAAAGGGTAGATATCAAAGCTTCTGAAAACCCTTTCCTCCTCAATAACTCCCTCTCAAATTCCACGCCATCAGATGCAGGGATTCCACATTGGGGTAACGGAATGGACCCTGAGAAAGAAGTTCCGGACTGGCCGGCAATACCCAGGGGTCGGTCACAGACATTGCCCTGAGTAGAGAGAACCATGCCCTTCTGGGCCAGAAGGGGGCAATCATGATCACTCTCGCCCTCTCCTCCCTGATCTTTCTGAGGACTATAGGGATCAGACACATTGGGGGAAATGCATATGCCAGAGGGAAATCCCAGTGAATCTGAAGGGAGTCTATTACACAGGGTTTGTCCGCTACCCGAAGAGAAGCAAACTTCCTGGTCTGTCTGTTCTCTCTCGTTGCAAATAGGTCTATATCGGGCAATCCCCATAGGTCTATTATCTGTTTGAACACCCGTCGATTTAGAACCCATTCTCCCTGACGAAGAGAATGACGGCTGAGGTAGTCTGCCTCTGTGTTGAGCTTTCCTCGAATGTGCACGGCTGAAAGAGAGCAAAAGTGAGCTTCAGCTATGTCGAGTATGTCTGTGGTGGTGTTCATTAGAGACCTTGATCTTGTCCCTCCTTGATGGTTGAGATATGCTACTACTGTTGTGTTGTCTGACTGGATTCTTACATGTGAATCCCGCAGAGATGGGAGCCACCTGAGTAGAGCCTTTTTTACAGCCGTAAGCTCCTTCCAATTCGAGGACTCTTGGGCCTCTAAGAGAGACCATTGCCCTTGAGTCCAAACATCTCCTATATGAGCTCCCCAAACTATCGGACTGGATTCGGTTGTGACCGTGTTGTCTGGTACTATACTCCAGTGCACCCCTTTTTCCAACTGTTTGGTATTTAGCCACCATTTCAGACTGTCCAGAGTGTTGGTGGAAAGTCTGAGTCTTCCGCCTAACTGACCTTGAAGACTCCTTTCTGCATCCAAGACTTGGGCCCGCAATACTCGAGTGTGGAATTGTGCCCACTGGACGGCCGGTATGCAAGATGTTAAGGATCCCAAAAGGGACATCGCGTCTCTCAAAGTCAGATCTGTTTTTTTTGTCACAGCACTGACTTTGTGCACAATCCTCTGTTTCTTTTCTTCCAGAAGAAAACATTTGATTTTCCGAATTTAGCAGAATACCCAGGAAAGTTTGAGTCGTTGATGGTTTTAATCTTGATTTTTCCAGATTGACTAGCCAGCCTAAGTCCTGTAAGGAAGATATCACATGATTTAGGTGTTTTTTACATTGAAGAAACGAATTTCCCACTACAAGGAAGTCATCCAGGTAGGGTATGATTAATGTATCTTGTTCTCCGACATGGGCCATCACTTCCGCCACAATCTTAGTAAACACCCTTAGTGCCATAGATAGACCAAATGGCATCACAGTAAACTGAAAGTGTCTGACCTGGTTGTTTAAGCGCACCGCCATTCTGAGGTATTGTTGATGATCCTTGTGAATGGGCAGATGGTAATACGCATCCTTTAAATCCAGGACTGTCATATAGCATCTGGGAAAAAGAAGTTTAGTCGCCGTTTTAATTGATTCCATTTTAAAGGCATGGTATTGTAGATACTTGTTCAATCTCCTTAAATTTATGATGGTTCGAAAGGATCCATCTGGTTTGGAGATCAAAAATAAAGGGGAATAGAACCCTTTCCCCTGCTGATCTTTTGGAACCTCTACTATAACTTCCTTTTTTCTTAACATCTGAACCTCATTTTCCAGGGCCTTCTGTTGGTCTAAGGAATCAGGGGCAGTCAAAATATAAAAATCAGAAGGTCTCTCCTGGAATTCTAATTTTAATCCCGATTTAACTATACCCAGAGCCCAATTGCTGGAAGTTATTCTGGTCCACTGTGTATAGAAGTGTCTTAACCTGCCCCCTACTGGAAGACCTGTATTAACGGTAATTTCTTCTACGTCTTGAGGAAGATGATGCTGTATTAAGGTCCGAACCTCTCTTCCTCGGATCCGTCGATTCCCAGTCTCGGTTTTGGTAAGGTCTTCGGTATGGGAAGAATCTCTTGAAGGTATTCCTAAAGGTAGGATTGAAAGCTTTAGGAAAACCTTTCTTCCTATCCTCAGCTTTAGCCAGGATGTCATCCAATACTGGGCCAAACAGGTACTCACCCCTACACGGAATAGTACAAAGTTTAGCTCTTGCCTGGGCATCCCCCTTCCAAGTCTTAAGCCATAATGCTCGGCGGGCGGCGTTTGAGAGACCTGCTGATCTGGCTGCAAGTTTCAGGTAATCCACTGATGCATCCGCCAAATATGCCACCCCCTCACATATTTGGGATAGGGAGTTCAGTATTTTGTCTCTAGGTACTTTGGATTTCAGCTGTTCCTCTAGCTGGGTTATCCAAACCATGACAAATCTAGCCGTGCAAGTACTAGAGATTGCAGGCTTAAATGCTCCAGACGATGCTTCCCAGACCTTCTTCAAAAACATATCCGCCTTCCTATCGGACGGATCTTTCAGAAGACCTACATCCTCCAGAGGCAAGGTACCTGCCTTAGATGTAGAGGCCACAGCTGCGTCCACCTTAGGGACTTTCGACCATTCCGCCAAGTCATTATCGTCAAAGGGATACCTTCTCTTTGCAGATGACGGCAAAAAACCTTTGTCCTGTTTATCCCATTCCCGTTTAATGAGTTGTTTAACTGTATCTACTACCGGGAATGACTTACGACTCTCCTGGCACAAGCCTGCATGCAAATATTATGTCTTGCGCAGATCTTGGTTCCCTGTTGTCTGCCACACCCATGGTTGCACGGACTCCTTTGACTAACATATCCATATTTTCCACTGAAAAACATGGCCTTCCCTCTTCATCCGAGGAGGATGGTGATGAGGGGCGAGAACATTCACCCTCCTGTATAGATGGGCTAGATCCAGGATACGTCCCTGACCGATCTCTCATGGCGGCTGCCCTTAAGGGAATAACTTATTTCCTCCCTGATGACTGCTCTGAGGTCTGATGAACGAAGTGGAGCTTCTTCCTCTAAAGTCTGACAGATGCAAGCCTGGCAAAGCCTTTTAGTATAACTGTCAGGCATTGGAGTCGTGCATAAAGCACATTGCTTATGCTTAGATTTAGTTGTCTTTTTACCCTAAAACAAAGCACAAAATAACAGACCATATCAGCATCAGGTGTATTGTTAACACTCACCATAAGGCTGAATTCGTGAATACCGGTTTTGGAGGAGAAAGATCTCTCTGTGACGCTGGGGCGCTCCCCTGCCGCTGCCCCCGTACCACTCTGCTGCTGCTGCTTCCTGAGCGGCCGCTACCGCTCTTGCTGCGCTGCTCCCGCACCTCTTCCTGAGGGTGCTCTGTGTTCCCTAACGAGGACATCTTGCCGCACAATACATTCCATAGGCGCCGCCCTTTCATAGTTGCAGCCACACTCCTCCCCCAGCTTACCCCGGAAGTGTAACAACCTCTTCCGGGTTCACCAGCGCCGGTGAGACGCAGACCGCGCGCTAGATCTGCGGACCAGGACGGCACTGCCCGACTCCTGGAGCACGTTCCATATGGCCAGACGAGGGATGGTCTGCATGCAGGACACCCCCGACGCTGCTTCCGGGCCCCCGATTCTGCCGTTCCTAATAGACACCGCACAGAGGTGGACCCGGGTAAGTTCATTCTGCAGGCTCCTGCCGTCCGGACAGGAACCCAAACTGGAGTGGTGATGGGGACCGCCCCTTTAAATTCTGTAGGTTCCTGTCCGAAAGGTGGGCGGATCCCCTCTCTCGTAGGGGTGCTGTCGTGGCGATAGGAAAAACTCGATTCTTATTCAATACTGAGTAGTCTTCTTGAATATTCTTGAACTGCTAGAATTGTGCAGAGCTTTCCAGAATTATCTAGAAGATTCTAGAAACTTTTAGAACTTTCAAGAATATTCTAGGACTGTTCAATAGTAGTCATGCAAGTATAAAAGCACAGATGACTCGAACCAACATTTCGGTTTGTTATTGCTGAGTAACAGAATAACGAATCGTAAAGAGCAATTATTTTTTTAGATGGCATCAAGAGGTTGTTTGCGCCAAGCAGATGCATTTTGCTATGTGTGTGGACAATTTATAAAGACAAGAGCGAGAAAGTATTCCATGAAAGCATGTCGTAAGATGTGCGAGGCCTACAAGGCATATTTCGGCATGCCTGTCGGGGATCAAAACAAGTCCTGGGCACCTCATTTCACATGCGAATATTGCAAGAAATCTCTTGAAGGTAAGGTGAACAATTGCTACTCGTTTAGATGGCAGTGCTTTATTTTGTAGAATTTCAATGATTTAGGTCTAGTACAGTTTAAGGAGTTGCAATTAACAACATTTTCACATATGTCAATGCACTATAGTAAAATATGTATAAAGTAATGTGTAAAATTTCATGCTTTTAAATTTATATAATAATTATACCTGCTATGTTACAGTTTGGTACAGGGAAGAAAAGAGCCATGAAGTCTGCTATCCCGTGAATTTGGCAGCAACCGACCAACAACTCAAGCAACTGCTACCTCTGCATTTTGGATCCTGCCAAACGTCGCACAAGCAAGAATGCGCCTCAAATCGTTTATCCAGACATTACTTCTTCTATTGCCCCAGTATCGCACTGCCCCGAGATACCTTTTCCATCTTCCCCGAAGAGGGATCAGCCATCTTCAGGAAAAAAATAGTAAGTCGGACAGCGAGGAAGATATTGGAGAGCAAGATTATGTTTTCACAGATGCGGTTGAGGAGAGAAGGCCATTTTTCCCTAACCAGAAAGACGTCAACAATCTAATCAGAGACCTTCGTCTTACCAAGTCCAAAGCTGAGCTTCTGACATCCAGGCTCAAGCAGTGCACCTTGTTGGATGAAAGTGTGCAAGCCACAGATCAAAGAAAGCATCACCAAACATTTTCCAACTTCTCCTGTTGAGAAGATGGGTTGTGCTTCTGCAACAATGTGGCCGGTCTTTTTGAGGCTATAGGTATCACTTATAACCCGAGTGTCTCCGCCAATGGCTCACTCTTTGTATCTCAAGGAGGACTACACCAGTATCAAGATGTTGCTTAGTGCCTTGAAGTATGATGACTATGGATGGGAGGTCATCGGAGACTTTAAAATGGTGGCATTCCAGATGGGCCTTCAAGGCGATTTCACAAAATTTCCTTTGCCTCTGGGACAGCCGTGACACTAAGGCACACTATCACAGAAAGGACTGGCCACAGCGGACCGAGTTCTCTGTGGGAAAAACAACATCAAGTGGGAGCCGCTGATAGAACCTCTGAAGGTGCTGATTCTACCACTGCACATCAAGTTAGGCCTCATCAAGCAATTTGTCACAGCTCTTGACAAGGAGTCAGCAGCTTCAAGTACCTCCAAGGTCTCTTTCGAAAGCTGTCAGAGGCAAAGGTCAAGGCTGCTATCTTCGTCGGACCGCAAATCAAGAAGATCATAGAATATGACTAGTTTGCCAAGCTGCTGAACAGGACAGAGAAAACAGCTTGGAACAGTGTCGTTGTAGTGGTTCATGGCTTCCTGGGTTATCACAAGGCTGAAAACTATGTGCAGTTGATTCAGACTCTCCTAAAGAATTACGCCATAATGGAATGCAGAATGTCTCTCAAAGTCCATATCCTTGACGCTCATCTTGACAAGTTCAAGGAGAACATGAGAACTCAGAGGAGCAAGGCGGGCGCTTTCATCAAGATATATTGGACCTTCAATGTTGTTACCAAGGACAGTATAACAAAAACATGATGGGGGACTACATTTGAGGGCTTCTTCGAAAAAGCGATTTGCAGTAAACTCGCATATCTAGAACTTCCACTCATTTCTGAACCTTTGAGAGTTTTTTGACTGTCTTTGTCTATTTACCATGCAAGTTTTGACATTTTTCTGGGCTGTGGTCATAAAATCAAAGTTTGTGCTGAATGTAGTCGTTTTTCATAAGCAGTTGAAATATTACACTTGGAAGCCAGGAACAAAAATTGTGTTACATGGTGTTATTTAACAAGACAATGACTGTTCACAGTCTAATAGAAAACCTTGCTGGATGAGCCAGTAGTGCGTGGTGTTCAACTGATGGTTCATTCTGCCTCCCAAATATCGAATAAAAAGAAACCAATCAATGTTATGTAGGCAAAAATAATATTAATTCTCATCTCACAAAAAACAAGTCCCCACTCAGGTCTATCATCTGTCAATGGAAAAACAGAGGTTCCCACACCACTAGTGGTTCAAAGGTTGTTGAAAAGTAACAGAGTTTATATAAACCAATCCAGCAAAATCCGCTCTCACTTCTGAGTCTTGCAGTGTGCTCAAACAACATTTAGGATCCCCGTATTTAGCAATATTATATAGTGAGAAGAATCCACTTAACTTGCGGTGTGTGACTCCTGGAGCACAATCTGGGCACTATGTGCTGGGTAATAAAATGGCAAATGTGTAATTTTCACTCTCCAACATCCACTGCGTGTTAATTTCTGGAAAGTGGCTGTGGAGTCAAAATATTAATTCCTCCTACATACGTGGTCTGAATTGTTGGTACCCCTCGTTTAATGACAGAAAAATCCACAACGGTGGCAGAAATAACTTGAATCTGACAAAAGTATTAATAAATAAATAATCTATGAAAATGAACAAATGAAAGTCAGACATTGCTTTTCAACCAAGCTTCCACAGAATTAAAAAAAAATAAAACTCGTGAAATAGGCTTGGACAGAAATGATGGCACCCTTAACTTAATATTTTGCTGCACAACCTTTTGAGAGAATCACTGCGATTAAACAATTCCTGTAACTATCAATGAGACTTCTGCACCTCTCGACAGGTATTTTGGCCCACTCCTGAGGAGCAAACTACCCCAGTTGTCTCGTGTCTGAAGGTTACATTTTCCAGACGGCATGTTTCAGCTCTTTTCAAAGATACTCACTAGGATGTAGGTAAGGGCTCATAGAAGGCCACTTCAGAATAGTCCAATGTTTTCCTCTTAGCCATTCTTGGGTGCTTTTAGCAGTATGTTTTGGGTCATTATCCTGTTGCAAGACCCATAACCTGCGACTGAGACCAAGCTTTCTGACACTAGGCAGCACATTTTTCTCTAGAATCCGTTGCATTGTACCCTGCACAGATTCTAGACGCCCTGTGCCAGATGCAGTAAAGCAGCCCCAGAACATAACAGAGCATCCTCCATGTTTCACAGTAGGGACAGTGTTCTTTTCTTGATATGCTTCATTTTTCCGTCTGTGAACACAGAGCTGATGTGCCTTGCCAAAAAGCTCAATTTGTGTCTCATCTGTCCATAGGACATTTTCCCAGAAGCTTTGTGGCTTGTCAACATGTAGCTTGGCAAATTTCATTTTGGCTATTTTATGATTTTTTTTTTCAAGAATGGTATCCTCCTTGGTTGACTCCCATGAAGTCCACTTTGGCTCATACAATGACGGATGGTGCGATCTGACACTGATGTTCCTTGAGCTTGAAGTTCACGTTAAATCTGTTTAGAAGTTTTTCTGGGCTCTTTTGTTACCATTTGTATTATCTGTCTATTAGCCATCAATTTTTCTCCTGCGGCCACGTCCAGGGAGGTTGGCTACAGTCCCATGGATCTTACATTCTGAATAATATGTGCAACTGTAGTCACAGGAACATCAAGCTGCTTGGAGATGGTCTTATAACTTTTACCTTTAACATGTTTGTATATAATTTTCTTTCTCATCTCCTGAGACAACTCTTTCCTTCGCTTCCTCTGGTCTATGTTGAGTGTGATACACACCATGTCACCAAACAGCACAGTGAGTATCTGTAGCCCTATATACAGGCCCACTCATGGATTCCAAGGTTGTAGACCCCTGTGATGCTAGTTAATGGACACACCTCGTTATAACATGTCCCTTTTGTCACATTATTTTCAGCGGTACCATCATTTCTGTCCAGGCCTATATCATGAGATTTATTTTTTGAAAAATTCTGTGGAAGCATGGCTGAAAAGCCATGTCTGATTTTCATTTGTTCATTTTCATAGATCTTTTATTTCTTATTACTTTTGTCAGATTCAATTTATTTCTGTGACCAGTTAGTTTTTAAATCATTAAATGAGGGGTACCAACAATTTTGACCACATATGTACTGTGAGGCAGTAACCCCTGTTACAGCTAGGGGTTGCTGTTTGTGCTCTCCAGAATGTGCATGGAGGCATAGTGAGGCCATGAGGGCATACTGCAGACACAGGTGTGGCTGTAATTAGAATAGTGAAGAATGGACTGATTAAAAACCCTGTAGTAGAGGGGGAGGTGTATCAGTGTTGGTTTGGAAGCAGACAGAGAAGTTGTCTGCAGAGCTCGTTGTGTGTGGAGCAACACACGGGCAAAAGAAACTGACACCCTGTGTCCCGGGCTGTCTTGTGTTGCCAGGCTGCAATCCGGAGGATTGCGTGAGATGCACGGCGTGAGTAAATAGACATGGAATCAGTGGGCGGTTGCCCCAGGGAAACTGGACAAAGGGAAGTCTGGCCTGTGTAGGGACTGCAAAGTAAAGCCGGTTACTGTGTATTTCTAATGGATTGTGTGAAGAATCTGTGTACTGTACATTTTCCTTTGGCCTGGATGAAGAAGCCGTTTAATGTGTATTGCCCTGAAAAAAATTACTAATGATTTACTCACAGACAAAGCTAACAGACAGTTCTCCATCCTCCTCCTTCTTGACCTGTCCTCTGCTTTCGACACAGTCGATCACTGCCTACTGCTACAGATTCTTTCTTCCCTTGGCATCAAAGACCTTGCCCTGTCCTGGATTGCCTCATACCTTTCCGACCGCACATTTAGCGTTTCCCACTCCCACACCATCTCATCCTGCCCTCTCTCTGTTGGGAGTCCCTCAAGGCTCTGTCCTAGGACCCCTACTTTTTTCCATCTATACTCTTGGCCTAGGACAACTCATAAAGTCCCATGGCTTCCAGTACCACCTGTATGCGGATGACACTCAGATCTACCTCTCTGGCCCAGATATCACCTCTCTGCTGTCCAGAATTCCGGAGTTTCTGTCAGCCATATCCTCCTTCTTCACCTCTAGCTTCCTAAAACTCAATGTAGACAAAACCGAACTCATCATCTTTCCCCCATCTAACGTATCCCCCCTACCTGACCTATCTATTATGGTAAACGGCATCACGCTCTCTCCCGCACCTGAAATTCACTGCCTCGGGGTAACTCTTGACTCTGCCCTGTCCTTCAAACCGCACATCCAAACTCTTGCCACCTCCTGGTCGCCTCCAACTCAAAAATATTGCCAGAATCCGTTCCTTTTTCAGCCCACAATCTACCAACATTCTTGTGCATGCCCTCATCATCTCCCGCCTCGACTACTGCAACACCCTCCTCTGTGGCCTCCCCGCTAACTCTCTTGCACCACTCCAGTCTGTCCTCAACTCTGCTGCCCGGCTAATCCACCTCTCTCCTCGCTACTCCCCTCTGCAAATCCCTCCACTGGCTCCCAATTCCCCAATGAATCCAGTTCAAACTACTGACACTGATCTACAAAGCCATCCACAACCTGTCCCCTCCCTATATCTCTGAACTAATCTCCCACTATCTTCCCTCACATAATCTCCGATCCTCCCAAGACCTCCTACTCTCCTCCACACTTATTCGTTCCTTACACAACCGCCTCCAAGATTTCTCCCGAATATCCCCCATCCTCTGGAATTCCATGCCTCAAGACGTCCGACTATCCACCACCCTCGGCTCCTTCAGACGGAACCTGAAAACTCATCTCTTCAAGAAAGCCTACAGCCTGCAATAACCATTCTGCCGCATCGCCATCGCCAGAGCCGCCACCTCGCCCCTACCTTCTGTCTCTTCCTCACTATCCCATAGAATGTAAGTCCGCAAGGACAGGGTCCTCTCCCCTCTGTACCAGTCTGTCACTGTAAACTTGTTTACTGTAAACGATATTTATAACTCTGTATGTAACCCCTTTCTCATGTACAGCACCATGGAATTAATGGTGCTATATAAATAAATAATAATAATAATAATATTGCTAATAGACTGTGTGAAGTAACACAATAAAGAATACTTTTTGTTTGAACTTGCCTGGGTCAATACCATTTCACTGTGTATGGACCTGCCGCTGCATCACAGTACAGATTATAACCCTCAGTGAATTAATTTATTAAATGGAATCACTTTATGAGAATTTAGACTATTCTAGTTTTGTGTCATTTAGCCATATTAGGGTTTCTACATATGGTGCATCCAATCTCATTTGGCACTCAAAAATGTCTGCAATTTAGATTTATTTCAATGCAATCCAAAATTCATAACGTTTAGGTCTGTTACTTAGACCTTCCTCAGACAGACTGCTGAAAGTTGAAAAGCATCAACTGTAAACAGCGCGTGGTAGAGGATAAGCTGTTACCATATAGGAGCTTATCCTCTGCCACGCGCTGTTTACAGTTGATGCTTTTCACCTTTCAGCAATCCGTCTGAGGAAGGTCTAAGTAACACACCGAAACGTTATGAATTTGGGATTGCATTAAAATAAATCTAAATTGCAGACATTTTTGAGTGCCGGATTTTTTGATTTGTGCATGATAAGGGAGTGGTATCCCTCTCCGAACACCCCCCTAGTTACAGAGTGACGTGCACTATATTTTTATATGACTACATCCAATCTCATCTGGGATCTGTTCCTGCTGTCCAGCTGGAGTAATCTGCTCCCTACTTCAGCCAACTGAAAAGTACCACACCCTACTAAAGCTCAAAGCACATGGCCGGAATCTGCCAGAAACAGCGTTGTTCTCCTCTGGTTCAGTCCTCTGTGCTCAGCTTGTGTATTTGTTTCCTGCTGTGACCGTGGCCCATTTAGTGACTACTCTTGTGTCTTCTGATTCTGTATTCTGTCCTTCCGGTTCTGACCCAGCTACCTGACTATTCTCCTTGCCATCTAACACCACAGAATAGCAGGTAACACCATGGTCCAAGCCTAGGGGTCCCAGTGTAAGTCCAGATCCATGTAATGGTGTTAAAGGGCGATGAGCAAGGCAATCCTTGGGATATGGAAAGCAGAGAAGATAGTGCCAAGCATGTTCATGGTGGAGATCTTTTGAGCTGCCAGTTGACCACGAACAGTGCTCCCAATACATTGTGTCTGCAAACTATTCCAGCTAGATCTGCATTCAACCAGCTAAATGGCGCTCCTTCCCTTCTGAACACTGCCATGTGCCCAGAGAGTAGTGTACAATCGTATGTAGGGTATTGTGAGAAGTTGGAAAATAATTTGTAAGATCCATTTGTTTTCTATTATCCTTTGTGAATAATTCCAAAGTTATCACCACATAAAGTGACCACGTCAGATTGTAAAAATGGGGCCTGATTAAGAACACAAAACTGGCGGCGAGAAGAGGTTAAATCAGAGTATTCTGGACACTACTGTAATCAGAAACTGACTATAGACAATAACATCTACTGAAATGCTCAAACTGAACAGTCTCCATCAGTAATAAATGAGGAGCTAGTGGTGAACCCTCTCTGGGGTAATTAGAGCACGGGGCTCGGTGACTTCACAATCTAAACTATCGGAAGCTCCAATATTTTCTGTCAGATGAGTTTCAAGAAGAAATATTACACATTTATAGAGAACTGTGTATAATAGTGCAGAGCGGAGATGTCTTATAGGGAACCTGTCAGCAGGATTGTGCTCAGTGACTACAGACACTGTCAGGTCGCTGCCGTTATACTGATTACACCGATACCTGGTGATGAAATCAGTCTTGTGGCTGTTGTTTAATCTATTTGTAGTTTTCAGTTAATGAGATTCTCGTGCTCTGGGGCGGGGCTGTGGGCGGGGCTTTATGTGGTGCTCTGGGGCGGGGCTGTGGGCGGGGCTTTATGTGGTGCTCTGATTACATATTCATCTGTATTGGCTTATGACCGGTCACTGATCCCTCACTGACCTGCCCCCATTTTTACTTAATGCATATAATAGCATTGATATTATTGGTGATAATGCCTATAATATTGTGGCTATTGTGAGGCTTAGAAAGAAAATTACATCCAGCAAAATGTCACCGGCGATGGCGGCGCCTGCGCAGTCTATAAGTAAGAGATAGATGCTACTGGACAGGAGCCGCTGGTGACATTTTGAAGGATGTAATTTTTTTTTCTAAGCCTCACAATAGCCCCAATATTATAGGCATTATCACCAATAATATCAACACTATTATATGCATTATGTAACATGGGGGCAGGTCAGTGAGGGATCAGCGACCTGTCATAGGCCAATACAGATGAATATGTAATCAGAGCAGCACATAAAGCCATGTCCCACGCAGTAAATCCGTCTGAAGGTGTTAAATACAGTTACAACCAGGAGCGCTGCTAATGCAGCCGCTCCCAGCTGTAAAAGACTCGGGAATTAATGAAATGAAGGCAACAGAGCTTCGGTGACTAGCGGTGCCATCACCGAAGCTGCGCCCCCTGGTGGCGTAAACTCATAGGAACTGTAACTTGTGAATTTTTCTTAATATTTTCTCACGCTACAGTTAAAATGAGTTTATGCTACCAGGGGGCGCAGCTTCAATAACCATGGTCCCTCCCTAGCCTATTAATATCTGCCCTCAGTCACCGGCTTTCCCACTCTAACGGCGAAAATTGCGCAGGAGCCAACGCCAGTTTTCTCCGTGATTTAACCCTTTATTTTAACATTTAGAGCTCCCAAATTTTGCACACACACTACTAACATTATTAGTAAGGAATATGTAAAAATATAATGGATATGAGATGGTTCACTGTATGTAAACCATGTCTCATATCCTGTCAGGTTCGGTAAGGACTTAAAAAAGCTGAAAATTGAATTACCGGCTTTTATGATATTTAGCGCAGTATGAAATATGAATATGTGTATATATATATATATATATATATATATATATATATATATATATGTGTCTCACTGACATATATACAGTATACAGTTAGGTCCATATATATTTGGACAGAGACAACATTTTTCTAGTTTTGGTTATAGACATTACCACAATGAATTTTAAACAAAACGATTCAGATGCAGTTGAAGTTCAGACTTTCAGCTTTCATTTGAGGGTATCCACATTAAAATCGGATGAAGGGTTTAGGAGTTTCAGCTCCTTAACATGTGCCACCCTGTTTTTAAAAGGACCAAAAGTAATTGGACAGATTCAATAATTTTAAATAAAATGTTCATTCCTAGTACTTGGTTGAAAACCCTTTGTTGGCAATGACTGCCTGAAGTCTTGAACTCATGGACATCACCAGACGCTGTGTTTCCTCCTTTTTGATGCTCGGCCAGGCCTTCACTGCGGTGGTTTTCAGTTGCTGTTTGTTTGTGGCCTTTCTGTCTGAAGTTTAGTCTTTAACAAGTGAAATGCTGCTCAATTGGGTTGAGATCAGATGACTGACTTGGCCATTCAAGAATATCCCACTTCTTTGCTTTAATAAACCCCTGGATTGCTTTGGCTTTATGTTTTGGGTCATTGTCCATCTGTAGTATGAAACGACGACCAACCAGTTTGGCTGCATTTGGCTGGATCTGAGCACACAGTATGGCTCTGAAGACCTCAGAATTCATTCGGCTGCTTCTGTCCTGTGTCACATCATCCATAAACACTAGTGACCCAGTGCCACTGGCAGCCATGCATGCCCAAGCCATCACACTGCCTCCGCCGTGTTTTACAGATGATGTGGTATGCTTTGGATCATGAGCTGTACCACGCCTTCGCCATGCTTTTCTCTTTCCATCATTCTGGTAGAGGTTGATCATGTTTTCATCTGTCCAAAGAATGTTCTTCCAGAACTGTGCTGGCTTTCTTAGATGTTTTTTAGCCTTTTTCTTCTTGATGCTTATGAGTGGCTTGCACCGTGCAGTGAACCCTCTGTATTTACTTTCATGCAGTCTTCTCTTTATGGTAGATTTGGATATTGATGCGCCGACCTCCTGGAGAGTGTTGTTCAGTTTGTTGGCTGTTGTGAAGGGGTTTCTCTTCACCATGGAGATTATTCTTCTATCCTCCACCACTGTTGTCTTCCGTGGGCGCTCAGGTCTTTTTGCATTGATGAGATCACCAGTACTTTCTTTCTTTCTCAGGATGCACCAAACTGTAGATTTTGCCACTCCTAATATTGTAGCAATTTCTCGGATGGGTTTTTTCTGTTTTCGCAGCTTAAGGATGGCTTGTTTCACCTGCATGGAGAGCTCCTTTGACCGCATGTTTACTTCACAGCAAAACCTTCCAAATGCAAGCACCACACCTCAAATCAACTCCAGGCCTTTTATCTGCTTAATTGAGAATGACATAACGAAGGGATTGCCCACACCTGTCCATGAAATAGCCTTGGAGTCAATTGTCCAATTACTTTTGGTCCCTTTAAAAACAGGGTGGCACATGTTAAGGAGCTGAAACTCCTAAACCCTTCATCCAATTTTATTGTGGATCCCTCAAATGAAAGCTGAAAGTCTGAACTTCAACTGCATCTGAATTGTTTTGTTTAAAATTCATTGTGGTAATGTCTATAACCAAAATTAGAAAAATGTTGTCTCTGTCCAAATATATATGGACCTAACTGTATGTCCATTTTGCAAGCTGGTGAGAAAATCTCGCCATACGGATGCCATACGGAGGTTTAAATGCGCAAAATATGCAGCCACACCTTGCCTACGGATGACATACGGATCACTGTTCGGGGAACATTTGTGCATATTACGGCCGTAAAAAACAGACCGTATTTTTATACGTTGTGTGTGACTCCAGCCTCACTCTGTATTCGGTGTGAATCTTTAAACGCGCATTGGCCTATATTGGGTCAGGTACAAGCAATCATATAGATCTCACTTTAAGGGATCACCCTCACAGTAATACCAGGGGGTAGGTGGATCTACCAGGTTGTAAGTTCTATAGAAAAGGGCTTTCAATGCCCAAAGTTATTTGAACAGTTTTGGGTGGAGGAGAATGTTGTGGTCTAGAGGCAAAATGGTGATCATGGTAATACGGCCGGACTACACCACCGATAAAGCAGCCACAGCCGGTGATGAGAAGAATCTGTGACTTCTCTGCATTTAGTGGTCACTACTCACCTGGGTAGTCATATGTGGGAATCTCCTCTTTACACCACTCATCACCCCTCACATATGTCTCTGTAGTATTAATATGGGTCAGATCTTCACCCTGAAACAAATATTATAAAAGTCACCAACAGATGGAGAAGTCCCATCTATGATCAGCTCTAATCCTGCCATCTCCACCGTTCTCATTACACAAGTATAAAACATAGAATACTGGTGGATAAAACAAGACTGAGCACAAGACCTTCACCAGCGTCTACACATCATAGGGGAGATCTCCTGACACCTTCTCTCCATCTACCTGATGATCCTGAGGAGCATTGGGATCTTCTTGGTTACAGTCCTGTGGAAGAAGAGGACGGGGACATCTCTCTGGTGCTGTCCTCTTACTGGATAGATCTGGAGGAAACACATACAGGGAGTGAATTCATTCTTTACATACAGATAATTATAGGCCATGTGTATTTAGTCCTGTCTATTACCTGGAGATGTGAGGGGCTGGGGAACCTCCATTATGACGTTCTTGTACAGATCTCTGTGTCCTTCTAAATACTCCCACTCCTCCATGGAGAAATAGACAGCGACATCCTGGCACCTTATAGGAACCTGACACATACAATGATACCGTCATCCCCCCGATCCCTCCATAGCGTTACTGTATAATGTCCCAGCATTCCCAGCAGTGTCACCTCTCCAGTCAGCAGCTCAATCATCTTGTAGGTGAGTTCTAGGATCTTCTGGTCATTGATGTCCTCATGGATCAGGGGGTGAGGTGGAGGCCCCGTGATTGGGCTCAGGGGTCTATCCCATCCCTCAGACACAGGGTCCTGACAGCGATCACTAGAGGTCTTCTTCACCACCGTGTAATCCTGGTAATGGAGAGACACATTAATAAATCTCACTACAGACATTTCCAGAGTCCTCACCTCTCCAGTTCTGTCCATCTGTTATTCCCATAGATAAGAATGATGTAATGTGACGTCATCAGAATCTCTCACCTCTCCAGTAAGCCGGAAGAGGATCTCTAGGGTGAGGTGTAATATCCTCTCCGCCATCTTGTCTCTGTACATATCCATCTGTGATGGGTAAATCAGGATAATTCTCTTTTGTAGAAGATCTTCACTGAGAGGATCCGATATTGTAGAGACCTGAATGAGAAGATGAGCCGATGTAACACCATAAGAATCCTGTGTAATAATACAATTACTGGAGATAATAAGGGAAACATATGAGGAGATTTATTATTTTACAGTATTTAGTTTCCTTCTTTACATCTACTAATAAAACCTATATATTTAGGCCACAGACAACAAGCAGTTTCCTCCTCGGAGTCGGCAGCTGAATACGTTCCTCATAGACTCATCTTCCATAACGCTAATTCTCGTCTCATTTACGGACCCTGGAATCGGCATTAGCAATACTGCAGGAGATATTCATTACACGCGACATGAGAAATAACTACTTCATGATGAGGACGACATCTTCACCTTCTACTACGGCTCTAGAGACATATGTGGCCAGAGTCGGTCACTGACTCCATCACCACCCTCCGTCTATATGAAGGTTTCCCGTCTTCCCCGCACTGTAATCTTCTATCACGTTAGATCTCAGGTCAGACAGAGTTTGGCTGAATGCCCCCCGCCCCCAAGTACTGGATAGTATGGGGCGGCCCAGTTATTACGGTACTTACATGCCTAATAATGGTGTCTGGGCTGCAATGTATGAAGGTCTATTAGGCCAGAGGCAGCGTCCAATAAGTTACCTTTTACCGCCCCCATACACATTAGACTAAAGTTCCATGAAATCACTGATTTCGGGGGTTTGGGCGACCATATAATGTATTTGGGGGCCTCCCGACAGATGATGTCAGGGCAGAGAAGGATCTGACATCCTGAATTTCAGAGGATAATCCGTTTGTTCTTCCTGTAGATAATCCTCCGCTAGAGGAGTCTGGAGGCGACTCTGTCATACAGACCCCAGGAAAGCTGGAATATTTGTATGTATGGGGGAGTCGGGAGACATGGCCGTCTGCCAAATGACCATTCAGCCAACTCTTATCTCATGTGTATGGGGCCGTTAGTATTAGGCTGGGGTCACACATGCGAGTTTTACGGACGTAAGAGCGCAGAAACTACGTCCGTAAAACTCGCATTACATACGGCACAATTATTCTCAATGGCGCTGCTCCTATTAGCCGTATATTATGGTTCAGTATTATACGGCTTTCTACGGCCGTACAAAATCGCAGCATGCTGCGTTTGTCAGCGTACTGCGCAAAAAAAATCGCCAATGAAAGTCTATGGGGGCGTGAAAAATACGGATTCCACACTGACCAGCAGTGTGACTTGCGAGAAATACGCAGCGCTGTTAGTGAAAAGTCGGTAATTCAATTGCCGGCTTTTAATTTCTCCTGCACAAACCCGACAGGATATGAGACATGATTACATACAGTAAACCATCTCATATCCCCATTTTTTTTGCATATTCCACACTACTAATGTTAGTAGTGTGTATGTGCAAAATTTCAGCGCTGTAGCTGCTGAAATAAAGGGTTAAATGGCGGAAAAAATTGGCGTGGGCTCCCGCGCAATTTTCTCCGCCAGAATGGTAAAGCCAGTGACTGAGGGCAGATATTAATAGCCAGGAGAGGGTCCATGGTTATTGGCCCCCCCGGCTACAAACATCTGCCCCCAGCCACCCCAGAAAAGGCACATCTGGAAGATGCGCCTATTCTGGCACTTGGCCACTCTCTTCCCACTCCCTGTAGCGGTGGGATATGGGGTAATGAAGGGTTAATGCCACCTTGCTATTGGAAGGTGACATTAAGCCAGATTAATAATGGAGAGGCGTCAATTATGTCACCTATCCATTATTAATCCAATTGTAGGAAAGGGTTAAAACACACACACACACATGATTAAAAAGGATTTTAATGAAATAAACACAGCGGTTGTTGTAATAATTTATTGTACTCTCAGTCCATCAGGAACACCCTCGCTTGGAAAAATAATAAACGCACAAGATACATACCTTCTGCTGTCAGATCAGGTCCCACGAAGTAATCCATCTGAAGGGGTTAACTAATATTACAGGCACGAGCCCTGCTAAATGCAGCGGTGCTCCGTGCCTGTAATCCCCGGCGAATGAATGAAATGTAGGTCATTGACCTACATTTCCTTCAGTCGCGGTGATGCGCCCCCTGGTGGATGTCCTCATATGACCTGGAGCGTGGGAAAAAGTTCCCAGGCTGCAGTTCATGAGAACATCCACCAGAGGGCGCATCACCGCGACTGAAGGAAATGTAGGTCAATGACCTACATTTCATTCATTCGCCGGGGATTACAGGCACGGAGCACCGCTGCATTTAGCAGGGCTCGTGCCTGTAATATTAGTTAACCCCTTCAGATGGATTACTTCGTGGGACCTGATCTGACAGCAGAAGGTATGTATCTTGTGCGTTTATTATTTTTCCAAGCGAGGGTGTTCCTGATGGACTGAGAGTACAATAAATTATTACAACAACCGCTGTGTTTATTTCATTAAAATCCTTTTTAATCATGTGTGTGTGTGTTTTAACCCTTTCCTACAATTGGATTAATAATGGATAGGTGACATAATTGACGCCTCTCCATTATTAATCTGGCTTAATGTCACCTTACAATAGCAAGGTGGCATTAACCCTCAATTACCCCATATCCCACCGCTACAGGGAGTGGGAAGAGAGTGGCCAAGTGCCAGAATAGGCGCATCTTCCAGATGTGCCTTTTCTGGGGTGGCTGGGGGCAGATGTTTTTAGCCACGGGGGGGCCAATAACCATGGACCCTCTCCTGGCTATTAATATCTGCCCTCAGTCACTGGCTTTACCATTCTGGCGGAGAAAATTGCGCGGGAGCCCACGCCAATTTTTTCCGCCATTTAACCCTTTATTTCAGCAGCTACAGCGCTGAAATTTTGCACATACACACTACTAACATTAGTAATGTGGAATATGCAAAAAAAATGGGGATATGAGATGGTTTACTGTATGTAATCATGTCTCATATCCTGTCGGGTTTGTGCAGGAGAAATGAAAAGCCGGCAATTGAATTACCGGCTGTTCACAGATATCGCGCTGAATGAAATCTAAATACAGAATATATATATATATGTGTCTCAATGACATATATATATATATATATATACTGTATATATGTTTTCCCTAACATTTGAGCACATAAATCCATTAGATGTCGGTTTTGCAAGCCTGCGCGAAAATCTCGCAGTACGGATGCCATACGGATTACATACGGAGGATGCCATGCGCAAAATACGCTGACACACCCTGCCTACGGATCACTATTTTGGGAACATTTCTCCGTATTACGGCCGTAGTACGGACGTATAATACGTGGCGTATTGTCTTACGCCAAGTGTGACCCCAGCCTTACACTGACAGCAGTGATGATACACAGCACAAGGGTTAAAGTGAAAAACATCAGTTTCATCAACAAGAAATATCCGTCACTATATGGAAAGCAGAGTCACTGCACAATGTTAGTTACGTCTCGTCCATAACTACTTTATTATACTCTATTATCCTGTACACAGTGGAGGAGATAGAAATCACAGGTCCGACAGCAACAGCTGGAATTGAGCCCTCCAACGTAAGGAAAAAAATCTATCTATATAAAGCTGAGTGTATGTATGTATGTATGTATGTATGTGTGTGCACGTGTGTGTGTGTGTGTGTGTCTGTGTCTGTGTGTGTAAGTGTCAAGTCACGCCCATTCCACATAGCAACCAATCACTAAGCATCGTTCATTTCACCAGAGCTGTATAAAAGGAGCTGAGCTGTGATTGGTTGCTATGAGCAGCAGTTTTCCCACAACACCTCAGCAGACACTGACCGGGTGGGAGACATCTATCATCCCTGGGAACATAAGCTCCAGCCATTGTCTGCCCCCCAGAAAGGAGCAGAGAGCACATGACAGAAATGAATCCCCCTCCTCTATTACTGCCGCGCTCTATTGTTACCGGCATAGAAAATCGCATCATCAGCGGCCGCACACAGAGCCGCACTGCCAGGTTACATAACAGCTCATCTCCAGGAACTCCCTGCTCAGCGCCACCCGGCTCGGGACTATGGGATGGAGGACGTGTGATGGGTGTATGGGCACGGGACTATGGGATGGAGTATGTGTGATGGGTATATGGGCACGGGACTATGGGATGGAGTATGTGTGATGGGTATATGGGCACGGGACTATGGGATGGAGTATGTGTGATGGGTATATGGGCACGGAACTATGGGATGGAGGATGTGTGATGGGTATATGGGCACGGGACTATGGGATGGAGGATGTGTGATGGGTATATGGGCACGGGACTATGGGATGGAGGATGTGTGATGGGTATAAGGGCACTGGACTATGGGATGGAGGATGTGTGATGGGTATAAGGGCACTGGACTATGGGATGGAGGATGTGTGATGGGTATATGGGCACGGGACTATGGGATGGAGGATGTGTGATGGGTATATGGGCACAGGACTATGGGATGGAGGATGTGTGATGGGTATATGGGCACGGGACTATGGGATGGAGGATTTGTATGATGGGTATATGGGCACTGGACTATGGGATGGAGGATGTGTGATGGGTATATGGGCACGGGACTATGGGATGGAGGATGTGTGATGGGTATATGGGCACGGGACTATGGGATGGAGGATGTGTGATGGGTATATGGGCACAGGACTATGGGATGGAGGATGTGTGATGGGTATATGGGCACGGGACTATGGGATGGAGGATTTGTATGATGGGTATATGGGCACTGGACTATGGGATGGAGGATGTATGATGGGTATATGGGCACGGGACTATGGGATGGAGGATGTGTGATGGGTATATGGGCATTGGACTATGGGATGGAGGATGTATGATGGCTATATGGGCACTGGACTATGGGATGGAGGATATGTATGATTGGGATATGGGCACGGGACTATGGGATGGAGGATATGTATGATGGGTATATGGGCACTGGACTCTGGGATGGAGCATATGTATGATGGTATATGGGCACTGGACTATGGGATGGAGGATATGTGTGATGGGTATATAGGCACTGGACTATGGGATGGAGGATATGTATGATGGGTATATGGGCATGAGACTATGGGATGGAGGAATTGTATGATGGTATATGGGCACTGGACTATGGGATGGAGGATATTTGTGATGGGTATATGGGCACTGGACTATGGGATGCAGGATGTGTGATGATCTCCCGCTACGACGACTGCAACATCCTTTTCTGTGGCCTCCCTGCTAACACCCTTGCACCTCTCCAGTCCATCCTTAACTCTGCTGCCCGACTAATTCATCTCTCTCCTCGCTGCTTCTCCGCTTCTCCCCTCTGCAAATCTCTTCACTGGCGACCATTCCCTCATCGCATCCAGTTCAAATTACTAATACTGACCTACAAGGCCATCTATAACCTGTCTCCTCCATACGTCTCTGAACTAATCTTCCGATATCTTCCCTCACGTAATCTCTGGTCCTCCCAAGACCTCCTTCTCTCCTCCACACTTATTCGCTCCTTACCCAACCACCTCCAAGACTTCTCCCGAATATCCCCCATCCTCTGAAATTCTGTGCCCCAACACATCCGACTATCAACCACATTCGGATCCTTCAGGCGGAACCTGAAAACCCAACTCTTCAGGAAAGTCTACAGCCTGCACTGACCCCGCTGCCTCCTCACCACTACCGAAGATACTCCCTCACCAACACTGGAGCTGCTGCAACCCCCCCAACCTACTGTCTCCTTCCCCACCATCCTGTACCAGTCTGTGATTGTTAGTTTACTGTAAATTATAGCTATAATTTGTACGTAACCACTTCTCATGTACAGCACCATGGAATCAATGGTGCCATATAAATAAATAATAGTATATGGGCACTGGATTATGGGATGGAGAATATGTGTGATGCGTATATGGGCACTGGACTAAGGGATGGAGGATAATCATTATAATTTGTTATAATTAACCACAGTTAGTTACTATGCCAGATGCCAAGATGTGACCGTCCAGGCTGAGAACCACTGATGAATGAGCTGCTGGGTACGCAGAGTCAGTGACTAGCGGTGACGTCACTGAGGCTGCGTTCCCAGCTGGGCTGAACTGCGGTGACCTAAGTGAGATCCCCGCTAGCACCATGTGAAAGTCGCACAGTGCAGAGGCGAGTTGAAATTCACCGCAGTGAAATTCTCCCGGTGAACTCACCTCTGCACCGTGCGACTTCCTCACGTTGTTAGCGGGGATCTCGCACAGCCCATGCAATTTTTTTTCAGAAAAATGATCTTTTATTAAATACATGTACAGTAAGCCGCGCACACTGTACTAATTGTATTTGTCACTGACATCTTTATATCTACCTATTCTATTTGTATTTACTGTATGTAATCCATGTCTTCTATCCTGTCGGCTCCAGCAGTGATTTTACACTACCGCGGCTGCTGAATTACCGGCTTTTCTTCTATCTATGTAATATATATACACTGTCACTGACATCTATAAAAGCAAACTTCCTTCTCACCCCCAATGGAGGTGGTTTTTGTCGTCCTTTCTCATTCTCGGGTCCTCTACCAGAGACCTGGGAGTTTGAGGGTTCTGCGCAGGATCTTAGTTGTTCCCAGCATTGCACTTTTCTGGACAGAGAGCTCAGATGTTGGTCCTGGGATCTGTTGTAGCCATTCTTCCAACTTAGGGGTCACTGCTCCAAGTGCTCCTAACACCACTGGAATCACTGTTGCCTTCACCTTCCACATCTTCTCCAGTTCTCCTTTGAGGCCCTGGTATTTCTCCAGCTTCTCATATTCCTTCTTTCTGATGTTGCTGTCACTTGGCACTGCCACATCTATTATCACTGCTGTCTTCTGATCCTTGTCTACTATCACAATGTCTGGTTGGTTAGCCAACACCTGCTTATCTATCTGGAACTTGAAGTCCCACAGGATTTTAGCCCTTTCATTCTCCACCACTTTTTCTGGGGTCTCCCACCTGGATTTAGGAGGGAATTAGCCCATATGCTGCGCAGAAGTTCCTGTATACAATTCCCGCTACTTGGTTGTGGCGTTCGGTATACGCTGCTCCTGCTTGTATTTGGCATCTGCCACTATGCATTGGACGGTTTCTGAGGTTTCTTTGCATAGTCTGCACCTTGGGTCTTGTCTTGTGTGGTAGATTCCTGCTTCTATGCATCTGGTACTTAGTGCTTGCTCTTGTGCCGCTATGATTAGTGCCTCTGGCTTCCTCCAGCCATTGATAGGATTTCTCCATGTCAGCCACCTCCATTATCTGTCGATGTTACATCCATGCAGAGGGTGTCTTGCCGTGGCGCTTCATGTTCCTGCTCTTCCTTCCAGATCTGTTGTTGTTGCTGCCTTAGGCTTTCTCTCAGCATTTCATCTTTTGGTGCCATTTTTCTGATGTTTTCCTGGATACTCCTTGTTTCATCCGTGATGGTGGCTTGGATGCTTATCAAACCTCGAACACTCTCCTTTCTGTTGGTATACAATCTTTGTGTGTTAGACTTAGAATGGAGACCTCCATCCAGGGTCGGCTCCAGATTTTTGTGGGCCCCGGGCAAAAGAGTCTCAGTGGGCCCACATACCACGATTCATGATGCACAGATACGGCGGAGAAATGAAGATATACTACATAGGGCCTAGCCTTCCCCCTCATCCTTCACATAGGCAGATATTCACACACACAATACGCAGACATGCATGCACACACACGCACACACACACACACACACACACACAATAAGCAGACATGCACACACACAATACGCAGACATACACATACATACAGTACTCAGACATGCACATGCACACACACACACACACACACACAATACGCAGACATGCACACACACAATACCAAAGCAAAAGAGGGGAGAAGCCAGCGCTGCCTATGGTTAAAACGCAATACATATTGATTTCTAACTGTATTTTCAAAATGAGACATTTAGCAAACAATTGATCAATTCTTTGAGCTACCCCGCCACTTCACGGCATTCTCATAATGGGGCAGTCCTACTCTATGTTTTTTATATTCGCTGTGCCAGAGAGGCCTCCTAAACGAGTTAAAAGCAAGACCACATTAAATGCAAGCTGTACCTGGAGCATTACTGAATCACTCCCATGGTGCCAGAGGGGCAAGCGAGGATAAAGGTTGACCAGGTCCAGGCATAGACATTTCAGGTCCAACCTCCACACTGCCCAGCCAGCACCACAGATAAAGGGTGAGACAGGCTGAGACACAGGTGCATAATTAAACAAAGCCTAGGGCAGTGCAGGGCTGCTGTATGTGTGTACAGCAGCCTATCAATCACAGAAAGAATGGCGCACGTAACCCGGCGCGCACGGCAACAGTGGTGGTCAGCCACGTACCAATATCAAAGCAAAAGCAGGTTGGACCTGAAATGTCTATGCCTGGACCTGGTCAACCTTTATCTCTGCAGCTGTGTCTGCTACTAATGATGCGGTCAGGCAGACACTGTGCCTTTAACTTTGCTTGTGTGTCCGCACGGCCGCGACATTGCTGCACAGTGCACGGCCATGTTTATTTAAGTGACGGCTGAGCTCAAGTAATGCCGAAGCTGCTGGGGGAGCGGCCCGGGCCCCCTGGTATCCCGGCCACGAATGGGCCTCCCATTTGTTCAGGGCCTCGGCACTTGCCCCGGTACGCCGGGTGCTGACGCCGGCCCTGCCTCCATGCATTGTGAGGAGCTTTCGTGTCTTCACATCTGCAGCTTCCATCTCTTCTTTTGGCCAGCACACTATGCCAGCAGGGTATCTGATAACTGTGAGGGCATATGCATTGATGGCGTGGATAGGATTCCTAATAGAGGTCCTATCAGCAGCTAATAATGTTAGAATCACTGAAACAGAAAATTACTGCAGACGGCAGATCTTAAAACTGGCCACAGAGGAAAAACATCGTAGAGCTAGATGGGAAGCTATGGAGGAAAGGAACCTGCTAGCTAAAGCTCAGTCCCGTACAGCTAGATCTATCAATAATGGACCTATCAGAACAGGAACTGTTGTTTCTTCCAACCTGCACAAAGGATGGGGGTTTATTAGAGAACAAGGAGGACATATGGAACTATTTATCAACTGCAGAGACGTGGAGTCACACCTCTTAAGGGGACACCCTGACCGTGATCTGTACCCAGGTGACAAAGTGACCTATACCCGGCACTATGGAGAAAGGGGATACTATGCCCTACACGTTAAAAGGTGCCCAACACAGCAGATTCGTACCCATGTAGCCACAGATAGTGGGATGCAGACCCGGGCTTCACAGACTTTGGAAGCAGAACAGTTTTCTATGGCGTCATCTGCACCAAAAGACTTCCCCAGTCAGGAAGCGGTGCACACCAGGACCTGCCCTGGAAGAAACTATAAAGAGACATTCACCTGCGTAAACGTAATTGTGTGAATATGTTATAATGTTTTTCTTTACAGTTTAGATGGACAGTGCTACTTGAGGACAGTATTATAAATAGTTTGGTACCTGTTCAGGTGCCCCTTATTGATATTGCCATGCGCTGGTAGCGTGAGCAGGACTGTATGTATACCTGTATTGCTTTTCAAACCTGGAGCAGAACTGCATGGCGTAGCACAGACCAGGACTGCCAATGCACCTTGCTATCAAAATGTTTGCACTTTACCTGAGTGCACTTATATAAATAGAATAAATGCTTATGTAAAGTTTTGTTATGCAACGTTCAAGAACCGTACCTCCCATAAAGGGATGCTTAGCTTTTCACCAGTTAACATGTGGTGACATGCATGTCTCAAAAATTGTCTTTAACCTGTATGCTTATGTTTTCCTTTCCCAGTCCAGGAGTGCTGGAGTTAACGGGGGGGGAGTGTAACACCCTGGTAACCGGTTGTTACAGTGATGTTCCCTTCTCTTCGGGGAGGGCAATATTATGCTTGGAGGCAAGGGGAATTCTTTTTACCAGGTAAGGCACCCACACACAACACATTCCAAATCCAGGCCAGAAGGGGAAGCTCAGGACCCGGAGTCAGGGGAGCTCCCCTTAGCTATAGGCATCCTGGTCTGGAGGAGGAGCTAGTTAATCTCCAGGAGGGAGAGATAGGAGAAGGAAGTCTGGAACTGAGTGCAGACAACGGAGCCGTGCAGCCAGAGAAGTGCTGCAGCTACAGGGAAGACAGAGAACCCGAGGGGTTGAATGTGGCGGAGCTACAGAGGAAAGGAGCAGAGGAGAGATAAAGGGCTCAGAGGGGAACTGCGGCCGGGCAGCCTCAGAACCAGAGTGCAGTAACCTGGTACCAGGAGCCCGAGTTGTTCTCCAGGACGCACGACAGAACCGGAGGGTTGAGAACTTGAAGTGGTCGGCCCACACCACGCCTGACATGCAGAAGCACCTGAAGAGCCTGGGTCATGATAGAGACCCTGTAAAACTGCTCAAGCTGCCCGCCATGCAAGTACCTGTTCCAGGACAGGGGAAAAGAGGACTTTGCCTGTAAGCTTCAGGCAGCAGGGACCTCATACAACAGCGCAAGGAGGAAAGGCTCACGGACCTCAACTGGGAAAGGGATTCTTCCATTGCCTCCGAGCCGGCCGAACCACAGGACACCTGTACCTGGTACTCTGGAATGCACTCCTACCATCAACACTACAACACTGTGTCTTCCACTTATTTACCGGCAATCTACCACCTCTGCCATACACCTTGGGAGCCCTGGGGACCCCGCTACCTGTGGGAAGTGTTACCGACTAGCCGCCATCTCATCACCCCAGGGGACCCCTTAAAGCAGCGTCGGTCCCCACTGACCGAACACCACAGGTGGCGCCACGAACAATAGACTTTACTCACAGTTCCCCTTAAAGGGAACCTGTCACCCCCCAGGGGTTTTATCTAAAAGAGCCGCCTTGTGCTGCACTAATGCTGCATTCTGTCAGGGGGGCTCTTATAGTTCGGGGCCCTGCAAACGCTGAAATAATCTCTTCTAATGTGCCCCTCATACGTGTATTTGTCAGGGGGACACAAACACCTCCAGCCGTCACTCAGGGCCTCTGTGCGCCGCCTCCATTATCTTCATCAACGTCCCCGGAGCCTGCACTGTAAGCTCAGGAGAGTGGCCACAACACCCCCAAAAGAGTCTCCTCCGTGCAGAAGGGGTTAATGTCCCCGGCTGCGCTCAGTACTGGGGAATCTCCACATACCTCCACCTGCAGAGCCGCACTCCACAGATATGGCTGCTCTGTGCGCACAGGACCTGTGATGAGGTCACAGGGGAGGAGTCAGGGGTCACGTGATCCGCAGTGAAGACGCTACATGGAGACTTCTCCTCAGTCAGTGACATTCCCGCCATTATTCGCCCTCACTACTGGCACAATCACCTCGCGCCGCCTTTTCTACACAATGTTCTGTGTGGAATGTAACGTGTGATTTCTCTGGAGACAAATAGACCCCACACATGAGGGGATTATCACCGGTTACCGGACGTCTAGTATATGGCGGCATATGATTGTGCTATCGCCTCCACACCAGGAGCTAAAATGCCGAAATCTCGCTTATTTACCCCTTCCAGGGAGGGCGGTCTTCACAGGCTATATTCAGAAGAGACCGACTAAGGCCGGGATCACACATGCGAGAAATACGTCCGCGTCTCGCATGGTAATCCCCGGCCCTGCCGCCTGCACTAAGTAGTGGAGCGTGCGGCCGCATAGCAATACGTGGAGCCGCATGCTCCGCTCCGGAGTGCAGGCGGCGGGGCCGGGGATTACCATGCGAGACGTGGACGTATTTCTCGCATGTGTGATCCCGGCCTTAGTCGGTCTCTTCTGAATATAGCCTGTGAAGACCGCCCTCCCTGGAAGGGGTAAATAAGCGAGATTTCGGCCTTTTAGCCCCCGGTGTGGAGGCGATAGCACAATCATACCCATCACACATCCTCCATCCCATAGTCCAGTCCCCATATACCCATCACACATCCTCCATCCCATAGTCCAGTGCCCATATACCCATCACACATCCTCCATCCCATAGTCCCGTGCCCATATACCCATCACACATCCTCCATCCCATAGTCCCGTGCCCATATACCCATCACACATCCTCCATCCCATAGTCCAGTGCCCATATACCCATCACACATCCTCCATCCCATAGTCCAGTGCCCATATACCCATCACACATCCTCCATCCCATAGTCCCGTGCCCATATACCCATCACACATCCTCCATCCCATAGTCCAGTGCCCATATACCCATCACACATCCTCCATCCCATAGTCCCGTGCCCATATACCCATCACACATCCTCCATCCCATAGTCCCGTGCCCATATACCCATCAAACATCCTCCATCCCATACTCCAGTGCCCATATACCCATCACACATCCTCCATCCCATAGTCCCGTGCCCATATACCCATCACACATCCTCCATCCCATAGTCCAGTGCCCATATACGCATCACACATCCTCCATCCCATAGTCCAGTGCCCATATACCCATCACACATCCTCCATCCCATAGTCCCGTGCCCATATACCCATCACACATCCTCCATCCCATAGTCCCGAGCTGGGTGGCGCTGAGCAGGGAGTTCCTGGAGATGTGCTGTTATGTAACCTGGCAGTGCGGCTCTGTGTGCGGCCGCTGATGATGAGATTTTCTACGCCGGTAACAATAGAGCGCGGCAGTAATAGAGGAGGGGGATTCATTTCTGTCATGTGCTCTCTGCTCCTTTCTGGGGGGCAGACAATGGCTGGAGCTTATGTTCCCAGGGATGCGAGATTTCTCCCACCCGGTCAGTGTCTGCTGAGGTGTTGTGGAGCGGGAAAACTGTTGGTCATAGCAACCAATCACAGCTCAGCTTCTTTTACACTGCTCTGGTGAAATGAAAGATGGCTAGTGATTGGTTGCTATGTGGAATGGGCGTGGCTTTACACTCATAGACACACACACACACACACACACACACACACACACACACACACACACACACACACACACACACACACACACACACACACATACATACACTCAGCTTTATATATATAGATTTTTCTCTTTATGTTGGAGGGCCCAATTCCAGCTGTTGCTGTCGGACCTGTGATTTCTATCTCCTCCACTGTGTACAGAATAATAGAGTATAATAAAGTAGTTATGGACGAGACGTAACTAACATTGTGCAGTGACTCTGCTTTCCATATAGTCATGGATATTTCTTGTTGATGAAACTATGACGATCTTCACTTTAACCCTTTGTTAACCCCTACCGGACCTCGGACGGGATAGTAGGTCCGAGGTCAGAAGCCCCGTTTTGATGTGGCCTTCGGCGGTGAGCCCGCATCAAAGCCGGGACATGTCAGTTGTTTTGAACAGCTGACATGTGAGCGCAATAGCGACGGGTGGAATCGCAATCCACCCTCTGCTATTAACTAGTTAAATGCCGCTGTCAAACGCAGACAACGGCATTTAACTACCGCTTCCGGCCGGGCGGCCGGAAATGAGCACATCGCTGAACCCCGTCACATGATTGGGGGCAGCGAGGCGTCTGCATAGTAACCATAGAGGTCCTTGAGACCTCTATGGTTGCTGATGCCGGATTGCTATGATCGCCACCCTGTGGTCGACGCTCACAGCAATGCAGGAATTCAGCTATATAGCAGCGATCTGAGCATCACTCCTATGTAGCAGAGCTGATCAGGCTATGCCAGCTTTTAGCCTCCCATGGAGGCTATAGAAGGATGGCAAAAGTAAAAAAAAAAAAGGTAAAAAAAATGTGAAAAAATAAATTAACCCCTTCCCGACCTTTGGCGCCACGTAGGCGTCATGAAAGTCGGTGCCAATCCGACCCATGACGCCTATGTGGCGTCATGGAATGATCGCGTCCCTGCAGATCGGGTGAAGGGGTTAACCCCTATTTTACCCGATCTGCAGGGAGAGGGGGAGTGGTACTTCAGCCCAGGGGGGGTGGCTTCACCCCCCCGTGGCTACGATCGCTCTGATTGGCTGTTGAAAGTGAAACTGCCAATCAGAGCGATTTGTAATATTTCACCTAAAAAACTGGTGAAATATTACAATCCAGCCATGGCCGATGCTGCAATACCATCGGCCATGGCTGGAAAACCTGAAGTGACCCCCACCCCCACCCCACCGATCGCCCCCCCAGTGCTCCGTTATGGGGTCCGGTCCCCTCCGTCCTGTCCTCCGCTCCCCCGTCCTCCTGTCCGCTCCCCCCCTGCTCCTATGTCACCCCCCCGTGCTCCGACGCCCCCCCCCCGTGCCCCGATCTCCCCCCCCCTTATACTTACCGAGGCTCCCGGTCCCCGTCCGCCTCCATCATGGGCGCCGCCATCTTCCAAAATGGCGGGCGCATGCTCAGTGCGCCCGCCGAATCTGCCGGCCGGCAGATTCATTACAAGTGCATTTTGATCGCTGTGGTAGGTTCTATCACAGCGATCAAAATAAAAAAATAATAAATAAACCCCCCCCTTTATCACCCCCATAGGTAGGGACAATAATAAAATAAAGAAAATATTTTTTTTTCTTTTTCCACTAGGGTTAGGGTTAGAACTAGGGTTAGAACTAGGGGTAGGGTTAGGGTTACGGGTAGGGTTATGGCATGTGCACACAGAGCGGATCGGCCGCGGATCCGCAGCGGATCCGCAGCGGATCGGCCGCGGATCCGCAGCAGATTGGCAACGGATTGGCCGCAGATCCGCAGCAGATTGGCCGCAGATCCGCAGCAGATTGGCCGCGGATCCGCAGCGGATTGGCAACGGATTGGCCGCGGATCCGCAGCGGACTGGCAACGGATTGGCCGCGGATCCGCAGCGGATTGGCAACGGATTGGCCGCGGATCCGCAGCGGATTGGCCGCTGCGAATTCGAAGCAGTTTTCCATCAGGTTTACAGTACCATGTACACCTAAGGAAAACCAAATCCGCTGTGCCTATGGTGCGGAAAATTCCGTGCAGAAACGCTGCATTGTATTTTCCGCAGCATGTCAATTCTTTGTGCGGATTCCGCAGCGTTTTACACCTGTTCCTCAATAGGAATCCGCAGGTGAAATCCGCACAAAAAAACACTGGAAATCTGCTGTAAATCCGCAGGTAAAACGCAGTGCCTTTTACCTGCAGATTTTTCAAAAAATCGTGCGGAAAAATCTCACACGAATCCGCAACGTGGGCACATAGCCTTAGGGTTAGGGTTGGAATTAGAGTTAGGGTTGGAATTAGGGCTAGGGTTTGAAATAGGGTTAAGATTAGGCTTGTGGTTAGGGTTACGGATAGGGTTAGGGGTGTGTTGGGGTTACAGTTGTGGTTAGGGTTGGGATTAGGGTTACGGTTGGGATTAGGGTTAGGATTAGGGTTGGAATTAGGGTTACGGGTGTGTTGCGGTTAGGGTTGTGGTTAGGGGTGTGTTGGGGTTAGGGTTGTGATTAGGGTTATGGCTACAGTTGGGATTAGGATTAGGGGTGTGTTGGGGTTAGTGTTGAAGTTAGAATTGAGGGGTTTCCACTGTTTAGGCACATCAGGGGTCTCCAAACGCAACATGGCGCCACCATTGATTCCAGCCAATCTTGCGTTCAAAAAGTCAAATGGTGCTCCCGCCCTTCCAAGCCCCGACGTGCGCCCAAACAGTGGTTTACCCCCACATTTGGGGTACCAGCGTACTCAGGACAAACTGGGCAACAACTGTTGGGGTCCAATTTCTCCTGTTACCCTTGCAAAAATAAAAAATTACTTGCTAAAACATAATTTTTGAGGAAAGAACAATTATTTTTTATTTTCACGGCTCTGCGTTATAAACTTCTGTGAAGCACTTGGGGGTTGAAAGTGCTCACCACACATCTAGATAAGTTCCTTGGGGGGTCTAGTTTCCAAAATGGGGTCACTTGTGGGGTGTTTCTACTGTTTAGGCACATCAGGGGCTCTGCAAATGCAATGTGACGCCCGCAGACCATTCCATCAAAGTCTGCATTTCAAATGTCACTACTTCCCTTCCGAGCCCCGACGTGTGCCCAAACAGTGGTTTACCCCCACATATGGGGTATCAGCGTACTCAGGAGAAACTGGACAACAACTTTTGGGGTCCAATTTCTCCTGTTACTCTTGCAAAAATAAAAAATTCTGGGCTAAAAAAATATTTTTGAGGAAAGGAAACACATTTTTTATTTTCACGGCTCTGCGTTATAAACTTCTGTGAAGCACTTGGGGGTTCAAAGTGCTCACTACACATCTAGATAAGTTCCCTTGGGGGTCTAGTTTCCAAAATGGAGTCAATTGTGGGGAGTTCCTACTGTTTAGGCACATCAGGGGCTCTGCAAACGCAACCTGACGCCCCGCAGAGCATTCCATCAAAGTCTGCATTTCAAAACGTCACTACTTCCCTTCCGAACCCCGACGTGTGCCAAAACAGTGGTTTACCCCCACATATGGGGTATCAGCGTACTCAGGAGAAACTGGACAACAACTTTTGGGGTCCAATTTCTCCTGTTACCCTTGGGAAAATAAAAAATTGTGGGCTAAAAAATCATTTTTGAGAAAAGAAAAATTATTTTTTATTTTCATGGCTCTGCGTTATAAACTTCTGTGAAGCACTTGGGGGTTCAAAGTGCTCACCACACATCTAGATTAGTTCCTTGGGAGGTCTAGTTTCCAAAATGGGGTCACTTGTGCGGGAGCTCCAATGTTTAGGCACACAGGGGCTCTCCAAACGCGACATGGTGTCCGCTAATGATTGGAGCTAATTTTCCATTCAAAAAGCCAAATGGCGTGCCTTCCCTTTCGAGCCCTGCCGTGCGCCCAAACAGTGGTTTACCCCCACATATGGGGTATCATCGTACTCAGGACAAACTGGACAACAACATTTGGGGTCCAATTTCTCCTATTACCCTTGGGAAAATAAAACATTCTGGGCTAAAAATCATTTTTGAGGAAAGAAAAATTATTTTTTTATTTTCACGGCTCTGCGTTATAAACTTCTGTGAAGCACCTGGGGGTTATAAGTGCTCACTATGCATCTAGGTAAGTTCCTTGGGGGGTCTAGTCTCCAAAATGGGGTCACTTGTAGGGGAGCTCCAATGTTTAGGTACACAGGGGCTCTCCAAACGCGACATGGTGTCCGCTAACGATTGGAGCTAATTTTCCATTCAAAAAGCCAAATGGCACGCCTCCCCTTTCCGAGCCTTGCCGTGCACCCAAACAGTGGTTTACCCCCACATATGAGGTATCGGCATACTCAGGAGAAATTGCCCAACAAATTTTAGGATCCATTTTATCCTGTTGCCCATGTGAAAATGAAAGAATTGAGGCTAAAAGAAATTTTGTGTGAAAAAAAAAGTACTTTTTCATTTTTGCGGATCAATTTGTGAAGCACCTGGGGGTTTAAAGTGCTCACTATGCCTCTAGATGAGTTCCTTGGGGGGTCTAGTTTCCAAAATGGGGTCACTTGTGGAGGAGCTCCAATGTTTAGGCACACAGGGGCTTTCCAAACGCGACATGGTGTCCGCTAACGATGGAGATCATTTTTCATTCAAAAAGTCAAATGGCGCTCCTTCCCTTCCGAGCCTTACCATGTGCCCAAACAGTGGTTTACCCCCACATGTGAGGTATTGGTGTACTCAGGAGAAATTGCCCAACAAAATTTAGGATCCATTTTATCCTGTTGCCCATGTGAAAATGAAAAAATTGAGGCTAAAATAATTTTTTTGTGAAAAAAAAGTACTTTTTCATTTTTACGGATCAATTTGTAAAGCACCTGGGGGTTTAAAGTGCTCACTATGCTTCTAGATAAGTTCCTTGGGGGGTCTAGTTTCCAAAATGTGGTCACTTGTGGGGGAGCTCCAATGTTTAGGCACACGGGGGCTCTCCAAACGCGACATGGTGTCCGCTAAAGATTGGAGCCAATTTTTCATTCAAAAAGTCAAATGGCGCTCCTTCCCTTCCGAGCCCTGCCGTGCGCCCAAACAGTGGTTTACCCCCACATATGAGGTATCAGCGTACTCAGGACAAATTGGACAACAACGTCCGAGGTCCAGTTTCTCCTTTTACCCTTGGGAAAATAAAAAATTGTTGCTACAAGATCATTTTTGTGACTAAAAAGTTAAATGTTCATTTTTTCCTTCCATGTTGCTTCTGCTGCTGTGAAACACCTGAAGGGTTAATAAACTTCTTGAATGTGGTTTTGAGCACCTTGAGGGGTGCAGTTTTTAGAATGGTGTCACTTTTGGGTATTTTCAGCCATATAGAACCCTCAAACTGACTTCAAATGTGAGGTGGTCCCTAAAAAAAATGGTTTTGTAAATTTTGTTGTAAAAATGAGAAATCACTGGTCAAATTTTAACCCTTATAACTTCCTAGCAAAAAAAAAAATTTGTTTCCAAAATTGTGCTGATGTAAAGTAGACATGTGGGAAATGTTATTTATTAACTATTTTGTGTCACATAACTCTCTGGTTTCAGAATAAAAATTAAAAATGTGAAAATTGCGAAATCTTCAAAATTTTTGCCAAATTTCCGTTTTTTTCACAAATAAACTCAGAAATTATCGACCTAAATTTACCACTAACATGAAGCCCAATATGTCACGAAAAAACAAACTCAGAACCGCAAGGATCCGTTGAAGCGTTGAAAAACGGCAAGGTCATTAAGGCCAAAATAGGCTGGGTCATGAAGGGGTTAATAAATAAAAGTTAAAATCACCCCCCTTTCGCCCCATTCAAAGTAAAACAATAAAAAAATCAAACCTACACATATTTGGTATCGCCGCGTTCAGAATCGCCCGATCAATAAAAAAAGCATTAACCTGATCGCTAAATCGCGTAGCGAGAAAAGAATTCCAAAAGCCAGTAATACTTTTTTTTGGTCGCTGCAACATTGCATTAAAATACAATAACGGGTGAACAAAAGAACGTATCTACACCAAAATGGTATCACTAAAAACGCCAGCTCGGCACGCAAAAAATAAGCCCTCACCCGACCCCAGATCACGGACAATGGAGACGCTATGGGTATCAGAAAATGGCGCTTTTTTTTTTCCAGCAAAGTTTGGAATTTTTTTCACCACTTAGATAAAATATAACCTAGACATGTTAGGTGTCTATGAACTCGTAGTGACCTGTAGAATCATATTGGCAGGTCAGTTTTAGCATTTAGTGAATCAAGTAAAAAAGCCAAACAAAAAACAAGTGTGAGATTGCACTTTTTTTGCAATTTCACCGCACTTGGAATTTTTTTCCCGTTTTCTAGCACAAGACATGGTAAAACTAATGATGTCATTCAAAAGTACAACTCGTCCCGCAAAAAATAAGCCCTCACATGACCATATTGACAGAAAAATAGAAAAGTTATGGCTCTGGGAAGGAGGGGAGCGAAAAACGAACACGGAAAAATGGAAAATACCAAGGTCATGAAGGGGTTAAACTCAAGACAAGACCTATTATTACAATATTAGTAAAAAACTTGTGGGACAGGTCTTATTATTTTTTGTAATCATATCTTGCAGTTTTTAATTTTAAGGTATAAGTATTATTTTTGCGTTTTATGTTGGTTTTCCTTCCTTCCTTATTATTACTGTCCTCTATGTGCTCCCATATATTAGTAATGTCCCTATAGGTAGAAGATTCCAGTGCGGGGAAGACGGGAAACCTTCATATAGAGGCCGGTGGTGATGGAGTCAGTGACCGACTCTGGCCACATATGTCTCTAGAGCCGTAGTAGAAGATGAAGATGTCGTCCTCATCATGAAGTAGTTATTTCTCCTGTCGCATGTAATGAATATCTCCTGCAGTATTGCTAATGCCGATTCCAGGGTCGGTAAATGAGACGAGAATTAGCGTTATGGAAGATGAGTCTATGAGGAACGTATTCAGCTGCCGACTCCGAGGAGGAAACTGCTTGTTGTCTGTGGCCTAAATATATAGGATTTATTAGTAGATGTAAAGAAGGAAACTAAATACTGTAAAATAATAACTCTCCTCATATGTTTCCCTTATTATCTCCAGTAATTGTATTATTACAGGATTCTTATGATGTTACATCGGCTCATCTTCTCATTCAGGTCTCTACAATATCGGATCCTCTCAGTGAAGATCTTCTACAAAAGAGAATTTTCCTGATTTACCCATCAAAGATGGATATGGACAGAGACAAGATGGCGGAGAGGATATTACACCTCACCCTAGAGATCCTCTTCCGGCTTACTGGAGAGGTGAGAGATTCTGGTTACGTCACATTACATCATTCTTATCTATGGGAATAACAGATGGACAGAACTGGAGAGGTGAGGACTCTGGAAATGTCTGTAGTGAGATTTATTAACGTGTCTCTCCATAACCAGGATTACACAGTGGTGAAGAAGACCTCTAGTGATCGCTGTCAGGACCCTGTGTCTGAGGGATGGGGAAGACCCCTGAGCCCAATCACGGGGGCTCCACCTCACCCCCTGATCCATGAGGACATCAATGACCAGAAGATCCTAGAACTCATCTACAAGTTGATTGAGCTGCTGACTGGAGAGGTGACACTGCTGGGAATGCTGGGACATTATACAGTAACACTATGAAGGGATCGGGGGATGACGGTATCATTGTATGTGTCAGGTTCCTATAAGGTGTCAGGATGTCGCTGTCTATTTCTCCATGGAGGAGTGGGAGTATTTAGAAGGACACAGAGATCTGTACAAGAATGTCATAATGGAGGTTCCCCAGCCCCTCACATCTCCAGGTAATAGACAGGACTAAATACACACGGCCTATAATTATCTGTATGTAAAGAATGAATTCACTCCCTGTATGTGTTTCCTCCAGATCTATCCAGTAAGAGGACAACACCAGAGAGATGTCCCCATCCTCTTCTTCCACAGGACTGTAACCAAGAAGATCCCAATGCTCCTCAGGACCATCAGGTAGATGGAGAGAAGGTGTCAGGAGATCTCCCCTATGATGTGTAGACGCCGGTGAAGGTCTTGTGCTCAGTCTTGTTTTATCCACCAGTATTATATGTTTTATACTTGTGTAGTGAGAACGGTAGAGATGGCAGGATTAGAGCTGATCATAGATGGGACTTCTCCATCTGTCGGTGACTTTTACAATATTTGTTTCAGGGTGAAGATATGACCCATATTAATACTACAGAGACATATGTGAGGGGGGATGAGCGGTGTAAAGAGGAGATTCCCACATATGGCTACCCAGGTGAGTAGTGACCACTAAATGCAGAGAAGTCACAGATTCTTCTCAGTCACCGGCTGTGGCTGCTTTATCGGTGGTGTAGTCCGGCCGTATTACCATGATCACCATTTTGCCTCTAGACCACAACATTCTCCTCCACCCAAAACTGTTCAAATAACTTTGGTCACTGAAAGCCCTTTTCTATAGAACTTACAACCTGGTAGATCCACCTACCCCCTGGGTTTAGGAGACGCTGTTACCTGCCCAGATCTGTGAACTATAAAGCCAAATGACAGCGTACGTAGAATGTGCTGACAAGATAGAAAATCACATGAAGAAAAATATTATGATGGGCCTGTAAGAGAAAGCGGAGGGTAATGATGCTGTTGGCTTCCTAGAACCCTGAGATCTTATCGGATGAATCTCCCTTCTGTGCTGCTGGATGTGATCATATGGTCCCTACAAGACCAGGTCCCGTCTTTCTGGCCAAACTTCACTTTTATGATGGACAACATTAAATGTGCAGTGAGGCCAAGTGTGAATTTCTGGACAATAACAGAGTTTCCCTTTTTCCGGACTTTTCAATTTGTATTAAGACCGACTAACTTCAAGGAGGATTGTGATAATCTACATAAACCCATCACACCGGTGCCATGATGTATCTCTGAGCTGTGCGCGGCTGATGGCTGTAATATACATTTATTCCCGCCTGCAGGAGATGTGTTGGCTCCAGCCCTGGTTTCATGGATTCACTCCACCTCATAAATTACATTGTTTTATCCTAAGAAATTCAGATTACTGCACAATCTCTCCTGAAATGGGGAGCAATATTATTTTCTCTAATCTTCTGGTCAGGATTCATAGTAGCTCCAATGGTCCACCATAAATGAATGCAACTCTGGTTTACTGTTGTGTAATCTGTATTTGTAGTTTTCAGTTAATGAGATTCTTGTGCTCTGGGGCGGGGCTGTGGGCGGGGCTTTATGTGGTGCTCGTGGGCGGGGCTTTATGTGGTGCGCTGATTACATATGCATCTGTATTGGCTTATGACAGGTTGCTGATCCCTCACTGACCTGCCCCCTATTTTTACATAATGCATATAATAGTGCTGATATTATTGTTGATAATGCCTATAATAATGTGGCTATTGGGAGGCTTAGAAAAAAATTACATCCAGCAAAATGATACCAGCAGCAACTATCTCTTACTTATAGATGCTACTGCGCAGGCGCCGCCATTGACCTTATGACCTGCTATAAGCCAATACAGATGCGTATGTAACCAGAGCTCCACATAAAGCCCCGCCCACAGCCCCGCCCCAGAGCACAAGAATCACATTAAAATGAAATCTACAAATACAGAATAAACAACAACCACAAGACGGATTTCATCACCAGGTATCGGTGTAATCAGTATAACGGCACCGACCTGACAGTGTCTGTAGTCACTGAGCACAATCTTGCTGACAGGTTCCCTTTAAGACATCTCCGCTCTGCACTATTATACACAGTTCTCTATAAATGTGTAATATTTCTTCTTGAAACTCATCTGACAGAAAATCTTGGAGCTTCCGATAGTTTAGATTGTGAAGTCACCGAGCCCCGTGCTCTAATTACCCCAGAGAGGTTTCACCACTAGCTCCTCATTTATTACTGATGGAGACTGTTCAGTTTGAGCATTTCAGTAGATGTTATTGTCTATAGTCAGTTTTTGATTACAGTAGTGTCCAGAATCCTCTGATTTATCCTCTTCCCGCAGCCAGTTTTGTGTTCTTAATCAGGCCCCATTTTTACAATCTGACGTGGTCACTTTATGTGGTGATAACTTTGGAATTATTCACAAAGGATAATAGAAAACAAATGGATCTTACAAATTATTTTCCAGCTTCTCACAATACCCTACATACGATTGTACACTCCTCTCTGGGCACACGGCAGTGTTCAGAAGGGAAGGAGCGCCATTTAGCTGTTTGAATGCTGATCTAGCTGGAATAGTTTGCAGACACAATGTATTGGGAGCACTGTTCGTGGTCAACTGGCAGCTCAAAAGATCTCCACCATGAACATGCTTGGCACTATCTTCTCTGCTTTCCATATCCCAAGGATTGCCTTGCTTATCGCCCTTCACCACCATTACATGGATCTGGACTTACACTGGGACCCCTAGGCTTGGACCATGGTGTTACCTGCTATTCTGTGGTATTAGATGGCAAGAAGAATAGTCAGGTAGCTGGGTCAGAACCGGAAGGACAGAATACAGAATCAGAAGACACAAGAGTAGTCAGTAAACGGGCCACGGTCACAACAGGAAACAAATACACAAGCCGCAAGCTGAGCACAGAGGACTGAACCAGAGGAGAACAACGCTGATTCTGGCAGATTCCGACCATGAGCTCTGAGCATTAGTAGGGTGTGGTACTTTCCAATTGGCTGAAGTAGGGAGCAGATTACTCCAGCTGGACAGCAGGAACAGATCCCAGATGAGATTGGACACACCATATGCAGGAGCCCTAATATGACTAAATGACAGAAAACCAGAATAGATAAAATGCAAAAATATTGTAACAATATTTCTACCTGCGCTAAGCTTTAAGGTGCATTGATAAACATTACCTGTTTGATGAACATGTATATAAGTCGAACTTTGATCGTGAGAAGGGAGCTGTTTGCTGAGCAACGAATCAAGTTTTGATCGTAGGAGGGGACTGGAATAGGAAGCGATAGGAAATTCAAATTTTTAAAATAAAAGTCACAAGTATAGGTCACCTAATGAAAGCGTACGTAGTGATTAATCATGTAAAATATATGATACTGTACATATAAGGATGATTATAATTATAATCCAGATGTGCTTAATATATAAGGGTTAAAAAAACTTGGAATAGACACCCTGCAAGTGCGCTGATAGGATTATAAAGTGTGTGTTTCTCCACCTGGTCGGCTGCGATGCGGAGCCTGATACCTGTGGTGTGGACGTCTATGCAGGAGGGAGAGAAACAAAGTCCGTATGTCCTTAGCGATCAAAGTTTAAGTGAATAAAACAGTTTTTACTTAGCTAGGTTGATGCTTTCCTTGTTTCTTCTCAGGCGGCTTGTGCAAGCGCCGTCCCGGCCGGTGACGGACACCCGCGCGGCCTGTACTTGGTAGATCTTGCGCGGTGCTTCGCAGGACCTGCAGATTGCGTTCGGGTCACGTGATCGTAGATCACGTGGTGCCCCTGGTGATGGTACGGAGCGCTGTGGGAGCCAAAAACCAACGCATTTCGGAAATGCTGCGGTTTCCTTCCTCAGGGTTGCCAACCAAGTACAGGCCGCGCGGGCGTCCGTCACCGGCCGGGACGGCGCTTGCACAAGCCGCCTGAGAAGAAACAAGGAAAGCATCAACCTAGCTAAGTAAAAACTGTTTTATTCACTTAAACTTTGATCGCTAAGGACATACGGACTTTGTTTCTCTCCCTCCTGCATAGACGTCCACACCACAGGTATCAGGCTCCGCATCGCAGCCGACCAGGTGGAGAAACACACACTTTATAATCCTATCAGCGCACTTGCAGGGTGTCTATTCCAAGTTTTTTTAACCCTTATATATTAAGCACATCTGGATTATAATTATAATCATCCTTATATGTACAGTATCATATATTTTACATGATTAATCACTACGTACGCTTTCATTAGGTGACCTATACTTGTGACTTTTATTTTAAAAATTTGAATTTCCTATCGCTTCCTATTCCAGTCCCCTCCTACGATCAAAACTTGATTCGTTGCTCAGCAAACAGCTCCCTTCTCACGATCAAAGTTCGACTTATATACATGTTCATCAAACAGGTAATGTTTATCAATGCACCTTAAAGCTTAGCGCAGGTAGAAATATTGTTACAATATTTTTGCATTTTATCTGTTCTTCCTTTTCTCCTTCTGTGTGGTAAGGAGTAATACCCGCAGCTACCCACATCCATCTCACAAGCGCCGCTATTTTTTGCAAAAACATTTTTTAAGAAAACCAGAATAGTCGAAATCCCCATAAAGTGATTGCATTTTATAAATTAATTCACTGAGGGTTATAATCTATACATATGTTGTCAAAATTGTTGGTACCCCTCGTTTAATGACAGAAAAACCCACAATGGTCACAGAAATAACTTGAATCTGACTAAAGTAATAATAAAAAAAAGATCTATGAAAGTGAACAATTGAAAGTCAGACATTGCTTTTCAACCATGCTTCCACGGAATTAAAATAAATAAATAAAACACTCATGAAATAGGCCTGGACAGAAATGATGGTATCCCTGAAAATAATGTGACAAAGGGACATGTTAAATCGCGGTGTGTCCTCTAACTAGCATCACAGGTGTCTACAATCTTGGAATCAGTGAGTGGCCGGTATATAGGGCTACAGATACTCACTGTCCAAAAACAGTTATTTCATAAAAATGACAAAGTTTATATTACACGAAAGTCACAAATAAATCATGATGAAACAGTTTATCAATGACAAGGCACATAGAGAGCTTCTGTGTGAAGGACACAAAAACAGTGGCACTGAGAAAAAGCAGGCTGGGCAAGCAATCAGAGGTCATAAATCTCCACCTCAATAAACTTCAGAGCAATAGCAAAAAGTGCATAGTGCAAATAAGGTGCAAACATTATACCAATTATCTGAAAAAGTAGAGGGCTTAATATGGCTTAATGTGGGAGAGTATACATCACTGTAAATAAACCCATTAGCCAAATATCACTACTCTAGGGATAAAAGCGACACTCAAACAAGTCCCACTAAAGGCCCCGTCTCACTAAGCGATTTACCAACGATCACGACCAGCGATATGACCTGGCCGTGATCGTTGGTAAGTCGCTGTGTGGTCGCTGGGGAGCTGTCACACAGACAGCTCTCTCCAGCGACCAACGATCAGGGGAACGACTTCGGCATCGTTGAAACTGTCTTCAACGATGCTGAAGTCCCCCTGCAGCACCCGGGTAACCAGGGTAAACATCGGGTTACTAAGCGCAGGGCCGCGCTTAGTAACCCGATGTTTACCCTGGTTACCAAAAAAAACAAACAGTACATACTCGCCTTTCGGTGTCCAGGTCCCTTGCCGTCTGCTTCCTGCTCTGACTGAGATCCGGCCGTACACTGAGAGCAGAGCGCAGCGGTGACGTCACTGCTGTGCTCTCACTGTACGGCCGGCGCTCACAGTCAGAGCAGGAAGCAGACGGCAAGGGACCTGGACACCGAAAGGCGAGTATGTACTGTTTTTTTTTTTTTACATTTACGCTGGTAACCAGGGTAAACATCGGGTTACTAAGCGCGGCCCTGCGCTTAGTAACCCGATGTTTACCCTGGTTACCAGTGAAGACATCGCTGGATCGGTGTCACACACACCGATTCAGCGATGTCAGCGGGGCCTCAACGACCAAAAAAAGGTCCAGGCCATTCCGACACGACCAGCGATCTCACAGCAGGGGCCTGATCGCTGGTACATGTCACACATAGCGAGATCGCTATGGAGGTCGCTGTTGCGTCACAAAACTTGTGACTCAGCAGCGATCTCGCTAGCGATCTCGCTATGTGAGACGGGGCCTTTACCCATGTCGCCTGTCAGTGTGTGTCCAGGGCAGCCCTGATGCGTGTTTCGCGTGGGCTTCTTCGGGAGGCTGCCTCCTGAAAGTGCGTCGGGGCTGCCTTGGACACACGCTGGCAGGCAACATAGGTAAGCAGGACTTTGTTTGAGTGTTGCTTTTTTTCCCTAGGGTAGTGATATTTGGCTAATGGGTTTATTTAGAGTGATGTATACCCTCCCACATTAAGCCACATTAAGGCCTCTACTTTTTCGGATAATTGGTATAATGTTTGCACCTTATTTGCACTACGCATTTTTTTTGCTATTGCATTGAAGTTTATTAAGGTGGAGATTTATGACCTCTGTTTGCCCAGTCTGCTTTTTCTCAGTGCCACTGTTTTGTGTCCTTCACAGAGAAGCTCTCTATATGCCTTGTCATTGATAAGAGGTTTTATCATTAATTTTTTTGTGATTTTCTTATAATATCATGTTTTCAATACACTTTCTTATTTTTATGAAATAATTACTTTTGGACATTTACTCCGTGTGTTTGTGCAGGAATTATCTAGTTTGGAGTGTCCTTGATCATGTTGATCTAATCCCTTGAAAAGGTATGTATTTGGACCTGTTTAATTAGTATGTATCAGTGGTTTTTGTTCTCAGATACTCATTGTTCTGTTGGGTGACATGGACCAGGGGAAGCGAAGGAAAGAGTTGTCTCAGGAGAGTAGAAAGAAAATCATAGACAAACATGTTACAGGTAAAAGTTATAAGACCATCTCCAAGCAGCTTGATGTTCCTGTGACTACAGTTGCACATATTATTCAGAAATTTAATATCCGTGGGACTGTAGCCAACCTCCCTGGACGTGGCCGCAGGAGGAAAATTGATGACAAATCAAAGAGACGGAAAATACGAATGGTAACAAAAGAGCCCAGAAAAACTTCTAAACAGATTAAATGTGAACTTCAAGCTCAAGGAATATCAGTGTCAGATCGCACCATCTGTCGTATGAGCCATAGTACACTTCATGGGAGACAACTAAGGAGGACACCATTGTTGAAAAAAAATCATAGAAAAGTCAAACTGGAATTTGCCAAACTACATGTTGACATGCCCCAAAGCTTCTGGGAGAGTGTCCTATGGACATACGAGACAAAAATTGAACTTTTTGGCAGAGCACATCAGCTCTATGTTCACAGACAGAAAAATGAAGCATATCAAGAAAAGAACACTGTCCCTACTGTGAAACATGGAGGAGGCTCTGTTCTGTTCTGGGGCTGCTTTGCTGCATCTTGCACACGGTGTCTAGAATCTGTGCAGGGTACAATGAAATCTCAAGACTATCAAGGGATTCTAGAGAGAAATGTGCTGCCCAGTGTCAGAAAGCTTGGTCTCAGTCGCAGGTCATGGGTCTTGCAACAGGATAATGAGCCAAAACACACAGCTAAAAACACCCAAGAATGGCTAAGACGGAAACATTGTACTTTTCTGAAGTGGCCTTCTATGAGCCCTGACCTAAATCCTATTGAGTATCTTTGGAAAGAGCTGAAACATGGCGTCTGGATAAGGCAACCTTCAAACACGAGACAACTGGAGCAGTTTGCTCCTGAGGAGTGGGCTAAAATACCTGTCAAAAGGTGCAGAAGTCTCATTGACAGTTACAGGAATCGTTTGATTGCAGTGATTGCCTCAAAAGGTTGTGCAGCAAAATATTAAGTTAAGGGTACCATCATTTCTGTCCAGGCCTATTTCATGAGGTTTATTTTTATTTTTTTCTAATTCTGTGGAAGCATGGTTGAAAAGCAATGTCTGTCTTTCATTTGTTCATTTTTATAGCTTTTTTATTTCTTATTACTTTTGTCAGATTCAAGTTATTTCTGTGATCATTGTGAGTTTTTCAGTCATTAAATGAGGGGTACCAGCAATTTAGACCACGTGTGCAGGAGGAATGAATATTTTGACTCCACAGCCACTTTCCAGAAATTAACACGCAGTGGATATTGGAGAGTGAAAATTACACATTTGCCATTTTATTACCCAGCACATAGTGCCCAGATTGTGCTCCAGGAGACACACACCGCAAATTAAGTGGATTCTTCTCACTATATAATATTGCTAAATACAGGAATCCTTAATGTTGTTTGAGCACACTGCAAGACTCAGAAGTGAGAGTGGATTTTGCTGGATTGGTTTATAGAAATTCTGTTACTTTTCAACAGCCTTTGAGCCACTTATAGTGTGGGAGCCTCTGTTTTTCCACTGACAGATGATAGACCTGAGTGGGGACTTGTTTTTGTGAGATGAGAATTGGTATTATTTTCGCCTACATAACATTAATTGGTTTCTTTTTATTCAATATTTGGGAGGCAGATTGAACAAACAGTTGAACACCACACACTACTGGTTCATACAACAAGGTTTTCTATTAGACTGTCAACTGTCATTGTCTTGGTAAATAATTAAAGTTTATTAGATAGCTTGCCATTTTTATGGACAGTTTAAGTACAAATGTTCAAAAATGTAAAACTCAAGGATATTTTATTTAAAAAAAAAATGTTTATCTTCGTAGATGACTGTACCAGGATATCAGAGGGACAGCTGACATCTTCAATATTTAAATCTGATGATTTTGAGATCCTACAAGATACAACTGAAGTAATTGCTGTTACTCCAGATATATCATCATCCATTAACAGCAAAGATCTGTCATCTGATCCTATGAAACAGGTCCCATCTTCTGATTCATTACTGACTACTAAGGAAAATCAAAGTCACAAAAGAGGCATTAAAAAACAAACTGCTCCTAAAGCAAATAAGTCGTTTTCATGTTCAGAATGTGGGAAATGTTGTACCTCGAAATCAGCTTTGGTTACTCACCATAGAACTCACACGGGAGAGAAGCCTTTTTCATGTTCAGAATGTGGGAAATGTTATAACCGGAAATCAGATTTGGTTAATCACCATAGAACTCACACAGGAGAGAAGCCTTTTTCCTGTTCAGAATGTGGGAAATGTTTTGCTCATAAATCAAAATTTGTTAACCACCAGAGAGCTCACGCAGGAGAGAAGCCTTTTTCCTGTTCAGAGTGTGGGAAATGTTTTAACCGCAAATGGAATCTTGATGAACACCAAAGAACTCACACAGGAGCGAAGCCTTTTTCATGTTCAGAATGTGGGAAATGTTTTATCATGAAAGGGAATCTTGTTAGGCACCAAATAATGCACACAGCAGAGAAGCCATATTCATGTTCAGAATGTGGGAAATGTTTTAAAAGGAAATTAGATCTTGATCGTCATCAAAGAATCCACACGGGGGAGAAGCCTTTTTCCTGCTCAGAATGTGGGAAATGTTTTAAACAGAAATGGCATCTTTTTAAGCACCAGAGAACTCACACAGGGGAGAAGCCTTTTTCCTGTTCAGAATGTGGGAAATGTTTTCACCAGAAATGGCATCTTGGTAGTCACCAGAGAACTCACACAGGGGAGAAGCCTTTTTCCTGTTTAGAATGTGGGAAATGTTTTAACCAGAAATCATATTTGGTTACTCACCAGAGAACTCACACAGGGGAGAAGCCTTTTTCCTGTTTAGAATGTGGGAAATGTTTTAAATTGAAAGCACTTCTTGTTAAACATCAGAGCAGTCACACAGGGGAGAAGCCTTTTTCATTTTCTTAATGTGGGAAATATTTTACTTGGAAATCAACTGTTAATAAACATCAGAGCCGTCACATAGGAGAGAAGCCTTTTTTATGTTCATAATGTTGGAATAGTTTTAACCAAAATTGAATATTCTTAAATGGGTTGTCTCTTGTCATTCCTCATGTTTGTTGAAAAAAAGGGTAAAACTAAACTTTATTAATTCCAAAAGTAAAACTATACCCATAATTTACCCTCTGAAGGTTAGTCAGCAGGTGACTAGTAGAAAAAACATGTACTCCACAGTTTAGTATATAGGGTGAGGTGATGTATACACACACACTCTCCAAGCCTCTCATTTCTACGGGTTTCATCGTCCTCACCAAAGGCGACTCATCAGGAGACTATTTAAGATTGACCTATATTCAAGCGAGACTAAAATCATGTTATCCGAAACAGTCAGAAAACCAGCCACATATTGGCAGATCCCAGACCTCAAATTATATACTTCGTAAGTTTATAAGCCACTCCAGTGTCAGGAATAGATAGTATGTGAAAATACAGTATAATTCTTGTGTTTTTTCTCCTATAGGGACTGCCCTAGTTTGGTATTGTAACAGCTGTTAATTAGTAGTGCAGACAAATTGTCCTAGACTAAACTCTGTTTTCAGACAGCCCAATATGTACCACTCAAGGAAAACTTACCTGCTCCAAAGATCAATAGCAGCTTCTAACTAATGGCCATGCTGCGGTCTGTCAAGGAATGAGTGCAATATCGTTATAAAGACTAGGGATGTGTGCAATCATAGTGTCTGGAAGATCTGTGCCAGTATTTAGTATGAATATGGAAATTATCTCTGAAAGTTTAGCGTTCCCTGAGCGGTATATACTGTATTGTCACATACTATCTATTCCTGACACTGGAGTGGCTTATAAACTTACAAAGTATATAGTTTGAGGTCTGGGATCTGCCAATATGTGACTAGTTTTCTGACTGTTTCGGTTAACCTGATACATGATTTTAGGGTTTTCTTCATCTAGTCCCGCTTGAATATAGTTCAATATTAAGTGGTCTCCTGATGAATGAATCCGATGAATATTAATTTCTCGTAAGTAGCGGCACACGTGACCGCCGGCAGCAGCAGGAAGCCGGTGACTGACACTGCGCACTACTGAAGAGCAATGAATACTCACCGCTCTCTGTGCGCACAGTCCCGGCGAGTACTCTGGCAGCTGTGCTCTGCTTGTGATGTCCCTGCCATGTGCTGCTTACAAGCATAAAGCAGCTGACAGCATCGGAGCAGGACGCTGCGAAGGACCACCGGGTAGGTAAATGTGATATTTTATTTTTAATGTTTTCTGATGGGGCCATGCATACCAGGATGGGGGTGGGGGCCAATTATAAGGATTGGGCCATGCATACCAGGATGGTGGTCGGGGGCTATTATAAGGATTGGGCCATGCATACCAGGACCGGGATGGGGGCCAATCATACCAGAATAGGCATGGTGCCTTACATACTACGACGAGATGGTGGACCCTGCATATCAGGATTAGGATGGGGCCATGCATACTAGTATAGGGATGAGGGCGATCATTCCTGCCAGGATAGGGGATGAGGAGTAGTGATGAGCGAGTATACTCGTTGCTCGGGTTTTCCTGTGCATGCTCAGGTGGTCTCCGAGTATTTGTTAGTGTTCGGAGATTTAGTTTTTGTTGCCGCAGCTGAATGATTTACAGCTATTATCCAGCCTGAGTTCATGTGGGGGTTGCCTGGTTGCTAGAGAATCCCCACATGTATTTGGGCAGCACGGTGGCGCAGTGGTTAGCACAGCAGCCTTGCAGCGCTGGAGTCCTGGGTTCAAACCCCACCAAGGACACCATCAGCAAAGAGTTTGTATGTTCGCTCTGTGTTTGCGTGGGTTTCCTCCGGGTTCTCTGGTTTCCTCCCACATTTCAAAGACATACTGATAGGGAATTTAGATTGTGAGCCCCATCGGGGACAGCGATGATAAATAAAGATTATTATTATTATAAGCTGGCTAATAGCTGTAAATCATTCAGCTGAGGCGATGAAAACTAAATCTCCGAATACTAACAAATACTTGCAATGAGTATACTCGCTCATCACTAATGAGGAGGAATGCATACCAGGATAGGGATGAGGGGGCCTTGCGTATCAGGATAGAGGTGAGGGGCCATGTGTATCAGGATGGGGGTGAGGGTACCATATATACCAGGATCGGAGATATTAATTACAGAATTGACCACAGTTTTTGCTTCAATTTTTTTTCCAAATTTCCTCCTCTAAAACCTAGGTGCGTCTTATACCCCAAAAACTACGGTGTATATATCTTTTTTTCTCAGTGAACTTATTCCTCATGTTTGGCATCATTAAAATATAAGCACTCATATTCTGCTGGTTTGCCGGCTCCACTTCAGCAGTTTCGAGACTCACTGTCCCGGGGCTTATGTGAGGTTGTTTCATCACACGAGCCCTGCACCCGATCAGCGGCAGCTTCACTGCTCCTTCCTTCAGACGTATTGAACATGAACAGGAAGCCAGGGTCACGGCTGCTCTCTGACTGCCTCATGATGCTTGATTTGTCCGAAGGTGGGGACAGTGACCTCAGCGCTGATTGGGCACAGGGCTCACATGACGAAAAAACCTCAAAATGGCCCCAAGAACACAAGTGCAACACCAGTGAAACGGCGCCACAATGGGAGGTTTGTATGAGGATTTTATTTTAACAGGACCAAACATGAGGAATGAGAAGGGCTTGTCCAACTAGATGTCATTAAACCTTTATAAACATCTAAAATCCCACACAGGGAAAAGCCATTATTATACCTAGAGGGTGAGAAATGAATTACAGGAAAATCGTATTTTGTTGACCCTCAAAACTAACTCAGACGGGAAGAACCTATATATATTATTGACAAATTGTACAAAAACATGATGCGTGCAACGTGCGTTCAAGGTGAGAATATTATATGGGAGTTTTATAGGATAAACCAAAAACCAACAGAAAATAAATGACCCAAAACAAACATTTATCAGTAACAATAACTCATCTTTATTAGGTAAAGTATAAAAGATAAATAAAGGTAAAAAGCTGAACCGCACAGCCACGTCACTTAGAGCTACCACAGTCCATGAGTGGTGTGACCGGAGAGCCTGACATCCAGATGGAGGTGCTCACATGGAAAACAACAATGCAGCAGATAAGAACTAGAAAAAATGCGGCAGCACTCACCAGCTTCGGTGTGGTCTGAGTCCTTTATTGAGACATGTGAAACATCACCCTTATCTTCACGGCACGGGGGAGTGTGAAAAGGGAGGAGGTGAGCAGGGATCGACGACGGCCGTTTCGCGCCAACAACAGCGGGACCCGTGGAAGCGCTGTTGTTGGCGCGAAACAGCCGTCGTCGATCCCTGCTCACCTCCCTTTTCACACTCCCCCATGCCGTGAAAATAATGGTGATGTTTCACATGTCTCAATAAAAGACTCAGACCACACTGAAGCTGGTGAGTGCTGCCGCATTTTTTCTAGTTCTTATCTGCTGCAAAGTATAAAAGAATTGCACCATTTTCCGATACCCATTGCATCTCCATTTTTCATGATCTTGGGTTGGGTGAAGGCTTATTTTTTGCATGCTGAGCTCACTGTTTTAATTATACCATTTTGATGCAGATACGATCTTTTGATCGCCTGTTATTGCATTTTAGTTTCAATAAGTTTTATTTAGATAGTATACAACAGTTTGGATAGGTTCTCCTACACAGGGGAGGTGTAAATTTCAGTAATAATTAACAAATACAAATTTTTACATACGGGGAGACAAAACAAAGATAGGAAGGGACAGTACAAAAGGAAGACAAACAGGTAATCCACGGTGTGTTTTACACGAGCTTATTGTCAACTATCGCAGGGAATGGCAACAACTAGTGTTGAGCATTCCGATACCGCAAGTATCGGGTATCGGCCGATACTTGCGGGTATCGGAATTCCGATACCGAGATCCGATACTTTTGTGGTATCGGGTATCGGTATCGAAACAACATTAATGTAATAATGTGTAAAAGAGAGAATTAAAATAAAAAATATTGCTATACTCACCTCTCCGACGCAGCCTGGACCTCACCGAGGGAACCGGCAGCGTTCTTTGCTTAAAATTCACGCGTTTACTTCCTTACGTGAAGTCCCGGCTTGTGATTGGTCGCGTGCCGCCCATGTGGCCGCGACGCGACCAATCACAGCAAGCCGTGACGTAATTTCAGGTCCTTCAGGATTTTAAAATTACGTTCTGGCTTGTGATTGGTCGCGTCGCGGTCACATGGGCGACGCGACCAATCACAAGCCAGAACGTAATTTTAAAATCCTGAAGGACCTGAAATTACGTCACGGCTTGCTGTGATTGGTCGCGTCGCGGCCACATGGGCGACGCGACCAATCACAAGCCGGGACGTCACGGGAGGCAGGACACGCGCGCATTTTAAAATGCGCGCGTGTCCAGCCTCCCGTGACGTCACGGCTTGTGATTGGTCGCGTCGCCCATGTGACCGCGACGCGACCAATCACAAGCCAGAACGTAATTTTAAAATCCTGAAGGACCTGAAATTACGTCACGGCTTGCTGTGATTGGTCGCGTCGCGGCCACATGGGCGGCACGCGACCAATCACAAGCCGGGACTTCACGTAAGGAAGTAAACGCGCAAATTTTAAGCAAAGAACGCTGCCGGTTCCCTCGGTGAGGTCCAGGCTGCGTCGGAGAGGTGAGTATAGCAATATTTTTTATTTTAATTCTTTCTTTTACACATTAATATGGATCCCAGGGCCTGAAGGAGAGTTTCCTCTCCTTCAGACCCTGGGAACCATCAGGGATACCGTCCGATACTTGAGTCCCATTGACTTGTATTGGTATCGGGTATCGGTATCGGATTGGATCCGATACTTTGCCGGTATCGGCCGATACTTTCCGATACCGATACTTTCAAGTATCGGATGGTATCGCTCAACACTAGCAACAACATAAAATAGTCAGAATTTCAGATTCAGATTAGGTCATTCAGGGGGTGTTAATTTAAGGTAGAGAAAGAATATAACTTATAATAAGATCTGCTTAAGCACAGACATGTGATTAAACCCCTAATTCTATGTTTGGACATCTTCCCCAAGTCCTTCAGGCCCCGTCTCATCAGGGTGACAAAAGCAAGGCCTGATTTAAATGCGTGTTCGGATCTAGATCTATCCTCAGGTTCCATATCTTAAAGAAGGAGTCCAACATATTCGCTCTGGTGGCTTCAATACGCTCATATAGCATGATAGCATTCATCCTCTTTCTTACCAGAGATATAGAGAGTGAAGGGGACTTCCACTTCACCGCTATGTGGATTTTGGTGGCCATAAATAGAAAATTTACCAATCTGTGTAAGTTATTAGTGAATCCTGAAGGTTTTGCCCCCAGGAGAAAGATAGAGGGGTCTAATTGGACTGTCCCTCCAAACATTTCTTCAACGAGAAGTTTCACTTCATGCCACAGGTCTGATACCCCTGGGCAAGTCCACCAAATATGTTTCATATCGCCTAGTAAATTGCATCTCCTGAAATATTTGTCTAAAACATTTGGGTAAATGCTATGAAGTTTTGCTGGGACACGGTACGTTCTGTGGAGAACTTTCAGAGAAGTCTCCACAAGAGACGTCTGGTGGCTACATCTTGATAGCGTATCGCAGCATCATTGCCAACTCTCCACAGACATAGTGAAGCCAAAATCCTCCTCCCATTGTACCATATATTTTATTTTTTTGTTGTCGTGTGGAGGATAGATGGATGGTTGAGTAGACTAATGATATTGTTCCCCTTCACAGAGGGTCATTTAGACATTTTTGTTCAAAGCTTGAAGCATTGAGAAAAGACTCATTTTGAAAAATTTGTTTGGCAAAGTGAAGAATCTGGTTTACATGTATGGCTTCTCTGGTTGGGGGGTTATATTTCTGAATAATTTCTTGCCTATTAAGTAATGTGTTAAATGGAGATAAAAGGTGTTTTAATATGGAGATCCCTTTTAGCTTCCACCATGAAAGGAGATGGGGTTCAAGGCCAGGCAGAAACATTGGGTTGTTAAATAATGAGATTAGAGGGGAAGGGTTGGACAGGACTTTAATTTGAATCTTACTTTCCTCCAGAGTATTAAGGAGTGGGCTGTGAAAGGCACTGTGATGGTCAAACCCTGTGGAAGCTTTTCTGTAGTCCATATGAGACCTGGTAACGAGAATGGCTTTGTGAGAAATGACTCCAAGAGAACCATCTAGGTTTGCTGGTATGTGTACATGTGTTAGTTAGTTGAGCTATTTGGGCTGACTTGAAATATAGTGCGAAGTTGGGCAAAGATAATCCTCCCAATCTCCGGTGGTGAAACATAATTTTTTGTGAGATTCTAGGTCTCTTTCCTTTCCACACAAACTTAGAAATCATAGTATGTATATTGAGTAACGTTTTAGTTGGTACCGCAATCGGGAGGGATCGGAATAGTTATAGAAAGCGAGGTAATGATACCATTTTTAAAACATGTAGTCTACCAAGCCAGGACAGTGTCAAGGGGGACCACCTAGCCAAGTCAGCCTGAAGGTTCTGTATAAGTGGGGTGTAGTTCCATTTGAACAGTGTCGACTTATTGGTTGTAAGGCTAATCCCAAGGTAGGTCAGGTAATGCTCCTTTCTTGTGAACTTATATTGGGAGATTATATTGCTTTGCACATCTTTTGGAGTGTTTACGAATAATGCTTCAGATTTTTCTATATCTTAAGGCCTGAGATCAATTCAAAATCATGAAGGAAGGAGAACGGATTGGGAAGGGTGGTATGAGGATTGGTTAAGGCAGGGGTGGGGAACCTCAGGCCCCTCGATGACCTTCTATCAGGCCCCCGGGCAGATTCTTAGGGACCGCATTTTTGAGCAGGAAGCTGTATTTTGATTGCCACAAGCTCATTATTTTATTCTTGCTCTTTTAGCACACACATGCAGTGTTCACTACTGAACAATGAAGGACATGCAATGAAAGATTAGGTCCTGAAACCAGTGCCAGAGTCAGGATGTACTTTGTGGGCGGAGTTTGTGTGCCCCCTGAAGTATGGTATAAATATCCAATTGGCCCTTGGCAGAAAAAAAGATTCCCCACCACTGGGTTAAAGTCAAGAGGAGGTCATCCGCACAGAGACTAACTTTGTAATGATCTCATAAGTTGTCAGGGCCCGTTATGTTGGGGTTTCTCCTTATGGCCTTCGCCAGGGGTTCCATGGCTAGGGCAAAAAGGGCCGGTGATAAAAGACATCCCTGTCTATTGCCTCGTGTATTTATAGGGATTGGATGTGTCAATGGATGCTTTAGATAAGCTGCAGGACTGTCATATAATAGCTGAAGACAAGAGATGAGTTTGGGAGAGATGCCGAGTTTGGACAGGACCATAAAGAGGTATGGCCAGGATAATGTATCAAAAGCTTTTTCGATGTCCAAAGCCAACAACAAGAGAGGCTTTTTGTGGTGGTTTGCTGAGTGAATGATATTTAGATTCCTTATCTGGCGCTGGTCTCCAGGGTATGAAGCCATCCTGATCATGGTGGATAAGAGAGAGTCTTATTAAATTATTACCATCAGTAATGATTGATGTGAAAATTTTTAGGTCTATGTTTAATAGTGAAATAGGTCTGTAATTTTTTGTTAGTAAATGGTCTCTTTTAGATTTGGGGATCACAGTCACGTGAGCCACGTAGAATTAAGGGGCATGTGGGATCTATTTAAGAGTGAATTACAAAAACACTTAATGTTGGGCATAAGTATCTCACTGGATTTTTTATAGTAGATTGGCGTAAGGCCATCGGGTCCAGGTTCCTTTCCTTTTTTTAGGTTTTTAATTGCTGAGATTATTTCTTCTTCAGAGATATCAAGATGAAGTTGTTGGGCTGTGGGTTCTGTAATGTTGGGGAGATGCAGGTCATGTAAGAAGGATTGTAGGAGTTATGGTGGGGGTGGCTGCGGAGTGGAGTATAGTTTCTGATAATAGGCGTTAAATGTGTTGTAGATAGTATCCGGGTGTGCTGATATCTGTCCTGTAGAGTATTTTATGGAGGTTATGGTGTTAAGCGATTCTCTCATTCTACGTTTACGTGGTAATATTCTATTGGATTTGTTGGTCTATAAAATGTAGCTTTGGTCCAAGTCAGGGCTCTCTCTGTCCTAGTGGTGAGACTGGCTTCTAATTGTAGCTTAGTGTTCAGTATTTGCTTGGTTAGGTACAAAGATGTGGAAAGTTGGTTGGCTAGTTTGAGGTTTAGAAGTTTGTTTTCCAAATTTGTTTGCAAGTCTGTTCTCTTCCTTTTCTTGTTAGCCGCTAGCTTGATTAGGGAACCAGTCATATATTTCTTGTGTGCTAGCCAAACTCTTCCTGGGGAGGATTCTCCTGTAGTATTGTCCTCAAAAAAATGTACTCATATCCTCTCTAGTTAGGGTATTAACAATTGGATCTGTCAGTAAGGATTCATTTAGCCTCCATCTATACAACCTGGATGTGGTTATATTGAATTTAAAAATCGAAAAGACCGCGTCGTGGTCAGACCATGAAGAAGTGTATAATATTGCTGAGAGTGAGTTAGCTATTTTTAGGTGGAGATCAATTCTGGAATATGTGTTTGTTTTATGGGGTGAGGAGGAGTATGTGTATCCAGGGGCAGACACAGACAGCTTGGTGCCCCTGTGCAGGAAATGTGTCTGGGCCCTTTTTTTAAAGTGGCAAAGCTAAATAAATATATATATATATATATATATATATATATATATATATATTGTATATAGCCACACACACATACGTGTATATATTACATAGTCTCCCTTATTATGTATATTATCATCCCTTATTATACAGTGCCCTCTCTTATGTACAGCACTGTCCCTTACATATTGGATTTTATAGAGCCCTTTTTTTTATTACATACCGTCCTGTCTTGTTAGCTGTATAATGGAATGATGGCTGATGGATCATGGGAAAGCTTCTTTTCTAAAGGAAGAGCTGATGGACTGGTAGTCTGGTTACCAGCTCCTCCATCAGTAGTCATTTTATATCTAACAAATCTAACAAAAGAGGGGACTATGTAGTAAAAGAGGGCGCAGTGAATAACAAAAATAACAATACACTATGTAAGAGACAGCACTGTACATAACAGGAGAGGAAGCAATATAATAAGGGAAGAGGAAACTATGCATTTAAGGATGGTGTTATATACAAGTTAGTACACTATACACTAAGGGAATATGCTATACAAAAGTGAGTACACTATATACTAGGGGACTGTGCTATACATAATAAGTGAGTATACTTTATACTAAGGGACTGTTAGCCATAATAATCGATAATAAAGTCTTCCTCCGCCTCCCCGTTCCTAAATCCATTATAAATCCCGCTTCCTCCCATCCCAATCCCCCACACCCCTCATTGTCCTCCTCCCCCCGCATCCCATTATTGACCTCACCCCCACCCCCATGATTGCCCTCTTCACCACCTCAATCTTTTCTTTCTCCAAACCACCCAATTATTGATCATTCCACCACCTCCATCATTGCCTCCTCCCCACCACCCCATCATTGTCCTTTCCACTGCCACAATCATTGCCTTCTCCCCACAACCCCATCATTACCGATTCCACTACCTCCATCATTTCCTCCTCCCCCATCACCCCTTTCCACTGCCATCATTGTCTTCTCACCCACCACCCCCATCATTACCCATTCCACGACCTCCATCATTTCCTCCCCCCACCATCCCTATCATTGCCCTTTCCACCAGCACCATCATTGCCCATTACACCACCTCCATCATTTCCTCCTCCCCATCACCCTCATTATTGCCCATTCACCACCACCATTTCCTCCTCCCCACCCATTATTTGCCCTTTCCTCCACCCAATCATTGCTTTCTCCCCCACCACCCGCATCATTGCGCTCTCCGTCAACCCAATCATTGCCTTCTGCCCATCACCCATCATTGCCCTCTCCATCAACCCAATCATTGCCTTCTGCCCCATCATTGCCCTCTCTGTCAACCCAGTCATTGCCTTCTGCACCATCACTCCCATCGCTGCCCTCTCCGTCAACCCAATCATTGCCTTCTGCACCATCAACCCCATCATTGCCCTCTCCATCAACCCAATCATTGCTTTCTGCCCCATCATTGCCTTCTCCTCCACACACACACACACAGCACCATTAACCTCTATACACACATCTCACGTCTGCGCATGGTATCCTGAAGCAACACCATCGCCGGCAGCTTCCTGTTTACTCACAGCCGTGGTGCTTAATGATGATATAATTCAGCCACTGCTGTGTGAGACAGGAAGCGCTGGCAGGAAGCAGAATGGATCCATTCCCTGCAGCTCTGCTCCGCTGCCAGTTTCTCATGCAGGCAGTGGGGCTGCAGGGATTGCTCCCTGCCCACCGCACATGAGGGCAGTCTGGCCAGTGGCCCCCCCGGAGCCTTGGGGCCGGACACACTGGCCAGTTTGCCCTCATTATTAGACACCCTACAGGGGCCCCCTGGAGACTCCGGGCACCGGTGTAGCCACACCAGTTGAACAGGTGGTATGTCCGATCATGTATGTATCCCCTTGTTTTCCCATTCATTACTCTCCATATGGCCACTAGGTGATTCTCCTTTATGAGGTGAAGGATCTTTTTCCTTTCTGCTTTTGTAATGTCAGAGCGTCTCAGGGCACTGCCGTCCAAATTTGACTTTATGGTTAAGTTAAAATCACGGCACCAGATCAGGTGGTGGAAAGAGAATGAGAAGCCTAGACAGTATCGATTTGAAGACTGAAAGCTGTGTTGACGCTCGGAGATAGCTGTTCACAATGCAAACGTTTTGTCTTTGTAGAGATCCTTGCAATAAAATGAATCTGTTCCCCTGGGTCTGAATAATGGCCCCGTCTCACATAGCGAGATCGCTAGCGAGATCGCTGCTGAGTCACAAGTTTTGTGACGCAACAGCGACCTCCATAGCGATCTCGCTATGTGTGACACGTACCAGCGATCAGGCCCCTGCTGCGAGATCGCTGGTCGTGTCGGAATGGCCTGGACCTTTTTTTGGTCGTTGAGGCCCCGCTGACATTGCTGAATCGGTGTGTGTGACACCGATCCAGCGATGTCTTCACTGGTAACCAGGGTAAACATCGGGTTACTAAGCGCAGGGCCGCGCTTAGTAACCCGATGTTTACCCTGGTTACCAGCGTAAATGTAAAAAAAAACAAACAGTACATACTCGCCTTCTGATGTCCGTCAGGTCCCTTGCCGTCTGCTTCCTGCTCTCACTGACTCCCGGCCGTACAGCGAGAAGTGAGAGCACAGCAGTGACGTCACCGCTGCGCTCTGCTCTCACAGTACGGCGGCTCAGGCAGAGCAGGAAGCAGACGGCAAGGGACCTGGACACCGAAAGGCGAGTATGTACTGTTTGTTTTTTTTTGTAACCAGGGTAAACATCGGGTTACTAAGCGCGGCCCTGCGCTTAGTAACCCGATGTTTACCCTGGTTACCCGGGTGCTGCAGGGGGACTTCGGCATCGTTGAAGACAGTTTCAACGATGCCGAAGTCGTTCCCCTGATCGTTGGTCGCTGGGGAGAGCGGTCCGTGTGACAGCTCCCCAGCGACCACACAGCGACTTACCAACGATCACGGCCAGGTCATATCGCTGGTCGTGATCGTTGGTAAATCGCTAAGTGAGACGGGGCCTTAAGAATAGAGAAGCTGAAGTGGGAAACTATTCTTAATAAAAATAGCTACTCTTTTTTGTTTTATGTTCCCATGATGATTTAAAAAAGCGGGAGTAAGCAGAGTCAAAATATTTCGGGTGTGAGGAGTTAGAGAAGTGGGTCTCCTGGTGGCAAGGAATGTCAGGGTTTTGTTCCGATAGTCTATAAAGGACGTCTTACGTTTTAGAGGGGAGCTGAATTCCCGGACATTGTGGCATAGAACTTTACACATAACTGCTCAAGCATGTGGTGCTAAGGAGCAACTTACTCCATAGTCCCTCCCGACATGGATAGATTTTAAGGTATGATCTGCCGAGCAAGTTGTATGAGCGGGGTAACTGTAGACAATCCTCTGGAAAGACAATAGGAAAGGAAGGGAGGAGGAATAGACAAATAGAAAGCAATGTAAGCCTAGATGGGTGAAAAAGCCAATATGCACAGTTATCTGGAGACCCATATTAAAGGGGGATCCAGGTATCACTGAGATTAGGCAACATGTGTTAACCCAGAGAGCCAAACCTCAGCTCTTATTATACCTCTCTGCCATCTAATATCAGGTAAGGTAAGTAGAACAACTGACAGACTGTAGTGAACGAATTCGGTCAGCAATAGCATAATGTAATCATTTATAGAAGGTGAGATTCATGAGTCCAAACTCTAATTATCTTGTGTGGAATAGTGGTCACTAGGGTGGTACCAGCGAACCATCGATTGTGGCCCTATATAAGGTCCAGGTGGCACCACTCCTATCAACCTCCAAATAAAAAAAAGGCCAAAAAGAATGAACATTGCAACTTAGCCAAAACATTCTTTAACCACCAGGTCTAATCCCAGCACACCGTGGTCAAACCTCAAAAGTCCTTATAACATATGGACATAAGTTCTGAACTGGGGCAGCACTTGGCAAGTGCTGGACTAAAGACCAGTCATGTAACACACGTGTGCTGGCTTCTTGTCCTGGGAGCCTCCCTCCACTCTGTCACCCGTGGTTGTCGTGGTGGCCATGGTTGGGTAGCCTCTGGTATTGGGATACCAGATTGGTGTAAAGCATGCTTGCCTTCCTCTAGGGACCGACATGTATAGGTTTTATTGCTGTGGGAGAAGGAGAGGGGTAAGAGGAAGCCCCATCAGTACTTAATTTGTGCTGCTTGCAGTGCACTGGTGACAGGTTTGAGAGCTCTTTTCCTGGAGTGTGGTGGGTGCAATATCCGCAAGGAGATGGACTGAGTTAGGCAGCCCGGGCAGTATGGGAGTCTCTCTTGCCCCAGACAGAATTAAATCCCTGGTTTTCTCGTGGTTCAGCTTAAGTTCTACATCCCTGGGGAGGTCATCTTACTTTGGTGTCCCCAGTGCCCTATGTATCCTAGTTATTCATAGCAGAGTTGGGTCCATTTGTGTGAGTAGTGCTACAAAGAGTGCAGTAGCCGTGTCTCTGAGTGCCAGAACTTTCTCAGGGAGACCACATATACATAAATTGCCCCTGCGTGACCTGTTCTCCAAGTCCTCACATTTTAGCTCCAATTCATTAATGCGCTCCATGTGCTGCCTGAGAATCTCCTGGTCCTCTCCCAGTGCACCAGCCATGGCATCCATTTTCTCTTCCAAGCTGGAGGTGCGTTGTGCAATGTCCTGCCGTTGCGTAGTGATGCTTTGCATAGCAGAGGTAAGCTCCAACCTAAGTCTCTTGCAGTGTTTTTATCAGCACTGTTGTGGGTACAACAGAGTCCACATGAGAGGGGAGATCAGGACTTGTAAGGGTGATGTCGTGCGGTGCAGGAGCGGGAGAAGTAGTTGTGGCGGTGGCCATTTTGGATATGCCGCTCCCTGTGAGAAGCTCAGTGATCGGGCGGCTTACTGTCTGAGCTAGGCCTCCTCTCCTCGGTATTTCAGGTCACAGTGCTCCTGGGTGTATGAGAGCCTCACTGATGCTCAATCCATCGTAATTTGTGTGCTGATAGAGGCTGATTATGGCTGGTCAGGGGGAGCAAAGCTCAGCATGTCTTCCTCAGTCAAGCTCCACGCATGCGCCATACCATTATTGCATTTTAATGCAATGTTGCGGCGACCAAAAAAACATAATTCCGGCATTTTGACTGTCTCATTATGCCTTTTAGCAATCGGGTTAATTCTTTTTTTTGTATTGATAGATCAAGCGATTCTGAATCTGGCGATGCCAAATATGTGTATATTTGATTTTTTTTTATTGCTTTATTTTGAATGGGGCGAAAGGGGGTGATATGAAATTTTTTATTTTTTTAAAAACTTTTTATTTTTTTACTTTTGGCATTGTGAAGACATACAGCATTGTATCTTAATTAACCTGGCGACTTTTTATCAAACGAAGGATAATAAATTTGAAAGTCAACATACAGATAACATTCTAAAGGTACCTTCACACGAAACGACATCGCTAGCGATCCGTGACGTTGCAGCGTCCTGGCTAGCGATATCGTTTCGTTTGACACGCAGCAGCGATCAGGATCCTGCTGTGATGTCGCTGGTCGCTGAATAAAGTCCAGAACTTTATTTGGTCGTCCGATCGCGGTGTATCGTTGTGTTTGAAAGCAAAAGCAACGATACCAGCGATGTTTTACACTGGTAACCAGGGTAAACATCGGGTTACCAAGCGCAGGGCCGCGCTTAGTAACCCGATGTTTACCCTGGTTACCAGCGTAAAAGTAAAAAAAACAAACAGTACATGCTCACCTGCGCGTCCCCCAGCCTCTGCTTCCTGACACTGACTGAGCGCCGGCCCTAAAGTGAAAGTGAAAGCACAGCGGTGACGTCACCGCTCTGCTGTTAGGGCCGGAGCTCAGTCAGTGTCAGGAAGCAGACGCTGGGGGACGCGCAGGTGAGCATGTACTGTTTGTTTTTTTTACTTTTACGCTGGTAACCAGGGTAAACATCGGGTTACTAAGCGCGGCCCTGCGCTTAGCAACCCGATGTTTACCCTGGTTACCCGGGGGCCTCGGCATCGTTGGTCGCTGGAGAGCGGTCTGTGTGACAGCTCTCCAGCGATCAAACAGCGACGCTGCAGCGATCGGCATCGTTGTCGCTATCGCTGCAGCGTCGCTTCGTGTGAAGGTACCTTAAGTGTTGATTTCTGGTTGGCCAAGAAAACAGACTTTTGTGTAAACCGGTAATATTTACTTTTATTGTACGCTTAACCTTGATCAGTAGTAATGTTTGCAGATATGCTAATTATGCACTGTGTTATGGAGCCAGTTTGTTGACTTCTAAAGCAGAGAGGGAAAAACTATGCAAATCTACTATATAATTGTCTAAGGGTCACTTCCGTCTTTCTGTCTGTCTGTAACAGAAATCCCAAGTCGCTGATTGGTCGCGGCAAAACAGCCACGACCAATCAGCGACGGGCACAGTCCGGCAGCAAAATGGCCGCTCCTTACTCCCCGCAGTCAGTGCCCGCTCCATACTCCCCTTCAGTCAGCACTCACACAGGGTTAATGGCAGCATTAACGGACCACGTTATGCCATGGTGTAACGCACTCTGTTAACGCTACTATTAACCCTGTGTGACCAACTTTTAACTATTGATGCTGCCTATGCAGCATCAATAGTAAAAAGATCTAATATTAAAAATAATAATAAAAAAAAAATCATTATATACTCCCCTTCCGGTTCCAGCCCAGGCTTTTCCTGCTCCTCGCGACGCTCCGGTGACCGGTCCATGCATTGCGCTCTCGCGAGATGATGACGTAGCGGTCTCGCGAGACCGCGCGTCAACATCTCGCGAGACCGCTATGCACTCTTGGGAGCGACGGGCACAGTCCGGCCACTCCCTACTCCCCTGCAGTCAGTGCCCCCTCTATACTCCCCACCCAGTCAGCACCCGCCGCCCACATACCGTTGTAGCAGTCCGTTAAACCGAGTGTGTTACACCGCGGCATAACGTGGTGTAACGCAGTCTGTTAACGCTGCTATTAACGCTATGTGAAGAACCTTTTACTATTGATGCTGCCTATACTAAAAATAATAAAAAAATAAATCGTGATATTTAAATCCCGCTTCGCTGATTGCGCGCGCCCAGCCATCCCAACCAATCAGCGACATTGGCGCGGGATTTAAATCCCGCTTCGCTGATTGCTCGCGCCCAGCCGGCATGACCAATCACCGACATTGGCGCGGGATTTAAATCCCGCTTCGCTGATTGCTCGTGCCCAGCTGGTGCGACCAATCAGTGCCATTGGCGTGGGATTGAAATTCCGCTTCGTTTATTGCTCGCGCCCAGACGGCGCGACCAATCACCGAAATTGGTGCGGGATTTAATTCCCGCCTCGTTGATTGGGCGACATTGGCGTGGCATTTAAATCCCGCTTCGCTGATTGGTCGCGCCATCAGCGACATTGCCGCGGGATTTAAATCCCGCTTCGCTGATTGCTGGCGCCCAGCCGGCGCGACCAATCAGCGACATTGGAGCGGGATTTAAATCACGCTTCGCTGATTGGTCATGCCGGCTGGGCGCGACCAATCAGCGACATTGAAGGAACAGATGATTGGCCTCGGGGAGACAAAAACATCCAACACCGCGGAGACACCATCACGTGTTTCTCAACGCAGTGATCCAGAACACTGCCCCCATCCCTTATGGGAAATATGCAAATGCATGTAGGATAGCTGCGGAGACACCATCATGTGTTTCTCAACGCAAGCAGTGAATAGCCAGACCTTTCCCCGGGAAGGAACAACCACGGGAAGTGCAGCATCCAATAAAGGAAAACATCCAATACAGGAAAACCACCTATGCCAAGCATGGTATCCATCCACAGACAGCTGTTTCGGGGTGTTTGCCCCTCATCAGTGTGGAGTAGGAATCTGGCTATTAGGAGCAGTGCCTAGTAAAAGGCTGTGAAGGAACAGATGATTGGCCTCGGGGAGACCAAAACATCCAACACCGCGGAGACACCATCACGTGTTTCTCAACGCAGTGATCCAGAACACTGCCCCCATCCCTTATGGGAAATATGCAAATGCATGTAGGATAGCTGCGGAGACACCATCACGTGTTTCTCAATGCAAGCAGTGAATAGCCAGACCTTTCCCCGGGAAGGAACAACCACGGGAAGGGCAGCATCCAATAAAGGAAACACGTGATGGTGTCTCCGCGGTGTTGGATGTTTTGGTCTCCCCGAGGCCAATCATCTGTTCCTTCACAGCCTTTTACTAGGCACTGCTCCTAATAGCCAGATTCCTACTCCACACTGATGAGGGGCAAACACCCCGAAACAGCTGTCTGTGGATGGATACCATGCTTGGCATAGGTGGTTTTCCTGTGTTGGATGCTTTCCTTTATTGGATGCTGCCCTTCCCGTGGTTGTTCCTTCCCGGGGAAAGGTCTGGCTATTCACTGCTTGCGTTGAGAAACACGTGATGGTGTCTCCGCAGCTATCCTACATGCAATCAGCGACATTGGCACGGGATCTAATGTTAAAAATAATAAAAAAAATAAAAAATCATTATATACTCTGTTAAATATTAATTGAATTATTCTTATTCTGAATCCTGTACTGAACACATTGTCTTTCGCTGACGTTACAAAAGCTATTTCTGCATATGTAGCTCAGAGTATAAGTTAACACCATATAGAGAGAACACGTGATCTGTGGGACACATTTATAAACACAGCTCTTAGGAGGTGGAGGGGCTGTCACGTGGTGTCTGTCACCTCCTGCCTTCACCATCATTCTCCATGGACGTCGGACAAGTCACAGAAGAAAGGAACAGCTGATAGCCATGATTCTACTCTATGAATGAAATATGACTTCTACACCATTACAGAAATGATGAGGAGCAAACGCTAATAGGAACAAATGGACAATCTGTTCGTAACTATTTCATCTATTTTTATGTTTTACTGCAATGTGGTTTTTCTGTGGACAATTCAATAAACCACTACATTTTTTATGAAAACACCATGACATTTTTTCTTTAAGAGTATTGCATATTGTGAATAGTCTTGATTAAATAAATGTGCAAAATAAGCATATTTAACATACTCACCTTCCGGATCCAGCCCAGGCCTTTCCCACTCCTCGCGATGCTCCGGTGACCGGTCCATGCATTGCGGTCTCGCGAGATGATGACGTAGCGGTCTTGCGAGACCGCTACATCATCATCTGGCGAGACTGCAATGCACTCTTGGGACCGGAGCATCATGAGGAGCATTGGTAAACACCTCGGCTGGATCCGGGGGCCGACAGAAGGTGAGTATAGAACTATTTTTTATTTTAAATCTTTTTTTAACAGATATGGTGCCCACATTACTATATACTACGTGGGCTGTGTTAGATACGACATCACTGTGCTATATTCTACACTGCTGGGCAATATACTACGTGGCTGAGCAATATACTACATGGCTGGGCAATATACTACGTGGCTGGGCAATATACTATGTGTCTGGGCAATATACTGTGTGTCTGTGCTTTTTACTACGTGGCCTGTGCTATATACTACGTGGGCTTTGCTATATTCTACGTGGGCTTTGCTATATACTACGTGGGCTGTGCTATATACTACGTGGCTGTGCTATATACTACGTAGCTGTGCTATATACTACGTGGCTGTGCTATATACTACGTGGCTGTGCTATATACTATGTGGCTGGGCAATATACGTGGGCTGTGCTATTTACTATGTGGCTGTGATATATACTACGTGGCTGGGCAATATACTACATGGGCTGTGCAATTTACTATGTGGCTGTGCTATATACTACGTGGCTGTGCTATATACTACGTGGTTGTGCTATATACTATGTGGCTGTGCTATATACTACATGGGCTGTGTTATATACTATGTGGCTGTGCTATATACTACGTGGCTGGACAAAATACTACGTGGGCTGTGCTATTTACTATGTGGCTGTGCTATTTACTATGTGGCTGTGCTATATACTACGTGGCTGGGCAAAATACTACATTGGCTGTGCTATTTACTATGTGGCTGTGATATATACTACGGGTGCTTGCTATATACTATGTGGCTGGGCAATATACTACGTGGCTGTTATATACTACATGGCTCTGCTATATATTACGTGGCTGTGTTATATACTATGTGGGCTGTGTTATATACTATGTGGCTGTGCTATATACTATGTGGACTGTGCTATATACTATGTGGGCTGTGCTATATACTATGTGGGCTGTGCTATATACTACGTGGGCTGTGTTATATACTACGAGGCTGTGCTATATACTATGTGGGCTGTGCTATACTACATGGGCTGTGTTATACGCTACTTGGCAATGCTATATTTCTTTGCTGTATCTGTGCATCATGAATCGTGGTATGTGTTAAAGAGGGGGGCCCACTGAGACTCTTTCGCCTGGGGCCCTCAAAAACCTGGAGCCGGCCCTGGCTTCACTGATTGGTCATGCCCGGCCGACCGCGAACAATCAGCGACAGTCGCAGTCCGCCCTCGAATTGGCGCAGAATTTGAACCACGCTTCGCTAATTGGTCGTGGCCGGCCTAATCCTGTGTATAAATTGCATTATTCTGAAAACTTCATAAATAAACTACATACATATTCTAGAATACTTGATGCGTTAGAATCGGGCCACCATCTAGAAGTGTAAATAATCAGGTAATTCTACTTGATCACATCTCCATTCTTACCCTTTATGTAAATACTGAATGAGGGACACTTGTTAAGTCTAAAAATAGGTTACATGCCTCTGTATAAAGAGACTGAGAGAGAGAGAAACAGCCAGAGAGATTCTGCCGAGACATCCATACATCTCAAAAGGACCAGAGAGAGGACATCAGCCATTTTACATCAAGGCTCCATCACGAGGGACACGGATCTATCACTCTATAGGAAATAACCTAGGGGTTTCCAGCATCGGTTGAAAGAATGCAGATCTGCTCCACTGACCATTGCTTAACCATGGATACGTTTGGAGAAGCCAGGTTGTGATCCTCAGATCAACTGGCCTTGTACCTTGTATGGACTCAATGGACTGTCATCTTCCTACACTTGTTTCCTCCTCTCTGTGTGCATGTCACAGGTGCAGTCACTGACCCTGGAACATGAAGTCAGGTTGTGATCCTCGGATCAACTGGCCTTGTATGGACTGGCATCTTCCTACGCTTGTCGTTGCCTCCTCTCTGTGTGCGTGCAACAGGTGAGGTAGAGACCATGGACCATGTCACAGCTGCTATTATCCCGGCGAGTCAGTGGAAGGGTGAGACTCTGTAATGTGCACCATCTTGGGTACTGTGCTGGAACTGTTCTATATGTTATCTGCCTGTTTTGTGGTACAATAAAGCTTTGCCACAATGTTTTATCCTCACCTTGTGTTCCCTGAGTAGCGTTTTGCTCATGTTAAAAGGAGAGCGGGAGTTCAGCAAGACGATCCCTGCATTTTTGTCTAGCGGGCGGTGCTCATAGCTATCAGGTAGTGACAAGGATAGACTTCTGCTGGAGACCTCTGGTTGTCATGCCAACCCATCGGCAACCCACGATCATGTGACGGGGTCACTGATGGGCAGGATTTCTGGCGCACTTGCTGACATGTACCAGGAAAGATGTGGGCCCAGAGCTGGAGCCAACATCAAAGGGAGGGAGTCCGACATCGGCGTACATTTATGGCTGATGTCGGAAAGGGGTTAAAGGGGATCGTTTTTACAGAGACAGAAGTGGCAATCAATCATGTATACATACAAATAATTACAAAAATACACAGTTTATAATGATAAATAGTATATAGTTAAGACAAGAAAATATAATTTGTGTAAACCATGTGTAGATGTAAAAATTCAGGCAAATGTCAAATGTAGCTCCATCTAGTGGCTATGTGCAAAAGTGCCATCATACAAGAGATTGTCACAATGAACGTTGAAATGAGATTAAAGGGAAGGTGCCGTGATTTTTGATAATTTTCATTTTTTACAATAAATTATCTAAAAAGATGTATTCACCTAAGTGTAACTCTGTAATGGCTGCTGAAAGACACTTTCCATTCTCAAATACAGCAGTCCCTGGGCCTAGGAGACAGTGGTCGGATGCCATCCAATCTCTAACATTGCAGCCATATCAGCTGTGAACTGGGCACGCCTCTGGGCTGCTCAATTCACAGCTGTAGGTGTGGCCAGGCGCCATTTTATTAGAGGCCAGCGCTATCCGCTGAGCTCCATTTACACTCTATTGCAAGCCCTGTTATGCTGGATGCTGTACTGTTCACTTCCGGCATAACAGGTCTCGGATGGTCTCGCTGTGCATAGTTGAGGAGCTGCAGGAAATCAGGACTGGATACCGGCTGAGCTCCTGGAGACCAGACGAGCTGCTGCCAGCTGTAGACCTGACGAGCTGCTGCCTGATGTAGACCCGACCAGCTGCTGCCTGCTGTAGACCCGATGAGTTGCTGGAGAGAAGACGACCTGCTGTATACCAGGCGTGCTGCAGTGACGAAAGGAGTGGGGTGGTGACATCATCCATTGGTAACTATTAGGGCTGCAGAGGTGAAGGGCCAGGATTACTGCTTTTTGAACAGAGGCAAAATATGAGAGGTGGATGTTGGTATGTGTTAGGGGGTAAATAGCATATGGGGGTTGTGCAGGGCATATACAGGGGGAGGTGGTATATGGAGGTTGTGCGTGGCATATACAGGGTGAGCTGGCATATGGAGGTTGTGCGTGGCATATACAGGGGTAAGCTGGCATATAGAGGTTGTGCGTGGCATATTATTATTATTTATTTATATACGGGGTAAACTGGCATATGGAGGTTTTGCATGACATATACAGGGGTGAGCTGACATATAGAGGTTGTGTGTGACATATACAGGGTGAGTTGGCATATGGAGGTTGCACATGGCATATACAGGGGGAGCTGACATATGGAGGTTGTGCATGGCATATACAGGGTGAGCTGACATATGGCGGTTGTGCATGGAATATACAGGGGTGTGCTGCCATATGGAGGTTGTACATGGCAAGTACAGGGGGAGCTGACATATACAGGGGTGAGCTGGCATATGGAGGTTGTGCATGGGACACTGCTCAGTGCGTGTGATGACAGGAGCTGCCGGTAAGACCGCCGGTCAGAGCGCTGCGGGGTCATGCTGTCAGATGTCAGCGTGATCCCACAGCTGTAACAGGTAAAGGTAACAGCAAACCACTGGCACGAGAACAGCAAGGCTTAGCCCGAGCACAAATTCCACAAGACTGCACAAAGGAACGCACATCCCGCGACAAGGAAGGCCACCAAAAAGACCTGGCCACCAAGTCTCTGGTACCAAATATTCCAGGATGGCCCGCCAACACCGAAGAATGAACCTCGGAGATGACTCTGTTGGTCCATCTATCCGGGACAAACAGTCTCTCCGGTGGACAGCGGTCAGGTCTATCCGCCTGAAACTCTTGCAGCACACGTCGCAAATCTGGGGAGATGGCAGACAAAATCACCCCTTCTCTAAGGATACCAGCCGGCTCTGAATCTCCAGGAGAGTCAGGCACAAAACTCCTAGAAAGAGCATCAGCCTTCACATTCTTCGAACCAGGCAGGTACGAGACCATGAAATCAAAACGAGAGAAAAACAACGACCAACGAGCCTGTCTGGGATTCAGCCGCTTGGCCGACTCGAGATAAATCAAATTCTTGTGATCAGTCAAGACCACCACACGATGTTTAGCTCCCTCGAGCCAATGTCGCCACTCCTCAAATGCCCACTTCATAGCCAACAGCTCCCGATTACCGACATCATAATTCCGCTCGGCAGGCGAAAACTTTCTTGAAAAGAAAGCACATGGCTTCATCACAGAGCCATCAGAGCTTCTCTGCGACAAAACAGCCCCCGCTCCAATCTCGGAAGCATCAACCTCCACCTGGAAGGGAAGTGAGACATCTGGCTGACATAAGACCGGAGCCGAAGAAAACCGACGCTTCAGCTCCCAAAAGGCATCCACAGCCGCAGAAGACCAATTAGTCACATCAGAACCCTTCTTGGTCAAATTCGTCAAAGGCTTAACAACACCAGAAAAATTAGCTATGAAGCGACGGTAAAAATTAGCAAAACCCAAGAACTTCTGAAGACTCTTAACAGATGTAGGCTGCGTCCAGTCATGAATAGCCTGAACCTTGACTGGGTCCATCTCAATAGTAGAAGGAGAAAAAATGAAACCCAAAAAAGAAATCTTCTGGACTCCAAAAAGACATTTTGAGCCCTTCACAAATAAAGCATTGTCACGCAGGACCTGAAAGACCATCCTGACCTGCTTAACATGAGACTCCCAATCATCCGAAAAAAACAGAATATCATCCAGATACACAATCATAAACTTATCCAGATATTCACGGAAGATGTCATGCATAAAGGACTGAAAGACTGAAGGAGCATTAGAAAGTCCAAAAGGCATCACCAAGTACTCAAAATGGCCTTCAGGCATATTAAATGCAGTTTTCCATTCATCGCCCTGTTTTATACGCACAAGGTTATACGCACCACGAAGATCTATCTTGGTGAACCAACTAGACCCCCTAATGCGAGCAAACAAATCAGTTAACAATGGCAAAGGATACTGAAATTTGACCGTGATTTTATTCAAAAGGCGATAATCAATACAAGGTCTCAGGGAACCATCCTTCTTAGCCACAAAAAAGAATCCTGCACCAAGAGGGGATGAGGACGGGCGAATATGTCCCTTCTCCAAAGACTCCTTTATATAACTCCGCATGGCAGCATGCTCCGGCACAGATAAATTGAAAAGTCGTCCCTTAGGAAACTTACTACCAGGAATCAAATTTATAGCACAATCACAGTCCCTGTGAGGAGGTAGAGAATTGAGTTTGGGCTCCTCAAATACATCCTGGTAGTCTGACAAAAACGTAGGGACTTCAGAAGGAGTGGACGAAGCAATTGACACCACAGGAGCGTCACCATGAATTCCCTGTCACTTCTGGTCAGAATTCTGTCACATTGCATAGATTCAGGTGTCTGTTCAGAAGACACCGCCAAATGGTGCACAGGTTTGCGCTCCCGCAAACGCCGATCAATCTGAATGGCCAGAGTCATTGACTCATTCAGACCTGCAGGCGTAGGGAACCCCACCATGACATTCTTAATGGCTTCAGAAAGACCTTCTCTGAAATTTGCAGCCAGGGCACACTCATTCCACTGAGTAAGCACCGACCATTTCCGAAATTTCTGGCAGTACACCTCTGCTTCATCTTGCCCCTGCGAGAGGGCCAATAACGCTTTTTCAGCCTGGTTCTCAAGATTAGGTTCATCATAGAGCAATCCAAGGGCCAGAAAAAACGCATCTACACTAAGCAATGTAGGATCCCCTGGCGCCAATGCGAAGGCCCAATCTTGAGGGTCACCACGCAAAAAGGAAATGATAATCTTAACTTGCTGAACGGCATCACCAGAGGAACGAGGTTTCATAGAAAGAAACAACTTACAATTGTTCTTAAAATTCAGGAACCTAGATCTATCTCCAGAAAACAACTCCGGAATAGGTATTCTAGGCTCTGACATAGGACTGTGAACAACAAAATCCTGAATACTTTTAACCCTAGCAGCAAGATGATCCAGACTGGAAGCCAAGCTCTGGACATCCATGTCAGCAGCTGAACTCAGAGCCACACCAAGATTAAGAGGAGGAGAGAAGCTAGCCACAGCAGCTTGACACACGGCAACAAAAAAAAAAAAAAAATTCTCAAGGCTTCTTTTCTCCTGCTTCTGCCATGCAATTAACACTTTAAGGGCCGGCTGTACTGTTATGATCCTTAGTGGCTGAGGATCACGAATAGACCAGCAAATGAATAAACTTAGGACATGCTCTAGGGAGATGGTAACTGGACTGATCGCAAATCTGAACCTATCCAACACAACTAGAGGTGGCCGGTGAACGTGCCTAAAAAATTCCTAGACGTCTCGAGCCAGCCTGAGGAACTAGCTACCCCTAAAGAGAAAGAAAGACCTCGCTTGCCTCCAGAGAAATAATCCCCAAAGATATAGAAGCCCCCAACAAATATTAACGGTGAAGTAAGAAGAAGGCACATACATAGGGATGAAATCAGATTCAGCAAAAGAGGCCCACTAGTACTAGAAAGCAGAAAATAGAGCAGGGGTCTATGCGATCAATAAAAAACCCTTACAAAATATCCATCCTGAGATTTCAAGAACCCACGCACCAACTAACGGTGTGTGGGGAGAAACTCAGTCCACTAGAGCAACCAGCAAGCGAGGGAATCACATTTTAGCAAGCTGGAAAAGAAAACATGATAAACACTGCTGATCAAAAAATGAGCAAACAAAACTTAGCTTGTCCTGGATGGACTGGGAGCAAGGTAGTCAGAAGGAATCTGAGTAGCACTGATTACATCGACAGCCGGCAACAAGTGGAAGTGAAACAGAGCTATATAGGAACCTCCCAGAGGATAACGAACCAGCTGATAGCCCGAGACCAGCAGGATAACAAACAAAACCACCAGGGGGAGCCCAAAGCAAAAGTCACACCATACCACCAGTGACCACAAGAGGGAGCCTGAAAACAGAGTTCACAACATGTAACTGCCACCCGCGGTAGTGCTACCACTGGTACTGTCGGTCACAGCGCTGCGGGATCATGCTGACATGTCAGCATGATTCTGCAGCTGATTGTGACCCACAGAGGTGAAGCAGGCGCGGACAAATGAGGCTACTGCTCCCATCGGACTATGTCTGGTGTCACTGATAACAGTGACCCCAGGTGCTGCTGATGGGAGAGTAGTATAATTTGCGGTTGCCTGTGCTCACAGTTAAAAACAAAAAAGAAAGTAAAATTACACACACATTCACATAAAAATACCCACTATACTCACCTCACACCAAATCCCCAATGCCCTCGTCTCCTAGAAATAATGTAAAATAATAAACCAACATATACTCCCTGTCGGCCGTAGTCCAGGTAATCCCACTGCAATCTCACATGTAGACCAGTCACATCGGGAGAGTGTGAGCATCAGCGTGTGAGTAAGTGTCAGTTTGTAAGTGAGCGTCAGCTTGAGTGTGTGTGCGTGAGTGTGAGCATAAGAGAGAGCCAGTGTGAGCGTCAGCATGTGAGCGAGCGCATGTGTGAGCGTCAGCGTGAATGTGAGCGTCAGCGTGAGAGCATCAGCATGTGAGCCTGAAAGAGCATGAGTGACTCAGGGTGTGAGTGTGATACGGCAGAATCCTTGCTGCCTGCCATCCTCAGTGTCAGCATAACTTTGCAGTCACCAACAAAATGGTTCCGCACTGTGTTCCTAAATGTCGTCCTCTCTTATCCCTTAGCAAACACCCAGAAGGGGTGGAGAGGAGACATCACACACGTCGGCAGACCCCGCCCATATTTACTGCAGTGCAGTAATGTGAGCTAGTTGTACACTTGGTTTTTGTCAAATTTCAGTAGTTGCTTCCCCAAGTGTTTAAAAGTGGAAATACCAAACCTTTTCAAATTATTTTTCAGATTTTACTAAATTATAAACAAATTATATTTTTGTAAGAAAATTTAAGCATGAATTCTTTACACTTTTTCAATTGCTGAATTTTTTTTTATGGCATCTTCCCTTTAAGTGCACCATATTTATTGAGTATAAGATAAATACATAGATATATTTAACAAATTGTAGATATATCAGTTTATAAGGTCATTAGATACTGTGCACTTATAACTGAATAGCTTCTATAATGAGAGGACACAGAGCAAAGGGTATAAATAGTAAGAAAATAAAGCGCTAACAGTGCATTACATTCCTGGAATAAAACTAGGAGATATAAAGTACAGCAAGTGCTCTATGGAATATTCCAGGAATACAGTATAGCCCATATAGTGTAAAGGAGTAAACATCCTAACAAGTGATGGAGATTACAATCCTATAGACGACATGCCAGTAGTATACAGATAAGGATGATATATTTACCACTATTCCCTCTTACGCGTGTTTCGCCACATCAGCTTCCTCAGAGGGTATGGATAAGTGTTTCCAACAAACCAAGGTTCTGCACTAATCCAGGGAAGGTGAGTAACTCTGGGATACAGTGGGAGTGTTTCTAAAGGAATTGGGGCTGTTCCCCGGTCACATCTATGGAACACATAATGAGTAGTGTTGAGCGATACCTTCCGATATGCATTGGTATCGGTATCGGATAGTATCGGCCGATACCGGCAAAATATCGGATCTCGCCGATACCGATACCCGATACCAATGCATTTCAATGGGACGCAAAGTATCGGAATGGTTCCCAGGGTCTGAAGGAGAGGAAACTCTCCTTCAGGCCCTGGGATCCATATTCATGTGTAAAATAAAGAATTAAAATAAAAAATATGGATATACTCCCCTCTCCGGCGGCCCCTGGACCTTACCGATGTAACCGGGAGTCTCCATTCCTAAGAATGAGCGCATGAAGGGCCTTTGATGACGTCACGGCTTCTGATTGGTCGCGTGACCGCTCATGTGACCGCTCACACGACTAATCAGAAGCCGCGACGTCATCGCAGGTCCTTCACGGGCTCATTCTTAGGAATGGAGGCTCCCGGTTACATCGGTAAGGTCCAGGGCCCGCCGGAGAGGTGAGTATATCCATATTTTTTATTTTAATTCTTTATTTTACACATGAATATGGATCCCGATACCGATTCCTGATATCACAAAAGTATCGGAACTCGGTATCGGAATTCCAATACCGCAAATATCCGCCGATACCCGATACTTGCGGTATCGGAATGCTCAACACTAATAATGAGTCTGCCAATGTAAGCCAATCACATTGGTGGTTATTGTTTATACCACCCTGTCCTATCCAGGGTCATGTTATTGGCGTGACACATTTAATAGTGGTTGGGACATACCGCTGATGGCTTATTGGTCTAAACTGAACGATCTGGAGCAAATGCCAATCAGAGCTCCCAGGGAGCGAGTATACCCCACGTGGGTAAATGCATCTGTGATACCCCCGAGATGCAGGAAACAGCGTCACACACCATCCCAGGTAACTCCGCCTCTGGGCACCTCCGATTGGATGGCGTCACTGAGGGGAGTGACCAGAATGACACTGGATGGAGACCGGACGGGCCCACACCATGCGAGCGTTCAGCATCCCCAGTGAAGCAGGGGGTTCAGGATGAAATCCTGTTGGTAAGACCAAGATGAATAATGTGGCATAGAGCCATCTGGTAGCGATCAGTCAGGTAAAGTGATAGTGAGGGGTGTCAGGAAACAAAACAATGCATGTGAGAAGTGCCAGATGTGAGACCACCAAGTGACCAGTGACAGTGCAACGGGTGAGAAATGCAGAATAAAGTGATAGGCTAAAGTTATAAAGATAAAAGCAGCTTAAAAAAACAGTGAGGGATAATAAAATATATGGAAAAGTGTTTGTGGGGAAGTGTATGTGGAGCGCCCCCACTGTCGCAGGGCCGAGGGGAACCCGGTACCGGGCCTCTCTGTCTCGGTTCTGGGGTTGTTACGGTGGCTGGACCCGGTCCGTGACCCTGCTAAGGGGCATCCAATGAAAGGTGTGGATGGTGGTGTGCGGTGCAGGTTGCGATGAATAACGAGGACACAAGGTTGCAGTCTCTTTACCTCTTTACTGAAGGCTTCATGATCCTCAGTCCAGAGTACGGTTAACAGGGCTGTCTGACACCGGCCGGTCCGATGGCACCTCAAGAGTTCCCTTTGCAGGTAGAAATCTGTGCCTTCCTTCTAGCGCTTGTGTGTTGTAGTCCTTCCCTGCTCAGCACCACGGGATAGTCCTCACAACTGTTGTGTCTGTTTCTGATGTTCCCTCACAACTGATTCTGATGTTCTTCTCCATCCCCCCAGATGATATGGCTAGGACGCACCTGTATGACGGGTAGGCATGGAGTTCTTCCGGGACCCTAGAGTCGCCCCTCTCCCACTGTTGCCCCCTATGTCTGCTTAGGTGATTTTAGGTGAGACAGCCCGCCTATAACTGCCTGTCCTGCCGTTGGTTTGAAGTATTGCTTGGAGCTTAATACTTCCTCGGCATTTCCGGCCACCGGCTACACGCCTCAGTAGGATGTTGCCTCGGTCTTACAGCACGACTCCTACTGGTGTTTCTCCTTGTTGCTTTGATCTCGTTTCTCACTCTTCACAATAAACCTTGCTTCTTGTCCTTTCTTAGGGTACCGCCGCGATGAAGTGCAGGCGCGGTCCCGTAACGTTCTCTCTGTTCGCTAGGCCTCTGTCAGGATCCCACCCCTGACAGGGACCCCCTGAATCTTTCCCTGCAACACCCTCTGCCACAGGATGTTGCCTGGTTCCAACCAGTCAGCTTTCTCACTAAATTCCTATCTAACCCCCAGTTTTACCAGATTGTGAGGAGTGGCCTAATACATAGCACCCTTAGCTTCCCCTGGAGGCCAGACTGTGAAGTGTATTGGTGTCTGTGATACCTGGTCAGGTGAACTCCTTCAGTGCCATCAGACATACCATCACCCCCCTTAGCGGCGGAGCGACAGTACTGCAACGACCAGGACTCTGGGGCGCTGCACTCCCCCCCGGTAAAATCCAGTACTCCTGGACTGGGAAGAAAACAACAGTACATGTCAGCAAAAAGACATACAATTTTGAAATGCAATAACAGGTAATAGGTAATAAGAACAGTGCTTCCCTTTATGGGAGGTGAGAACACTTGAACGTTACAAACATGGTTTATTATTTTAAATAACAGTCTATAAATAACTTCTATTACCCAGCCGGGCATTCTACTTAGTGCAAATTCTGAACAATAATTTAACTTTGCCTTTAAGGACGTATGAGCTGAATCCACTAAAGGCCTACTATAAAACTTCTAAAATATAAATTAACTTTTATCACTTCTCTCTTCTAAGTGCAACACTTTCTTCTGATTTGTCTTATGCAGGACCGCCTGTCTATCTGCCCAGGCCTACTGCCTCTTTTCTTAGCACAGGAACACTGAACCATCTCTCTATGGTTCCTAGGAGGACTCACCATCTAACCCCATACAGGTTCACTTCCTCGTCCTCATTCTCTAGCACATTATTAAACAATTGTTATAATTAACTAACTAGCTACATACAACTCTTCTATGTAAAACATTATTTCTATCTACTTTTCTTTTTTAAGGCAACATTATACTTTAAGTATTATTATTATTATTATTATTATTATTAATTTTTATAGCGCCATTTACTCCATAGCGCTTTACATGTGAAAAACGGGGCAAATATAGACAAATACATTAAACATGAGCAAAAACAAGGCACACGGGTACATAAGGAGGGAGGACCCTGCCCGCGAGGGCTCACAGTCTGCAGGGGATGGGTGATGATACACTAGGAGAGGGTAGAGCTGGTTGTGCGGCGGTTCAGTAGGTTCAGGATCACTGCAGGCTGTAGGCTTGTCGGAACAGGTGAGTTGTCAGGTTCTTTTTGAAAGTTTCTATGGTAGTCGAGAGTCTGATGTGCTGGGGTAGAGAGTTCCAGAGTATGGGGGAAGCACGGGAGAAGTCTTGGATGCGGTTGTGGGAAGAAGAGATGAGAGGGGAGTAGAGAAGGAGGTCTTGAGAGGATCGGAGGTTGCGTGTTGGTAGGTACCGGGAGATCATGTCACAGATGTATGGAGGAGATAGGTTGTGGATGGCTTTGTAGGTCATTGTGAGGGTTTTGAACTGGAGTCTCTGAGCGATAGGAAGCCAGTGAAGGGCTTGGCATAGGGGAGAGGCTGGGGAATAGCGGGGAGACAGGTATATTAGTCGAGCAGCAGAGTGTAGGATGGATTCGAGTGGTGCCAGAGTGCTAGAGGGGAGTCCAGAGAGTAGGAGGTTGCAGTAGTCGAGGCGGGAGATGATAAGGGCATGCACTAGCGTTTTTGCGGTGTCGCGGTCAAGGAATGTGCGGATCCGGGAAATGTTTTTGAGTTTGAGGCGGCAGGAGGAGGCAAGGGCTTGGATATGTGGCTTGAAAGAGAGGGCAGAGTCGAGGATCACCCCGAGGCACCGGGCGTGTGGTACTGGGGAAAGTGAGCAGCCATTGGCATTGATGGATAGGTCTAGTGGAGGGGTAGAGTGAGGTGGGAGAAAGATGAGGAATTCTGTTTTGTCCATGTTCAGTTGTAGAAAGCGAGCAGAAAAGAAGGCTGAAATAGCAGACAGACAGTGCGGGATTTTGGCAAGTAAGGAGGTGAGGTGAGGTCAGGTCCGGATAGGTAGATCTGTGTGTCATCAGCATAGAGATGGTACTGCATACCGTGGGATTCTATGAGCTGTCCCAGACCGAAGGTGTAGATGGAGAAGAGTAGGGGTCCTAGAACAGAGCCTTGAGGAACACCGACTGACAGGGGGCGAGGTGAGGAGGTGGTGTGGCGGAGGGAGACACTGAATGTCCGATCTGTCAGATATGATGAGATCCAGGAAAGGGCCAAGTCTGTGATGCCAAGAGATGAGAGGATTTGTAGCAGAAGGGAGTGGTCCACAGTGTCAAAGGCAGAAGACAGGTCCAGGAGAAGGAGGACAGAGTAGTGTCGCTTGTTTCTGGCAGTTAGTAGGTCATTGGTGACTTTAGTTAGGGCAGTTTCAGTTGAGTGATGGGAACAGAAGCCAGATTGTAATTGATCAAAGAGGGAGCAGGAGGAGAGGTGAGAGGACAGTTCAAGATGGATGTGTTGCTCCAGCAATTTGGAGGCATAAGGAAGAAGAGATATCGGGCGATAGCTAGACACAGAGGATGGGTCGAGGGAGGGCTTTTTGAGGATGGGTGTGATCTTGGCATGTTTGAAGGATGAGGGGAAGACACCTGTTGTGAGTGAGAGGTTGAAGAGGTGCGTTAAGGTTGGGATGAAGACCGTGGAAAGGTTAGGAATGAGGTGGGATGGGAGCGGGTCGAGCGTGCAGGTGGTGAGGTGTGATCTTGAAAGGAGGGTGGAGAGCTGATCTTCTGTCATGGTGGAGAAGCTGGTTTTGGAGGAGCAGGGGTGAGCAGCTAAGAGGGGCAGTGGGTGCTGTGGGCCAAAGCTTTCTCTGATCATATCGATCTTCTGTTTAAAGAAAGAGGCAAAGTCTTCAGCAGAAATGAGAGGGGAGGGAGGGGGTGCAGGGGGACAGAGTAGAGAATTGAAAGTGTTGAAAAGCTGTTTAGGGTTGTGAGACAGGGAGGATATGAGAGATGAGAAGTAAGTTTGTTTTGCAGCAGTGAGCGCGGACTTGAAGCTGGTGAGGGACTGCTTGTATGCGGTGAAGTGGTCAGCAGAGCGGGATCGCTTCCATCTCCGCTCAGCGATCCTGGAAGCCCGTCTCAGTTCTTTAGTCAGGCTGGTCAGCCAGGGCTGCCTGTTGACTGTACGAGTTTTGCTATGCATGAGCGGGGCGGCCGAATTGAGTGTTGCTGTTATTGTGGCGTTATAAAAAGCAGCAGCATCTGTGTCATGAAGGGAGGCTATGTCGGTAAGAGGGAGAAGGGACGCAGAGAGTGATTGTAAGTTGAGATGTTTGAGATTTCTGCGAGGGAGTTTGTGGAGTGGGGGTTGCACACTAGGAGAGGAGAAGGAAGAGAATGTCAGTAGGTTGTGGTCAGACAGGGGGAGGGGTGAGTTAGTGAGATTAGTAAGGGAGCAGAGGCGGGTGAAGACGAGGTCCAGCGTGTGGCCATCTTTGTGAGTGGCCTCAGAGGACCATTGAGTGAGGCCAAAGGAGGCAGTCAGTGATAAAAGTTTAGAGGCAGCTGAGGTGGAAGTGTCAATCGGGATGTTGAAATCACCCATGATGATAGTGGGGATGTCAACAGAGAGGAAATGATGTAGCCATGTGGTGAAGTGGTCGAGAAAGGTGGAGATGGCTAGTTCTGGGGGGCGGTAGATGACAGCCAGCTGGTGGAACGTTCCCTTTAAGAAGGGACCAAGTCTCTTAGAGGTAGCGCAACTTCTCAAGCTGCAAGTTCGTGTACAACAGGGACTCCTATACTGTTTCCAGGAACAGTTTCTTCGCAAAGAGTCCTTTTCTTGTAAAACCAGTAGACGGCACCTTTAAGAAGGTGCAAACTATTTACAATAAGTTTGTAATCATGCAGTGTTCATGATCCAGCAGTTCTCCGTAACAGTGATAAATAGGAAAACAAAACAAAAAGGGAAAAATAGGGATCCCGGGTAAACTAAGGGATCCCTTTAAGAGTTAACCCTAGTCGGGTTGTAGCAGCAGGAACACATAAAAACGAACAATCAACTATATACATTTGGTAAGGCATTAACGCCTATTCAGGTTCTGGCTGAGCAGGAGGTGGCCTCCTTCCGGGCCTCACCTGGCAGATGGGTCGTGGTGGTGTAACAAAGACCGGTCCTGGCCTCAGCAATGACAGGATTTCTCTTTGGGACGCCCTCCTCAACCGAGAGCGACCACGACCCATCGATACGCGGTGGGTCTGGATTTCCTGAGGTTCCGCGGGGACAGGTTCCGTCACCTTCTCCGCAGGGGATTCGTCCTCCGATGTTCTGGCAGCGGCCTGGAGTGCGACGCACCGCTGGACACCCTGAGCCATCCAGCCGACCTCCCTCCTCCACCGGGTGTAGGTTACTGCATCTCCGGGCTCCAGGTCGCGGTTGTACCTTCCTCCGCAGGGTTCCACTTCTTTCCGGTCAACACGGACCTGCAGCGGCTCTCCAATTTCTTGGATGACTCCCCTTCCTTCCCGGGAGTTGAAGAACACCACCACACCCCAGTGTGACGGCGGAGTCTCCTCTATGCCCGTCAGGTCTACCTGGGCCGCAGGTTGGGGTCTGTTCCGCCACACCGTCATCAGGCGCCGCAGGTGTTCTGCCTCCGGCAGGATCCTCAGGCCCTGTGCCTGCAGCTTACACTCTGCCGTGGCCGGGATGGAGGAAGCGGGGGACACCGGAGACAGGTGGACTTCTGTGGGCTGGCCCAGCCGAGCGATCACACGAGCATCGGCCTCCCGGCGGCGTGTTATCTGCCGGGCCTCGGCTGCAGCCACACACTCCTCAGACGGCGGCCAGTTGGGTCTGCTCAACGGTAGCTCCGTGAGGGCCAGTCCCTGCAACGATGGCGAGTCGGGCTGTGACGGGTAGTGCAGCCTCATGCTGGGTCGGGTCATCCCCACGCGGTGCTTCTGACTTCGCCATCTTTGCCTCCTCTCCAGTGTCTTCTTCCCGTGGCCTCTTTCGTGGGCGGCCCCGTCTCCATGGTCTCCACCCTCCAAAGAGAATGAGAAGGCGGACCTCGGCTGCTGACGGGCACGTCCTCAGGATACAGAAATGCTTAGACTGGGCGGCCATTGTCTTTCGCACTCTTCAGCTCGTCTACGCCCACCTCCACGCCCTTCTTCTTCTCCTGCACGGTAATGGCGGTGATTTTGGCGGGAGCTTCTGGTGGCAAGTGGCAATCCACAGTCTTTACAGTAAATCGCCGTCCAAGCACAATAAATCACAGTTCCAAGGCACACATGACCTGATTCTTCAGGCTTAAGTAGATCCTGTTCGTGACGCCAAGTTGGAGCGGCCCCACTGTCGCAGGGCCCAGGGGTACCCGGTACCGGGCCTCTCTGTCTCGGTTCTGGGGTTGTCACGGTGGCTGGACCTGGTCCGTGACCATGCTAAGGGGCGTCCAATGAAAGGTGTGGATGGTGGTGTGCGGTGCAGGTTGCGATGAATAACGAGGACACAAGTTTGCAGTCTCTTTACCTCTTTACTGAAGGCTTCAGGATCCTCAGTCCAGAGTACGGTTAACAGGGCTGTCTGAGACCGGCCGGTCCGATGGCACCTCCAGAGTTCCCTTTGCAGGTGGAAATCTGTGCCTTCCTTCTAGTGCTTGTGTGTTGTAGTCCTTCCCTGCTCAGCACCACGGGATAGTCCTCACAACTGTTGTGTCTGTTTCTGATGTTCCCTCACAACTGATTCTGATGTTCTTCTCCATCCCCCAGATGATATGGATAGGACGCACCCGTATGACGGGTAGGCCTGGAGTTCTTCTGGGACCCTAGAGTTGCCCCTCTCCCACTGTTGCCTGCCTATGTGGGTATATCGCTATCACTGCATACATCAAGAGGGTCCATTCCATCACTGTCTGCTGCTGCCTATTACATATATACATAGCCCCAGGTATCAGTGGCCAGGAATCATTTTTTTTGCATCTTAATCCTGATTATTTTATTCCAGAGCCCCTTTTTTCCCCCATTTGCTTGTTGACACTGCAGACTACAGCCAGATCCTTTCCATAGTTCAGTGTATAATCCAGTTATTTTACACAGGTTTGTCCGTCCCAGTGATCACATCTGAGTGCGCAGAAAATGCTGCCATTTTTTGTGATACTGTAACATTTTTTTTGGAGTGTCTTATCCAATTTCTCGACACCATTTTGCTGCCCAAAAAATATTTAGCAACAGGGCAGATATTGTAAACTGAGTTTTGTACGCCACACGGATCACATATCACTGCGCTCATTATTGTGCCATTTCAGGGCTCCATAGAATTTTTATTTTTGTGCCATTGCCTACTTATTGACACAATTTTCCTGGCCGAAAATTAAAATACAGGCCACATATTTTACAGTGTGGTATCTCCGTGACACGCCTCGTCTATCTGTGGGCTACAAATTGTGGCATTTGAGGTTCCATTGAACTGTTTTTGATGTGTGTTACCCTAGTTATTGACACCAGTTTGCTAAAAAAAATATTGTTACCTACAGGACAGATATTGTAAACTGTGGTTTTCCCACACACGGATCACATATAAGTTCGCTCCAAATTCAGCCACTTGTAGTGAATGTGGAAAATATTGGAGTCCATTTAAAATGAGCAAGGAGTGTGCCAAGGGATGGGGAAGTGGACGTGATAGTGATGGTGCATGCAGAGGTCGAGGCCGTGGACAAGCTGACAGTGGGCCACAACAAACACCCACATCTGCTGCCTCGACCTTCCTGTCCCAATTACTAGCGGACTGCAGCAGGACAGCAGTATTGGAGCCAGAGCAGTGTGAGAAGGTTGTTGGTTGGATGGTGGATAATAGAAAATAGCAAAAAATGGGAACCGAAAACATCACATTTAATAAGACTATTAAAATGACTGACACAACAACAAAAATCAAACATATACTGGATGTAGGAAAAGCTAACCAGATAGGAAGCCGATTATAAGTCTAGAGACCACTCGTTAATATAGGCAGACTTCCTTGCTCCCTTTACGTGAAACAGTCACTAAACTGATAGACATTTATAACCAAGCAGAGGAAAGAAACAAGGTACATAGATCCAAAAGAATAATACCACCACTGCCAGTAATCTGGAAAAGGAAGGAGGAGTAAAAAAGCCGGTGCCATCCGTGTTTAATTTCTGCAGGTGGCATCGTTCCATACGGGCGACTTTATCAGCAGTTATTAGTTCATCGTGCGATTACTAAGCCTGTAGTATTTTTACAGGTTGTTACAACTTGTGCGTTATCTTCACAATAAATATGGGAAACTTTCCTGTGCTGAGATTTCCCCCGGCTGACGATGAAGTATGACCTGCTGCAATAACTTCCATTCACTCTGCCCAGATTCATGTTCCAAAGCCTTGACCCATATGTGACCGCAGCCTTAAAATGCCCATTGGACCTCATGGTTGTCCAGTGCTGAGAACATTTATTTAAGCATGGATGTTTTCAAAATAACCAACAGGAAAAACAAAATATTAAACAAATAAACTCACCTTCGGTCACCCAGTGGATAGTTTGCAGGCTGCTCTGGAGGTCTGTGCCAGCTTCAGAAGTGATATTAGTGTCATCCAGATATTAACAGGTCAACTGAAGCCTGTGATTGGCTGCCACAGTCCGGTGACTAAAGGAAGATGCTAACCAAGAAGAATCCAATGTGCTCTTCTAGTCATCCATGCCTAAAAAATGTCAGCAAACAACCCCTCTAAAGCGACCTACACTCCCCCCATGTTAAATGTAATGATACATTTCTAATATATTGTCACTGTACTGAAAGCCCTCCGCTCTGCTGCTGATCTTTACTTATTTACTATTGGTACATCATTTTCTTCTTGTCCACATTGACCACTGCAGATTCATGGGGGGGAAGCTGTGCAAAGTCTGAAGCTCGCCCTGCTGCCATTCTCTGCCCTTGGATGGAGAAACCAACATGTTTATCGGCACTGGTGCGTCTCACACCAATGGCATGGCAGGGAAGCCATGGTACCAATTTACCACAGTGATCCCAATAAAAGGGATTGGGGGACCCAATTCATGGGGAACAGCTATTTTGGGGCATGAAGACAATAGGGTACTGATGTCAGACATGGATGGAGCAGCAGGAGAGTAGAGGCCATTAGGTATAATGACTATGCATTAGAATTGTGCAGTTACATGTACTGTGTAGGAAGAGGAGTGTCACTTTAAAGCAAGTCTGTCAGCACAGAATGAGTGTTCAAACCAATTACAGGTCCCCTTGACGTAGCAAACATTTAAAAGGAGTTTGTCACCCCAAAATACATTTTAAATGGGCTATACAGTGTTGTAGGGGACTTAGTAGCTATAAAGCCCATAATAGCACTGTGCCTGCTACTAGTAGAGTACCTGAAGGAATAACTTTATGTGCATATGATGGGGCTACAGTGCACCCCTGGTGTAGCCAAGAATTCTCTGGGCTGTAAGGCCACCTCTTTGGCATATTAGGTGACTTCCATGCTTCTGACTGATCAGCACGCTTCCGACAGTGAGCACTGTCTGAATGTGACTGGCATGTGTGCATATGATGGGGCTACAGTGTACCTCTGGTGTAGCCAGGAATTCTCTGGGCTGTAAGGCCAGCTCTTTGGCATATTAGGTGACTTCCATGCTTCTGACTGATCAGCACGCTTCCCAGAGCGATCACTGTCTGAATATGACTGGCATGTGTGCATATGATGGGGCTACAGTGTACCTCTGGTGTAGCCAGGAATTCTCTGGGCTGTAAGGCCAGCTCTTTGGCATATTAGGTGACTTCCATGCTTCTGACTGATCAGCACGCTTCCCAGAGCAATCACTGTCTGAATATGACTGGCATGTGTGCATATGATGGGGCTACAGTGTACCCCTGGTGTAGCCAAGAATTCTCTGGGCTGTAAGGCCACCTCTTTGGCATATTAGGTGACTTCCATGCTTCTGACTGATCAGCACGCTTCCCAGAGCGATCACTGTCTGAATATGACTGGCATGTGTGCATATGATGGGGCTACAGTGTACCCCTGGTGTAGCCAAGAATTCTCTGGGCTGTAAGGCCACCTCTTTGGCATATTAGGTGACTTCCATGCTTCTGACCGATCAGCACGCTTCCCAGAGCGATCACTGTCTGAATGTGACTGGCATGTGTGCATATGATGGGGCTACAGTGTACCCCTGGTGTAGCCAAGAATTCTCTGGGCTGTAAGGCCAGCTCTTTGGCATATTAGGCGACTTCCATGCTTCTGACTGATCAGCACGCATCCCAGAGCAAGCACTGTCTGAATGCGACTGGCATGTGTGCATATGATGGGGCTGCAGTGTACCCCTGGTGTAGCCAAGAATTCTCTGGGCTGTAAGGCCACCTCTTTGGCATATTAGGCGACTTCCATGCTTCTGACTGATCAGCACGCTTCCCAGAGCGAGCACTGTCTGAATATGTGCCTGCTGCCAGCTGTACCCGCACAGAGTGGCCGGGCACGGTTTCCATCCTGCCCACTGATGCCGCTGGTTACACTACTACAGTGTGGTGAGCGGCTTCAGAGGAGAGAGAGTTTGGTCACTCCCCTTCCCTAAGGCTACTTTCACGCATGTATTACTTAGGCCACAAATCCTTTTTGGACATTAATTCCTTTTATCTGGTCCAGAAAAGGTAATAGATAACCAGAATGTCAGGACACAAATGTGCATGTCGCCTTATGTTACGACGTTTGCCTTACAGGGAACCTGTCATCTGATTCATGCTGAGCAAATTGTGGGCAACATGAATCAGAGTCAGGAATAGATTGCTCTGAAATACGCCATTATTCCAGAGAAAAGATACTTGAGAGATCCTGCCGGGGATCATAGCCGGAGACCAAACTAGTCCAGCGGTGATTGACAGGCCTCCCCCATATACACACGAGGGTTCCCGGACAGATTGGTAAAGCTTCTTCTCTTTGAAACGCTCAATCGTGCAGCCAGGCTCTGATTCACGCTACCCACAATTTCCCATTTATACACTATGCCGCAGAGCAGTGACAATGCACAGTTCGTGCTCCTTTAGAAGCACCTTTTAAATGCTGCTCGGCTAGATCGGTACACTGTAACCAACCAGTATACATTGCTTTCCATGCCTGCTCTCTACTCTTGTACTCAGACAAGGAAATTCTCATATAGAAACTATTGGAGTATAGTGTACCGATCTCTTCTAAAGTAGCATGTCTGGAGGAGAATTCCATAACAAATAGTTTAGTTACTCTTTAAGCTTTACTTAGAGGATTATTCAGTAAAACGTGTGCAGTCTGTAGGGAGCCAGAATGATGTGACCCTGGGAGAGAAAGGGACAATGAGTCGCATAATGGCCCTTTGTGCAATAAGTCGGTTTTGTATGAAATTACTCTGTAAGGCTACTTTCACACTAGCGTTTACCTGATCTGCGGCAGGCTGCGGACTTCCTCCGTGAAGCCCCGCCCTTGGCTGCACCTCCGCCGCTAGCTCCACCCTCTTCTGCATGCGGCCCGCATACCTATCTTTAACATTAGGTACGCAGGTCGTGCTGCAGTATGCGGATGCTGCCACATGCGTCGTTTTGACGATGCGGAAAAAAAAATGCTACAGGCAGCGTCCTACGCTGGTCGCCGCGTCAAAACGACGCATGCGGCAGCATCCACATACAGCGGCACGACCTGCGTACCTAATGTTAAAGATGGGTACGGAGGTCGCATGCGGGCCACATGCAGAAGTAGGCAGAGCTAGCGGCGGAGGTGCGACCGAGGGCGGGGATTCACGGAGGAAGTCCGCAGCCTGCCGCAGATCAGGTAAACGCTAGTGTGAAACTAGCCTAAGAGGTCACTGAAAAATGAAAACACTGCAAAAAAAAGTGCAACAAGATGTCAACTGTCAATCAAACACTTATACATATTAGTCCAAAAGACAACATTTTTGTTACAGAACACATTCAACTCAATGGTACACCACCCGAGGCCTCCTAGATGATCAAACCAGGCCACCAAATGCTCAGTTCAAAATATATCATTTATTTATAACACAAAAAAAATAATAAAACAATCCATCAATTAATATATACATGAATGAATGAATGACTGGTTCCAAAAACAGCCTATAAGGCTTGTATAATAGTAATGCACATTCATTCAATCATAAATCTAGACACAACGTGTTATATGGCGCCTAAGATATTACCAATACGGTCAGGTCTACACCTAACTGCGGCAGAATCAGGAGATCATAGTTCCCTCTATGCACAGCCTATAAGGTTTCACGCTGGTCCTGTGCGGGTGCATATAGGGAACTATGATCTCCTGATTCTGCCGCAGTTAGGTGTAGAGCTGACCGTATTGTTAATATCTTAGGCGCCATATAACACGTTGTGTCTAGATTTATGATTGAATGAATGTGCATTACTATTATACAAGCCTTATAGGCTGTTTTTGGAACCAGTCATTCATTTTGGCACACCGGCACTTTAGTAGATAAAATACTTGTTTTAGGCAAATCATGTGACATATTTGAGCTAACAATAGCCGAGGAATAAGCTATGTTGTGACTTACCTCACTATCTACTAGAAAGGGGTTATTGTTCGGATATATGCACCGCACCTGAAACCAGTTATTGGTTTGGAGGCACTTTTCACATTAGGAAATTGTATATATTAAGTGATGGATTGTTTTATTATTTTTTGTGTTATAAATAAATGATATATTTTGAACTGAGCATTTGGTGGCCTGGTTTGATCATCTAGGAGGCCTCGGTTGGTGTCAATCAAACACAAAAAATTAAACACTATTTCTGTAACACTTTATGTTCCCTAAATTTTTTAAAAATACCAGAAAACCTCATTTATATTAACACAGAGGCTCATATTTATTGCCCTAGATACTTACAATTAATAGTAATAATCTTTATTTATATAGCGCTGACATATTCCGCAGCGCTTTACATTATAGAGGGGACTTGTACAGACAATAGACGTTACAGCGTAACAGAAATCTAATAATTAGAGCACAATAAGTCGCCCCTGCTCGTGAGAGCTTACACTCTACAATGAGGAGGGGGAGATACAAAGTACAGGTGTGTATCTACAATGATGTATTTACAATGATGGTCCAGCCATCTTCAGGGGGATAGATGGAGACAGTGAATGGGCTACACACAAACATAAAATGAGTTTGATTAGTGAACATGATAGGCCGCTCTGAACAAATGTGTTTTGAGCGAGCGCCTAAAACTATGCAAGTTGTGGATGGTCCTAATATCTTGGGGTAGAGCATTCCAGAGGATTGGCGCAGCACGGGAGAAGTCTTGGAGACAGGAGTGGGAGTACGGATTAGTGCAGAGGTTAGTCGAAAGTCGTTTGCAGAGTGCAGCAGTCGGCTAGGCCGATAGACAGAAATGAGGGAGGAGATGTAAGGGGGTGCCACACTGTGGAGAGCTTTGTGGGTGAGAACAAGTACTTAGAATTGTATCCTTTAATGAATGGGCAGCCAGTGTAATGACTGGCGAAGAGCGGACGAGTCCGAGTAACGATTAGCCAGATGGACGACCCTGGCTGCTGCATTAAGGATATACTGGAGAGGGGAAAGTCGAATGAGGGGGAGGCCAATTAATAGAGCATTGCAGTAGTCCAGGCGGGAGTGGATCAGGGCGACAGTGAGAGTTTTTGTTGTCTCCATGGTGAGAAAAGGACGGATTCTAGAGATATTCTTTAGGTGTAAGCAGCACGAGCGGGCAATAGATTGTATGTGGGAGGTGAAGGAGAGTTCGGAGTCAAACATAACACCCAAACAGCGCGCCTGCTGCCGGGGTGTTATTAAGGTGCCACCCACAAAGAGGGAAACGTCAGATTTAGAGAGGTTAGTAGATGGCAGGATCAGAAGAAGTTCGGTTTTGGAGAGGTTGAGTTTCAGATAGAGAGCAGACATGATGTTGGAGACTGCAGACAGACAGTCACTGGCATTCTGTAGTACAGCGGAGGTAAGGTCAGGGATGACATGTACAACCCCTGGCAAAAATTATGGAATCACCGGCCTTGGAGGATGTTCAATCAGTTGTTTAATTTTGTAGAAAGAAAGCAGATCACAGACATGGCACAAAACTAAAGTCATTTCAAACGGCAACTTTCTGGCTTTAAGAAACACTAAAAGAAATCAAGAACAAAAAATGTGGTAGTCAGTAATGGTTACTTTTTTTAACCAAGCATAGGCGGAAAATTATGGAATCACTCAATTCTGAGGAACATCCTCCAGGGCCGGTGATTCCATAATTTTTGCCAGAGGTTGTAGAGTTGTGTGTCATCAGCATAAAGATGGTACTGAAAGCCAAATCTGCTGATGGTCTGTCCCATTGGGGCAGTGTAGAGGGAGAAGAAAAGGGGGCCAAGGACTGAGCCTTGAGGTACCCCGACAGTGAGAGGAAGAGGAGATGAAGTGGAGCCAGTGAACAGAACACTGAAGCAGCGGTCAGAAAGATAGGAGGAGAACCAGGAGAGAGCAGTGTCCTTAATGCCCAGTGACTGGAGCCTAGAGAGTAGGAGAGGGTGGTCAACAGTGTCGAAAGCTACAGAGATGTCGAGAACAATGAGCAGAGAGTGGTCACCGTTAGATTTTGCTGTCAGAAGGTCATTGGTCACTTTGATGAGTGCAGTTTCTACGTTACAGACAAGAGACAAATGGCAAGCTAGTAAGCCCAATATGGAACCTGGAAACAGTCTAAAAGGAACAAGTGGCCTCTAGGATTGGTAACCAAACTCTTCCCAAGTCAAGATGGACAGGTCCAGAAGGTGGAGATCAAGATCCCCAAGCAAAACGGAAAACTGCTTCCACTGGACACCAGACGGGGAGTGTCAAGCCTTTATACAAATGCATATAATCAGTTTACAATGCTTTGTATTATTGAAGTGTGGTGTATTGTGATAACTTATCCAACAATGTTCTCCTTGTAGTTTACTTTCTGTTTCATTGCTTACTGTGCAATTCAATCTTTACGGCTTATCAAAGCCTCCGTAGTTTCCCATCAGCCTTAATTAGTCTTGCCCCTTCTTCTCCAGCAGCCATTTTGGCCTCATGGATGCTGACATGCTGATCATCTCTCCCTGATTTTCAGCCCATCTGGTTGTTACCTCCACATAGCACAGTCGGTGAGTTATTGTTTTCCCCTTGTTAGAGCTCGCCATGTTGTATTATATAGCTACTCTGTTCTAAATATATTTTATATATGAAAGTAGCCTTTTGATATTACAGATGTTAATACTACCGCCATGTTGTGCACTTACACTGTGAATGTCTTGTACCATACATAATGCTGTGTATGTAGATATGTTGTATGCCTTGTACTGAGTACTTTCATTTTTTCTTATTGTTTTACACTGATCCTATCAATAAAAGTTGTAACGGACCCCCTGCGTCTACCTCAATGCATAGACAGGAGTTTAGCTGTCTGTCAAGTTGCTTTTCTTAAGCACAAAGTTGAGGATGCCAGAACAACTGGTGGGATAGTTTTATAGGTAGGGGCGTTACCAAATATGTGTATTTTTACAGTTTTTAGATTTTTTTTTCATTCAAATATTTATTTAGAGATAGAATAAATATTGATTTTTAATTATTATTTTAGAATAAAAAATTTTTTTTACAATTATTAAAAAAAAAAAAATTCTAACTTTTTACTTTGTCCCACTATGGGACAATCATTTTTTGCAGGCTGATCACTCCTATAGCATGCAGATGAAGCAGCATCACCACCAGAGAAGCTGTCAGCGCTGCTGCACTTACACAGGGAGACTTCCTGACATGCACTGCGCATGATCGCCAAGTTCCCTAGCTGTGGTGACCCGGATGTCGTCATGATGATATTGAGTCACCATGGTAACGATCTGGAGCCGCGTTACACCGCGGGGTCTCCGACCCAAAGGCAGAGGGGCTGTCAGCTTCCGGAATGCTGCGCTCATGCTCGATTGCAGTATTTCAGGGGTTAAAGTGTCGGGAGCGTCTGTGACTGCTCCTGCCACCTAGCGCCGGGTGTCAGCTGTCAGAATCAGCTGACACTTGTGGCGATCACTCGCACGCACCCAGTGTGCATGGCCAATTGTGATGACGTAATATTACGCACCTGGTCAGATAGGCCCAGGTCACATGGACGGAATATTACGTCAGATGCCAGAAAGGGGTTAAAAAGTATTTTGGGTTAAAAAAAATGGCTGAAGATATCCTGATTGTGCAGCACTATATTGTAAATTGTGCGGTGGCTTGCCACATCATGGGCCTAAGAGAAAAAGTCTTTGTTGCCCATAGCAACCAATCACAGCACCGCTTTAATTGTTGTAACCCGCTGTAGTAAGATGAAAGCTGCGCTGTGACGAGTCTCTACCTGCTGGATCGGGCTCACTTAGTAATTTGCGCAGTGATGTAGATGTAACGGACATGATGTCAGTTTTCTAGTACAAGTTAGAAATCATCTGATAGAGATTCAGCAGCGGTAAGTTGCCGATAGGCTGTAATTCCAGCCATGGCCAATAACGGGCCCAGGCCAGCCTCCCCCTGGACAGGATGGGAAAGGTTGGAGGAGCTGGTATTAATCATTCTGATGGTAAACGATCTTTATACAGATTTCTGAGCTATAGATGTATATTATGAGGGAAAAGCCAGGAGTAGTTACCAAGAGGGCTCGTAATAAACAGCCTTTATTTTCTACAAGTGTAAAGATCGATGTTCACAATATATTCCTATGTAACAGTGTATGTATCTTACATGTGCGTCAGGATAGGCTGGTGAATAGTAAGCCAGATTTATTGGTACTGATTTTACTACGGGGGGCGCAGTTCATCTCCGGCAGCAGAGGCTAGGTTCACCCCTGTATGTATTTTACATGTGCGTCAGGATAGGCTGGTAAATAGTGTTGAGCATTCCGATACCGCAAGTATCGGGTATCGGCCGATATTTGCTGTATCGGAATTCCGATACCGAGATCCGATACTTTTGTGGTATCGGGTATCGGTATCGAAACAACATTAATGTGTAAAATAAAGAATTAAAATAAAAAATATTGCTATACTCACCTCTCCGACGCAGCCTGGACCTCACCGAGGGAACCGGCAGCGTTGTTTGCTTAAAATGCGCGCGTTTACCGCCTTCCGCGACGTCACGGCTTCTGATTGGTCGCGTGCCGCCCATGTGGCCGCGACGCGACCAATCACAGCAAGCCGTGACGTAATTTTCAGGTCCTTCTAGGCATTCAGTATTTTAAAATTACGTTCCGGCTTTGTGATTGGTCGCGTCGCGGTCACATGGGCGACGCAACCAATCACAAGCCGTGACGTCACGGGAGGCAGGAGACGCGCGCATTTTAAAATGCGCGCGTGTCCAGCCTCCCGTGACGTCACGGCTTGTGATTGGTCGCGTCGCCATGTTGGCCGCGACGCAACCAATCACAAAGCCGGAACGTAATTTTAAAATACTGAAGGACCTGAAATTACGTCACGGCTTTCTGTGATTGGTTGCGTCGCGGCCAACATGGCGACGCGACCAATCACAAGCCGTGACGTCACGGGAGGCTGGACACGCGCGCATTTTAAAATGCGCGCGTCTCCTGCCTCCCGTGACGTCACGGCTTGTGATTGGTCGCGTCGCCCATGTGACCGCGACGCGACCAATCACAAAGCCGGAACGTAATTTTAAAATACTGAATGCCTAGAAGGACCTGAAAATTACGTCACGGCTTGCTGTGATTGGTCGCGTCGCGGCCACATGGGCGGCACGCGACCAATCAGAAGCCGTGACGTCACGGAAGGAAGGAAAAGCGCGCATTTTAAGCAAACAACGCTGCCGGTTCCCTCGGAGAGGTGAGTATAGCAATATTTTTTATTTTAATTCTTTATTTTACACATTAATATGGTTCCCAGGGCCTGATCTGTAGCATCGCTTGGAAAACTGACTGACAGTGTTTGACAAGTGTGCCCAACTTTTTACTATAGACGCTGCCTATGCAGCATCTATAGTAAAAGATAGAATGTTTAAAAATAATTTTAAAAAAATTAAAAAAATGGTTATACTCACCTGCAGACAGCTGATCTCCTCAGCGGCGTCCGTTCCTATAGATGCCGGTGTGGTTCAGGACCTTCGATGACGTCGCGGTCACGTGAGCGGTCACATGACCGGTCTCGCGACCAATCACAAGACAGCGACGTCATCGCAGGTCCTTCACCTCACACCAGCTATAGGTACCGGAGCGGCAGCATGCACCGGAGAGGCGGAAAGACTCCGGGGGGCATCGAAGGTGAGTATATGACTATTTTTTATTTTAATTCTTTTTTTTTTTTTACCAATTATATGGTGCCCAGTCCGTGGAGGAGAGTCTCCTCTCCTCCACCCTGGGTACCAACCGCACATAATCTGCTTACTTCCCGCATGGTGTGCACAGCCCCGTGCGGGAAGTATGCAGATCAATGCACTCCTATGTGTGCAGAATCCCCGCAATTCCGCATTTTTATTGAACATGTTGCTTTTTTTTCCGCGATGCGATTTTTTCGTGGAAAAAAATGCAACAGTTGCACAAAAACTGCGGAATACACTGTAAATATTAGGAGGCATATGTTAGCGTTTTTTTTGCGTTTTTATAGCGAAAAAACGCGAAAAATACTGAACGTGTGCACATGGCCTTACATTTGGAAGCCAACATACAGATAACATTCTATTATTCTTCGCTTGCTAAAAATAGTTGTCTGGTTAATTAAGATACAATGCTGTATGTATTCACAATGCCAAAAGAAAAAAAAAGTTTTTAAAAATATAAAAAAAATAAAAAATATATAAAAGTTCACATCACCCACTTTCGCCCCATTCAAAATAAAACAATTAAAAAAAAATCAAACATATACATAATTGGTATCGCCGCGTTCAGAATTGCCCGATCTATCAATAAAAAAAAAATTACCCCCAGAATGGTATCATTAAAAAAATCAGCTCAGCACACAAAAAATGAGCCTTCACCCAACCCGAGATCATGAAAAGTGGAGAAGCGACGGGTATCAGAAAATGGCGCAATTCTTTTATACTTAATAAAGATGAGTTATTTTTACTGATAAATAGGGTTGAGCGACATTTTTTTAGGATCGAGTCGGGTTTCGCGAAACCCGACTTTCTCAAAAGTCGAGTCGAGTGAAATCGGCCGATTATCGCAAAAAGTCGGGGATCGACCGAAACACAAAACCCAATGTAAGTTAATGGGAAATCAAAGTCTCTCTCTCTCCCCTCCGTGCAAAGCATAGGTTGTATTGGACTGTGGAAATCGCTACATCCCAAGCGGTAATATGGAGGTTATACCCCCTGTGACGCCGCAAAAAGCAAGCCGGAACCTATGTCATCACGCTGCCCACACTCCTCCATTGGCTGAAAAAATAGCGGGGAAAGCGTCATACGAAATGCGACTTTGGCGCGAAGATCGCCGACCGCATGACCGATCCCACAGTGGGATTGGATCGGGTTTCATGAAACTGCTGAAAATCGGCGATTTTTGAAAATGTCCGATCCGTTTCACTCAACCCTACTGATAAATGTTTGTTTTGGGTCATTTATTTTCTGTTGGTATTTTGTTTATTCTATAAAACTCCCATATACGGTAATATTCGATTCTTGAATGCACGCATCATGTTTTTGTACAATTTGTCAATAACATATATCGTTTCTCGCAGTCTGAGGAAAATATGATTTTCCTGTAATTCATTTCTCACCCTCTAGGTATAATAATGGCTTTTCCCTGTGTGGGATTTTTGCTGTTTATAAAGGTTGACAACTAGTTGGACAAGCCCTTCTCATTCCTCATGTTTGGTCCTGTTAAAATAAAAATCCTCATACAAACCTCCCATGGTGGCGCCGTTTCAGTGGTGTTGGCGCTTGTGTTCTTGGGGCTCTTTTGAGGTTTTACGTCATGTGAGCCCTGTGCCCAATCAGCGCTGACGTCACTGTCCCCACCTTCGGACAAATCAAGCATCATGAGGCAGAGAGCAGCCGCGGCCCCGGCTTCCTGCTCATGTTCAATACGTCCGAAGGAAGGAGCAGTGAAGCTGCCGCTGATCGGGTGCAGGGCTCGTGTGATGTAACAACCTCACATAAGCCCAGGACAGTGAGTCTCGACACCGCTGAAGTGGAGCCGGCCGCCAGCGGAGTGTGAGTGTTTTTATTTTAATGAGGCCAAACATGAGGAATGAGTTCACTGAGAAAAAAATTCTAAGATATAATTATATATAAAATGATCCCTTGATTAGAAGATTCACTGACAAAGGGATAAAACTAAACTTTATTAATTCTAAATGTACAAATACCCATAATTCACCCCCTGAAGGTTAGTCAGTAGGTGACTAATAGAAAAAACATGTACCCCACAGTTCAGTATATAGGGTGAGGTGACGTATACACACTCACTCTCCAAGCCTCTCATGTCTACGGGTTTCATCGTCCTCACCAAAGGCGACTCATCAGGAGACTATTTAATATTCACCTATATTCAAGCGAGACTAGAAAAAAAAAACTAATATCATGTTATCGGAAACAGTGAGAAAACCAGCCACATATTGGCAGATCCCAGACCTCAAACTATATACTTCGTAAGTTTATACACCACTCCAGTGTCAGGAATAGATAGTATGTGACAATACAGTATATACCGCTCAGGGAACACTGAACTTTCAGAGATAATCTCCATATTCATACTAAATAATGGCACAGATCTTCCAGACATTATGATTGCACACATCCCTAGTCTTTATAACGATATTGCACTCATTCCTTGACAGACCGCAGCATGGCCATTAGTTAGAAGCTGCTATTGATCTTTGCAGCAGGTAAGTTTTCCCTGAGTGGTACATATTGGGCCGTCTGAAAACGGAGTTTAGTCTAGGACAATTTGTCTGCACTACTAATTAACAAGTGTTACAATACCAAACTAGGGCAGTCCCTATAGGAGGAAAACACAAAAATTATACTGTACTGTCACATACTATCTATTCCTGACACTGAAGTGGCTTATAAACTTATGAAGTATATAGTTTGCGGTCTGGGATCTGCCAATATGTGGCTGGTTTTCTGACTGTTTCGGATAACATGATACCTGATTTTGTTTTGTTTTTTGTCTAGTCTCGCTTGAATATAGGTCAATATTAAATAGTCTCCTGATGAGTCGCCTTTGGTGAGGACGATGAAACACGTAGAAATGAGAGACTTGGTGAGTGAGTGTGTATACGTCACCTCACCCTATATACTGAACTGTGGGGTACATGTTTTTTCTATTAGCCACCTACTGACTAACCTTCAGGGGGTGAATTATGGGCATAGTTTTACATTTAGAATTAATAAAGTTTAATTTTATCCTTTTGTCAGCAAACATGAGGAATGACAAGAGACAACCCCTTTAAGAAGATTAAGTTTTGGTTAAAACTATTCCAACATTATGAACATAAAAAAGGCTTCTCCCCTATGTGACGTCTCTGATGTTTATTAACAGTTGATTTCCAAGTAAAATATTTCCCACATTAAGAAAACGAAAAAGGCTTCTCCTCTGTGTGACTGCACTGATGTCTAACAAGAAGCACTTTCCATTTAAAACATTTCCCACATTCTGAACAGGAAAAAGGCTTCTCCCCTGTGTGAGTTCTCTGGTGACCAACTAGACTCCCTTTCTGGTTAAAACATTTCCCACATTCTGAACAGGAAAAAGGCATCTCCCCTGTGTGAGATCTATGATGTCTGATAAGAACATTTTTATCTGGAAAACATTTCCCACATTCTGAACATGAAAAAGGCTTCTCTCCTGTGTGGGTTTTCTGGTGGCTAACAAGATGTGCTTTCCTGGTAAAACATTTCCCACATTCTGAACAAGAAAAAGGCTTCTCTCCTGTGTGAGATCTCTGATGTCCGATAAGAAATTTTTTATCTGTAAAACATTTCCCACATTCTGAACATGAAAAAGGCTTCTCCCCTGTGTGGGTTTTCTGGTGGCTAACAAGATGCGCTTTCCTGGTAAAACATTTCCCACATTCTGAACAAGAAAAAGGCTTCTCTCCTGTGTGAGATCTATGATGTCTGATAAGAACATTTTTAACTGCAAAACATTTCCCACATTCTGAACAAGAAAAAGGCTTCTCTCCTGTGTGGGTTTTCTGGTGGCTAACAAGATACAATTTCTGGTTAAAACATTTCCCACATTCTGAACAAGAAAAAGGCTTCTCTCCTGTGTGAGATCTATGATGTCTGATAAGAACATTTTTATCTGTAAAACATTTCCCACATTCTGAACAAGAAAAAGGCTTCTCCCCTGTGTGAGATCTATGATGTCTGATAAGAACATTTTTATCTGTAAAACATTTCCCACATTCTGAACAAGAAAAAGGCTTCTCTCCTGTGTGGGTTTTCTGGTGGCTAACAAGATTCGATTTCTGGTTAAAACATTTCCCACATTCTGAACAGGAAAAAGGCTTCTCTCCTGTGTGGGTTTTCTGGTGGCTAACAAGATGCGCTTTCTGGTTAAAACATTTCCCACATTCTGAACAGGAAAAAGGCTTCTCCCCTGTGTGAGATCTATGATGTATGATAAGAACATTTTTATCTGTAAAACATTTCCCACATTCTGAACAAGAAAAAGGCTTCTCTCCTGTGTGAGTTCTTTGGTGGGTAACAACCTTCGCTTTCCGATTAAAACATTTTCCACATTCTGAACATGAAAATGTCTTCATTGCTTTAGGAGCAGTTCGTTTTTTAATGCTTATTTTGTGATTTTGATTTTCCTTAGTAGTCGGTAATGAATCAGAAGACAGGATCTGTTCCACAGGATCAGATGACAGATCTTTGCTGTGAAGGGATGATGGTATATTTGGAGTAATGGCATTCACTTCAATTGTATCCTGTGGGATCTCAAGATTATCTGATTTAAACAATGAAGATGTCAGCTGTCCTGCTGATCTCCTGGTACAGTTATCTGCCAAGAATAAAGCCAATTATTATTTTAGAATAAAATATCCTTGAATTCTATATTTTTGACCATTTCTGCTTAAACGGTCTGTAAAAATGGCAAGTTATGAAAAATTATTGAATTATTCACAAAGACAATGACAGTTTACAGTTTACTAGACTGTGCTCAAGACACATGAAGCATCCATGCTTTTGGCATTACTATAGTGAGAAGAAATCACTTATTTTATGGCATGTGTATCTCCTGGAGCACAATCTGGGCACTGTGTTGGGTAATAACTTGGGATATTTGCAATTTTCTTTTTCCAACATTCACTGCGCGTGCTAATATCTGGAAACTGCAAGTGGAGTCAAAACAGTCACTATTCCTATAATTTATTGAGGGTTATAATTTACAAAATGGAGTCATTTTAACCCCTTCATGACCCCAGCTTTTTTTTGTTTTACGATTTTGTTTTTCGCTCTCCTCCTTCACAGAGCCATACTTTTTTTTATTTTTCCGTCAATATGGCCATGTGAGGGCTTATTTTTTTGCAGGACGCGTTGCACTTTTGAACGACATTATTGGTTTTAGCATGTCGTGTACTAGAAAACTGGAAAAAAATTCCAAGTGTGGTGAAATTGCAAAAAAGTGCAATCCCACACTTGTTTTTTGTTTGGCTTTTTTTGCTAGGTTCACTAAATGCTAAAACTGACCTGCCATTATGATTTTCCAGGTCATTATGAGTTCATAGACACCAAACATGTCTAGGTTACTTTTTATCTAAATGGTAAAAAAAAAATTCCAAATTTTGCTAAAAAAATAAATAAATAAAAAATTGCGCACTTTTCCGATAGGCAGTCCCTATAGGAGGAAAACACAAAAATTATACTGTATTGTCACATACTATCTATTCCTGACACTGAAGTGGCTTATAAACTTATGAAGTATATAGTTTGCGGTCTGGGATCTGCCAATATGTGGCTGGTTTTCTGACTGTTTCGGATAACATGATACCTGATTTTGTTTTGTTTTTTGTCTAGTCTCGCTTGAATATAGGTCAATATTAAATAGTCTCCTGATGAGTCGCCTTTGGTGAGGACGATGAAACACGTAGAAATGAGAGACTTGGTGAGTGAGTGTGTATACGTCACCTCACCCTATATACTGAACTGTGGGGTACATGTTTTTTCTATTAGCCACCTACTGACTAACCTTCAGGGGGTGAATTATGGGCATAGTTTTACATTTAGAATTAATAAAGTTTAATTTTATCCTTTTGTCAGCAAACATGAGGAATGACAAGAGACAACCCCTTTAAGAAGATTAAGTTTTGGTTAAAACTATTCCAACATTATGAACATAAAAAAGGCTTCTCCCCTATGTGACGTCTCTGATGTTTATTAACAGTTGATTTCCAAGTAAAATATTTCCCACATTAAGAAAACGAAAAAGGCTTCTCCTCTGTGTGACTGCACTGATGTCTAACAAGAAGCACTTTCCATTTAAAACATTTCCCACATTCTGAACAGGAAAAAGGCTTCTCCCCTGTGTGAGTTCTCTGGTGACCAACTAGACTCCCTTTCTGGTTAAAACATTTCCCACATTCTGAACAGGAAAAAGGCATCTCCCCTGTGTGAGATCTATGATGTCTGATAAGAACATTTTTATCTGGAAAACATTTCCCACATTCTGAACATGAAAAAGGCTTCTCTCCTGTGTGGGTTTTCTGGTGGCTAACAAGATGCGCTTTCTGGTTAAAACATTTCCCACATTCTGAACAGGAAAAAGGCTTCTCCCCTGTGTGAGATCTATGATGTCTGATAAGAACATTTTTATCTGGAAAACATTTCCCACATTCTGAACAAGAAAAAGGCTTCTCCCCTGTGTGGGTTTTCTGGTGGCTAACAAGATGTGCTTTCCTGGTAAAACATTTCCCACATTCTGAACAAGAAAAAGGCTTCTCTCCTGTGTGAGATCTCTGATGTCCGATAAGAAATTTTTTATCTGTAAAACATTTCCCACATTCTGAACATGAAAAAGGCTTCTCCCCTGTGTGGGTTTTCTGGTGGCTAACAAGATGCGCTTTCCTGGTAAAACATTTCCCACATTCTGAACAAGAAAAAGGCTTCTCTCCTGTGTGAGATCTATGATGTCTGATAAGAACATTTTTAACTGCAAAACATTTCCCACATTCTGAACAAGAAAAAGGCTTCTCTCCTGTGTGGGTTTTCTGGTGGCTAACAAGATACAATTTCTGGTTAAAACATTTCCCACATTCTGAACAAGAAAAAGGCTTCTCTCCTGTGTGAGATCTATGATGTCTGATAAGAACATTTTTATCTGTAAAACATTTCCCACATTCTGAACAAGAAAAAGGCTTCTCCCCTGTGTGAGATCTATGATGTCTGATAAGAACATTTTTATCTGTAAAACATTTCCCACATTCTGAACAAGAAAAAGGCTTCTCTCCTGTGTGGGTTTTCTGGTGGCTAACAAGATTCGATTTCTGGTTAAAACATTTCCCACATTCTGAACAGGAAAAAGGCTTCTCTCCTGTGTGGGTTTTCTGGTGGCTAACAAGATGCGCTTTCTGGTTAAAACATTTCCCACATTCTGAACAGGAAAAAGGCTTCTCCCCTGTGTGAGATCTATGATGTATGATAAGAACATTTTTATCTGTAAAACATTTCCCACATTCTGAACAAGAAAAAGGCTTCTCTCCTGTGTGAGTTCTTTGGTGGGTAACAACCTTCGCTTTCCGATTAAAACATTTTCCACATTCTGAACATGAAAATGTCTTCATTGCTTTAGGAGCAGTTCGTTTTTTAATGCTTATTTTGTGATTTTGATTTTCCTTAGTAGTCGGTAATGAATCAGAAGACAGGATCTGTTCCACAGGATCAGATGACAGATCTTTGCTGTGAAGGGATGATGGTATATTTGGAGTAATGGCATTCACTTCAATTGTATCCTGTGGGATCTCAAGATTATCTGATTTAAACAATGAAGATGTCAGCTGTCCTGCTGATCTCCTGGTACAGTTATCTGCCAAGAATAAAGCCAATTATTATTTTAGAATAAAATATCCTTGAATTCTATATTTTTGACCATTTCTGCTTAAACGGTCTGTAAAAATGGCAAGTTATGAAAAATTATTGAATTATTCACAAAGACAATGACAGTTTACAGTTTACTAGACTGTGCTCAAGACACATGAAGCATCCATGCTTTTGGCATTACTATAGTGAGAAGAAATCACTTATTTTATGGCATGTGTATCTCCTGGAGCACAATCTGGGCACTATGTGTTGGGTAATAACTTGGGATATTTGCAATTTTCTTTTTCCAACATTCACTGCGCGTGCTAATATCTGGAAACTGCAAGTGGAGTCAAAACAGTCACTATTCCTATAATTTATTGAGGGTTATAATTTACAAAATGGAGTCATTTTAACCCCTTCATGACCCCAGCTTTTTTTTGTTTTACGATTTTGTTTTTCGCTCTCCTCCTTCACAGAGCCATACTTTTTTTTATTTTTCCGTCAATATGGCCATATGAGGGCTTATTTTTTTGCAGGACGCGTTGCACTTTTGAACGACATTATTGGTTTTAGCATGTCGTGTACTAGAAAACTGGAAAAAAATTCCAAGTGTGGTGAAATTGCAAAAAAGTGCAATCCCACACTTGTTTTTTGTTTGGCTTTTTTTGCTAGGTTCACCAAATGCTAAAACTGACCTGCCATTATGATTTTCCAGGTCATTATGAGTTCATAGACACCAAACATGTCTAGGTTACTTTTTATCTAAATGGTAAAAAAAAAATTCCAAATTTTGCTAAAAAAATAAATAAAAAAAAAATTGCGCACTTTTCCGATACCTGTAGCGTCTCCAATTTTCGTGATCTAGGGTTGGGTGATGGCTTATTTTTTGTGTGCTGAGCTGACATTTTTAATTATACCATTTTGGTGCAGATTCATTCTTTTGATCGCCCATTATTGCATTTTAATGCAATGTCGCAGTGACCAAAAAAATCGTAATTCTGACGTTTCAATTTTTTTCTCGCTACGTTGTTTAGCTTTCAGGTTCATTTTTTTATTGATAGATTGGGCGATTCTGAATGCAGCGATAGGAAATATGTGTATATTTGATTTTTTTGTTTTATTTTGAAGGGGGCGAAAGGGGGTGGATTTAAAACTTTTATATTTTTCATATTTTTTTAAAACATTTTTTTTTTACTTTTGCCATGCTTCAATAGCCTCCATGGGAGGCTAGAAGCTAGCATAGCCTGATCGGCTCTGCTACATAGGAGCGATGCTCAGATTGCTCCTATGTAGTAGATTTACTGCATTGCTATGAGTGCTGAGCACAGGGTGGTGCTCACAGCAATCAGGCATCAACAACCATAGAGGTCTTCAACAGACCTCTGGTTGTCATGCCGATGCATCGCTGACCCCCGATCACGTAACGGGGGTCAGGAATGCACGCATTTTAGGCCTGACGGAAGCGCTAGTTAAATGCCGCTGTCAGCGTTTGACAGTAGCATTTAACTAGTTACTAGTGGCGGGTGGATCGTGAATCCACCCCCCCGCTATTGCGAGCACATGTCAGCTGTTTTGAACAGGCTTTGATGCGGGCTCACCGCCGGAGGCCACATCAAAGCGGGGGTTCTGACCTCGGATGTACTATCGAGGTCAGAAAGGGGTTAAAGGGAATTCATCTGCTCTGGTTTTCTGCAATTTTGTCATATTAGGAATTCTGCAAATGGTGTGTCCCATCTCCTCTGGGATCTGCTCCTGCAATGTCTGCTTTGGACACCAGAGGCGGCTTACTCGATCTGCAGGCGATGCTGATAACAGAGGTGGGGTTGGAACCAGAAGCTCTTGGCGGTGCAGGCTCTGCCCAGTCACTAAGATTAGGGCGCCTGGCATCTGTAGTACCATCTGCCAATTGGAAAGCACCAAACATTTTTTAATCAGATACATTTGTATTAACGATAAGATTTACAACAGATCACATGTTCATGCTCATTTTATGTTTTACAGTAAATTAACACCCATGGAGGCCATATCAGGAGCAAACAATAATTCGTCCATAGTTGACAATATCAAACAGAGTTCCAGTTTACCATAAATTGTACTATATACTGGTAGAACATTAATCTTATCCAACCACGGCTGCCATAATTTATGGAAGAAATCCAGCTCGTCCCTCCTGGTGTAAATGCTTTTCTCAAGCTCAGTTATGTGGTTCGTTTGAGCAATGAATTCACGTCTGGACGGAGGATCATCTCTAACCCAATATTTTGCAATCAGTTTCCTTGCAGCATACTATAATCTTGCAATTACAATTTTAGTCGTATTGTCAGTTAATATTTACCCTAATATACATATCAACGGATCCCTAGGAATAACGCACCCATACACCACTCCAATGCAGTTCAACACTTCAATCCAATAGGAGGACAATCTGGGACAATGCTAAAGCATATGCAATATGTCCGCCTGAGATTGCGAACTCCTTGGGCAATCAGAGTTGGACTTCGAAAGCACCACACCTTACTAAAGCTTGAAACATATTGCCGGAAGCTGCCAGATACAGCCTTGATCTCCTCTGGTTCAGTCCTCTGTGCTCAGCTCCTGGCTTGTGTATTTGTTTTCTGCTGTGACCCCAGCCTGTTTACTGACTACTCTTATGTCTCCTGAGTTAGTATTTTCTCTGGCCTCTTGGTTCTGACACGGCTCTCTGTCTTTTCTTCTTCCCATCTTAGGGTATGTTTCCACGGTAAGGAAACGCTGCTTGTTTGACGCTGCGCAGAGCTGCAGCGTCAAACAAGCAGCGTCCAGATGTTCCAGCATAGTGGAGGGGATTTGATGAAATCCCGTCTCCACTATGCGTGGAAACCCGCACGTGGCGGCCCTGCGACTACGGACATACTGCGCGTCTTTTCAGATCACAGCATGTCTGTACACCTTGCGGGGACGCAGCGTCCCCGCAAGGCATATCACAGGGCCCTATGGGAGAGCGCGATCATCCCGGATGTGAAGAGTTAACACATCCGGCATGATCGCGTCCCAGAAAGGGGGCGGGGCTTAGCGCCGAGCGGCTTCGCCGCTGCGGCGATACCGCCGGCCATCCTGACAGTGGAAACATACCCTTACTCCACAGAACAGTAGGTAACTGTGCTTCAAGCCTAGCGGTCTCTGTGTAAGTCCAAATCCGTGTAGAGGGGTTAAAGAAGTTAAAGGGTAATGGGCAAAACTGTGAATATAGACAATAACACATCTACTGAAATGATCAAGCTGAACAGTCATCCTCAGGAAAAAAAAATGAGTAGTGGTGAAACTTCTCTGGAGTAATTGGAGTATGGGACTTGGTGGCTCTAAGCAATATAAACTATCGTAAGGACCAATATTTTCTGTCAGATAAATGTCAAGAAGAAATATTAGAAATTTAAATAGAACTTTTTATAATAGTGCAGAGCTGAGGGATCTGAAATTTACATCTCAGGCATTTGATAATTGAAACCTTTTTTTAAACACTACCAGGGAGATACAGACTCAGTTAGTGAGGCAGGCCGATCCCACCACATTCAGACTATCATACGGAATGAACATGTAAGAAAACTTTTAAAAAAGTTACATCCTCAACAACAACATATGTATGAGGGGAGAACTCCAACACTAAACCGGTGTTGCACTAATTTATGGTGGACCATTGGAGTCCTGACCACAAGAGTATAGAAACTAACATAGCTCCCCATTTCAGGAGAGATTGTGCAGTAATCTGAATTTCTTAAGATCAAAAACAATGGAATTTATGAGGTGGAGTGAATCCATGAAACCAGGGCTGGAGCCAACACATCTCCTGCCGGCGGGAATAAATGTACAGTGAGTACAGAAAGTATTCAGACCCCTTTACATTTTTCACTCTTTGTTTCATTGCAGCCATTTGATAAATTTAAAAAAGTTCATTTTTCTCTCATTAAATGTGCACGCTGCACCCCATCTTGACTGAAAAAAATCAGAAACGTAGACATTTTTGCAAATTTAATAATTGATTGCAGTTTAAGCAGGGAAAGGTGCCTTTTTTCAGGTTGCAAAGAAAAAGTTGGGAGGAGGGTGCGCGGGAGGGACCAATGTCTGCACGGACCAACGTGTCCCGTATGTTGTGTGCTCGACGGAAACATGGAAGGAAAGGATTTTTAAATTCTGTAAAATATTTTTCGCATATATGACGTACACTCACTGGCCACTTTATTAGGTACACCTGTCCAACTTCTTGTTAACACTTAATTTCTAATCAGCCAATCACATGGCGGCAACTCAGTGCATTTAGGCATGTAGACATGGTCAAGACAATCTCCTGCAGTTCAAACCGAGCATCAGTATGGGGAAGAAAGGTGATCTGAGCGCCTTTGAACGTGGCATGGTTGTTGGTGCCAGAAGGGCTGGGCTGAGTACTTCAGAAACTGCTGATCTACTGGGATTTTCACGCACAACCATCTCTAGGGTTTACAGAGAATGGCCCGAAAAAGAAAAAAAATCCAGTGAGCGGCAGTTCTGTGGGCGGAAATGCCTTGTTGATGCCAGAGGTCAGAGGAGAATGGGCAGACTGGTTCGAGCTGATAGAAAGGCAACAGTGACTCAAATCGCCACCCGTTACAACCAAGGTAGGCCTAAGAGCATCTCTGAACGCACAGTGCGTCGAACTTTGAGGCAGATGGGCTACAGCAGCAGAAGACCACACCGGGTACCACTCCTTTCAGCTAAGAACAGGAAACTGAGGCTACAATTTGCACAAGCTCATCGAAATTGGACAGTAGAAGATTGGAAAAACGTTGCTTGGTCTGATGAGTCTCGATTTCTGCTGCGACATTCGGATGGTAGGGTCAGAATTTGGCGTAAACAACATGAAAGCATGGATCCATCCTGCCTTGTATGGAGCATCTTTGGGATGTGCAGCCGACAAATCTGCGGCAACTGTGTGATGCCATCATGTCAATATGGACCAAAATCTCTGAGGAATGCTTCCAGCACCTTGTTGAATCTATGCCACGAAGAATTGAGGCAGTTCTGAAGGCAAAAGGGGGTCCAACCCGTTACTAGCATGGTGTACCTAATAAAGTGGCCGGTGAGTGTATATTTTGTTATAATGTTTGGAGTGTCATTTCTGGTTTCTACCAGTCTACCATACGTGACCAGATATATTTCCTTGTATATACTTTATTTTATTTAATTTCTGTTTTCGGATTATGTCTCTGCACTTTATTTTGTTTATTTGTAGAGCACACTGATGAAGGTCCTTGGTAGACCGAAACGTTTGAATACTGTATGTATATAATAAATATTTTTTGCATCAGACCCATACGAGTGTGCCAAGTATATCCTATACTACACTTCAAGGTCTGGGCACCTACTTCTTCAGCACCTCCACCCTCGGGCTGTGCTTATCATCTACTTTACCGCATTATGAGTTCATAGGCATCAAACATGTCTAGGTTCTTTTTCATCTATGTGGTGAAAAAAACAAACAAACAAAAAAAAAAACTTTGTTAAAAAAAAAAGAAGAAAATTTCCGCCATTTTCCAATACCCGTAGTGTCTCATTTTTCGCGATATCGGGTCAGGTGAGGGCTTATTTTTGGTGCGCCGAGCTGTCGTTTTTTAATGACATCATGTTGGTGCAGATACAATCTTTTGATCGCCCATTATTGCATTTTAATGCAATGTCGCGGCGACCAAAACAAGTAATTCTGGCAATTTTACTTTTTTCTCGCTATTCCGTTTAGCAATCAGGTTAATCCTTCTTTTTTTATTGATAGATCGGGCGATTCTCAATGCGGCGATATCAAATATGTGAATGTTTGATTTTATTTTTATTGTTTTATTTTGAATGGGGCGTAAGGGGGGTGATTTGAATTTTTATATTTTTTATTTTTAAAAACTTTTTTGTTTTACTTTTGGCATGCATCAATAGTCTTCATAAGAGACTAGAAGCTGCCACAACCCGATCGGCTCTGCTACATAGAGGCGATGTTCAATTGGCCTGTATATAAGCAGATTTACTCACTTGCTATGAGCGCCGACCACTGGGTTGCGCTCACAGGAAGCCAGCACTGAGAACCATAGAGGTCTCCAGGAGACCTCAGGTTGTCATGCCAACACATCGGTGACCCACGATCATGTGACGGGGGTCACCGGTGTGCGCATTTCCTTCGTGATTGCCATAAGTGAAATTTAAATGCCGCTTCAGAGTTTGACAGCGGCATATAACTGGTTAATAGCCGTGGGTGGATCTCTATTCCACCCGCGGCTATTGCGGGCACATGTCAGCTGTTCAAAACAGCTGACGTGTCCCTGGAAAGATGTGAGCTCACCGCCGGAGTCCACATCAAAGGGAGGGAGTCCGACTTCAGCGTACTATTACTCCCGATGTCGGTAAGGGGTTAAACTGATAGGACTTGATTTGGAAAGAGACACACCTGTCTATATAAGACCTCACAGCTCACAGTGGAAGTCAGACCAAATGAGAATCATGAGGTTAAAGAAACTGGCCAAGGAGCTCAGAGACAGAATTGTGGCAAGGTACAGATCTGGCCAAGGTTAAACAGAATTTCTGCAGTACTCAAGGTTCCTAAGAGCACAGTGGCCTCCATAATCCTTAAATGGAAGAAGTTTGGGACCAACAGAAGTCTTCCTAGACCTGGCCGTCCAGCCAAACTGAGCAATTGTGGGAGAAGAGCCTTGGTGAGAGAGGTAAAGAAGAACCCCAAGATCACTGTGGCCGAGCTCCAGAGATGAAGTAGGGAGATGGGAGAAAGTTCCACAAAGTCAACTATCACTGCAGCCCTCCACCAGTCGGGCCTTTATGGCAGAGTAGCCCGATGAAAGCCTCTCCTCAGTGCAAGACATATGAAAGCCCACATAGAGTTTGCTAAAAAACACATGAAGGACTCCCAGTCTATGAGAAATAAGATTCTCTGCTCTGATGAGATGAAGATAAACCTTTTTGGTGATAATTCTAAGCGGTATGTGTGGAGAAAACTAGGCACTGCTCATCACCTGCCCAATACAATCCCTACAGTGAAACATGGTGGTGGCAGCATCATGCTATGGGGGTGTTTTTCAGCTGCAGGGACAGTACAACTAGTTGTCATTGAAGGAAACATGAATGCGGCCAAGTACAGAGATATCCTGGATGAAAACCTCTTCCAGAGTGCTCTCGACCTCAGACTTGGCCGAAGGTTCACCTTCCAACAAGACAATGACCCTAAGCACACAGCTAAAATAACAGAGGAGTGGCTTCAGAACACCTCTGTGACCATTCTTGACTGGCCCAGCCAGAGCCCTGACCTAAACCCAACTGAGCATCTATGGAGAGACCTGAAAATGGCTGTCCACCAACATTCACCATCCAACCTGACGGAACTGGAGAGATCTGCAAGGAAGAATGGCAGAGGATCCCCAAATCCAGGGGTAAAAAACTTGTTGCATCATTCCCAAGAAGTCTCATGGCTGTACTAGCTCTAAAGGCTTAAGGCCGGCGTCACACTAGCGAGTTTTACGGACGTATGAGCGCATAAACTACGTCCGTAAAATACGCATTGCACACGGCCCAATGAATCTCTGTGGCGCATCTCCTATCTGCCGTATATTACGCATCCATAATATACGGTCTTGTACGGCCGTAGAAAATCGCAGCATGCTGCGTTTGTCACCGTATTGCGCAAAAAAATCGCTAATGAGAGTCTATAGGGGCGAGAAAAATACGGATTCCACACGGACCAGCAGTGTGACCTGTGAGAAATACGCACTGGTGTTAGAGAGAAAAGTCGGTAATTCAATTTCCGGCTTTTCATTTCTCCTTCATAAACCCGACAGGATATGAGACATGATTACATACAGTAAACCATCTCATATCCCTTTTTTTTTTTTGCATATTCCACACTACTAATGTTAGTAGTGTGTATGTGCAAAATTTGGGCACTGTAGCTTGTAAAATAAAGGGTTAAATGGCGGAAAAAATTGGCGTGGGCTCCAGCGCAATTTTCTCCGCCAGAGTGGTAAAGCCAGTGACTGAGGGCAGATATTAATAGCCTAGAGAGGGTCCATGGTTATTGGCCCCCCTGGCTAAAAACATCTGCCCCCAGCCACCCCAGAAAAGGCACATCTGGAAGATGCACCTATTCTGACACTTGGCCTCTCTCTTCCCATTTCTGTGTAGCGGTGTTATATGGGGTAATGAAGGGTTAATGTCACCTTGCTATTGTAAGGTGACATTAAGCCAGATTAATAATGGAGAGGCGTCAATTATGACACCTATCCATTATTAATCCAATAGTACGAAATGGTTAATAAAACACACACACATTATTTAAAAGTATTTTAATGAAATAAAGACACAGGGTGTTTTAATATTTTATTATACTGGTAATCCACCTGAAGACCCTTGTTCTGTAACAAAGGAAAAATAAAAAAACAACAATATCTCATACCTTCTGTCGCTCAGGTCAAGTCCCACGAAGTAAATCCATCTGAAGGGGTTAAATCATTTTACAGCCTGGAGCTCTGCTAAAGCAGTGCTCGTGCCTGTAAAACCCCCGGGAATGAATGGATTGCAGGGGAATGACCTGTAGTTACCTTGAGTTGCGGTGAGGCGCCCTCTGCTGGATGTCCTCATATGAACTCGAGCGTGGGAACTTTTACCAGGCTCCAGTTCATGAGGACATCCAGCAGAGGGCGCCTCACCGCAACTCAAGGTAACTACAGGTCACCCTGCATTCCATTCATTCCCCGTATGTAAACCATGTCTCATATCCTGTTGGGTTTGGGAAGGAGAAAGAAAAAGCCGGCAATTGAATTACCGGCTTTTCACATATCTCGCGCTGAATTAAATATAACTACAGTATATATATATATATATATATGTGTGTCTCAATGACATATTATATATATATATATATATACACTGTATATATATATATATATATATATATATATATATATATATATATATATATATATAGATAGATAGATAGATAGATCGAGAGAGAGAGACTGTATATATGTTTTACCGAACATTTGAGCACATAAATCCATTAGATGTCGGTTTTGCAAGCCTGCGAGAAAATATCGCAGTACGAAAGCCATACAGATTACATACGGAGGATGCCAATGCGCAAAATACGCTGACACACCCTGCCTACGGATGACATACGGATCACTATTTTGGGAACATTTCTGCGTATTACAGCCGTAATAAACGGACCGTACTTACACATGCTGAGTGTGATGCCGGCCTAATACTGAGCAAAGGGTCTGAATACTTATGACCATGTGATATTTCAGTTTTTCTTTTTAACCCCTTAATCCCGTATGACGTACTATCCCGTCAAGGTGACCTGGGACTTAATTCCCGGTGACGGGATAGTACGTCATACGCGATCGGCCGCGCTCACGGGGGGAGCGCGGCCGATCGCGGCCGGGTGTCAGCTGCCTATCGCAGCTGACATCCGGCACTATGTGCCAGGAGCGGTCACGGACCACCCCCGGCACATTAACCCCCGGCACACCGCGATCAAACATGATCGCAGTGTACCGGCGGTATAAGGAAGCATCGCGCAGGGAGGGGGCTCCCTGCGGGCTTCCCTGAGACCCCCGGAGCAACGCGATGTGATCACGTTGCTCTGAGGGTCTCCTACCTTCTTCCTCCCTGCAGGTCCCGGATCCAAGATGGCCGCGGCATCCGGGTCCTGCAGGGAGAAAGGTGGCTTACCGAGTGCCTGCTCAGAGCAGACGCTGGTAAGCCTGCACCGATGTAAGTGAGATCGGTGATCTGATAAAGTGCAGTGCACACTATCAGATCATCGATCTGTGATGTCCCCCCCTGGGACAAAGTAAAAAAGTAAAAAAAAAATTTTTCCACATGTGTAAAAAAAAAAAAAAAAATCCTAAATAAATAATAAAAAAATATATATATATTATTCCCATAAATACATTTCTTTATCTAAATTAAAAAAACAAAACAATAAAAGTACACATATTTAGTATCGCCGCGTCCGTAACGGCCCGACCTATAAAACTGCCCACTAGTTAACCCCTTCAGTAAACACCGTAAGAGAAAAAAAAAAAAAACGAGGCAAAAAACAACGCTTTATTACCATACCGCCGAACAAAAAGAGGAATAACACGCGATCAAAAAGACTGATATAAATAATCATGGTACCGCTGAAAACGTCATCTTGTCCCGCAAAAAACGAGCCGCCATATAGCATCATCAGCAAAAAAATAAAAAAGTTATAGTCCTGAGAATAAAGCGATACCAAAATAATTATTTTTTCTAAAAAATAGTTTTTATCGTATAAAAGCGCCAAAACATAAAAAAATGATATAAATGAGGTATCGCTGTAATCGTACTGACCCGTCGAATAAAACTGCTTTATCAATTTTACCAAACGCGGAACGGTATAAACGCCTCTCCCAAAAGAAATTCATGAATAGCAGGTTTTTGGTCATTCTGCCTCACAAAAATCGGAATAAAAAGTGATCAAAAATGGTCACGTGTCCGAAAATGTTACCAATAAAAACGTCAACTCGTCCCGCAAAAAACAAGACCTCACATGACTCTGTGGAGCAAAATGTGGAAAAATTATAGGTCTCAAAATGTGGAGACGCAAAAACTTTTTTGCTATAAAAAGCGTCGCTGGTTTCACACTTGCGTTTTTGTCTGCAGCGTTTTTTGCACAAAAAAATGCATGCGTTTTTTCCCTATATTTAACATTGAAAACGCATGCGTTTTTTTGTACGCGTTTGGTCGCGTTTTCAAACGCATGCGGTTTTTTTCTGCATGCGTTCATTTTCAGAAATACAGCCTGCAGTATTTTCTTGCGTTTTTAAGCACATGCGTTTGCGTTAAAAACGCATGCGTTTTTATCGAAAAAAAACAGAAAACACACTGAAAAGCCACCTACCACCATCAAGGTGATAAAGGGATCCAAACCCTAACCCTAACTCTACCCCTAACCTCACCCCTAACCGTTTAATGAACATTTTCTGACAGTCATAGTGCCACGTATTTCAGTGCCACGTATTTCAGTGCCACGTATTTCAGTGCCACGTATTTCAGTGCCACGTATCACGTATTTCAGTGCCACGTGTTTCAGTGCCACGTGTTTCAGTGCCACGTATTTAAGTGTCACGTATTTCAGTGCCACGTATCACATATTTCAGTGCCACATATTTTAGTGCCACGTATTTAAGTACCACGTATTTCAGTGCCACGTATTTCAGTGCCACATATTTCAGTGCCACATATCACGTATTTCAGTGCCACGTGTTTCAGTGCCACGTATTTCAGTGCCACGTATTTCAGTGCCACATATTTCAGTGCCACGTATCACGTATTTCAGTGCCACGTGTTTTAGTGCCACGTGTTTCAGTGCCACGTATTTCAGTGCCACGTATTTCAGTGCCACGTATTTCAGTGCCACGTATCACGTATTTCAGTGCCACGTATTTCAGTGCCACGTATTTCAGTGCCACGTATTTCAGTGCCACGTATTTCAGTGCCACGTGCCACGTAGTTCAGTGCCACGTATTTCAGTGCCACGTATTTCAGTGCCACGTATTTCAGTGCCACGTATCACGTATTTCAGTGCCACGTATTTCAGTGCCATGTATTTCAGTGCCACGTATTTCAGTGCCATGTATTTCAGTGCCACGTATTTCAGTGCCACGTATTTCAGTGCCACGTATTTCAGTCACGTTTAGGGTTAGGGGTAGGGTTAGGGCTAGGGTTGGAGGTAAAGTTAGGGTTAGGGTTGGGGCTAAAGTTAGGGTTGGGGCTAAAGTTAGGGTTTGGATTACATTTACGGTTTGGATTAGGGTTGGGATTAGAATTATGGGTGTGTCAGGGCTAGGGGTGTGGTTAGGGTTACCGTTGGGATTAGGGCTAGGGGTCTGTTTGGATTAGGGTTTCAGGTAGAATTGGGAAGTTTCCACTGTCCAGGCACATCAGGGGCTCTCCAAACGGGACATGGCGTCCAATCTCAATTCCAGCCAATTCTGCGTTGAAAAAGTAAAACAGTGCTCCTTCCCTTCCGAGCTCTCCCGTGCGCCCAAAAAGGGGTTTACCCCAACATATGGGTTATCAGCGTACTCGGGACAAATTGAACAACAACTTCTGGGGTCCAAGTTCTCTTGTTATCCTTGGGAAAATAAAAATTTGGGGGGCTAAAAATCATTTTTGTGGGAAAAAAAAAATGTTTTATTTTCACGGCTCTGCGTTATAAACTGTAGTGAAACACTTGGGGGTTCAAAGTTCTCACAACACATCTAGATAAGTTCCTTGGGAGGTCTAGTTTCCAATATGGGGTCACTTGTGGGGGGTTTGTACTGTTTGGGTACATCAGGGGCTCTGCAAATGCAACGTGATGCCTGCAGACCAATCCATTTAAGGCTGCATTCCAAATGGCGCTCCTTCCCTTCCGAGCTCTGTCATGCGCCCAAACAGTGGTTCCCCCCCACATATGGGGTATCAGCGTACTCAGGACAAATTGGACAACAACTTTTGGGGTCTAATTTATCCTGATACCCTTGTGAAAATACAAAACTGGGGGCTGAAAAATCATTTTTGTGAAAAAAAAAAAAGAATTTTTATTTTCACGGCTTTGCGCTATACACTTTAGTGAAACACTTAGGGGTTCAAAGTTCTCAAAACACATCTAGATAAGTTCCTTGGGAAGTCTAGTTTCCAATATGGGGTCACTTGTGGGGGGTTTGTACTGTTTGGGTACATCAGGGGCTCTGTAAATGCAACGTGACGGCTGCTGACCAATCCATTTAAGTCTGCATTCCAAATGGCGCTCCTTCCCTTTCGAGCTCTGTCATGCGCCCAAACAGTGGTTCCCCCCCACATATGGGGTATCAGCGTACTCAGGACAAATTGGAAAACAAATTTTGGGGTCCAATTTATTCTGTTACCCTTGTAAAAATACAAAGCTGGGGGCTAAAAAATCATTTTTGAGAAAAAAAATATATATATTTTCACGGCTCTGCGTTATAATCTGTAGTGAAACACTTGGGGGTTCAAAGCTCTCAAAACACATCTAGATAAGTTCCTTAGGGGGTCTACTTTCCAAAATGGTGTCACTTGTGGGGGGTTTCAATGTTTAGGCACATCAGGGGCTCTCCAAACACAACATGGCGTCCCATCTCAATTCCAGTCAATTTTGCATTGAAAAGTCAAATGGCGCTCCTTCCCTTCCAAGCTCTGCCATGCGCCCAAACAATGGTTTACACCCACATATGGGGTATCAGCGTACTCAGGACAAATTGCACAACATTTTTTGGGGTCCAATTTCTTCTCTTACCCTTGGGAAAATAAAAAATTGGGGGCGAAAAGATCATTTTTGTGAAAAAATATGATTTTTTATTTTTACGGCTCTGCATTATAAACTTCTGTGAAGCACTTGGTGGGTCAAAGTGCTCACCACACATCTAGATAAGTTCCTTAGGGGGTCTACTTTCCAAAATGGTGTCAATTGTAGGGGGTTTCAGTGTTTAGGCACATCAGGGGCTCTCCAAACGCAACATGGCGTCTCATCTCAATTCCAGTCAATTTTGCATTGAAAAGTCAAATGGCGCTCCTTCCCTTCCAAGCTCTGCTATGTGCCCAAACAATGGTTTACACCCACATATGGGGTATCAGCGTACTCAGGACAAATTGCACAACATTTTTTGGGGTCCAATTTCTTCTCTTACCCTTGGGAAAATAAAAAATTGGGGGCGAAAAGATCATTTTTGTGAAAAAATATGATTTTTTATTTTTACGGCTCTGCATTATAAACTTCTGTGAAGCACTTGGTGGGTCAAAGTGCTCACCACACATCTAGATAAGTTCCTTAGGGGGTCTACTTTCCAAAATGGTGTCAATTGTAGGGGGGTCAGTGTTTAGGCACATCAGGGGCTCTCCAAACGCAACATGGCGTCTCATCTCAATTCCAGTCAATTTTGCATTGAAAAGTCAAATGGCGCTCCTTCCCTTCCAAGCTCTGCTATGTGCCCAAACAATGGTTTACACCCATATATGGGGTATCAGCGTACTCAGGACAAATTGCACAACATTTTTTGGGGTCCAATTTCTTCTCTTACCCTTGGGAAAATAAAAAATTGGGGGCGAAAAGATAATTTTTGTGAAAAAATATGATTTTTTATTTTTACGACTCTGCATTATAAACTTCTGTGAAGCACTTGGTGGGTCAAAGTGCTCACCACACATCTAGATAAGTTCATTAGGGGGTCTACTTTCCAAAATGGTGTCACTTGTAGGGGGTTTCAATGTTTAGGCACATCAGGGGCTCTCCAAACGCAACATGGCGTCCCATCTCAATTCCAGTCAATTTTGCATTGAAAAGTCAAATGGCGCTCCATTCATTCCGAGCTCTGCCATGCGCCCAAACAGTGGTTTACCCCCACATATGGGGTATCAGCGTACTCAGGACAAATTGTACAACAACTTTGGGGGTCCATTTTCTCCTGTTACCCTTGGTAAAATAAAACAAATTGGAGCTGAAATAAATTTTGTGTGAAAAAAAGTTAAATGTTCATTTTTATTTAAACATTCCAAAAATTCCTGTGAAACATCTGAAGGGTTAATAAACTTCTTGAATGTGGTTTTGAGCACCTTGAGGGGTGCAGTTTTTAGAATGGTGTCACACTTGGGTATTTTCTATCATATAGACCCCTCAAAATGACTTCAAATGAGATGTGGTCCCTAAAAAAAATGGTGTTGTAAAAATGAGAAATTGCTGGTCAACTTTTAACCCTTATAACTCCGTCACAAAAAAAAATTTTGGTTCCAAAATTGTACTGATGTAAAGTAGACATGTGGGAAATGTTACTTATTAAGTATTTTGTGTGACATATGTCTGTGATTTAAGGGCATAAAAATTCAAAGTTGGAAAATTGCGAAATTTTCAAAATTTTCGCCAAATTTCCATTTTTTTCACAAATAAACGCAAGTTATATCGAATAAATTTTACCACTAACATGAAGTACAATATGTCACGAGAAAACAATGTCAGAATCGCCAAGATCCGTCAAAGCGTTCCAGAGTTATAGCCTCATAAAGGGACAGTGGTCAGAATTGTAAAAATTGGCCCGGTCATTAACGTGCAAACCACCCTCGGGGCTTAAGGGGTTAATAAATTTGCAAAAATTACTACATTTTTGTTTTTTTTCAGTCAAGATGGGGTGCAGAGTGCACATTAATGAGAAAAAAAATTAACTTTTTTTGAATTTCCAAATGGCTGCAATGAAACAATGAAGAATGTAAAGTCTTCTTCTGAATACTTTCCGTACCCAATGTATATTACAGCCATCAGCCACGCACAGCTCAGAGATACATCATGGCACCGGTGTGATGGGTTTATGTAGATTATCACAATCCTCCTTGAAGTTAGTCGGTTTTAATACAAATTGAAAAGTCAGGATAAAGGGAAACTCTGTTATAGTCCAGAAATTCACACTTGGCCTCACTGCACATTTACTGTTGTCGATCATAAAAGTGAAGTTTGGCCAGAAAGACTGGACCTGGTCTTGTAAATCTAAAAACGACCCAAGCGATCCATAATAGGATGAACAGCCAGAGACATAATATTAGGAAAGGTGTAATCTGTCTGTTTAGGCATTTCGTTTGAGAATATAAACGAGATCCCACCAGTTTAACCCCTTAGTCACAGGGCCAAATTGGTACTTAATGACCGAGCCAATTTTTACAATTCTGACCACTGTCCCTTTATGAGGTTATAACTCTGGAACGCTTTAACGGATCCCGCTGATTCTGACTTTGTTTTTTGGAGACATATTGTACTTCATGATAGTGGTAACATTTCTTCGATATTACTTGCGATTATTTATGAAAAAGACGGAAATTTGGCGAAAATTTTTAAAATTTTGCAATTTTCAAACTTTGAATTTTTATGCACTTAAATCAGAGAGATATGTCACACAAAATAGTTAATAAATAACATTTCCCACGTGTCTACTTTACATCAGCACAATTTTGGAAACAATTTTTTTTTAGTTAGGAAGTTAAAAGGGTTAAAAGTTGACCAGCGATTTCTCATTTTTACAACAAAATTTACAAAACAATTTTTTTTAGGGACCACCTCACATTAAGGCTATGTTCACACGATCCTTTTTTTGATCCTTTTTTTGATCCTTTTTTTTTCAGGTCCTGATTTGGAAAACCCGCAGTGCAAAACTGCACTGCTGATTTTCCTGCAGTTTCTTCTGCAGATTCCTCTGCGGGTTTTCAACAGCACTTTCCTATTGGTGCCTGTTGAAAACAGGAGCTGAATCCGCAGAAAGAAGTGACATGGTACTTCTTTTTTTCTGCAGGCAAATTCTTCGCGGATTTGCCTGAGAAAAAAAGGATAGTGGGCACAGCGGTTTTTGTTTTCCATAGAGTAACATTGGACTGTACCCTGCATGGAAAAAGGACCTGAAAAAAAAAGGATCAAAAAAAGGATCGTGTGAACATGGCCTTAAAGTCACTTTGAGGGGCGTACGTGACAGAAAATACCCAAACTTGACACCATTCTAAAAACTGCACCCCTCAAGGTCCTCAAAACCACATTCAAGAAGTTTATTAACCCTTTAAGTGCTACACAGCAACTGAAACAATGTGGAAGGAAAAAATTAACATTTAACTTTTTTTGCAAACATTTTACTTCAGAACCATTTTTTTAAATTTTCACAAGGCTAAAAAGAGAAAATGAACCATAAAATTTGTTGTGCAATTTCTCCTGAATTTGCCGATACCCCATATGTGGGGGTAAACCACTGTTTAGGCGCACCGCACAGCTTGGAAGAGAAGGAGCGCCGTTTGAATTTTTCAACGCAGAATTGGCTGGAATTGAGATGGGACGCCATGTCGCGTTTGGAGAGCCCCTGATGTGCCTAAACAGTGGAAACCCCCCACAAGTGACACCATTTTGGAAACTAGACCCTTAAAGGAACTTATCTAGATGTGTGATGAGCACTTTGAACCACCAAGTGCTTCACAGAAATTTATAACGTAGAGCCGTGAAAATAAAAAAAAACATTTTTTCTACAAAAATGATCTTTTCACCCCCAAATTTTTATTTTCACAAGGGTATCAGGAGAAATTAGACCCCAAAAGTTGTTGTGCAATTTCTCCTGAGTACGCCGATACCCCATATGTGGGGGTAAATCGCTGTTTGGGCACATCGCAGAGCTCGGAAGAGAAGGAGCGCCATTTGACTTGACAATGCAGAATTGGCTGTAATTGAGATGGGACGTCATGTTGCGTTTGCAGAGCCCCTGATGTGCCTAAACAGTAGATACCCCCCACAAGTGACACCATTTTGGAAACTAGACCCCCAAGGAATTTATCTAGATGTGTGGTGAGCACTTTGAACCCCCAAGAGCTTCACAGAAATTTATAACGTAGAGCCGTGAAAATAAAAAAATCCTTTTTTTCCCCAAAAATGATTTTTTAGCTCACAATTTTTTATTTTCTCAAGGGTAACAGGAGAAATTGGACCCCAAAATTTATTGTGCAATTTATCCTGAGTATGCCGATACCTCATATGTGGGGGGGACCACTGTTTGGGCACATGCAAAATGCAGACTTTGATGGAATGGTCTGCGGGTGTCACATTGGGTTTGCAGAGGCCCTGATGCACCTAAACAGTAGAAACCCCCCACAAGTGACCCCATTTTGGAAACTAGACCCCCCCAAGGCAGGGCCGCCATCAGGGCATCACTGCCCTGACTAGCGTATGGGGCCCGGTGGGCAGAGGGGGCCCGCATCGGGCCCCGTCTCATTTGCTCACAGGGCCCCTACCGGCAAGCTAAACCGGGCCCTTAGCGGCGCTGCGGCAACACTATTGACATGCGGGTCTGCGCCCGAACGTCAATAGTTAACAGCCGCCAGCCAATCGGAGGCTGGCAGCTGACGTCAGCCGCAGGCGCACGTTGCCGGCATCTGACGTCAGTGTCAGTTGCCGGCAAGTGCGAGCTTCAGCTGAGTGGAGGGGCTTCGCCTTCGCCGCAGGAGCGAGGTCAGGTAAGAACTTTTTTTTATTATTATTATTGAGAGCAGCGAGCCGGGGAGCCCAGGGCTGAATGCTAGACACACTGGGGGCTGAATGCTGGACACACTGGGGGCTGAATGATGGAGCACTTGTACAAGCTCATCAAAATTGGACAGTAGAAGATTGGAAAAACGTTGCTTGGTCTGATGAGTCTCGATTTCTGCTGCGACATTCGGATGGTAGGGTCAGAATTTGGCGTAAACAACATGAAAGCATGGATCCATCCTGCCTTGTATGGAGCATCTTTGGGATGTGCAGCCGACAAATCTGCGGCAACTGTGTGATGCCATCATGTCAATATGGACCAAAATCTCTGAGGAATGCTTCCAGCACCTTGTTGAATCTATGCCACGAAGAATTGAGGCAGTTCTGAAGGCAAAAGGGGGTCCAACCCGTTACTAGCATGGTGTACCTAATAAAGTGGCCGGTGAGTGTACACTGTATACTATATACAGAGCTCCTGTGTATAATGTCACCGGTGATCACTGTATTACCTATACATTATATACAGAGCTCCTGTGTATAATACCACCAGTGATCACTGTATAACCTCTATATGGTGATAGTATTGTGGTTATTTTTATTACTGATCAGTATTGTAGTATTCAGTCACTATGTGGTGGTAATATGTGGTCTGGAAATGGTGCTGTGGTATTTGACCCTTGTATGTGCTATTTGGTCACCAAGTGGTGGTAATATGTGGTCTGGTCATGGTGCGGTGGTATTTGTTCCTTGTATGTGATATTATTCGATCACTGTGGTGGTAATATGGTGTCTGATCATGGTGTTGTAGTATTTGTTCTTTGTATAAGATATTATTCGGGCACTGGTTATAATATGTGGCCTGGACATGGTGCGGTGGTATTTGTTCCTTGTATGTGATATTATTCGGTTACTGGTAGTAATATGTGGTCTGGACATGGTGCGGTGGTATTTATCCCTTGTATGTGCTATTTGGTCACTATGTGGTAATAATATGGTGTCTGGTCACGGTGCGGTGGTATTTGTTCCTTGTATGTGATATTATTGGTCATTTTAAAAATTGAAAAATAAATACAAATATACCTAAATTGTATTGCATATTTTATCAAATATTTAATAGGTTACAGTAGAGTAGGGCCCGGCCAAAAGTGTCTATCGTGTTATGGTGGCGGCTTAAAAAATCTTTTGGCCAAATCAAAAGCTGCCGGTTATATGTGGGATCTGGTGATGGGAACTGTTGTGAACTCTGTTTTCAGGCTCCCTCTTGTGGTCACAGGTGGTATGGTTTGACTTTTGCTTTGGGCTCCCCCTGGTGGCCTTATTTGTTATCCTGCTGGTCAGTTGTCTCGTTATCCTCTGGGAGGTGCCTATATAGCTCTGTTTTACTTTCACTTGTTGCCGGCTGTCAATGTAATCAGTGCTACTTAGATTCCTTCTGACTACCTTGCTCCCAGTCCATCCAAGACAAGCTAAGTTTTGTTTGCTCATTTTTTGATCTGCAGTGTTTATCATGTTTTCTTGTCCAGCTTGCTAAAATGTGATTCCCTCGCTTGCTGCTTGCTCTAGTGGACTGAGTTTCTCCCCACACACCGTTAGTTGGTGCGTGGGTTCTTGAAATCTCAGGATGGATATTTTGTAAGGGTTTTTTATTGATCGCATAGACCCCTGCTCTATTTTCTGCTTTCTAGTACTAGTGGGCCTCTTTTGCTGAATCTGATTTCATCCCTATGTGTGTGCCTTCCTCTTACTTCACCGTTAATATTTATTGGGGGCTTCTATATCTTTGGGGATTATTTCTCTGGAGGCAAGCAAGGTCTTTCTTTCTCTTTAGGGGTAGCTAGTTCCTCAGGCTGGCTCGAGACGTCTAGGAATTTTTTAGGCACGTTCACCGGCTACCTCTAGTTGTGTTGGATAGGTTCAGGTTTGCAATCAGTCCAGTTACCATCCCCCTAGAGCTTGTCCTACGTTTAATCACTTGCTGGTCTATTTGTGATCCTCTGCCACTAAAAGGATCATAACAGTACAGCCGGCCTACAAAGTGTTAATTGCATGGCAGAAGCAGGAGAAACGAAGCCTTGAGAATTTTTTTTTTTTTTGTTGCCGTGTGTCTAGCTGCTGTGGCTAGCTTCTCTCCTCCTCTTAATCTTGGTGTGGCTCTGAGTTCAGCTGCTGACATGGATGTCCAGAGCTTGGCTTCCAGTCTGGATCATCTTGCTGCTAGGGTTCAAAGTATTCAGGATTTTGTTGTTCACAGTCCTATGTCTGAACCTAGAATACCTATTCCGGAGTTGTTTTCTGGAGATAGATCTAGGTTCCTGAATTTTAAGAACAATTGTAAGTTGTTTCTTTCTTTGAAACCTCGTTCCTCTGGTGATTCCGTTCAGCAAGTTAAAATAATCATTTCTTTTTTGCGTGGTGACCCTCAAGATTGGGCCTTCGCATTGGCGCCAGGGGATCTTGCATTGCTCAGTGTGGATGCATTTTTTCTGGCCCTGGGATTGCTCTATGAGGAACCTAATCTTGAGAACCAGGCTGAAAAAGCGTTATTGGCCCTCTCGCAGGGGCAAGATGAAGCAGAGGTGTACTGCCAGAAATTTCGGAAATGGTCGGTGCTTACTCAGTGGAATGAGTGTGTCCTGGCTGCAAACTTCAGAGAAGGTGTTTCTGAAGCCATTAAGAATGTCATGGTGGGGTTCCCTACGCCTGCAGGTCTGAATGAGTCAATGACTCTGGCCATTCAGATTGATCGGCGTTTGCGGGAGCGCAAACCTGTGAACCATTTGGCGGTGTCTTCTGAACAGACACCTGAATCTATGCAATGTGATAGAATTCTGACCAGAAGTGAACGGCAAGATTATAGACGGCAAAATGGGTTGTGCTTTTACTGTGGTGACTCAGCTCATGTTATCTCAGCATGCTCTAAGCGTAAAAAAAAGGTTGATAAATCTGTCACCATTGGTACTTTACAGCCTAAGTTCATTTTGTCTGTTACCCTGATTTGTTCCCTGTCATCTTACCCGGTTAATGCTTTTGTAGATTCAGGTGCTGCCCTGAGTCTGATGGATTGGTCATTTGCCAGGCCCTGTGGTTTTGATTTGGAGCCTTTAAAATTCCCTATTCCACTAAGGGGAATTGATGCTACACCATTGGCTACGAATAAACCTCAGTACTGGACACAGGTGACCATGTGCATGACTCCTGTTCATCAGGAGGTGATTCGCTTTCTTGTACTGCATAATTTGCATGATGTTGTCGTGTTGGGTTTACCATGGTTGCAGACTCATAATCCAGTCTTGGATTGGAAAGCAATGTCTGTGTCAAGTTGGGGTTGTCAGGGAATTCATGGTGACGCTCCTGTGGTGTCAATTGCTTCGTCCACTCCTTCTGAAGTCCCTACGTTTTTGTCAGACTACCAGGATGTATTTGAGGAGCCCAAACTCAATTCTCTACATCCTCATAGGGATTGTGATTGTGCTATAAATTTGATTCCTGGTAGTAAGTTTCCTAAGGGACGACTTTTCAATTTATCAGTGCCGGAGCATGCTGCCATGCGGAGTTATATAAAGGAGTCTTTGGAGAAGGGACATATTCGCCCGTCCTCATCGCCTCTTGGTGCAGGATTCTTTTTTGTGGCTAAGAAGGATGGTTCCCTGAGACCTTGTATTGATTATCGCCTTTTGAATAAGATCACGGTCAAATTTCAGTATCCTTTGCCATTGTTAACTGATTTGTTTGCTCGCATTAGGGGGTCTAGTTGGTTCACCAAGATAGATCTTCGTGGTGCGTATAACCTGGTGCGTATAAAACAGGGTGATGAATGGAAAACTGCATGTAATACGCCTGAAGGCCATTTTGAGTACTTGGTGATGCCTTTTGGACTTTCTAATGCTCCTTCAGTCTTTCAGTCCTTTATGCACGACATCTTCCGTGAATATCTGGATAAGTTTATGATTGTGTATCTGGATGATATTCTGTTTTTTTCGGATGATTGGGAGTCTCATGTTAGGCAGGTCAGGATGGTCTTTCAGGTCCTGCGTGCCAATGCTTTATTTGTGAAGGGCTCAAAATGTCTTTTTGGAGTCCAGAAGATTTCTTTTTTGGGTTTCATTTTTTCTCCTTCTACTATTGAGATGGACCCAGTCAAGGTTCAGGCTATTCATGACTGCACGCAGCCTACATCTGTTAAGAGTCTTCAGAAGTTCTTGGGTTTTGCTAATTTTTACCGTAGCTTCATAGCTAATTTTTCTGGTGTTGTTAAGCCTTTGACGGATTTGACCAAGAAAGGTTCTGATGTGACTAATTGGTCTTCTGCGGCTGTGGAGGCCTTTCGGGAGCTGAAGTGTCGGTTTTCTTCGGCTCCGGTCTTATGTCAGCCAGATGTCTCACTTCCCTTCCAGGTTGAGGTTGATGCTTCCGAGATTGGAGCGGGGGCTGTTTTGTCGCAGAGAAGCTCCGATGGCTCTGTGATGAAGCCATGTGCTTTCTTTTCAAGGAAGTTTTCGCCTGCCGAGCGGAATTATGATGTCGGTAATCGGGAGCTGTTGGCTATGAAGTGGGCATTTGAGGAGTGGCGACATTGGCTCGAGGGAGCTAAGCATCGTGTGGTGGTCTTGACTGATCACAAGAATTTGATCTATCTCGAGTCGGCCAAGCGGCTGAATCCCAGACAGGCTCGTTGGTCGTTGTTTTTCTCTCGTTTTGATTTCGTGGTCTCGTACCTGCCTGGTTCAAAGAATGTGAAGGCTGATGCTCTTTCTAGGAGTTTTGTGCCTGACTCCCCTGGAGATTCTGAGCCGGCTGGTATCCTTAGAGAAGGGGTGATTTTGTCTGCCATCTCCCCAGATTTGCGACGAGTGCTGCAGGAGTTTCAGGCGGATAGACCTGACCGCTGTCCACCGGAGAGACTGTTTGTCCCGGATAGATGGACCAACAGAGTCATCTCCAAGGTTCATTCTTCGGTGTTGGCGGGCCATCCTGGAATATTTGGTACCAGAGACTTGGTGGCCAGGTCTTTTTGGTGGCCTTCCTTGTCGCGGGATGTGCGTTCCTTTGTGCAGTCTTGTGGAATTTGTGCTCGGGCTAAGCCTTGCTGTTCTCGTGCCAGTGGTTTGCTGTTACCTTTGCCTGTCCCGAAGAGGCCTTGGACGCACATTTCCATGGATTTTATTTCAGATCTCCCTGTCTCTCAGAGAATGTCTGTCATCTGGGTGGTGTGTGATCGTTTTTCTAAGATGGTCCATTTGGTGCCCTTGCCTAAGTTGCCTTCCTCCTCCGAGTTGGTTCCACTGTTTTTTCAAAATGTGGTTCGTTTGCACGGGATTCCTGACAACATTGTTTCTGACAGAGGATCCCAGTTTGTGTCTAGATTTTGGCAGACCTTTTGTGCTAAGATGGGCATTAATTTGTCTTTTTCGTCGGCCTTCCATCCTCAGACGAATGGCCAAACCGAGCGAACTAATCAGACCTTGGAGACTTATTTAAGATGTTTTGTTTCTGCTGATCAGGACGACTGGGTTACTTTTTTGCCGTTGGCCGAGTTTGCCCTTAATAATCGGGCTAGTTCTGCTACTTTGGTTTCTCCTTTTTTTTGTAATTAGGGGTTTCATCCTCGTTTTTCCTCGGGTCAGGTGGAGCCTTCTGACTGTCCTGGAGTGGATGTTGTGGTGGATAGGTTGCATCAGATTTGGAATCATGTGGTGGACAATTTGAAGCTGTCACAAGAGAAGGCTCAGCTCTTTGCCAACCGCCGTCGCTGTGTGGGTCCCCGACTTCGCGTTGGAGACTTGGTGTGGTTGTCTTCTCGCTTCGTTCCTATGAAGGTCTCCTCTCCTAAGTTCAAGCCTCGGTTTATCGGTCCTTATAAGATTCTGGAAGTCCTTGGCCCTGTGTCATTTCGTCTGGAACTCCCGGCATCATTTGCTATTCATAATGTGTTCCATCGCTCGTTGTTGCGGAGGTATGTGGTGCCTGTGGTTCCTCCGGTTGAGCCTCCTGCCCCGGTGCTGGTTGAGGGAGAATTGGAATACGTGGTGGAGAAGATCTTGGATTCTCGTATTTCTAGACGGAGGCTCCAGTATTTGGTTAAGTGGAAGGGCTATGGTCAGGAGGATAATTCCTGGGTTGTCTCCTCTGATGTTCATGCGGCCGATTTGGTTCGTGCCTTCCATGTGGCTCATCCTGATCGCCCTGGGGGTGTTCATGAGGGTTCGGTGACCCCTCCTAAAGGGGGGGGGTACTGTTGTGAACTCTGTTTTCAGGCTCCCTCTTGTGGTCACAGGTGGTATGGTTTGACTTTTGCTTTGGGCTCCCCCTGGTGGCCTTATTTGTTATCCTGCTGGTCAGTTGTCTCGTTATCCTCTGGGAGGTGCCTATATAGCTCTGTTTTACTTTCACTTGTTGCCGGCTGTCAATGTAATCAGTGCTACTCAGATTCCTTCTGACTACCTTGCTCCCAGTCCATCCAAGACAAGCTAAGTTTTGTTTGCTCATTTTTTGATCTGCAGTGTTTATCATGTTTTCTTGTCCAGCTTGCTAAAATGTGGTTCCCTCGCTTGCTGGTTGCTCTAGTGGACTGAGTTTCTCCCCACAAACCGTTAGTTGGTGCGTGGGTTCTTGAAATCTCAGGATGGATATTTTGTAAGGGTTTTTTATTGATTGCATAGACCCCTGCTCTATTTTCTGCTTTCTAGTACTAGTGGGCCTCTTTTGCTGAATCTGATTTCATCCCTATGTGTGTGCCTTCCTCTTACTTCACCGTTAATATTTGTTGGGGGCTTCTATATCTTTGGGGATTATTTCTCTGGAGGCAAGCGAGGTCTTTCTTTCTCTTTAGGGGTAGCTAGTTCCTCAGGCTGGCTCGAGACGTCTAGGAATTTTTTAGGCACGTTCACCGGCTACCTCTAGTTGTGTTGGATAGGTTCAGGTTTGCGATCAGTCCAGATACCATCTCCCTAGAGCTTGTCCTACGTTTAATCACTTGCTGGTCTATTTGTGATCCTCTGCCACTAAAAGGATCATAACAGGGAACTGTTAATGTGTGATAGGTGAGAAGTGGAGTTTTTCCGAGAGAGAGTGGGGGTACTGTGGACAGTCGAGGGGTGGAGGCGGGGCTGGGGTGGAGCCAGGGCGGAGTCTCAAGGGAGCCCCGAAAATTTTGACAGTATGGGGCCCCGAAATTTCCAGTGGCAGCCCTGCCCCAAGGAACTTATCTAGATGTGTGGTGAGTACTTTGAACGCCCAAGTGCTTTACAGAAGTTTATAATGCAGAGTAAAATATATATTATTTTTTTTCCACAAAAATGATTTCTTTATCCCCCAATTTTTTATTTTCCCAAGGATAACTGGAGAAATTGGACCCCAAAATTTGTTGTCCAATTTGTCCTGAGTACGCTGATACCTCATATGTGGGTGTAAACCACTGTTTGGGCGCACATCAGGGCTCGGAAGGGAAGTAGTGACGTTTTAAAATGCAGACTTTGATGGAATGGTCTGCGGGTGTCATGTTGCATTTTCAGAGCCACTGATGTACCTAAACAGTAGAAACCCCCACAAGTGACCCTATTTTGGAAACTAGACCCCCCCAAGGAACTTATCTAGATGTGTGGTGAGCAGTCTGAACCCCCAAGTACTTCACAGAAATTTGACGCAGAGCCATGAAAATAAAAAATATTTTTTTTCCCCACAAAAATGATTTTTTAGCCCCCAATTTTTTATTTTCGCAAGGGTAACAGGAGAAACTGGACCCCAAAAGTTGTTGTCCAATCAGTCCTCAGTATGCTGATACCCCATATGGGGGGTAAATCACTGTTTTGGGCGCATGGCAGAGCTCAGAAGGGAGGGAGCACCAATTGACTTTTTGAACACAAAATTGGCTGTCGCGTTTGGAGACCCCCTGATGTATCTAAACAGTGGAAAACCCCCAATTCTAACTCCAACCATAACCCCAACACACCCCTAACGCTAATCCCAACCCAATCCATAACCCTAATCAAAACCCTCACCCCAAAACACCCCTAACCCGATGGCATAACCCTAATCACAACCCTAACGCCAAAACACCCCTAACCCTAATCCCAACCCTAATCAAATCCCTAAGCCCAACATACCCCAATCATAATCTCAAGCCTAACCTCAAACCTAACCCCAACCTTAACCCTAATCCCAAACCTAACCCTAATCCCAAACGTAACCTTAATACCAACCCTAACCTTAATCCAAACCCTAATCCCAACTCTAACCCTAACTTTAGCCCCAACCCTAACCCTAAGTTTAGCCCCAACCCTAACTTTAGCCCCAAAACTAGCCCTAACACTAACTTTAGCACCAACCCTAACTTTAGCCCTAACCCTAACTTTAGCCCCAACCCTAACCCTAGCCCTAACCCTAATTGATAAATAGAAATACATACATTTTTTTATTTTATCATTTTTTCCTAACTAAGGGGGTGATAAAGGGGGGGTTATTTACTATTTTTTTACTTTGATCACTGTGAGAGGATCTCACAGTGACTAAAATAAAACAAGAGGAAGAATCTTCCTCTGCCGGCCGGCACATCATGGCGGGCGCACTGTGCCCATTTTCTTCCCTAAGGAAGAAGCCGGCAGCCAGGAGGGGATGCAGGAGGACACAGGGACACCGGTAAGTATGATAGGGTCCCTGAATTCCCCTATTTCTCTGTCCTCTGATGTGCGATCACATCAGAGGACGAGAATGAAACGCAGCTTTTTTTCTTGCGTTCGCCGGTAAACGGTTAATTACCGGCGATCACAAAACAGGGGTCGGTAAAATCCGACCCCGATCAGGTTCTTTGGGGTCTCGGCTACCCCTGGCAACCGAGACCTCAAAGATCTGCAGGGTGCCAGCTGGCGCACTGCACCCGCCATTTTTCCCCCGGAAAAAGATGGCGGGGCCCATCGGGAACCACGAGGAGCATCGGGGGAGACGGGTGAGTATCGGGGACCCCATTTCTCTGTCATCTGATGTGCGATCACATCGGAGGACAGAGAAATTAAATGGGAAATTGCGGGTTTTGGGGGGTTTTTTTGCGGCCACCGGTTAACGGTTAATAACTGGCGGTCGCAACCTGGGGGTCGGTAAAACCCCCCCGAATCATGTTCTCTGGGGTCTCGGCTACCCTCGGAAACCGAGACCCCAGAGAAAATCCGATTCTGGGGGGGCGCTATTCACTTTTTCCACAGCGCCGTTAATGAATGGCGCTGTGGTTTAAGTACCCCTAACTGCCGCCGTTAAAAGGCGTATCGGCGGTCGTTAAGGGGTTAAGACTCATATCAGAATGTGTGTCTAATAGGTCCCAAAGACTTGTGAATAGAGAATCCTATTGGATTTTTAAACTATCCACACTTAAACCGGAGGATTTTCCATGTACGTATATTGTTCTTTATACGGATTTTATTGTGCAGCCAATATGCATTTTACATCTATTTGTATTGTTTTGTATACGAAGAAAGGTTTCTATACAAAAAAACTGCACCATAGGCGCGGTGTAATTAATGAATTAAGCAATTGGATCAGTGACGCCGTTCTGGAGGATATAAAACATCCACAATGTATCATTTGTATAAGCCTGAGGAAGGAGCTGGTGCACATCGGAAAGGAGTAGAATATTAACATGAAAAGTTTTTTTTACGTTCATTTGTTTTGATAGCCAACTTTATGGCTCAGCACTTGGCAGCGCTTTCCAAAGCCCTGATTTTTTCCTTCTTCCCACATCAGGGATTTCGGAAGCCAACAGCATCATTACCTTCCGTTTTCTCATCATAATATTTTTCTACCTTGTCAGCACATTCTACGTACGCTGTCATTTGGCTTTGTAGTTCACAGATCTGGGCAGGTAACAGCGTCTCCTAAACCCAGGGGGTAGGTGGATCTACCAGGTGGTAAGTTCTATAGAAAAGGGCTTTCACTTCATTAGAACAGTTTTGGGTGGAGGAGAATGTTGTGGCCTAGAGGCAAAATGGTGATCATGGTAATACGGCCGGACTACACCACCGATAAAGCAGCCACAGCCGGTGATGAGAAGAATCTGTGACTTCTCTGCATTTAGTGGTCACTACTCACCTGGGTAGTCATATGTGGGAATCTCCTCTTTACACCACTCATCCCCCCTCACATATGTCTCTGTAGTATTAATATGGGTCAGATCTTCACCCTGAAACAAATATTGTAAAAGTCACCGACAGATGGAGAAGTCACATCTATGATCAGCTCTAATCCTGCCATCTCCACCGTTCTCATTACACAAGTATAAAACATATAATACTGGTGGATAAAACAAGACTGAGCACAAGACCTTCACCGGCGTCTACACATTGTGACAGTCACTGGTAAGGTGACAGAGGGGAGATATGTGTCACTGCGCTTAACGGCATCAGTGGTGTGAAACCAGAGCATTTCTCTCCAGCACACGACGTGTTGTGAAGCTGGTTTTCTGTGGACCTTCACAGAGCGGGTGGGAGAAGGTCCACCTTATCTCCCATGGCAGACCTGCCAGGACCTGCCTGAGGACATGATCATGTGATCAATCACATGACGGGAAGTTACAGGATTGGGGTGAAATATCCGAGCTCTACAGGCAGTCCGGGCTCAGCTAGCCTGGAGAGAGGACTCCAGAGGCTTTGTGGCTCGTCGAGCACAGACTGAACCTGTCCTGCTCCAGAGCGGGCTGCCACCCGCAACATACGGACTGTGCCACCCGCAACATACGGACTGTGCTGCAGTTTTTTTTTTTCTTTTGTTATTTTGCTCCAGTTTTAGCCAAAAATTCTAAGTTTCTTTTCCCCACAAGTTGGTTTATGCTGCCTTACAATAAACCAACGAGGATTTAAAGCGACAGTGTTCCCATTTTTCCCACCTCTGTGTGCCGCCACGTGAGTGTGGAACACCCGCCAGGGCCGTGGGGTACTCGGTACTGGGTCTGGTACTTAAAGGGGATGTCACGATGGCAGCAACCCGGTCCATGGCCCTGGGCGCCCAAGTAAAAGGGAATGTCCTTAAAGGGTCATTGAATAAAGTTTGTGCTCGTGATGCCACCTGTGGTATTCGGTCAGGGTGACCGACTCTGCTTAAAGGGGTCCTCTGAGGAGATGTTGTGGCAGCAGTGACGGTATGGCTTCCCACAGATGAAGCTGGGTCCCCAGGGCTTACGGTGTATAGATAAAGATGGCGGGTGGTGTAGCAAGGAAACGGAGGACACAAGTTTGCAGTCTCTTTACCTGGTTTAGTGATGAATTCAGGCAGCCACAGTCCAGGGCACCAGACCACAGGTACAGGTAGGATCCGGCCGGCTTGGAAGCGAGTTGGGATTCCCCTTCACCAGGTGGAGTTAGAAGCCTTCCTTCTAGCGTGGTGGTGTAGTCCCTTGCTGCCTTAAGGCTCTCACAAGGTCCTCACGTGATCTCTCTGTCCCCCTTGTAGGTAGGACACTAACCTATGTAACAGGGGGCTTGAGCCTTTTTCTCAGGCTGGTAAGGGGTCATGGATATTGCCCCCCAACCTAAAAACAGCAGCCTGCAGCTGCCCAGAAAAGGCGCATCTATTACATGCGCCAATTCTGGGGCTTTGCCCGGCTCTTCCCACTTTCCCTGCAGCGGTGGTAATATTTGAGGGGTTGATTTCATCTTTGTATTGTCAGGTGACATCAAGCCCACGGCTTAGTAATGGAGAGTAAGACACCGATCCATTACTAATCCTATAGTTATATGGTAAATAAACAGCAAAGAATAAAGTATTTTAATTGGAAAAAAAAATGACACAGACTCCTTTAATAATCTCAATTAAACCATACACTTACGACCTCGCCTAATTCCACCGAAGCCCTCAATCTCCTGCACTAAAAATAAAATAACAAAACAACAATACACCATACCTGTGTGTCACTCTGTCCCACGCCGTAATCCATGTCTGGGGGAGAAATAGTTTTCAACATGGACGGTGCCAAGATGCGACTGCCCAGGCTGAGAACCACTGGTGAATGAGCTGATAAGAGCGCAGCATCATTGATCAGCAGTGACCTCAGGACAGTGGGAAAATGCCAGTGATGATGTCACCGCTGGTCACTGAGGCTGCGCTCGCAGCAGCTCATTCACCAGTAGTTTTCAGCCGGGACGGTCGCATCTTGGCACTTTTCAGGTTGAAAACTATTTCTCCCCCAGACATGGATTACAGCGTGGGACAGAACGACAGACAGGTATGGTAGATTGTTGTTTTTTTATTTTACTTTTATTACAGGAGATCAAGGACTTTGGTGGAATTAGGCAATGCAGTACGCATGGTTTACTTTGAACTTAATAAAGGAGTCTGTGTCATTTTTTCAATTAAAAGACTTTATTCTTGCTGTGTCTTTATTTACCATATAACTATAGGATTAGTAATGGATAGGTATCTTACTCTCCATTACTAAGCCGTGGGCTTGATGTCACCTGACAATACAAAGGTGACATCAATCCCACAAATATTAACCTCACTTGCCACCACTACAGGGCAAGTGGGAAGACCCGGGCAAAGTGCCACAATTGGCGCATCTAATAGATGTGCCTTTTCTGGGCAGCTGGGGGCTGCAATTTTTAGGCAGGGGGGGTCAATATCCATGGCCCCTTACCAGCCTGAGAATACCAGCCCCCAGCTGTCAGCTTTAGTAAGGCTGGATGCAAAAAATGCAGTGGACCCGATGCCGTTTTTTATTATTATTTATTAAAATATATAAAAAAATAACAACATGGGGACCCCAGTGTGAGGATATGGCCGCTTACTAAAGACTATAAGACAAATGGACGTAGAGCGGAGTCCACAGCTCTAAGACATAAAGACTTTTTCCAGCACGGCCCACCGGTTACATCAATATTATTGTAATTTAATAGTTAATTTGCTTGCTGTGTTTTATTAGTGGTTTTCTTGCTCATCTGTTCATGCTCAGGAATCAATGTTTCTATTCAGTGGCAGTCAGCAGAGGAAGACGAGCAGGCTAGAGTTTATGTAAACCTAAGAGTACCGTTACACAAAACGATTTACCAACAATCACGACCAGTGATATGACCTGGCCGTGATCGTTGGTAAGTCGTTGTGTGGTCGCTGGAGAGCTCTCACACAGACAGCTTTCCAGCGACCAACGATGCCGAGGTCCCCGGGTAACCAGGGTAAACATCGGGTTACTAAGCGCGGCCCTGCGCTTAGTAACCCGATGTTTACCCTGGTTACAAGCGAACGCATCGCTGGATCAGTGTCACACACACCGATCCAGCGATGACAGCGGGAGATCCAGCGACGAAAGAAAGTTCCAAACGATCTGCTACGACGTACGATTCTCAGCGGGGTCCCTGATTGCTGCTGCGTGTCAGACACAGTGATATCGTATGGATATCGCTGGAACGTCACGGATCGTGCCGTCGTAGCGACAAAAGTGCCACTGTGAGACGGTACCCTAAAGGTACCTTCACACGAAACGACTTTGTAATGATATCGCTAGCGATCCGTGACGTTGCAGTGTCCTGGCTAGCGATATCGTTTAGTTTGACACGCAGCAGCGATCAGGATCCTGCTGTGATGTCGCTGAATAAAGTTCAGAACTTTATTTGGTCGTCCGATCGCTGTGTATCGTTGTGTTTGACAGCAAAAGCAACGATACCAGCGATATTTTACACTGGTAACCAGGGTAAACATCGGGTTACTAAGCGCAGGGCCGCGCTTAGTAACCCGATGTTTACCCTGGTTACCAGCGTAAAATGTAAAAAAAAAAAAAACAGTACATACTTACATGCTTCCCCTGCCATCTGCTTCCCACACTGACTGAGCGCCGCAAAGTGAAAGTGAAAGCACAGCACAGCGGTGACGTCACCGCTGTGCCCTGCTACTGCCGGCGCTCACACAGTGCAGGAAGCGGACGCCGGGGGACGCATGTAAGTATGTACTGTTTTTTTTTTTTAACATTTTACGCTGGTAACCAGGGTAAACATCGGGTTACTAAGCGCGGCCCTGCGCTTAGCAACCCGATGTTTACCCTGGTTACCCGGGGACCTCGGCATCGTTGGTCGCTGGAGAGCGGTCTGTGTGACAGCTCTCCAGCGACCAACAGCGACGCTGCAGTGATCGGCATCGTTGTCGCTATCGCTGCAGCGTCGCTTCGCGTGAAGGTACCTTAAGGCCAGACTCCATCAATCTCATTTGTATCAAGGTCTCGCTCCCATTGTGCTCCCAAACCTAGGCTCATTGTGTGGGTGGGGAGAGAGGACTCAGGGGAGCCATCACCACGGGAGGTCTCACAGTCCCAGATGATGGAATATGCCTTGTTCTGTGAGCTAAAGGAAAATGTTTAAGGGGGTGGAAGAAAAAGACATAGGGTTGAATCAGGCAGTTGTTGGAGGGATTTCGATGGATTTCGATCCAAGCTGGAATGGATGGATGATCTGTGGAGCTTTGCAGATTGTTGGCTGGAGGGGTATCCATGAGCTACGGTCAGGATATCCATCGTCTGGAGAGGAACATAGGCTGTAACTGTACACTATACCAGCTGGAGATACAAAATCTGTGGGCCAACCAAAAGTTGGGAGACAGTGGGCATCGCCTGGTATGGAGCCAGTGGGACTACCGATCTCAGATTGGGAACTTGTGGACTGAGGACATTGTATGTTGGCCATCTGCCTGGATTTGTTGTACAACCATGGATGTTTGGAATAAAAATATTAGTTGCATCGTTGACCTGCCTAGGTGATTTTTATAACCCACAACCTCAGATCTTCACACCATCTATTCTTGATACCCAACCTTGCTGAAGCTGACAGCTGAGAGTTCCAGCCTCAACTCTGAGTTTTGCCCGATTGGTTAAAAAAAATTGGGGGAACCCACACCAGATTTTTCATTCATTCATTTCGCTATACTGCAGGCGACGGCTGAGGAATACCCCGATCATCCGCTCCTGGTGTCACTGTTATTAGCGGCAGCAAGTGTCGGATGATGGGAGTAAGAGTCCCAAAAGCCCCCACCTGCTGTCATCGTTCAGACTTTAATATAACTCATCATTCTCTTCTGCTCACGCCGATCGCTGGCAGAGCAGGGGAGAACGATGAGAGCCGTCTTCAGCACCCGCCACAGGGGAACAGCGCTTACAGTAGCACTTCTTCCCCGGCGGCCGTCTGTGTGGTACTGAGGCAGCACACGGTTGCCACACATGTGCCGCAGGTATTACACACACGGACACTGATATCTCTGGTATTGGTTTTTCCGGGATTGCAAATAAACTGAAGTGTGAAATTGGCCTAAGGGAGATCTCCTGACACCTTCTCTCCATCTACCTCATGGTCCTGAGGAGCATTGGGATCTTCTTGGTTACAGTCTTGTGGAAGAAGAGGACGGGGACATCTCTCTGGTGTTGTCCTCTTACTGGACAGATCTGAAGGAAACTCATACAGGGAGTGAATTCATTCTTTACATACAGATAATTATAGGCCGTGTGTATTTAGTCCTGTCTATTACCTGGAGATGTGAGGGGCTGGGGAACCTCCATTATGACGTTCTTGTACAGATCTCTGTGTCCTTCTAAATACTCCCACTCCTCCATGGAGAAATAGATGGCGACATCCTGACACCTTATAGGAACCTGACACATACAATGATGATACCGTCATCCCCCCGATCCCTTCATAGTGTTACTGTATAATGTCCCAGCATTCCCAGCAGTGTCACCTCTCCAGTCAGCAGCTCAGTCATCTTGTAGATAAGTTCTAGGATCTTCTGGTCATTGATGTCCTCATGGATCAGGGGGTGAGGTGGAGGCCCCGTGATTGGGCTCAGGTGTCTTCCCCATCCCTCAGACACAGGGTCCTGACAGCGATCACTAGAGGTCTTCTTCACCACTGTGTAATCCTGGTAATGGAGAGACACATTAATAAATCTCACTACAGACATTTCCAGAGTCCTCACCTCTCCAGTTCTGTCCATCAGTTATTCCCATAGATAAGAATGATGTAATGTGACGTCATCAGAATCTCTCACCTCTCCAGTAAGCCGGAAGAGGATCTCTAGGGTGAGGTGTAATATCCTCTCCGCCATCTTGTCTCTGTCCATATCCATCTTTGATGGGTAAATCAGGAAAATTTTCTTTTGTAGAAGATCTTCACTGAGAGGATCCGATATTGTAGAGACCTGAATGAGAAGATGAGCCGATGTAACATCATAAGAATCCTGTGTAATAATACAATTACTGGAGATAATAAGGGAAACATATGAGGAGATTTATTATTTTACAGTATTTAGTTTCCTTCTTTACATCTACTAATAAATCCTATATATTTAGGCCACAGACAACAAGCAGTTTCTTCCTCGGAGTCGGCAGCTGAATACGTTTCTCATAGACTCATCTTCCATAACGCTAATTCTCGTCTCATTTACCGACCCTGGAATCGGCATTAGCAATACTGCAGGAGATATTCATTACACGCGACATGAGAAATAACTACTTCATGATGAGGACGACATCTTCATCTTCTACTACGGCTCTAGAGACATATTAGGCCAGAGTCGGTCACTGACACCATCACCACCGGCCGTCTATATGAAGGTTTCCCGTCTTCCCCGCACTGTAATCTTTTATCACATTAGATCTCAGCTCTGATTAACACACAGAAGTTTGTTTATAGCCTAGGAAAGGGGGTATTACCCATGGAGCTTCCCTGGCTAGTAATATCAGCTCACAACTGTATACTTAGCCTTTACTGGCTATAAAAATGGGGGACTCCTCTAAAAATGTGACGTAGTTTGCCCCTATATTTAATAACCAGCAAAGCTATGCAGACAGTTGCGCTTTGATATTAATAGCCTAGGAAGGGGCCATAAATACTGTGCCCCCAGGCTAAAAATATCAGCTCTCAGCCGCCCGGAAAAGGCACATCTCTAAGGGTACTGTCACACAGTGGCACTTTGGTCGCTACGACGGCACGATCCGTGACGTTCCAGCGATATCCATACGATATTGCAGTGTCTGACACGCTACTGCGATCAGGGACCCCACTGAGAATCGTACGTCGTAGCAGATCGTTTTAAACTTTCTTTCGTCGTCAAGTGTCCCGCTGTGGCGGTATGATTGCATCGTGTGACACAGGTTGTATACGATGTGCGCACAGTAAACAACGGCTTCTACATTGCAAATACGTCATGAAATTATCGCTCCAGCGCCGTGTATTGCAACGTGTGACCGCACTTCTACGACGCTGGAGCGATAATCATACAACTCTGCAACGTCACATATCGTGCCATCGTAACGACCAAAGTGCCACTGTGAGACGGTACCCTATGATGCACTAATTCTGGCACTTAACCTCTCTCGCTTCCTACTTGCCCTTTAGCTGAAATTGTGATGGGAAGGAGGTGACAATACCACACCCCACTGAGCCCTGTCAATTCATAGGCATCATAACAACCAAGTGGACTATCGTTTTGGATGATACCCTCCTGCCTATCCAACTATCGTATGGTAAATATCTCATAGATCCTGGGGTCATTAGTATCTGCACCAAGAATGAGGCTAAGTGAGTATTTATTAATTAACTGTCGGTGGTCGGAGGTAGTCAGTGAGGTGGACGGTACCATATTGTGCATGTAGGGGGCAGTATTGTGGGAACATTAGAAAGTGGGGGGATGGCAGTACTGTGGGGACATTATACTGTGTGTGAGGGGGATGCCAGTCCTGTGGAAACATAATCCTGTGTCTGTGGGAAGCCACTATTGTGGGAACTTTATACTGTGTGTGGGGGTTTAGCGGTACTATGAGAACATTATACTGTGTGTGGGGGAATGGCGGTACTATGAGAACATTATACTGTGTGTGGGGGTATGGCGGTACTATGAGAACATTATACTGTGTGGGGGGGTATGGCGGTACTATGAGAACATTATACTGTGTGGGGGTATAGCGGTACTATGAGAACATTATACTGTGTGGGGGTATGGCGGTACTATAAGAACATTATACTGTGTGGGGGTATGGCGGTAGTGTGAAAATACCTTTGTTACGAGAGATGCCAGTACTGTGGAAACATTATACTGTGTGAGCGCCATCATATATATTACATAAGGGGTGTAATAAGGAGAGTCATAAAAAAGCCTCCTCAGGGCTGTGCTGCATTTGTACAGACTGCTATCTGCCGTCCAGACGGGACCATGTGACACCAATGGGAAGAGGGAGGTTTCCGGAGGGAAGAGTCTAGAGGGTGCACCTGGTCAGGAGACCTTGATGGCGCAGTTACTGAGATTATAAAGGCCGGAGCCCCAAAGGCAGAACAGATTTGGCGCCAACAAAGGAAAGGGGTGCGGGGAAGAATCTGAGGTACCAGCTCCTGGTAAAGTGCCCGAGGCAGCTGGGTGTGGGGCAGAACCCTGCTTACAGGGCATAATGGGGGCATCACACTGTGTGGGGCCAAGAAAGGGGCCCTGTACTAGGAGAACACTCCGCTCCTCACTTCCTGTCCTCCATAGTTGGCTCGTATGTATCTATTACAGGAAACAGAACAACAACGTTATGGTTCTTATAAAGAGTCTCCTCCGTGCAGAAGGGGTTAATGTCCCCGGCTGCGCTCAGTACTGGGGAATCTCCACATACCTCCACCTGCAGAGCCGCACTCCACAGATATGGCTGCTCTGTGCGCACAGGACCTGTGATGAGGTCACAGGGGAGGAGTCAGGGGTCACGTGATCCGCAGTGAAGACGCTACATGGAGACTTCTCCTCAGTCAGTGACATTCCCGCCATTATTCGCCCTCACTACTGGCACAATCACCTCGCGCCGCCTTTTCTACACAATGTTCTGTGTGGAATGTAACGTGTGATTTCTCTGGAGACAAATAGACCCCACACATGAGGGGATTATCACCGGTTACCGGACGTCTAGTATATGGCGGCATATGATTGTGCTATCGCCTCCACACCGGGAGCTAAAATGCCCAAATCTCGCTTATTTACCCCCTTCCAGTGTCCGGCTAAGGGCTCATACTCATTTGTGTGAGAAACGGACGAGTGCAATCTGATAATAAAATCGGACTGCACTGGGACCAATGTTACTCAATAGGTGACGGCTCATTTGCAAGTTTTTCAGCCAAAATCGGACTGAGATAAAACTGACAACATGCTGCAGATTGCTGCGATTCTCGGACGAGAATGTCCTTAGAAAAGCCGGTAATTCAGTGCGGTGTCCAGTAATATCGCACTGACCGGTTACAATAGAATAGATAGATACACATAGAATAGGTATATATATATTTATATCACTAGATGGCGGCCCACTTCTAACACATCGGGTATTCTAGAATATGAATGTAGTTTATTTATGAAGATTTAACCCCTTAATGACCGCCGATACGCCTTTTAACGGCGGCAGCTAAGGGTACTTAAACCACAGCATTAATTAACGGCGCTGTGGAAAAAGTGAATAGCGCCCCCCAGAGTCGGATTTTCTCTGGGGTCTCTGTTGCCGGGGGTAGCCGAGACCCCAGAGAACATGATTCGGGGTTTTTTACTGTTAGAAAAAATAACTCTTCCTTACTTGTTCAAGTCTAATCCAGTGAGGATAGAGAAGAAAAGCAAAACTGAATTGTGTGGATAAAACAAATCTTGGTTAATGTCCATTCAAAAAGTGATTCCAAAAATGAAGAAAAAGTAAATGATAAGTTCATAGCACACAAAATGAAGTATTAGATTATAAAGAGAAAGCAAGCATTGATCTTACACATGGTCTTGTGGTGTGAGGTGGTCGTCCATGTGGAGATTCCCCAGAAATGAGAGATCTGGTCCATACTGGAGCTGGGTCTTCCTTATATACGATTTTGACCCATAGGCCGCGGTCACACTAGCGTATTGCATCCGATGCGAGATGCTAATGACACTCGGCTCCTGCTCGCAGCAGAGCAGGAGCCGAGTGTCATGCGTCTGTGCTCCGATTCTCTCACACAGGGAGGATCGGAGCACAGCTGCGGAGGAGGCGGAGAAATGAATTTCTCCATCTCCTCCATTGCTGGGGTCCGCTTATAGCGTACAGCACTCAGATGATATCCGAGTGGTGTGCGCTGTCTCACTCGCACCCATAGGCTTATATGGGTGCGAGTGAGCCCAGAGTTTTCCTCGGTCCGAGACAATCGCAGCATGCTGCGATTGTCTCGGACCGAAGAAAACGGCAGACAAAAAGTCGACTGCTGGGAGCTGCCCCATATGTTAACATTGGTCCGAGTGCAAAGCGATTTTTTATCGCATTGCACTCGGCCGATTAAAATGCCAGTGTGACGCCGGCCATAGACTTACACTGGTTACTATTTTCCTACCTCCTAACCACATATGGTGATCTACCGCTATGTCCATAGCTCGTACCATATTAGCAGAACCTAGTAGCCTCCAGAATATGCCTAATGGTTCTGTACATTACCTCATTCCATATTCCCTAAATATATATATTGTTTGTTAGTTACAAGTAACTTTAGTCGTCCACTTATAGCCTCAACTTGACAAGTGTCCTGTAGCTCTGACATACAGAGAACAGATGTAAGCCGAGACCCCAGAATAACTCACCACCACACACTACCTAGAGCTCCGGCTCATTAATTGTACTCTGTATATACGGTAAGTGATCAATAATAATATTTTATTGTTATTAAGATTTTACATTCCCCCCTTATTAGGATTTGAGAAATATCATAATCAATCCTAAACTCTTTCTCTCACCATTCGTATCACATTCATTCTTTATTCTGAAAACCTTCTATAAACATCTGTCCTGAACGTCAGCTGAATATCGAAGACTAAAATTAGATTAGAGAATTATATTTTCCTTTTTAACATTTCTCTCAAAATATCATCTTCCTTTTTCATTTCTGTCTTTATCTTTTTATAAATGTTCTTAATTTTACACATAATAACTATTTGATATATTATACACGGCAGAACCACAATAAATATAATAACAATCGGATTAGATAATCCATCTCCTGCTGAAGACTGTGACCAACTAGTTACTGATTTCCCTACATTTCTCCCCCAAGATGAGCCTGACATACTCGTCCACTCATGTTCAGTATCATTTACATTCCCTTGCTCATGTCTGGATACAATTTCAGCTTCTTTTCATTGTTTTGTTAATAAATGTAACAAACCCTTGTCTTTTATCTCATTTGTCCACATATCCCAAGGAAAGTATTTATTTGGGACAAATTGACCTGTATCGGAAGGATTTTTAGATTTCTTGAGCCTATTAATGTTATATTAACACTTCCTCCCTTCTTTGAGAGTTTTCACATTTCCCCCAATACAATATAACCCTATTGTCAGACTTTCAGCATGTACACAGGATGGAGAATGCGGAAACAACTTCTCTTTCTGACATAACTTTAACAAACCTTATTAGCGCTTACTGGTGTCACCGAGTCCTGGATCGTGTGTCCATTCTCCACTCTGGCAGGACATGAGGTATGATTATGGAAACATGAATGATAAAGGACTTTAAACTGTCCAGGTAGACACATTACCTTAGAAACAACATATAAGCATGAAGAAATGTCTAATTGTTCAGTGTTTGTTACGTCAAATGCAAAATCTGTGTCCTGTAACTGATAATATAACAATTGTGTGTGACTAACAGGAATTCCCAGAACAGTTATAGGAACCAAGGTTTCGTCTCTTCCCGACACTGGAATCAGTGATGTTCCTACACAAATATCCTGGTCACATCCTAACCACTTATTTACCCACAAATCTGTAGGATTTAACACAAAATTATATTCTGTAGGCAAATTTCTCATTAGTCCTAAAGGTGTAATTCCACTTTGTAATGCTTGTGCAATCATTTTCAGATTGGTGGAATATTCAATCTGAATTTCTAGACATGTTTTGGCCACTTGAGATTCCTGTTCACTTTTTATTAAAGCTAAAGTAGCATCTTGTAGATGTGATACAGAAGATCCCAATACAGCAGCAGTGTTCAAAACCATCTTCTCAAGGACTTGATTCAAACTTTTCTGAATCTTTACCTTTTTACCTCCAATATTTTCCAGATCTGATTTAAGAGTATGTATGTCCATAGTGTTAATCAGACTTCCTACTGTTCCTAATCCCCCCCAAAATACCTTCTAACACTCCCCTCTTACTTCTAACTTGTGCTGGGGTTCTTTTCCCAAACCATTGTTCTATTCCCATTTCCATATTAATGAGATGTGATTGACATTGGGGATATCTAGAAGAGATTTTCCAATTAGACATGTTACAAGTCCATATCATAGTCATAAACACTCCATCTCGTAATAGAGGTTTAGATTGGAATTGGTTAATTTGGAAAGGAGTAGGTGGCTGAAATCTTGTCTGTGTGCAAACATTATCCACTGCTGACCATATATTTACATCTTTACATTGTTTGTAATTATTTTTCGTTAAAACGCAACATTGGTAAAGTCCAGAATCCTTAGGAGATGGATTATCTACAGAACAAATAAAATTCTTATTCAACCATCTCACATTTCCAGATTGACCTCTGTGTAACATTTGTTAGACCATTTGAAAAACTTCCCAAAAAGAATCTATCTTTGGTCCAGGTTAACAGAGATTCCGAAGGTAACTCTAACCTTGTGTTGCATTTTAATGACAAAGGAGACATATTTTCTTGGCTACGTACTGTTTGTGGGGTAACCCTTACTTCTGGAGCTATAGTATTTGTTACTGTAAAAACCACAGATACCTGTACTTGTACTGGTTCTCTAGTTATCTGGAAGTTCCATGTATTTACCCAATCTTCATCTCCTTCTGTAATAGAAAGTAATGAAGGGTCTAAAGTTTTCCCAAAAAGTTGTGTTTTTAGCCAAATATCTGTTTTGGATGTTCCAACTTTCCCTTTTGTGATCATATCATTTGTAATATCACCTGAGCACACAGCTTTCTCTTCACCTCTTATCTCTATACTCCAGTATAACACATCTGTAGGAATACATTCCCATGTGCCCGTCTTCTTATTGTGTACATAATCTCCTTGTAACTGTATAAACCCAGTCTTAGGTCTTGTGGTAGCATGTAATGTTATGTTAGTGTCGTGTATGAAGTGTAGCTCAATACAGCATTTTACACCATAACCCATGCAAATGTTTCCGGTAATATCTACTGAATTGTCCGATATATCTTCATCTATTAGGCTTTGTAGACTAGATCCTCTTGGTTTCCTCGAATGTAAAGTTCTTCTGAAAGGTTCATTCACTTCACTAATGTTTGTTCCACGATGCAAGATATCTTCTGCATAGATCACAGTTGAATTAGTACATAGTAGCAGAAATGTGATTCCCATCAGATAGTAGCTTTTCCTGGGAAATGTCGTCTTCTCCTGAAGGACTGGTGTTGAATCCCTTCCATCAAGGACATGGTGTTTCGTATTCCAGCTCTTATTGGAATCCATTTCTTCCTAAAAGAAATGCAGTATCATTATTTTGCAATATACAATTTGCATTGATCGACCTGTACCCACACTCTTTGTTGTCTGCGGGTATTTTTAACCACATTAGATGCTCGTTGCACAAGAATCATAACTTGTCCCATGGTTTCAATGATCTCAAAAGGACCTTCCCAGTTACTTTCCCAAGGTCCATTCTTCCTGAAAGTTTTGATCATCACCTGAGCCCCTTTTTTGAATTTGGATTCATATGGTGGCTCCATTCTCTGCATTCTTGATGCAGCATGTGAAGGAATCGTTTTCAAATTTTCCTGCAACAATTGCAACCATTTGGACCTTGCAACAGCATCTTTTTGAGGTGTGGACAAAAATGGTTCATGTGGAAAAATCAAGGGCATTTTTCTTCCTGTCATTAGTTCAAAAGGAGTAAACTGAGTTGTAGAAGAAGTTGTTCCTCTCACACTCAACAGTACAAAAGGTACAACCCAAGTATTGCCTTTGTCCAATAGCATCTTGGCAATTCTGGATTTTATTGTCCTCTTCATCCTTTCCACAATACCAGCAGACTGTGGATGGTAAGGTACATGGAACTGTTGTTGTACCCCTAGAATAGTACAAACTGCTGCATGATTTTTCCTGTAAAGTGTCTTCCTCTATCAGAGGAGATCATTCTTGGGATCCCCCAAGTACAAAAGACATGATTAACCAATGCTCTCGCTGTAGACAAAGCATCATCTTTCCTGACAGGTAAAATTTCAACCCATTTAGAAAAAACCTCTACTACAACCAATGCATACCTGAGGCCATTTTTACCTGATGGTAACGGACCAATGTAGTCGATTTGTAGTGTAGACCATGGACCATCTGCAGGTGCGGTTTCGGAGTAGTGGTGGTTTCTGTCCTTTTGGTCTTGGATTAATTTGGGCACAAATGAGACATGATTGGACAATATTTTGTACTGTCTCTTCCATCTTTTCCCAGTAAAATTTCTCTCTGAGAATGCCTAACAATTTCTGTTGGCCCAAATGACCCAAACTTTCATGATTATATTTTGTGAACTCAGCCTGTAGATGTTTTGGTACAACAGGACGCAACTCCCCGCTTAAGTCATGACACAAAACCCCGTTTTCACAAACAAAGGGAGGTTTTGGATCAACCCGGGAAGCTACAAGAGATGTGTCTTTTTCTTGTTCTTCCGCAAAAGAAGGGATATGCGTATCTGTTCTTTGAACTGCTAAAATCTCAAAAGTTTCAGGTTGAAACACTTCTTCTCCTGTCAGGGCTGCCTCTTTGGCTAACCTATCTGCGGTGGCATTTCCAACAGATAATTCAGCATCAGATTTTTTATGGGCAGGGACTTTGACAATAGCAAAACCATTTGGGATTTTTGATGCTATTTTGAAAATTGTTTTCAGTGTGTCACTATGTACAAGAGTCTTATTAGAAGAATCTACAGAGCCTCTTTTTTCCCAAACTGGCAAATAACCCGTCAGTGATCTAACAACATAGGAGCTATCACTGTAGATTACAATGGGACACTGATCATCAGCTTCATTCAGCTGTAGCACCATTTTTACCACTTCTACCTCTGCCCTTTGAGCTGAAAAATGACTTGGTAATTTGTGTTTTACAACCTGTCCTCTTTTGGGATAAAAAATGGCATATCCTGAATAGTAATGTCCATCTGCATAAAATCTGGAACCATCTACAAAAATTGGTTCATCTGTTGCCTCTGCCTTCCGTCTGAAAAGCGATGGACTAAGATCCTGAAAAGACTGTAAACAATCATGAGTTTGTCCTCCATATTGCATCAACTGAGGAAGAACATATTTGGCCTTATAATCTACCTCAATTTGTTTGGGAGACAATGACAATAACCAATGAGCAAATCTTTGATGTGACACACCTGGGATATTGTTCTCAAAGAGAAGTTTTAGTGTAGAATGAGGAGTTTGCAAAGTGATTTTGTTGAACCCAACAATGTGTTCAGTTGCTTTGACTGCAAAGTATACACCTACCAGGTGTCTTGCACATGTCTCATAGAAAACGTTCAGCACAGCCTCACGGGGGAGGTGCATAGAGATAGGATCCCAAACCTTAATACGCGAAATATTAACTAGCACACTCCAATAGTTGTGATGCAAAGGGGGGTTTGTTTAATATACATACAATAGTCACAAACGTTTCGGTCTGCAATGGACCTTCGTCAGTGTGCCAGAAAAGTAGCGAAAATGGTATAAATGACGGAACCCCAGTAGAGATTAATTAATTTGCATCAAAATTATAGAGAGAGAGAGAGAGAGAGAGAGAGAGAGAGAGAGAGAGAGAGAGAGAGAGGCCAGTGTTGGATGGCATGTCAGTCCAGTGGATGGGAGAAAAGGAGATACGAGCACTACGCGGTATGACTCTACTTGCGGTGGATACCGTGTAGTGCTCGTGTCTCCTTTTCTCCCATTCACTGAACTGACCTGCCATCTAACACTGGCCTCTATATATATATATATATATATATGTGTATATATATATATATATATATATATATATATATATATATATATATATATATATATGAAAAAGTTTGGGCACCCCATTAATCTTAAGCTTAATGTTTTATAAAATTTGTTTTTTTGCAACAGCTATTTCAGTTTCATATATCTAATAACTGATGGACACAGTAATGTTTCTGCCTTGAAATGAGGTTTATTGTACTAACAGAAAATGTGCAATCTGCATTCAAACAAAATTTGACAGGTGCATAAGTATGGGCACTTCACCAGAAAAGTGACATTAATATTTAGTAGATCCTCCTTTTGCAAAAATAACAGCCTCTAGTCGCTTCCAGTAGCTTTTAATGAGTTCCTGGATCCTGGATGAAGGTATTTTTGACCATTCCTCTTTACAAAACAATTCCAGTTCAGTTAAGTTTGATGGTCGCCGAGCATGGACAGCCCTCTTCAAATGATCCCACAGATGTTCAATGATATTCAGGTCTGGAGCGGTGTTTTGGATCATTGTCTTGCTGAAAGATCCATCCCCTGCGTATCTTCAACTTTGTCACTGATTCATGAACATTATTGTCAAGAATCTGCTGATACTGAGAGGAATCCATGCGTCCCTCAACTTTAACAAGATTCCCGGTGCCAGCATTGGCCACACAGCCCCAAAGCATGATGGAACCTCCACCAAATTTTACTGTGGGTAGCAAGTGTTTTTCTTGGAATGCTGTGTTTGTTTGCCGCCATGCATAATGCCTTTTTGTATGACCAAACAACTCAATCTTGGTTTCATCAGTCCACAGGACCTTCTTCCAAAAAGAAATTGGCTTCTCCAAATGTGCTTTTGCATACCTCAGCCGACTCTGTTTTTGGCGTGCTTGCAGAAATGGCTTCTTTCGCATCACTCTCCCATACAGCTTCTCCTTGTGCAAAGTGCGTTGTATAGTTGACCAATGCACAGTGACACCATCGGCAGCAAGTTGATACTGCAGCTCTCTGGAGGTGGTCTGAGGATTGTCCTTGACTGATCTCACCTTTCTTCTTCTCTGCCTTTCAGATGTTTTTCTTGGCCTGCCACTTCTGGCCTTAACAAGAACTGTACCCGTGTTCTTCCATTTCCTTACTATGTTCCTCACAGTGGAAATTGACAGGTTAAATCTCTGAGACAGCTTTTTGTATCCTTCCCCTGAACAACTATGTTGAATAATCTTTGTTTTCAGATCATTTGACAGTTGTTTTGAGGAGCCCATGATGCCACTCTTCAGAGGAGATTCAAACAGGAGAACAACTTGCAAGTGGCCACTTTAAGTAGCTTTTCTCATGATTGCATACACCTGGCTATGAAGTTCAAAGCTCAATGAGGTTACAAAACCAAACAAAGTGCTTTAGTAAGTCAGTAAAAAGTAGGTAGGAGTATTTAAAACAAGAAAATGATAAGGGTGCCCATACTTATGCACTTGTCAAATTTTGTTTGAATGCAGATTACACATTTTCTGTTAGTACAATAAACCTCATTTCAAGGCAGAAACATTACTGTGTCCAACAGTTATTAGATATATGAAACTGAAATAGCTGTAGCAAAAAAAAAAAATTTTTATAAAACATTAAGCTTAAGATTAATAGGGGTGCCCAAAATTTTTCATATAACTGTATATATAATTGTCTAAGGGTCACTTCCGCCCGTCTGTTCTTCTGTCTGTCTTTCTTTCCGTCACGGATATTCATTGGTCGCGGCCTCTGTCTGTTATGGAATCCAAGTCGCTGATTGGTCGTGGCAAAATTCCCACGACCATTGTCACGACCAATCAGCGACGCGCACAGTCCGGAAGAAAATGGCCGCTCCTTACTCCTCGCACTCACTGCCGGATCAGGTGAGAGAAGCTTAGAAAAATAGCCCAAAATTCTCCACTCTTCTCCTTGCAACTGAAGCAGCACAGCAGACACAGACGTCTCTGATGTGTGTACTTGCAAAGCAAATGGAGCCGAAGGATCTACTGTGGACAAAGCAGGTGCATTTTGTAAATTCATTTTCAATTGTTCAAATGAGGTTTATTGTTCATCACCCCAAGGACCAAAGTAATCACTATTTTCACCTTTTAAAAGATCGTACAAAGGCCTGGCCTTGTCTGCAAAATTCTCAATGAAGTCCCTTGAAAAGTTTATAAGACCCAAGAAATGTCACAATGCCTTGTGTGATGTTGGAATCGGTAGAGAAGCAATTGCTTGTATTCTTTCCTGAAGTGGCTGTCTTTTTCCTGAACTCAACAACACTCTCAAAAACCTGACCTCGGTCTGTATCAATTTGACTTTTTTGGTGTTCAATTTCAACCCTGCATCATGCAGCAGCTCAAACAATTCTGTCAGAAGAGAAACATGTGAATCTTTATCATCAGTAGACAACAGGATATCATATCATCCACATATTGCAAAATACAATCAGGCCTCGAAATAAAGGATAATACCTTTGCCAACGCCTGATGGAAAACACAAGGTGACAAATGTGCTCCTTGAGGCAATCTGCAAAACAAATATTGCTCATCCAAGAAAGTAAATGCAAACTTGTACTGACAACTAATTTCAAGAGGTATACTGAAAAAACATTACTGATGTCTAGTACAGAAAAGTATTGTCACGAAGATACCGCGACAGAGCAGTACCAGAAGACCACGGCGTCTGATGGCTTCTGCTTCATCGCTGAGAAGCACTTCTCCTGTGTATTAAAACTGTTTTGTTTTCTTTCAGCAGGACAGTGTCAGGACTCTGAACATTTTGTACCTTTTGTGCATCACTGCCCTTTTCCAACATGGCGTCTTTGGTCTTATGTGCACTTGTCTTCCTGCTATAAAACTCCACCCCAGCCTTCAGTCTGTGCTAGAGTATTCTGCCTTGCATCCAGCTCCTGACCTCTGATTACTCCCTGGCTATACACCTGCTCCTGTGAACCTGTGTGGTGATCCTGCTACTCTGCTCTGAGTTCCTGCTGCATACACAAGTCTCCAGTAATCCTCCTTCATCTGCTGCTCGTGTTTACTTCATCTGCATTTGCTGGACATGTAAGCTGCTGCAATAACCTGAGACTATTAACCAGGCCTTCCTGGTTGAGCTAAGTTATGATTTGAACTGCCTTTTAAGCATATCTATCTGTGTCTGGACTAAGTCAAGAATTTATTCGTGTCAAGTATCCTTAAGTATAACTGTACTTCATAGACTTTCTGCTTGATTGCATTTTCCTCTGAAGTTTCCTATAGACTGCTAAGCTGCGTTTATTATTTGCACCAACTGTTGTGGACTTGAGTTTCTCTCTGCACCTGTTTGAATCACCGTGTGACAATATAGACTTACCACTTATAAAACTGTGTCCTGTAGTTGTCTTGTTCCACGCAAAGAGTCTCCTGAGTTATCCCCTATAATTATTACAGACACGGGTTAATAGGCCATGTGGAAATTCCAGCTGTGCTCGGTTAGCCACTCCTCTCTCCTATAAAAGCTAGGCCTTCTGGTCAGACCTTTGTCTGAGATAGCACTTGCTAGATAGACCTGGAATAGTGTGGAGCTGGTGTCTGGAGAGCTGGAGGAATTTATTGTGCGACAGTTGTATGGTTTGTACGCTTGGAAAATTCCTCATCCTTACCTGCCTTATTCACTTCCAGCGTCCTTCACATCCTGGTGGATACATCTGTTATTTGTGAGAGCATATTTTGTGTGAGTGGAGTTTTCTTTTTACCCTTATCTTTGTCCCCCTGTTTGTCGGGTTGGTGTACTGTTGTATACGGTAGCGCCTCTCTTCCCCGGGTGGGGAGGGGGACAGACACAGGGTGGCAGTCAGGAGACAGGGCAAGGGCGGAGGCCCCGGCATCCTCACCATCTGAGGTATCCCGGGGAACAGGGCGAGTTAGGGCGCCCCCTCGAGCTAGGAAAGGTGCCCCTGGTCCCAGTTTACTCGCCAGTCCAATCGTGACAAGTATTTTGCCTTCGCATTCAGCCTTGCCATCATGTCGAGTATCTGCAACAATGGGTGCTACATTGGGAGTATGTTTGTTAAACATCCGCAAATCCAATATCATTCGATGAGAACCATCAGATTTCAGGACACACCACAAAGGATTGTTACTTACAGAATTAGCCTTTCAGATGACACCTTGATCTAACAATTCCTGTATGATCTTTGACATAGAATCAATTGATTCTGCAGGCAATTTATACTGACGTTGTGGTGGAGGATCTCGCCCCTCCACATTTACAACATCCTTCATTGTACCAACCTCATTCCTGAACTGAGCCCAAAGAGAAGGAAAAAGCTGTACAATTTCTGTCAATACCTCATCACCACCAGTTTCAGGCCACAAATGATCTGTTGACACCACATCATTTAAGCAAATACTTCCAACATGGCTATAATCACTAGGATCAATGACTACAGGTTTACAACCATTAGAATCTTTCCAGATCACTTGATTTTCTAGATCGACTACCCATCCAAATTTCTGCATAAAATCTGTGCCAAGTATATTTTCAGAATCACGACAATACCAAATGTCAATTCCTGTTTTGATAGGTGTTTCCAACGTCACATTGGTAACTAAAGTAGCTTTAGTTCCACCTTTTCCACTAAAACCAACAATTGTACAAACTGGTGAATCTGGTTGTAGCTTCAAATCAAGATTTGTAACACTTAATTGAGCTCCTGTGTCAATAAGAAATACAACATTCTGTCCTGCCAGATTTACTTTGGTAAATGGTCTTCCACAGTCATCCAATGTAACGAGTCACAAATTCCAATGGATGGGGTGTAGGAGTAGTCTGTGATTGTCAGAAAGATGGGGGAGATGGGAGAAGACCAATGTCCTTTTTAAAAGCTCTTGGAATTCTATTCCTGGACTCAGTCTCCTTCACTGTCATCTCTCTGATCTGTCTGATTAATGGTGCATACGGTGACTGCGTTTGTCTGTTGTCAGTTGTGAGTGGGTGCAGAAGAATGTCATGGAGGTGCGGAAGGTTTGGTGGATGATTTTGGCATGAGTTCCCTTCCAAGCTTACCTGTTCCTTGTGTACCTGTCTCTGATTCTGCTCTCAAGAATTTTCTGCACTGTCATTTTAAGGGTCCAGGTATACCACAAAAATAACAATGGATATTGTTCCTTTGTGTAGTATTTGTACCTCTATGATGAATGTAATCTCTAGTCTTGGATGTTACGGTGGGTCTAGGTTTCAGCTGGCTGTCTTCTTTCTCATGAACTACAACTATTTTAGCCTTGACCTGATTTTGCTTCATGGATCTCCTTACTTTATCAATAAAAACTGTTGCTTCTGGCAATAATGGCTGAGCACTAGCCAATTGCTCTGAGGCAGGATCTAAATATTTGAACTTTTTTACAAAAAATCTGATCATGGATGTTGGCCCCGGATGAGGCCTAAGATCCATCACCATCCTATAGGCCTGTTCAAATTTTACCAAAAATGCAAATGGGTCATCATGAATATTAGTTCGTTCATTTTTCTGAATATCAATTGTAGGTGTGGCTTCGCCTGCAAAAAACAATATTGTCTAAGTCTGTCTTCTTTTGTGCTATGTGTCAATTAATTTTCCTCATTTAATCTGATCTGTATTCTTTTTCCCATATGTGAGGGTAACCATGCTTTGAATATCTTGTTTTTTTGTTCATCATTAAGATTGAATTTATCTGTGTTTGATTAAAAAATGTCCGCATTATAAAAATATCTAGAATTGAGAGTCCTCAGTGGTTGATACATTTTAATGGCTAACTGAAAAGATGTAACAAATTGTAGCTTTCGAGACTACACAGGTCTCTTCATCAGGCAAAGACTAAAGCAAATTCTGAAGAATGACATATTTATACACAACATAGCACAGAACTGTCATTATGGGAGAGTGGTGAGTGATAAACAGTTGTGTCCATAAATATAAAAAAATTCCTAGATTAAGAGTGTGTTTTGTTGTCCTCCGATTGGGGTCTGGTTCTGTTATGATGACCCCACATGGACACAACTGTCTATCACTTATCACTCTCCCCTAGTGGCAGTTCTGTGCTGTGCTGTGTATAAATATGTCATTCTTCAGAATTTGCTTTAGTCTATGCCTGATGAAGAGACCTGTGTAGTCTCGAAAGCTGGAAATTTGTTACCATCTTTTCAGTTAGCCATTAACCCCTTCATGACCCAGCCTATTTTGGCCTTAATGACCTGGCCATTTTTTGCAATTCTGACCAGTGTCCCTTTATGAGGTAATAACTCAGGAACGCTTCAACGGATCCTAGCGATTCTGAGATTGTTTTTTCGTGACATATTGGGCTTCATGTTAGTGGTAAATTTAGGTCGATAATTTCTGAGTTTATTTGTGAAAAAAAACGGAAATTTGGCGAACATTTTGAAAATTTTGCAATTTTCACATTTTGAATTTTTATTCTGTTAAACCAGAGAGTTATGTGACACAAAATAGTTAATAAATAACATTTCCCACATGTCTACTTTACATCAGCATAATTTTGGAAACAAATTTTTTTTTTTGCTAGGAAGTTATAAGGGTTAAAATTTGACCAGTGATTTTTCATTTATACAACAAAATTTACAAAACCATTTTTTTTAGGGACCACCTCACATTTGAAGTCAGTTTGAGGGTTCTATATGGCTGAAAATACCCAAAAGTGACACCATTCTAAAAACTGCACCCCTCAAGGTGCTCAAAACCACATTCGAGAAGTTTATTAACCCTTTAGGTGTTTCACAGCAGCAGAAGCAACATGGAAGGAATAAATTAACATTTAACTTTTTAGTCACAAAAATGATCTTTTCGCAACAATTTTTTTATTTTCCCAAGGGCAAAAGGAGAAACTGGACCAAGAACGTTGTCCAATTTGTCCTGAGTACGCCGATACCTCATATGTGGGGGTAAACCACTGTTTGGGCGCCATTTGACTTTTTGAATGAAAAATTGGCTCCAATCTTTAGCGGACACCATGTCGCGTTTGGAGAGCCCCCGTGTGCCTAAACATTGGAGCACCCCCACAACTGACCCCATTTCGGAAACTAGACCCCCCAAGGAACTTATCTAGAAGCATAGTGAGCACTTTAAAACCCAAGGTGCTTCACAAATTAATCCGTAAAAATAAAAAAGTACTTTTTTTTTTTCGCAAAAAAATTATTATAGCCTCAATTTTTTCATTTTCACATGGGCAACAGGATAAAATGGATCCTAAAATTTGTTGGACAATTTCTCCTGAGTACACCGATACCTCACATGTGGGGGTAAACCACTGTTTGGGCACATGGTAAGGCTCGGAAGGGAAGGAGCGCCATTTGACTTTTTGAATGGAAAATTAGCTCCAGTCGTTAGCGGACACTATGTCGCGTTTGGAGAGCCCCTGTGTGCCTAAACATTGGAGCTCCCCTACAAGTGACCCCATTTTGGAAACTAGACCCCCCAAGGAACTTATCTAGATGCATAGTGAGCACTGAAAACCCCCAGGTGCTTCACAGAAGTTTATAACGCAGAGCCATGAAAATAAAAAATTATTTTTCTTTACTCAAAAATGATCTTTTCGCAACAATTTTTTTATTTTCCCAAGGGTAATAGGAGAAATTGGACCCCAAATGTTGTTGTCCAGTTTGTCCTGAGTACGATGATACCCCATATGTAGGGGTAAACCACTGTTTGGGCGCACGGCAGGGCTCGGAAGGGAAGGCACGCCATTTGGCTTTTTGAATGGAAAATTAGCTTCAATCATTAGCGGACACCATGTCGCGTTTGGAGAGCCCCTGTGTGCCTAAACATTGGAGCTCCCGCACAAGTGACCCCATTTTGGAAACTAGACCTCCCAAGGAACTAATCTAGATTCATAGTGAGCACTTTGAACCCTCAAGTGCTTCACAGAAGTTTATAACGCAGAGCCATGAAAATAAAAAATAATTTTTCTTTTCTCAAAAATGATTTTTTAGCCCACATTTTTTTATTTTCCCAAGGGTAACAGGAGAAATTGGACCCCAAAAGTTGTTGTCCAGTTTCTCCTGAGTACGCTGATACCCCATATGTGGGGGTAAACCACTGTTTTGGCACACGTCGGGGTTTGGAAGGGAAGTAGTGACGTTTTGAAATGCAGACTTTGATGGAATGCTCTGCGGGCGTCACGTTACATTTGCAGAGCCCCTGATGTGCCTAAACAGTAGAAACACCCCACAAGTGACCCCATTTTGGAAACTAGACCCCCCAAAGAACTTATCTAGATGTGTGGTGAGCACCTTCAACCACCAAGTGCTTCACAGAAGTTTACAACGCTGTTTGGGCGCACGTCGGGGCTTGGAAGGGAGGGAGCACCATTTGACTTTTTGAAAGCAAGATTGGCTGGAATCAATGGCGGTGCCATGTTGCGTTTGGAGACCCCTGATGTGCCCAAACAGTGGAAACCCCTCAATTCTAACTTCAACACTAACCCCAACACACCCCTAACCCTAATCCCAACTGTAGCCCTAACCCTAATCACAACCCTTTACCCAACACACCCGTAACCCTAATCCCAACCCTAACCCTAATCTCAACCCTAACCCTAATCCCAACCCTAACCCTAATCCCAACCCTAACCACAACTGTAACCCCAACACACTCCTAACCTTATCCGTAACCCTAACCACAAGCCTAATCTTAACCCTAATTCCAACCCTAGCCCTAATTCCAACCCTAACCCTAAGGCTATGTGCCCACGTTGCGGATTCGTGTGAGATTTTTCCGCACGATTTTTGAAAAATCTGCAGGTAAAAGGCACTGCGTTTTACCTGCAGATTTACAGCGGATTTCCAGTGTTTTTTTTGTGCGAATTTCACCTGCGGATTCCTATTGAGGAACCGGTGTAAAACGCTGCGGAAACCACACAAAGAATTGACATGCTGCGGAAAATACCTACGCAGCGTTTCCGCACGGAATTTTCCGCACCATGGGCACAGCGGATTTGGTTTTCCATAGGTGTACATGGTACTGTAAACCTGATGGAAAACTGCTACGAATTCGCAGCAGCCAATCCGCTGCGGATCCGCGGCCAATCCGCTGCGGATCCGCGGCCAATGGCATCGGCCATGGCTGGATTGTAATATTTCACCAGTTTTTTAGGTGAAATATTACAAATCGCTCTGATTGGCAGTTTCACTTTCAACAGCCAATCAGAGCGATCGTAGCCACGGGGGGGTGAAGCCACCCCCCCTGGGCTGAAGCACCACTCCCCCTGTCTCTGCAGATCGGGTGAAATTGGAGTTAACCCTTTCACCCGCTCTGCAGGGACGCGATTATTCCATGACACCACATAGGCGTCATGGGTCGGATTGGCACGGGTTTTCATGACGCCTACGTGGCGTCATGGGTCGGGAAGGGGTTAAAACGTATCAACCACTGAGGACTCTCAATTCTAAATTTTTTTCTATCTACTGGCTAACACGGTACCAAGATACATATCTTTCCCGCATTATAAAAGGCATCCATCTTGTCATTGTAGTTTGGAATGTCTTTTACAATTTTCATTAACTGATCGTGTATTTTCAATTTGTGCTGCTCTGTCATGTAATTTCTTCCATTGTAGCTCATCTGCCTGTAAATCTACTGAAACATCTGGATTTTGTGTGTTTGGTACAAATGATGTGGCGTAATTGTCCTCATGTTTGTTTGCTCTTGTAAGAACAGAAAACTTTTTTATATCTTGGTGCAATTTGGACAATAATTCTGTTCACGCATCGATTTGATCTTCCAATTTTTCATTATGTTCTGACAAATACAAAACAATTTGGACAATCAAAGTAATCCCTATCACATTGACTATACAAACTAGACCATAATTGTGAATCTGTTTGGCTATGAACAAACTTAAACTCTATATTACTTTTCTTAGAATAGTCGTGAACGAAATCCATTTTCTCACCTGTGGAATATCTTTTCCTCTCCTGGATTGATCCAACCGTCAATGGATGGTTCTCTGTGCCTTTACTGAAATCCTCAGACCTCCGTCATGGGACACATCCAGCTCTTTATGGTTGGAGACACGAATCCTCACTGTCTGTAGGCTCTGTCTGATCCTTGTGACGTGAAATAGCAGAATTCCTGCACTTTGAACAACAGGTGTTTAGCAGAGCTCTCCACCTCCGTGTGCAAGGGAAAGGATTTCACAAAAATAGCACAAAAATCAGATTTGGCAGGGCTCGCCAAAATGTTAGAGAAAATAACAGTTTCTTACTTTTTTAAGTAAGAGCACAGTGAAGATAGAAAAAAAAGCAATATTGAATTGTGTGGATACAACAAATCTTGTTTAATGTTCATTCAAAAAGTGATGACAAAAATGAAGAAAAGTTCATAGCACGTAGTAAGTATTAGATTATAGAAGAGAAAACAAGCATTCATTGGTTCTTACATATGGTTGTGAAGTATGATGTGGTCTGCGTTGGAGATTCTCAAAGTATGAGAGATCTGTCTGAACAGGAGTTAGGTCAGCTTATATACTATATTGACCCATAGGCTTACATTGGATCTATTTTTCCTGTCTCATAACCACATACGGTGATATGCTGCTATGTTCATAGCCTCTACCATATTAGAAGAACACTAGTAACTTGACGAATATGAATATTAGTTTTTTGTACATTACCTCATTTTGAAATGCTTAAGCATATAGCCTGTGACCTTTAAGAACCATTTTTTATCTCCAAATAGCCACAGTTCTGACAAAAGCCCTATAGGTCTGACAAACAGAGAACAGATGTAGCGGCCACAATCCTCAGAATAACTCAGTCCCTCACTATCCAGAGTATCTATTTGCTAGTTAGAACCTGCATATGTAAAGTAATCTATATTTTTTTAATTATTATTGAAATACTAATATTTTACCCTCCTTTTGGAGTGTGTCAATGACTGCCTTCTAGACATGTAAAGTCAGCAGTCTTCCTCATGATTGTGGAGCCTACTGAAACAGACCAAGGGACCTTTTTAAAACGTTTAGGAAGCCATTCCAGGTGTTTTTATTCTAATTTACTGACAATGAATTTTGGGTTTTCATTGGCTGTAGGATCTAGTCATCAACAGAAATAAACACTTGAGATATATCACTCTGTAATGATTCTATATAATATAAGAGTTTCACTTTTTGCATTTAACCCCTTCCCGACATTTGACGTACTATCCCGTCGAGGTGGGGTGGGCCCGTATGACCGCCGACGGGATAGTACGTCATCAGCGATCAGCGGCGCTCACGGGGGGAGCGCGGCCGATCGCGGCCGGGTGTCAGCTGCATATCGCAGCTGACATCCGGCACTATGTGCCAGGAGCGGTCATGGACCGCCCCCGGCACATTAACCCCCGGCACACCGCGATCAAACATGATCGCAGTGTACCGGCGGTATAGGGAAGCATCGCGCAGGGAGGGGGCTCCCTGCGGGCTTCCCTGAGACCCCCGGAGCAACGCGATGTGATCGCGTTGCTGCGAGGGTCTCCTACCTCCTTCCTGGCTGCAGGTCCCGGATCCAAGATGGCCGCGGCATCCGGGTCCTGCAGGGAAGGAGGTGGCTTACCGAGTGTCTGCTCAGAGCAGACACTTGGTAAGCCTGCAGCCCTGCACAGCAGATCGTCGATCTGGCAGAGTGCTGTGCACACTGCCAGATCAATGATCTGTGATGTCCCCCCCTGGGACAAAGTAAAAAAAAATTTTTTCCACATGTGTAAAAAAAAATAAAAAAAAATTCCTAAATAAATAATAAAAAAAATATATATATTATTCCCATAAATACATTTCTTTATCTAAATAAAAAAAACAAAACAATAAAAGTACACATATTTAGTATCGCCGCGTCCGTAATGACCCAACCTATAAAACTGCCCCACTAGTTAACCCCTTCAGTAAACACCGTAAGAAAAAAAAAAAAAAAACGAGGCAAAAAACAACGCTTTATTACCATACCGCCGAACAAAAAGTGGAATAACACGCGATCAAAAAGACTGATATAAATATCCATGGTACCGCTGAAAACGTCATCTTGTCCCGCAAAAAACAAGCCGCCATACAGCATCATCAGCAAAAAAATAAAAAAGTTATAGTCCTGAGAATAAAGCGATACCAAAATAATTATTTTTTCTATATTTTAGTTTTTATCGTATAAAAGCGCCAAAACATAAAAAAATGATATAAATGAGATATCGCTGTAATCGTACTGACCCAACGAATAAAACTGCTTTATCAATTTTACCAAACGCGGAACGGTATAAACGCCTCCCCCAAAAGAAATTCATGAATAGCTGGTTTTTGGTCATTCTGCCTCACAAAAATCGGAATAAAAAGCGATCAAAAACGGTCACGTGTCCGAAAATGTTACCAATAAAAACGTCAACTGGTCCCGCAAAAAACAAGACCTCACATGACTCTGTGGAGCAAAATGTGGAAAAATTATAGGTCTCAAAATGTGGAGACGCAAAAACTTTTTTGCTATAAAAAGCGTCGCTGGTTTCACACTTGCGTTTTTGTCTGCAGCGTTTTTTGCACAAAAAAACACATGCGTTTTTTCCCTATATTTAACATTGAAAACGCATGCGGTTTTTTTGTACGCGTTTGGTCGCGTTTTCAAACGCATGCGTTTTTTTTCTGCATGCGTTCATTTTTAGAAATACAACCTGCAGTGTTTTCTTGCGTTTTTAAGCACATGCGTTTGTTTGCGTTAAAAACGCATGCATTTTTTCGAAAAAAAACAGAAAACACACTGAAAAGCCACCCACCACCATCAAGGTGATAAAGGGATCCAAACCCTAACCCTAACTCTACCCCTAACCTCACCCCTAACCGTTTAATGAACATTTTCTGACAGTCATAGTGCCACGTATTTCAGTGCCACGTATTTCAGTGCCACGTATTTCAGTGCCACGTATTTCAGTGCCACGTATTTCAGTGCCACGTATTTCAGTGCCACGTATTTCAGTGCCACGTATTTCAGTGCCACGTATTTCAGTGCCACGTATCACGTATTTCAGTGCCACGTATCACGTATTTCAGTGCCACATATTTTAGTACCACGTATTTCAGTTGCACGTATTTCAGTGCCACGTATTTCAGTGCCACGTATTTCAGTGCCACGTATTTCAGTGCCACGTGTTTCAGTGCCACGTATTTCAGTGCCACGTATCACGTATTTCAGTGCCACGTATCACGTATTTCAGTGCCACGTATCACGTATTTCAGTACCACGTATTTCAGTTGCACGTATTTCAGTGCCACGTATTTCAGTGCCACGTATTTCAGTGCCACGTATTTCAGTGCCACGTATTTCAGTGCCACGTATTTCAGTGCCACGTATCACGTATTTCAGTGCCACGTGTTTCAGTGCCATGTATTTAAGTGCCACGTATCACATATTTCAGTGCCACGTATTTCAGTGCCACGTATTTAAGTGCCACGTATCACATATTTCAGTGCCACGTATTTAAGTATTACCTGGAGATGTGAGGGGCTGGGGAACCTCCATTATGACGTTCTTGTACAGATCTCTGTGTCCTTCTAAATACTCCCACTCCTCCATGGAGAAATAGACAGCGACATCCTGACACCTTATAGGAACCTGACACATACAATGATACCGTCATCCCCCCGATCCCTTCATAGTGTTACTGTATAATGTCCCAGCATTCCCAGCAGTGTCACCTCTCCAGTCAGCAGCTCTCCAATAAACATTTTTTTTTTTTAAATTCCCCCAACAACTCTGCCCCTTACCCTCCCCCCCCCTTAGAGACACTCCAAGAGCCCACCAAACTTCATCATCCTGTAAATTGTGAAACGTTCTTCCAAAAGACCCACCCCAAAATATACTAGAGTTTGGGCTCACCTTCCTAACTCAAATCGAGCCATGGTTGCCACAATTTATAGAAAAGATTTAGTTTCTGCCTCTTAGTATATATACTTTTCTCCAGAGAAATGATATGATTCAACTGTGCCAAAAAGTCTCTCCTCGTCGGAGGCTCCTCCCTAATCCAAAACTTTGCGATCAGTTTTCTGGCAATAAACAATAACCTGGCGATAGCAGTTTTGAGTGAGTTGTCAACAACAATCTCCTCTACATACCCCAAAATACAAACCAGGGGGAGTCTGGGGACGGTACAATTATATGCCACCTCGATTCTATTTATCAGCATTATCCAAAAAGAGGACAATCTAGATAAAAACTCTGCCACTTCAGCCCTAATCTTTTCCATATCAAGGATCTTTAGCCATGAAGGGTGTAATTTCCATCCCAACCTTCTAGAAACATCCTGTTCAACTAGCTTAAGGGAAACCAAGACTGGGCTGTGATCAGATATCACCCTGGGTCTGTAGTCCACCTCTTGTATCAAGTTATTCATACCTTCATTACCCAGGGCTACGTCTATCCTAGACATCGAGCCATATGTCGCCGAATAGCATGAATAGGAGTATTTGTCTATGTTTCGTACCCTCCATAAGTCTATTCAACCTATCTCCCTCAGGTAACTACCGAAGGAAGTAATATTACCATCATTTCTCAATGATGCGTGCTTACTCTTATCCCAATGATCATTAAGAATGTGATTTACATCACCCACAACCAAAAGAGGAACCCCTTCCCATTTACTCGCAAACTCCAGAATTTCCCGGATCTTCTTCCCAGAATAAGGTGGTGGAATATATAGTGAAACAACACAGACCAATCTATTAAAGATTTTACAGACTAAAAACACATATTGTCCCTCCCCATCGACTTTAACCTCGATCTCTTCAAACGGGGTACTGGTATGGATCAATACAGACACTCCTCTTGCATAAGTCGAGAACGTCGAATGATACGCCTTTTTGACCCATCTTTTTTGTACCAGAGTAATTTTTTCATCCACCAGATGAGTTTCCTGTAGGCATATCACCGAGGGCCTCAATTTCAGTACATATTGAAATACCGCTGCACGCTTAGTTGCATTTGCAAAACCTCTGACGTTCCAACTTAAAATTCTAACGTTATCCCCCATCATAACTTAAATTCCGGCAAACACCAACGGGCTCCCCCAGGTCTCTAGTTTCGCCCTCCCCCCCCCCCCCCCATATAACAACAAAGCTCTACCCATCCCGCCCAAAGTAACCCCCCAACGACTTCCCTTACCCTAATAGGAACTATACGAATCCCTATAGAGATGAGTCAAACTAACTTTCTCTTATACGAGATCAGAGAGCTCTTTTACAGCCTAGAACAGTAGTCGATCTCTTCCCAACTCCCCCCCATCCACCTAAGTCAACATGAACTGAAAACAGCGCCGCCGAACGCTAGAAAATTTAAATACAACAAATCCAACTCGAACACCGCAGGAGAGGAAAATCAACACATTTCCCCTCCCCCCCACCTCAGGAACATCAATCAATCCTGCTACATCCCCAGGACCTCTTCACCGGGGCTTTTCAGCTCGAATATGTTTAGCGTTAAGGTCCAACCATTTCGTTGCCTCCTCCGGATTTTGAAAGAAGTGAACTCTGTCCATAGCCACCACTCTCAGCTTGGCCGGGTAAATCATAGAATATCTCAAGTCTAAATCTCTCAATCGACGCTTGACCTCTCCAAACTGCATCATGAGTTTTTGTACTACTGCAGAATAGTCCGGATAAATGGAAACCCTATTGCCGTCAATGGTAGGGCCATCACTTCCCCTAGCCTTTCTCAGCAAAGTCTCCCGATCTCGGTAGTTCAAAATTTTGGCCAATATCGCTCGTGGGGCAGATCCCGGTGGCAAGGGTCTGGTTGGGATTCTATGTGCCCTTTCTACCGAGAAATGACCAGAAAGACTGTCACCTCCCACTGAGTTTTTCAGCCATGCTTCAATATATTCAGTCGGATTGTTCCCTTCCACTTTTTCCGGCACCCCGATTATTCTCAAATTATTCCGGCGGGAGCGGTTTTCCAAATCGTCTGTTTTAAACTCCAATTCTGCAATGCGTTGAAGGTATTTCTTTTCCCTCTTAAGCAGTTCGGCAGTCTGATCCTCCACACTTCCCACTCACTCTTCCACTTCCTCCACTCTTTTCTCTACTTTACGCATGGCGGAGTTAAGGGAAACCATCTCTACCTTCAAGTCATCCACACGTACATTCAATGTTGCTAAAGCAGATTTGCAGTAAATTACTACAGTAAAAATATCTTTCAGGGTTGGTTCCTCCATGTCAGACAGGTCTGCAATCTCCACAGCCCTAGTCTGAGCAACAGTGTCCCCAGACCTCTCGGTCACACTCATGTGTGTAGCCTTCTGCCTCTCCAGGGATCCCCGCAGCGGTGAATCACCACCTGACTCTTGATCCCCTGGATCATTTCTTCCTCCAGGTCCCTCGTTCTCCGCTTCCTGCCGCAATTTATTAGCTTCCTCGGTCCTTGCAAACCTTTCCAGCTTGGCTATGACCTCCAGCTTCTTTCGGTATGCCGCGCTTGCTCTCTCCGCCTCCTCCTCTGCCACAGCGCCATCTTGGCTCCTCGCTCCTGCTGCTGGCGCCAGCTGCTTACGGCGCGGCATTCTCCGACACCGCGCTGTTCTCTCCAGCACCGTCAATGCCCTTCAGCTCACCCGGTCTTCAGGCACACCCCTGGTGTATTTTTGAGCGCTCGGCAGCGCCGTTAAGGTACGTTTTAATCTGTGGCCCGGGGAGAGGGATCCGACCCGCGTGTTCTCACATTGCCCGCTAGGCCACGCCCCATTTTACAGTATTTCGTTTTCTTCTTTACATCTACTAATAAATCCTATATATTTAGGCCACAGACAACAAGCAGTTTCCTCCTCGGAGTCGGCAGCTGAATACGTTCCTCATAGACTCATCTTCCATAACGCTAATTCTCGTCTCATTTACCGACCCTGGAATCGGCATTAGCAATACTGCAGGAGATATTAATTACACGCGACATGAGAAATAACTACTTCATGATGAGGACGACATCTTCATCTTCTACTACGGCTCTAGAGACATATGTGGCCAGAGTCGGTCACTGACTCCATCACCACCGGCCGTCTATATGAAGGTTTCCCGTCTTCCCCGCACTGTAATCTTCTATCACGTTAGATCTCAGCTCTGATTCACACACACAAGTTTGAGGCTTTTATAAGAGACTAGATGGTGGCCCGGTTCTAATGCATCGGGTATTCTAGAATATGTATAGTATGTAGTTTATTTATGAAGATTTTAGAATAATACATTGAATACACAGGATTCGGCCGGGTGCGACTAATTAGCGAAGCGTGGTTCAAATCCCGCGCCAATTCGTGGCCGGACTGCGCCTGTCGCTGATTGTTCGCAGCTGGTCACATAGTATATTGCACAGCCACGTAGTATATTGCACAGCCCACGTAGTATATTGCACAGCCCACGTAGTATATTGCACAGCCACATAGTATATTGCACAGCCCACGCAATATATTGCACAGCCACGCAGTATATTGCACAGCCACGCAGTATATTGCACAGCCACACAGTATATTGCACAGCCACACAGTATATTGCACAGCCACGCAGTATATAGCACAGCCCATAGTATATTGCACAGCCGCGTAATATATTGCACAGCAACGTAGTATATTGCACAGCAACGTAGTATATTGCACAGCAACGTAGTATATTGCACAGCAACGTAGTATATTGCACAGCAACGTAGTATATTGCACAGCAACGTAGTATATTGCACAACAACGTAGTATATTGCACAGCAACGTAGTATATTGCACAGCAACGTAGTATATTGCACAGCAACGTAGTATATTGCACAGCAACGTAGTATATTGCACAGCAACGTAGTATATTGTACAGCAACGTAGTATATTGCACAGCAACGTAGTATATTGCACAGCAACGTAGTATATTGCACAGCAACGTAGTATATTGCACAGCAACGTAGTATATTGCACAGCAACGTAGTATATTGCACAGCAACGTAGTATATTGCACAGCAACATAGTATATTGCACAGCAACATAGTATATTGCACAGCAACATAGTATATTGCACAGCAACATAGTATATTGCACAGCAACATAGTATATTGCACAGCAACATAGTATATTGCACAGCAACATAGTATATTGCACAGCAACATAGTATATTGCACAGCAACATAGTATATTGCACAGCAACATAGTATATTGCACAGCAACATAGTATATTGCACAGCAACATAGTATATTGCACAGCAACATAGTATATTGCACAGCAACATAGTATATTGCACAGCAACATAGTATATTGCACAGCAACATAGTATATTGCACAGCAACATAGTATATTGCACAGCAACATAGTATATTGCACAGCAACATAGTATATTGCACAGCAACATAGTATATTGCACAGCAACATAGTATATTGCACAGCCCATGTAGTATATTGCACAGCACACGTAGTATATTGCGCAGCCACGTAGTATATTGCGCAGCCACGTAGTATATTGCACAGCCCACGCAGTATATTGCACAGCCCACGTAGTATATTGCACAGCACACGTAGTATATTGCACAGCCCACGTAGTATATTGAACAGCCCACGTAGTATATTGCGCAGCCACTTCTTATATTGCACAGCCCACGTAGTATATTGCACAGCCACATAGTATATTGCACAGCCATAGTATATTGCACAGCCACATAGTATATTGCACAGCCACGCAGTATATTGCACAGCCACGCAGTATATTGCACAGCCACGCAGTATATTGCACAGCCACGCAGTATATTGCACAGCCACGCAGTATATTGCACAGCCACGCAGTATATTGCACAGCCACGCAGTATATTGCACAGCCACGCAGTATATTGCACAGCCACGCAGTATATTGCACAGCCACGCAGTATATTGCACAGCCACGCAGTATATTGCACAGCCACGCAGTATATTGCACAGCTGCGTAATATATTGCACAGCAACGTAGTATATTGCACATCAACGTAGTATATTGCACAGCCCATGTAGTATATTGCACAGCACACGTAGTATATTGCGCAGACACGAAATATATTGCGCAGCCACGTAGTATATTGCGCAGCCACGTAGTATATTGCGCAGCCACGTAGTATATTGCGCAGCCACGTAGTATATTGCACAGCCACGCAGTATATTGCAGCCACGTAGTATATAGCAGTCACGCAGTATATAACACAGCCCACGTAGAATATTGCACAGCCCATGTAGTATATTGCACAGCACACGTAGTATATTGCACAGCCCACGTAGTATATTGCGCAGCCCACGTAGTATATTACACAGCCACGCAGTATATTGCAGCCACGTAGTATATAGCAGTCACGCAGTATATAACACAGCCCACGTAGAATATTGTACAGCCCACGTAGTATATTGCACAGCCACGTAGTATATAGCAGTCACGCAGTATATTGCACAGCCCACGTAGTATATTGCACAGCCCACGTAGTATATTGCACAGCCCACGTAGTATATAGCAATGTGGGCATCAAATACCTGTTAAAAAAAAGAATTAAAATAAAAAATAGTTCTATACTCACCCTCCGTTGGCCCCGGATCCAAGAGAGGCGGTTACCGATGCTCCTCACGCGCTCCGGTCCCAAGAGTGCATTGTAGTCTCGCGAGATGATGACTTCAGTCTCGCGGGACCGCCACGTCATCATCTCGCGAGATCGCAATGCATGGAGCGGTCACCGGAGCGTTGCGAGGAGCAGGAAAGGAATGTTCCTGATCCGAGGGGCCGACGGACGGTGAGTATATAATTATTTTTTATTATTATTATTATTTTTAACATTAGATCTTTTTACTATTGATGCTGCATAGGCGGCATCAATAGTAAAAAGTTGGTCACACAGGGTTAATAGCAGCGGTAACAGAGTGGGTTACCTGTGGCATCACGCGGCCCGTTACCGCAGCCATTAACCCTGTGTGAGCGCTGACTGGAGGGGAGTATGGAGCAGCACTGACTGCGGGGAGGAAGGAGCGGACATTTTGACGCCGGACTGTGCCCATCGCTGAGTCGCTGATTGGTCGTGGCTGTTTTGCCGCGACCAATCAGCGACTTGGGATTTCTGTGACAGACAGACAGAAAGACGGAAGTGACCCTCAGACAATGATATAGTAGACTGTTGGTAAGAAGGAGAACTATGAGGCCGATGTCTCCATGTCCAGGGCTTCTTTCTCGGGATATGATGGGTTTCTTTGGTACTTTCCCCCCATTAGAAGGGACACCGGTGGATATTGGGGTCTTTACCGGCTACAGTCCTGGGGGGATTTACTTGGTAACGTGGACGAGGGACAAATATCACCATCAATTCCCCTCAGACTGAAGGAACATCGCTCCTCTACTCGGCTCTATGGATCTAGGGTGAAATCCACTGCGGCCCCTGCAGGAAAAGAAGGAGAAAGAGCAGAAGGTGCTGAGACCACAAATGGCCGGAGATTTCTACAGCTGCTCTGTGCGCACAGGACCTGTGATGAGGTCACCGGAGGGAGGAGTCAGCGGTCACATGATCAGGGCCTCAGTGTATGCAGGACTCTGCTGGTTGTCATGGTGCTGGATGAGGGGAAGTTTATGTGTGAGGTCAGGAGGGGCCTACAGTGTGGATGTAGCAGAGCCGTGTGTGTACGAGGTGTACGGAGCGGAGCAGTGTGTGTACGAGGTGTACGGAGCGGAGCCGTGTGTGTACGAGGTGTACGGAGCGGAGCCGTGTGTGTACGAGGTGTACGGAGCGGAGCCGTGTGTGTACGAGGTGTACGGAGCGGAGCTGTGCGTGTACGAGGTGTACGGAGCGGAGCCGTGTGTGTACGAGGTGTACGGAGAGGAGCCGTGTGTGTACGAGGTGTACGGAGCGGAGCCATGTGTGTACGAGGTGTACGGAGCGGAGCCGTGTGTGTACGAGGTGTACGGAGCGGAGCCGCGTGTGTACGAGGTGTACGGAGCGGAGCCGTGTGTGTACGAGGTGTACGGAGCGGAGCCGTGTGTGTACGAGGTGTACGGAGCGGAGCCGCGTGTGTACTGGGTGTACGGAGCGGAGCCGTGTGTATGCGGAGCGGAGCCGTGTGTGTACGAGGTGTACGGAGCGGAGCCGTGTGTGTACGAGGTGTACGGAGCGGAGCCGTGTGTACGAGGTGTACGGAGCGGAGCCGTGTGTGTACGAGGTGTACGGAGCGGAGCCGTGTGTGTACGAGGTGTACGGAGCGGAGCCGTGTGTGTACGAGGTGTACGGAGCGGAGCCGTGTGTACGAGGTGTACGGAGCGGAGCCGTGTGTGTACGAGGTGTACGGAGCGGAGCCGTGTGTGTACGAGGTGTACGGAGCGGAGCCGTGTGTGTACGAGGTGTACGGAGCGGAGCCGTGTGTGTACGAGGTGTACGGAGCGGAGCCGTGTGTGTACGAGGTGTACGGAGCGGAGCCGTGTGTGTACGAGGTGTACGGAGCGGAGCCGTGTGTGTACGAGGTGTACGGAGCGGAGCCGTGTGTACGAGGTGTACGGAGCGGAGCCGTGTGTGTACGAGGTGTACGGAGCGGAGCCGTGTGTGTACGAGGTGTACGGAGCGGAGCCGTGTGTGTACGAGGTGTACGGAGCGGAGCCGTGTGTACGAGGTGTACGGAGCGGAGCCGTGTGTGTACGAGGTGTACGGAGCGGAGCCGTGTGTGTACGAGGTGTACGGAGCGGAGCCGTGTGTGTACGAGGTGTACGGAGCGGAGCCGTGTGTGTACGAGGTGTACGGAGCGGAGCCGTGTGTGTACGAGGTGTACGGAGCGGAGCCGTGTGTACGAGGTGTATGGAGCGGAGCCGTGTGTGTACGAGGTGTACGGAGCGGAGCCGCGTGTGTACGAGGTGTACGGAGCGGAGCCGTGTGTGTACGAGGTGTACAGATCAGAGCCAGGCATGTACTGAGCGGAGCCCTGTTTGAATGGGGTCCTGTGTACTGACCAACCATATACCCCCAGCTTCGGTCACAGACCCCTCTGTGTACACTATATACACCCATATACCCCCAGCTTCGGTCGCAGACCCTTCTGTGTACACTGTATACACCCGTATACCCCCAGCTTCGGTCACAGACCCCATCTGTATGCTGTATACACCCGTATACCCCCAGCTTCGGTCACAGACCCCTCTGTGTACACTGTATACACCCGTATACCCCCAGCTTCGGTCGCAGACTCCTCTGTGTACACTGTATACACCCGTATACCCCCAGCTTCGGTCACAGACCCCTCTGTGTACTCTGTATACACCCTTATACCCCCAGCTTCGGTCACAGACCCCTCTGTGTACTCTGTATACACCCGTATACCCCTAGCTTTGGTCGCAGACCCCTCTGTGTACACTGTATACACCCGTATACCCCCAGCTTCGGTCACAGACCCCCTGTGTACACTGTATACACCTGTATACCCCCAGCTTCAGTCACAGACCCCCCCTCTGTACACTGTATACACCCGTATACCCCCAGCTTCGGTCACAGACCCCTCTGTGTACACTGTATACACACTTATACCCCCAGCTTCGGTCACAGACCCCTCTGTGTACACTGTATACACCCGTATACCCCCAGCTTCGGTCACAGACCCCTCTGTGTACACTGTATACACCCGTATACCCCCAGCTTCGGTCACAGACCCCGTCTGTGTACGCTGTATACACCCGTATACCCCCAGCTTCGGTCACAGACCCCTCTGTGTACACTGTATACACCCGTATACCCCCAGCTTCGGTCGCAGACCCCACTGTGTACACTGTATACACCCATATACCCCCAGCTTTGGTCGCATCCCCTCTATGTACACTGTATACACCCGTATACCCCCAGCTTCGGTCACAGACCCCTCTGTGTACACTGTATACACCCATATACCCCCAGCTTCGGTCACAGACCCCTCTGTGTACACTGTATACACCCGTATACCCCCAGCTTCGGTCACAGACCCCTCTGTGTACACTGTATACACCCGTATACCCCCAGCTTCGGTCGCAGACCCCTCTGTGTACACTGTATACACCCATATACCCCCAGCTTTGGTCGCATCCCCTCTATGTACACTGTATACACCCGTATACCCCCAGCTTCGGTCACAGACTCCTCTGTGTACACTGTATACACCCATATACCCCCAGCTTTGGTCGCATCCCCTCTATGTACACTGTATACACCCGTATACCCCCAGCTTCGGTCGCAGACCCCTCTGTGTACACTGTATACACCCATATACCCCCAGCTTTGGTCGCATCCCCTCTATGTACACTGTATACACCCGTATACCCCCAGCTTCGGTCGCAGACCCCTCTGTGTACACTGTATACACCCATATACCCCCAGCTTTGGTCGCATCCCCTCTATGTACACTGTATACACCCGTATACCCCCAGCTTCGGTCACAGACCCCTCTGTGTACACTGTATACACCCGTATACCCCCAGCTTCGGTCGCAGACCCCTCTGTGTACACTGTATACACCCATATACCCCCAGCTTTGGTCGCATCCCCTCTATGTACACTGTATACACCCGTATACCCCCAGCTTCGGTCACAGACCCCTCTGTGTACACTGTATACACCCATATACCCCCAGCTTTGGTCGCATCCCCTCTATGTACACTGTATACACCCGTATACCCCCAGCTTCGGTCACAGACTCCTCTGTGTACACTGTATACCTGAGTGCACGCCAAATAACCCTTTCCTGAACATCCCCAAAAGTCAGTTAATGAGAATCTACCGAAATTGCTCTAGGCCTCAAGATTTTAACCCCTTCACCCCCGAAGCTTTTTCCGTTTTTCGCTCCCCTCCTTCCCAGAGCCATAACTTTTTTATTTTTCCGTCAATATGGCCAGTGAGGGCTTATTTTTTGCGGGACAAGTTGTACTTTTGAAGGATACCATTGGTTTTACCATGCCGTGTAACAGAAAACAGGAAAAAATTCCAAGTGTGACAAAATTGCAAAAAAAGTGCAATCTCACACTTGTCTTTTGATTGGCTATTTTGCTAGGTTCACTAAATGCTAAAACTGAGCTGCCATTATGATTCTCCAGGTCATTACGAGTTCATAGACCCCTAACATGTCTAGGTTATTTTTTATCTAAGTGGTAAAAAAAAAATCCAAAGTTTGCTAAAAAAAGAAAAAAAAAATACCCGTAGCGTCTCCAATTTTCATGATCTGGGGTCGGTTGAGGGCTTATTTTTTGCATGCCGAGCTGACGTTTTTAATGATACCATTTTGGTGTAGATACATTCTTTTGATCGCCCGTTATTGCATTTTAATGCAATGTCGCGGCGACCAAAAAAACATAATTTTGGCGTTTTGATTTTTTTCTCGCTACGACATTTAGCGATCAGGTTAATCCTTTGTTTTTATTGATAGATCGGGCGATTCTGAACGCGGCGATACCAAATATGTGAAGGTTTAATTTTTTTTTAATTGTTTTATTTTGATTGGGGCGAAAGGGGGGTGATTTGAACTTTTATATATTTTTTTTTATATTTTTAAACACTTTGTTTTTTTTAATTTTGGCATGCTTCAATAGCCTCCATAGGAGGCTAGAAGCATGCACAACTCGATCGGCTCTGCTACATAGAGGTGAAATACAGATCACCTCTATGTAGCAGAAATCCAGGTGTACGTTGAACGCCGACCACAGGGTGGCGCTCAAAGCAATCGGCCATCAACAACCATAGAGGTCTCAAGGAGACCTCTGGTTGTTATGGCAATGCACGGCTGACCCCCGATCATGTGACGGGGGTCAGCGGTGCGAGCACTTCCAGCCGGGAGCGCTAGTTAAATGCCGCTGTCAGCGCTTGACGCGGCATTTAACTAGTTAATGGGCGCGGGCGGATCGCAATTCCGCTCGCGCTCATTGCGCACACATGTCAGCAGTACAAAACAGCTGACATGTCGCGGCTTTAGGGTATGTGCACACGTCAGGATTTTGTCAGGATTTTTCATCAGGTTTTGTAGCCAAAACCAGGAGTGGAACAATTAGAGGAAAAGTATAATAGAAACATATGCTCCACTTCATGCATTTATCACCCACTCCTGGTTTTGGCTACAAAACCTGATGAAAAATCCTGACAAATTCCTGACGTGTGCACATACCCTAAAGGTGGGCTCACCGCCGGAGCCCACCTTAAAGCAGGGGATCTGCCAGCTGACGGAATAGTACGTCAGCTGGCAGAAAGGGGTTAACTTAGAAGCAGAAATGATGACAAATACATTTTTGGAAAAAGGGTACAGTGAGGATATTCTGCTAAGATCCAAGGAAAGTGTTCTAACAAAACCACGTCAGGAATGAATTAATCCCATTCCAGTACAGAGGGAAACAAATGAGTTTATCCCTATAATCACGCAATATAACGCTAACTCAAACATATTGCGCAAAATAGTGAGAAAACACTGGCACCTATTAAAAGATGATAAAATTATAGGGGAAGAAATTCCTACTCGCCCCAGATTTGTATACAAAAAATCGTGCAATTTGGGAAATATGATTGCGCCCACTATTCCAAATAAACCGCCCCCTGTACAAACCCCTTTTTTCCATAACGTCTTAAAAGGCGTTTTTCCATGCCGCAAGTGCAGCATGTGCAAACAAACAAACACGCATAAAGTGACAAGTGTTTACAGGGGGGTACCAATTTTAAGATCAAGGACTTTATTACGTGTTCCACAACAGGGGTGATATATACCATCAAGTGCCCGTGTAATAAACTGTATGTGGGGGGAGAATTAAAGAACATATACGGAATATAAAGAAGAAATTCATGGGCCACCCTCTTTCCAAACATTTTATCAACCACCATGATGGATTGGTCCAGATTATGGAGATAGCAGGTATTGAAATCGTATACCCCCATTGGAGAGGTGGGAACTTTATTAAAGCCATGTCAAGGACTGAGAGCAAATGGATCTTAATGCTGGATACGCTGGCGCCCAGAGGGCTCAATAGTGAGGTTGAACTTTTTGGCTTCTATTAGCATATTTCATTGAAGCGATTCAGCTGAAGCTATATAACCACCTATACTCGGGGTAAGGACCATCCCTGAGGAAGGAAACAGGTGTTTCCGAAACGCGTCGGTTTTGGTCCTTACCGCGTTCCGTACTCAGCTCCTATTCCTATTTACAGAAAATAGCTAACTTTGTAGTCTGCTTTCTGCTCCCTGAGGGGGGAATGGATGGACTGGAACACATCAGCTGGGCTGACCTCAGTCTGTGAACAACTTTGTACTCATACAAGCCTAATTTATAGTGTTACTCTGGAGGTCAATTTTCTAGTCCAGCCTCTCAGATAAATATTATACTTGCTTGTTTTTGATTGGACCATGGCCGCTCCCCCAATGAATATATTATTTTTCTTTGAACACTCTTTGCCTAAGGCCACGTTCACACTTTGCGGTGACCTCTGCGGGTTAATCCCGCAGCGGAATTGATAAATCTGCAGAGCAAAACCGCTGCGGTTATCCCTGCAGATTTATCGCAGTTTGTTCCGCGGTTTCCGCTGCGGGATTACTCCTGTACTATTGATGCTGCATATGCAGCATCAATAGTAATGGTAAAAATAACAAAAATTGGTTATACTCACCCCCTCTGATGTCCGGATCTCCTCGGCGCTGCACGCGGCGGTCCAGCTCCAAAGATGCTGTGCCGAGAAGGACCCTTCGTGACGTCACGGTCATGTGACCGCAGCGTTATCACGGTCATGTGACCGCGACTTCACCGCAGGTCCTGCTCGCACAGCAACTAAGACCGGACGGCCGCGTGCAGCGCTGAGAGGTGAGTATAGCATTATTTTTTATTTAAATTCTTTTTTTTTACACTATTTATGCTTCCCAGGGCCTGGAGGAGAGTCTCCTCTCCTCCACCCCGGGTACCACCCGCACATTTTCCGCTTACTTCCCGCAACGTGGGCACAGCCCCATGCGGGAAGTAAGCGGTTCAATGCATTTCTATGGGTGCAGAATCGCTGCGATTCTGCACAAAGAAGTGACATGCTGCGGGTTTTAAACCACTGCGTTTCTGTGCGTTTTTTCCTGCAGCATGTGCACAGCGGTTTGCGGTTTCCATAGGGTTTCCATGTTAATGGAAATGCTATGGAAACTGCTGCGGACCCGCAGCATCAAAATCGCGGCGGTTCCACGGTAAACACCGCAAAGTGTGAACATGGCCTAAAAGTTCTCACAGATAGTGTCAGGCTATAATTCGCATCTCTCTACAAAGAGCTTGGAGGTGTGAAATGTTTCCCTTTCTTCCTGGTTTCCAGCAGACTCCCTGGTGAGATTTGTAGACAGTAGACTGCTTTCGCAGATACACATGTTGTGACCTTTGTGAGACCTGCAATCTCAGGACAGATGTTAAACTATTGCTAAACTAATGCTGGTCACACATATAGACCAGTACATATTTCGCTACACACACACATATATATATATATATATATATATACACACACACACACATACATACATAGTTCACAATATATATTAGATGTTTATTATACGGGGCTTTGCGTGTGGAGTGGGAGGGGTTACACACACATATATATACACTCACCGGCCACTTTATTAGGTACACCATGCTAGTAACGGGTTGGACCCCCTTTTGCCTTCAGAACTGCCTCAATTCTTCGTGGCATAGATTCAACAAGGTGCTGGAAGCATTCCTCAGAGATTTTGGTCCATATTGACATGATGGCATCACACAGTTGCCGCAGATTTGTCGGCTGCACATCCCAAAGATGCTCCATACAAGGCAGGATGGATCCATGCTTTCATGTTGTTTACGCCAAATTCTGACCCTACCATCCGAATGTCGCAGCAGAAATCGAGACTCATCAGACCAAGCAACGTTTTTCCAATCTTCTACTGTCCAATTTCGATGAGCTTGTACAAATTGTAGCCTCAGTTTCCTGTTCTTAGCTGAAAGGAGTGGTACCCGGTGTGGTCTTCTGCTGCTGTAGCCCATCTGCCTCAAAGTTCGATGCACTGTGCGTTCAGAGATGCTCTTAGGCCTACCTTGGTTGTAACGGGTGGCGATTTGAGTCACTGTTGCCTTTCTATCAGCTCGAACCAGTCTGCCCATTCTCCTCTGACCTCTGGCATCAACAAGGCATTTCCGCCCACAGAACTGCCGCTCACTGGATTTTTTTTCTTTTTCGGACCATTCTCAGTAAACCCTAGAGATGGTTGTGCGTGAAAATCCCAGTAGATCAGCAGTTTCTGAAATACTCAGACCAGCCCTTCTGGCACCAACAACCATGCCACGTTCAAAGGCACTCAAATCACCTTTCTTCCCCATACTGATGCTCGGTTTGAACTGCAGGAGATTGTCTTGACCATGTCTACATGCTTAAATGCACTGAGTTGCCGCCATGTGATTGGCTGATTAGAAATTAAGTGTTAACAAGAAGTTGGACAGGTGTACCTAATAAAGTGGCCAGTGAGTGTATGTATACATGATTGATTACCACTTGTCTCTGTAAGGCTGGTTTCAGACTTGCGTTCGGCATTGCTGCGTATGAAAGCCTTCTTCCTCCGCCTACTGACTCACCTCTTCCTTCAGCTCCGCCTGCCAGGAACATGAGGTTGTAGATTGTCTATTATCGCGCACTCTGAGCTCTGCTACATCCAAGAACAGAGAACAGACACCTACTGCATGTTTGACCCCCCCCCCCTTCTCTTCTCTGCTGGCAGCACATTGGAATTCATGCCACTCGTTCCCCCTTCGCTTGCCCAAGGAATGTCTTTGGTGAAGCCAAAACAAAAGAAAAGAAAGGAGTACACATCATAACTCAGCCCACTCAGTGATGTCACAACGAGATGGCATATCTTACCTCTGCTGGGTTGTGAGTCTTGGCCCAGGAAGCGAGCTAACAGCAGCTCTGCCAGCTGCCCTTATGCATCTAGATGTGTGTATCCTCCATAGCACATGGTTTGCCATGATCTGAAGTGATATGAGAGAAATGTAACTGTTCTTTTCCAACTTTAATTCTTTTTTATTTGTAATTGCTTTGAACATATGATTTGTCTTTCTTATATCTTTTTTATACTTTGTAAACACTGCCTACTTTTTTATTTGGAGTCAAATATAAAATTACTAGCTTGTCTCTCCATGCTCTAAATAAACGGTCGCGTCCTCTGAAGTGAATTACGCTATTGATTTCTGTTGGCTCCGGCCCCGTTAATCTTTGGAAAATTGGAGCTGGTGGCAGCATACCTTGTCCTGTGCAATTGGGCTTCTTTTCAGCGACCGATGGTATTGATAATTATTGTTCCCGCCTGTGTGGGAGTAGTTATATCGCCCTCGTTGCAGAGTGCCCAATAGTCAGTACATAGCAGGCAGCCCTTCTGGTGACTAATTATCCTAGGCGCAGTACCCTGACTGACCTGAGGGTAAGGGGTGCCAGAGAGCTGGAAGTTTCACAGCGGAATTGGGAAGTGGGATATAGATAAATCCCCTACAGAAGGAACCAGGGGCAACCAAACAACACCGATTCGTGACAAATTGGTGTGAGTGGTGGAAATGATGAAGGTATCTTCCCCGTGAAACGTGACAGAGTGGTGGGATCCCCGACATATCCGGTGGGATTCGTGACATATTGGTGTCAGCACGGTGGGATTCCTGACATATTGGTGGCAGCGGTGGGATAATAGAGCATTAGTGACTGGGTTTGAGCAATCATTCCTTTCACTAAAAACTTGCACAGTTCTGGAGAGGAATCTGTACAAATAAGTTTTGGAGAACAAGCTCAGTGTTTACTAGTCCTGAGACAATAGTGTGTACTTGCGATTACCCCCTACCCTTCTCTTTGTTTTTGTATCCTATCTTTTATTTGGCAATGATGGCTGCAAGAGTAGAAGGCTGGTATAAGCAACATAACAAGGACACTAGGGTGCCAAGGAAAAACAAGGAAAAATGAACTTTGCAAATTAGTACCCCTCAAATTTGTTCATTTTGGCATAAGGATTCACCATGTAAAATATGTTGACATTAGATTTACCACTTGCTCAAGGCATGTGAATTATTATTCCATGTTTCTCATTTTCCACAATATTGTATACACAATAACCACTCAGTTTGTCATCATATCTTTAACTGTATATACTATTTATTCAAAAAACATAGAATGGCAGTAAGCATTCTATTACAGTAAAATATGCATTACACAATTATGTACATTGTACATGTATCAGTACTTAGTAGCAGTCAGTTCAGTTTTTCTCGTAAACATAATTAATCTGATCGGTAAACGGCATAACATACCATACATAACGAGGAATATGCATGACGATAAATACTAGACAAACATTTAAAACTGCAGTATGATGCCATTGAGCAACCAGTAAATGATAACTAATCTTAAAAAAAGAAAATTATAAAATATCTATGACCAAAAAGGATCAAAATTAGGAGGTAAGACCTTCAAAAACTTGCGCTTTAATTTTTACCATGCATTTCCTTGGCACCCTAAAGGACACTTTTATTGCCCTCTGCGGGTTGATGCAGATTGACGCCATGGGCAAAAACAAAAGCCAACTGGTCACGGCTCTGGTGCAACGGGAAATTGCTCAGAGCCCAGCGGATGCAGAAGCCGGCCCAAGCGAAAATGGTTCTGTGGCAGAGGTCCAACCACAGAATGCCGGCCCTACCAGCAACCAGGGTGGATCGGACCCCTGCCTGCAGCTGGCTCTGCAACAATGCTCCGCAGATGACACAGACATCTGCAGCTGGTCCTGCAATTCCAAGAGGCAGAGAGAGCTGAGCAGGAGGCCCAAGCTTGGAGGGACAATGAACTGCAGATGGCCCAACTTGGGTCAGTACCATCTACCACGTGGAACCGTGAGCCCAACAGCACTCAGATCCCTAAACCCAGGCCAGAGAACTTTCTTGTGATGGAAAAGGACAGGAACGTGGACACTTTTCTGCTGGCCTCTGGGAAAGCCTGCAGACAGTACCAGCTGCCAGGGAACCAATGAGCCTGTCACCATAATGTAAAAATGTCATGTTGTGAGTTTAGTTTCAGAAGGTTACATGGCTTTCGTGACACGCTGTGGGCTATCCCGACCCCACCCCTTCTCACTCTGTCAGCTTCTTGTGTGTGTCTGAATCCAAAACCCCTCATTTCACCCCTCCCAAAAGAATTTTTATAGCTCTATACTGGGCAGACAATTCTCCTTAGACTCCTCATTCCCCCCTCTCATCGTATACTGCCCAAAACTGGTGCTTTCTTTAAGATTATTTGTTCTATTAATGTGATATTTAGTGGCACCAATTCGGGCTAGAAATATAAGAATTAGATATTCTGGATGTCCATCGATAGATCTATCACTCACTGAAAGCGCTAGCAGCTAAACGCAACGAGGGCAAAGTGCGGATTTCTCAGTAAGCGATTCACATAATTACTCCGTGCTTACACTTAAAAGAATGCCCCTGACGTGGGGAACATCATTAGCATGGTGTCGTACTTATGCGAGGTTCACACAGCAAGTTATGCATAAAAACAGTTACCATAGCTGCAAGTAAAGGGGAGGTTTCAGCCCCTAAGTGATGTCACCACAGGGGGAGTGCCTGGGTTTTAGGCTAGGAAACAAGTAGTGAAGCAAGGAGTCTTCCCAAGTTTGGTGTCCAGGGTCTAGCTGCTGTCTAGATGTGTGGTACGCATCTAGATGTGACCCCCCCTCCTTTGCACACGGCCAGTCAAAAGATGAAATGATCTGAACGAAATGTAAGTGTTCTTCTTTCAATTTTAATCCCTTCTTTATAATATCTTTTTATACCTTGTAAACACTGCCTACCTTTTTATGGAGTAAAATATAAAATTACTAGCTTGTCTTTTCATGCTCTAAACGAACTGTCGCGTCCTCTGAGGTGAATTACGCTACAGATTTGGGTTGGCTCCGGCCCCGTCAATACTTTGAAAATCGGAGCTGGTGGTAGCATACTTTGTTCTGTGAGTTTGGGAGGCTTTGTAGCGACGGAGGCATTGATAATCATTATTCCCACCTAATGGGAATAGTTATATCGCCCTCGCTGCAGCGTGCCCAATAGCCATTACATAGCAGGAAGCCTTTCTGGCAACTAATTACCCTAGGTGAAGTACCATGACTGACCTGAGGGTAATGGGGGTGCCAGAGAGTTGCAAGATCCCAACCCTCATCTGGGAATTAGGATATAGATAAATCCCCTTCAGAAGGAACCAGGGGCAACCAACCAACCCCGGTTCGTGACAAATTGGTGTGAGTGGTGGGGATGATAAAGGTAACTTCCCTGTAAACCGTGACAGATTGGTGGGATCCGTGACATATTGGTGGAAGCAAGGTGGGATCGGTGACAGGGCCAGATACCTGACCCCAGAGCTATGAGGCAACGCTCTGGAAGTGTTTGCTGCTCTCCCTCAAGAGCATGATGGTGACTATGAGGCCATCAAGCAGGCCCTGATAACCAAGTCCCAGCTAACACCTGACGTTTACCGTAGAAAGTTCCGGAACCTCCAACGTGGCCCACATGAGTTAGTGATATGGCGCATGGACTCGGGACCCACTTTGACCAGTGGACCGAAGGACTGTCAGTGACCACCTTTGCACAGCTGCGGGACCTGATGATCAAAGACCAGTTCTTACATCTTTGCCCACCTGAGGTAGGACAGTTCATGAAGGACAGAGAGCCCAAAGATGTGACTAAAGCAGCGCAGATTGACGATGACTATGAGGCCAACCATAAATCGGAACTGCGGAAGCCAGTCACCACCAGCTGGAGAGTGGGTAAGCCTGCAACCAATGCCAGTGCCCCTGCCAGCCAACACACCAGAGACCCTGTCCCCATTGCCAACAGCATCAGACCTACCACCTACCCTCAACAGTGTTTTTCTGCAAGTGGACTGGTCAAATCAGAACCTACTGTCCATAGTAGCAGAAGAATCCCCCAGCCAAGGCCCCAGGGCCTAATGCAGTTCTTTTGGTGGGTGGGGCGGTTGGGTGTGTGTCAACGTGCAGCACTCCACCGTGGGGGTACCATGTCGCTACTGGCCTCAAGGACACCGGGGCTGAACAAACCCTTATCTGACCTGAACTGGCAGACCCTGAAGAAACCATTCCAAGGAAAACCCTGACTGTCACCGGGATTGGGGGCATCCGCTGTCCCTTGTCATTGACCCAGGTGTATATAGATTGGGGTGCCGGGAGCGCGGTGAAGGAAGTGGAGCTGTCCGATAACTTGCCCACTGTTGTTTTATAAGGGATTGATTTGGGGAGGATGGTTGCATACTATGTCCCTGACTCCCCTCCCCGATCGAATGCTGATGATAGCAATGAGAAATTACATGTGTTACCTGACAATGCTTTACCGATTAATGATGTACCTGTCAATCATTTTTCTGAAAATGCCGAGGGTAATACCAATAATGCTAATGTTGAAAATGTGCACGTGTTACCTGCTAACTATTTGTGTCCCAAGAATGATGTGTTCACAGGTGCAGGAGTGCTCAGCCTTATCACTCTGCGGGGTGGGATGGCTGAGGAATCAGCATCGATGGTGCTATGGGAAATGGGGATATGCATGGGAACCGTGAGGAAGGTGATGCCGTGCAAGTGACCAGTGCCCCAGAGAAAGGTAACTGCTCCATAAGTAGCACTGCTCCTGGGATGATGGGGGTGGATGGGGAGGTATGTTGTGAATTCTGTTATCGAACTCCCTCCTGTGGTCATGAATGGTACTTCGGCGAGTTCTGTCCATGGACTCCCTCTGGTGGCTGTGAGTGGAGCTGCTAGTTCTGAGGTTCCTCTCACAGGTGACCTAGGTTATTCTTAGGCTGGCTTCTCTATTTAACTCCACTCAGATCGTTACTCCATGCCAGCTGTCAATGTTCTAGTACTGGTTCAGTTCTCTCTTGGATCTCTCTGGTGACCTGTCTACTCCAGCAGAAGCTAAGTCCCTGCTAGTTAATTTGTTGTTCATGTTTTCTTGTCCAGCTTGATATCATGAATTTGCCTCGCTAGCTGGAAGCTCTGGGATGCAGAGTGGCACCTCCGCACCGTGAGTCGGTGCGGGGGTCTTTTTGCACACTCTGCGTGGTCTTTTGTAGTTTTTTTGTGCTGACCGCAAAGTTACCTTTTCTATCCTCAGTCTGTTTAGTAAGTCTGGCCTCCTTTGCTGAAACCTGTTTCATTTCTGTGTTTGTGACTTCCATCTTAACTCACAGTCAATATTTGTGGGGGGCTGCCTTTTCCTTTGGGGAATTTCTCTGAGGCAAGGTAGGCTTTATTTTCTATCTCTAGGGGTAGTTAGCTCTTAGGCTGTTAAAAGGCGTCTAGGCAGAGTTAGGTACGCTCCACAGCTATTTCTAGAGTGTTTGATAGGATTAGGGGTTGCGGTCAGCAGAGCTCCCACTTCCCAGAGCTTGTCCTGTGTAGTTTAACCATCAGGTCATTCCGGGTGCTCCTAGCCATCAGGTCATTCCGGGTACTCCTAACCATCAGCACCCACAACAGAGGTAGTACCCATAGCAGCGTTGGCTGATGGGTCTGTGGAGATTCCCGGGGAGACAGCCTACGTAGCTGCTGTCACCCACAGTCAGAGTGCCCGGAACGCAGATAACGTTCTGCCTTCTGGACCCTCCTCAGTCACAGGTGTGACTGAACCAGAGATGGACTCAGAACAGGTCCCAGAGGGTTTCCGTGGGGAAGGGACCCTGATGTCGCTTCTGGCTGCCACTAGCCAGGATTTCCAGGCCGCTCTGCACTCAGATGCGAGCCTGGAGAATTTGATACACCTTGCCGAGACGCCCACCTCCGTGACTGATAAGGAGAGGGTGTTCTGGGAACGAGTGAGGTTGTACCGGGAGATAGTACCTGGAAAACAGCAAAAGGAGTGGTTGAGGGAAAGACAGCTGGTCGTCCTGCACCAATTCAAGGAGTGAGTTGTTGCGGATTGCCCACGAGATCCCGCTCGCTGGACACTTGGGGATGAGCAAAACTAAGGCCCGGCTGTCTCAACACTTCTATTGTCCAAGATGGGGACAGATGTAACAAACTACTGCTGCTCCTGTATCACCTGCCAAAGAGTGGGGAAGGCGGGGCCTGCTCTTAAGGCTCCCCTAATCCCTTTGCCAGTGATTGAGGAGCTTTTCCAGAGGATCGTGGTGGACATTGTGGGCCCACTGGCCGTCCCCAGCAGCTCTGGAAAGCATTACGTCCTCACTGTGGTAGGCTACGCTATCCGGTACCCAAAGGCAGTGGCTCTGTCCTCAACTAGGGCAGATAAGGTGGCGGATGCACTGTTGGCTATCTTTTTACGTGTAGGATTGCTCAGGGAGATGCTTACCGATCAAGGGACCCAATTCATGTCTCGCCTAATGGAGGCTCTCTGTAAGAGAATGCAGGTTAAGCGTCTGGTATCGAGTGCATATCACCCACAGATAAATGGCTTGTGTGAGCGCTTCAATGGTATCCTCAAACAGATGCTACGCAAGGACATGACTGGGAGCATGACCTCCCACACCTGCTATTCGCTTACCGAAAGGTTCTGAAGGCCTCAACGGGGTTCTCCCCGTTCGAGCTCCTGTACGGCAGGCGACTCCGGTGACCCCTTGGGTTGGTAAGGGAATCCTGGGAAGAGGAGTCAAACCCTTCTGAAGTGTCCATAGTGGAGTATGTCATGCGCTTTTGTGACAAAATGCAGACCTTGACTAAGTTGGTGCATGACAACATGACACAGGCTCAGGCTGATCAGAAGCACTGGTACGACCAGAACGCCCTGGGAGCGGACCTACCACATGGTTCTAAAGGTGTGGGTGCTGGTCCCGTACCAAAGGATAAGCTTCAGGCAGCCTGGAAAGGCTCGAACGTCATCCACCAACAGCTCAACCCGGTCACCTACGTGGTCACGCTTGACCACGTTCGGGGTAGGCGAAAGGCCTTTCATGTCAACATGATGACGGCTCATCACGAATGTGAAGCTTGCGTCCTACCGGTCTGCAGCCTGCCCGAAGACAGGGAGGAAGACCCCCTCCTGGACATGCTGGCCCAAGTCAAGGCTGGTGGGTCCATTGAGGACGTGGAGGTAAGCGCCTTGTTAACCGAACCTCAGCGGTTGCAGTTGCGGACCACGCTGGAATCCTTTCGGGCCATGTTCTCCAACCAACCTGGAAGGACCATGTTAGCGGTCCACAAGGTGGACACCAGGAATCATGCCCCACTCCGGCGAACACCATATCGGATCTCCGACTAGGTGCAGATTATGCACCAGGAGATCGATGAAATGTTACAGCTGGGGGTGATTCAACGGTCAAAGAGCACATGGGCCTCACCTGTAGTTCTCGTGCCAAAGGATCGAACCACGCGGTTCAGCGTGGACTACAGGGGGCTCAACGCCATCACAGCCTCTGACGCGCACCCAATGCCGCACATCGAGGAACTACTTGAGCTGACAGTTGGCGCAAAATATCCAACCATAATGAATCTGAATTGAGGATACTGACAGATTCCCCTGAGCCCCGAGGTGCAAATGAAGTCAGCCTCTTCGGACGGTACGGGTCCATGGTCATGCCCTTCGGCAAGAAGAGTTCCTCTGCCACTTTCCAGCGGATGGTCAAGCACCTGCTTCAGGGACTGGAGAAGTACGTGGTGCTGTACCTGAATAATATCTTCAGTTCCTCCTGGGATGAACACCTGCAGCATCAGCAGGAGGTTCCTCAGGCAAATTCACTGAGCCGGTCTGACCATCAAGCCGGGAAAGTGCCAGATGGGCATGAGAGAGGTCCATTACCTGGGCACCGAATAGGTGGGAAGTTCATAAAGTCAGAGCCTGGGAAAGTGGACACGATCGTGTCCTGGCCCACCTCAGGACCAAGAAACAGGTGATGTCCTTCTTGGGCACTGCAAGGTACTATAGGTCCTTCGTACAGAACTATAGTAGCCTGGCAAAACCCTTGACGGACCTCACCAGGAAGAAGCTACCCCACATAGTCGACTGGACCAACAGCTGTGAGGGGGCCTTCCAGGCGTTGAAAACAGCCCTGTGTAATGCTCCTGTGTTGAAAGCAGTTGACAGCAGTCGACCGTTCTTGGTGCAGACTGACGCCAGCGAGTTTGCCCTCGGTGCTGTGTTCAGCCAGGTCAACTCGGGGAACCATGACCACCCCATCTTGTACCTGAGCTGGAAGCTTCTGCTGAGGGAAGTGGCCTATTCCACCATCGAGAAGGAGTGCCTGGCCATAGTCTGGACCCTACCACGTTTACAGCCCAACCTGTGCTGGTGCACCTTCACTGTGATGATGGACCACCACCCTCTGCGCTGGCTACAAGCCATGTGTGGAACCAAAGGAAGGTTGCTACGCTGGAGCCTTGCCCTCCAGCAGTACGACTTTACAGTCACACACAAAATGGGCAGGGAGCATTGCAATGCAGATGGGTTGTCCCGCTTGGGAGAACCTGCCAAGGTGCGCATGGAGATGTACCGAGAGGTCCTGCCTCCGTAGCGCAGTCCAATAATAATAATCATCTTTATTTTTATATAGCGCTAACATATTCCGCAGTGCTTTCGTTTTGCACACATTATCATCACTGTCCCCGATGGGGCTCACAATCTAAATTCCCTATAAGTATGTCTTTGGAATGTGGGAGGAAACCAGAGTACCCAAAGGAAACCCACGCAAACACGGGGAGAACATAAACTCCTTGCAGATGTTGTCCAAGGTGGGATTAGAACACAGGACTCCAGCGCTGCAAGGCTGCAGTGCTATCCACTGAGCCACCGTGATGCCCTACCAAAGGGGAGGTGTCAGGAACATGAGTTAGTGGATTGTCTATTATCGCGCACTGAGCTCTGCCACATCCAAGAAAAGAGAACAGTCATCCGCTGCATGTTCGACCTCCCTTCTCTGCTGGCAGCAAATTGGAATTCAAGCCACTCGTTCCCCCCTCCCTTCCCCCAGGAATGTCTTTGTTTGGTGAAGCCAAAACGTAAAGAGTGGAAAGAAGAGTACATGTCATAACTCAGCCCACTCAGTGATGTCACGACGAGGGCATATCATTGATAATTATTATTCCCGCCTGTGTGGGAGTAGTTATATCGCCCTCGTTGCAGCGTGCCCAATAACCAATACGTAGCAGGCAGCCCTTCTGGTGACTAATTACCCTAGATGCAGTACCCTGACTGACCTGAGGTTAAGGGGGGTGCCAAGAGAGCTGCAAGTTTCAAAGCTGAACTGGGAAGTGGGATATAGATAAATCCCCTTCAGAAGGAACAAGGGGCAACCAAACAACCCCGGTTCATGACATATTGGTGTGAGTGGTGGGGATGATAAAGGTATCTTCCCCGTAAACCTTGACAGAGTGGTGGGATCCCTGACATATCCGGAGGGATTCATGACATATTGGTGTCAGCACGGTGGGATTCATGACACCGCCTACATCTGTATGCATCCTACATACCCTAATTTTAACATTGGGTACGCAGGCCATGCAGATGTATGCGGATGCCTCCGCATGTGTCGTCTTGACACTGCGCTGACCTGCATCAAACTCCACATGTTGCGGTCGGCGCAGCTTCAAAACGATGCATGCAGAAGCATCCGTATACAGTACATCTGCATGGCCTGCGTACCAAATGTTAAAGATAGGGTATGCAGGACGCATGCAGATGTAGGCGAAGCTGAAGGAAGAGGAGCGGCAGTGGGAGGGACTTCACAGAGTTAGAAGGCTTTCATTCGCAGCCCTGCTGAACGCTAGTGTGAAACTAGCCTAAAACAATCCATTTTAACCCATTTCTGACATCAGGCGTAAATGCACGCAGATGTATGACTCCCTCCCTTTGATGTTGGCTCGAGCGCTGAAGCACATCTTTTCTGGCACATGTCAGCAAGTGCACCGGAAATCCCGCTCATCAGTGACCCCGTCACATGATCGCAGGTTACCGATGGGTTAGCATGACAACCAGAGGTCTCCAGCGGAAATCTATGGTTGTCACTGCTGGATTGCTATGAGCGCCGCCCGCTAGCCGAAAAGGCATGAACCCAGGGATCATCTCGCCAAACTCCTGCTCTCCTTTAAACATGGGCAAAACGCTACTCAGGCAACACAAGGTGAGAGTAAAACAGTGTGGCAATGCTTTATTGTACCAGAAAATAGGCAGATAACACAGAACAGTCACAGCACAGTACCCAAGATGTTAAACATTACAGAGTCTCGCCCTTCCGCTGACTCACCAGGAAAATAGCAGCTGTGACTACAGATCTTCCAGTGTCACTACCTCACCTGTGGTACGCACACAGAGGAGGTAACGACAAGTGTAGGAAGATGCCAGTCCATACAAGGCCAGTTGATACGAGGATCACAACTTAGCTTCATATTCCAAGGTTGGTTACTCCACCTGTGGCACGCACACAGACAAGAGGTAACGACAAGCGTAGGAAGATGACAGTCCATTGTGTCCATACAAGGTACAAGGCCAGTTGATCTGAGGATCACAACCTGGCTTTTCCAACAACTGGAGAGAAAGCTTGGACTAATTGGGTATGCACAACCACAGCAAATATAAAAGTATAACAAACCTTTATTATCACCTCACAGTATATATAAAAGCACTTAAAACATGATACAAAAGATCAATACATAAATCACACCCCAAGCAAAAAACTCCCCATTAGTGCAACATAAGCATGCCAGATAGCAAACAATATACGGTTGCATAATAAGACCTGTGTGCATCAGAATACCAGCCCTAAACATGGATAATACCTGATCAGGCAGACAATCTGTATATCCCAAGCTCCTGGTTGTATACTATCACAAATCATTGAAACAAACAGAGCTCAGTTATTATCAAATATATACAACCTGAAGAGCCTTGTATAGCGGATTCAAAGTCCCAGATTCCCTGTTCCTAGAATGATGGAGAGAACCGGGTGGCTAGTAGAAGCGCACAGATGCATGGAATACTACACTCAAAAGAGCAGATCCCCTATAAACATAGGAGGAAAGGGGAGAAAAGAGGAGAAAGAACCGGGTATAATAACCCTTGAAATGGAGGGGGTGTGGGAAGAGCAGGCCCCACGCGTATCGCTGCCGCAGCAGCTTCGTCATGGGAAGTGGCCAAGAGGTGAAAACAGCCCAGTTAAATATTAACATAAATCATTTAATTACATACCGCTGGGTCCGAAATTGGAATGGTCCGAAGGGGAGGCCGGTACTATGTCTACATGGACTGGTATAAAGGCGGAAGTAAGCCTGGCGTCCATGAATGTACACTGCGCGTGCGCACACCGCGATTCCGGATAGGACCGCGTTGCGCATGCGCAGATCTGAACAGAACAATAGCCCAGGAGAGGAGAAGAAGAGGGAGGGAAAGGGAAAGCAAGAGGCGGAATAATAGACACTGGTACCAGTAAAGGGAGGAAGATAAGGAGGAACCATAAGGATTAACAGGGATATGCGGCAAAGTGTGTGCCCTCAAAAGTGCATATGTCTAGTCGGCTGATGGAAAATGAGGCCCTATAAAAAAATACAAATATGTAACATGAAACGTATATTTGCAAGGCTGTCATGTATACATATGTATATACACTCACCGGCCACTTTATTAGGTACACCATGCTAGTAACGGGTTGGACCCCCTTTTGCCTTCAGAACTGCCTCAATTCTTCGTGGCATAGATTCAACAAGGTGCTGGAAGCATTCCTCAGAGATTTTGGTCCATATTGACATGATGGCATCACACAGTTGCCGCAGATTTGTCGGCTGCACATCCCAAAGATGCTCCATACAAGGCAGGATGGATCCATGCTTTCATGTTGTTTACGCCAAATTCTGACCCTACCATCCGAATGTCGCAGCAGAAATCGAGACTCATCAGACCAAGCAACGTTTTTCCAATCTTCTACTGTCCAATTTCGATGAGCTTGTACAAATTGTAGCCTCAGTTTCCTGTTCTTAGCTGAAAGGAGTGGTACCCGGTGTGGTCTTCTGCTGCTGTAGCCCATCTGCCTCAAAGTTCGACGCACTGTGCGTTCAGAGATGCTCTTAGGCCTACCTTGGTTGTAACGGGTGGTGATTTGAGTCACTGTTGCCTTTCTATCAGCTCGAACCAGTCTGCCCATTCTCCTCTGACCTCTGGCATCAACAAGGCATTTCCGCCCACAGAACTGCCGCTCACTGGATTTTTTTTCTTTTTCGGACCATTCTCTGTAAACCCTAGAGATGGTTGTGCGTGAAAATCCCAGTAGATCAGCAGTTTCTGAAATACTCAGACCAGCCCTTCTGGCACCAACAACCATGCCACGTTCAAAGGCACTCAAATCACCTTTCTTCCCCATACTGATGCTCGGTTTGAACTGCAGGAGATTGTCTTGACCATGTCTACATGCCTAAATGCACTGAGTTGCCGCCATGTGATTGGCTGATTAGAAATTAAGTGTTAACAAGAAGTTGGACAGGTGTACCTAATAAAGTGGCCAGTGAGTGTATATATACACACAAGAGGATTGACATAGAATCATAAATATACATATAGCCATTCACATGTGGCGATAATAAATAATTGGTGTGATGGTAAATACATATAAATACAAACATTTGCCTATATGCCCTCTAGGACCTGACAGAATCCAGCCATATCCCATAGAACCAAATAAGATTCCCTAAATACACCCGCCAAGTCAGTATAAGACAAAATAACATCACACATAGGATCCCAAGTCCCATGCCGCTAGTGACTTCAGTCCTCCGTCCAGCATCTTCCTCAACGTAGTGGATATGGCAGTACCAGCCATATTGCCATCCATGGTGGATGATATATGTAAGTCTGAGTTTGAAGAGATTGTTGCAATCCAAGCATTTCTGCTAGGTGTCTTCATACTCAAAACATGAGAGTATAACGATGTCATTGCAGTCCATAGAGTATATCTTCAGTAGCCACCTACATCCACCTTCATCAAGATTTCCATCGATGTTTGGTAGCCTGCTGTATAGACGGAGTTATGGGTTGGTGACACCAATTTGGGGACATCAGGTTATCTTCAATGCTCTGGGCTTGTCCTATATCGTCACAATGTGACCGACCAGCCCCCGTGATTAATCCTCCTGATAGAAGTAAAGGACAAATGATCAAATAACCAATTCATCAAGCATAAACTCTATGTGTATTATTTCTTATCACAGTCTACCCCAGAAACCCCGTGAAGAGCAACTCTTCATTGCGCCCTGTCGGGGTTACTGACTGAAGTTCAAAAATCCATCTTGACTCCGTCCGCAACAAATGGTTGCGTATATTGCCACCCCTTTCACCACAAGTCACTCTCTGCAGTCCTACAATCTTGAGATGGGCAGAGGAACCTCCATGTGCTGTCAAAAAATGAGCAGCCACAGGGGTGAGGGCCTTACCCTTCTTTTGATCCGTTGCTGCCAGATGTATCGTAGATATATGTTTTTGCGCTCTTTTCCTGAGCTCCTGGGATGTTTGCCCTACATAAGTCATATTGCAGGGACATACTAAAACATAGATCACATTCTTTGATTTGCAATTAATGTAGGCTTTTAAGGCATGCCTGCTAAGATTCGTAGGATGAATAAATAAATCTTGAGTGGGGACCATGAAGGGGCAGATGTTACAATCCCCACAAGGGAAAGACCCCTTCAGGGTTATACCCCTGTTCAACCTGACCGTGGGCCTGGCAAAGTAATGACTCAAATTTAGTCATGAAAACCTCCGTCGGATCTGATGGTAATCTTTGGTAGCATCTTGTGTTTGTGAGCTGTCTGTTTGCTTCAGCTACATATGCATTTACAGACCATAAAACCACAGATTGTCTGCCTGATCAGGTATTATCGATGTTTAGGGCTGGTATTCTGATGCACACAAGTCTTATTATGCAACCGTATATTGTTTGCTATCTGGCATGCTTATGTTGCACTAATGGGGAGTTTTTTGCTTGGGGTGTGATTTATGTATTGATCTTTTGTATCATGTTTTAAGTGCTTTTATATATACTGTGAAGTGATAATAAAAGTTTGTTATACTTTTATATTTGCTGTGGTTGTGCATACCCAATGAGTCCAAGCTTTCTCTCCAGTTGTTGCATATTGTTATATTTGGACTAGGTATTGCACCCCGCAATTGTTATTATTTTTAATACCAACGATTAGTGCGCCCCTTTCTTCATTTCTTGGAACCTGGCTTTTCCAAACGTATCCATGGTTCAATGATGGTCAATGGAGCAGATCTGTATTCCTGCAACCGAGGCTGAAAACCCCTAGGTTGTTTTCCTATGGAATGATAGATCCGTGTCCCTCGTAATGGAGCCATAATGTAAAATGGCTGCTGTCCTGTCCTTCTCATGTCTTATGATTGCACACATCCCTAGCCTTTATAACGATATTGCATTCCTTGACAGACCGCAGCCTGGCCATTATTTAAAAGCTGCTATTGATCTTTGGAGCACGTAAGTTTTCCGAGTGGTACATATTGGGCCGTCTGAAAACGGAGTTTAGTCCAGGACAATTTGTCTGCACTACTAATTAACAGCTGTTACAATACCAAACTGGGGCAGTCCCCATAGGAGAAAAAACATAAGAATTATACTGTACTGTATTTTTACATACTATCTATTCCGGACACTGCAGTGGCTTATAAACTTACGAAGTATATAACTTGAGGTCTGGGATCTGCCAATATGTGGCTAGTTTTCTGACTGTTTCGGATAACATGATACATGACTAGTTTTTTTTTTTTGTCTAGTCTCTCTTGAATGTAGGTCAATATTAAATAGTCTCCTGTTGAGTCGCCTTTGGTGAGGATGGTGAAACACATAGAAATGAGAGGCTTGGAGTGAGTGTGTATATGTCAGCTCACCCTATATACTGAACTGTGAGGTACATGTTTTTTCTATTAGTCACCTACTGACTAACCTTCAAGGGGTGAATTATCAGTATAGTTTTACATTTGGAATTAATAAAGTTTAGTTTTACCCTTTTGTCAGCAAACACGAGGAAGGACAAGAGAACCCATTTAAGAAGATTCAATTTTGGTTAAAACTATTCCAACATTATGAACATAAAAAAGGCTTCTCCCCTATGTGACGTCTCTGATGTTTATTAACAGTTGATTTTCAGTTAAAAATTTTTCCCACATTAAGAAAATGAAAAAGGCTTCTCCTCTGTGTGACTGCTCTGATGTCTAGCAAGATACCCTTTCTGTTTAAAACATTTCCCACAATCTGAACAGGAAAAAGGCTTCTCCTCTGTGTGAGTTCTATGGTGCCTAACCAAGTCTGATTTTTTTATAAAACATTTCCCACATTCTGAACAGGAAAAAGGTTTCTCCCCTGTGTGGCTTCTCTGGTGAGTAACCAAATCTGCTTTCTGGGTAAAACATTTCCCACATTCTGAACAGGAAAAAGGCTTCTCCCCTGTGTGCGTTCTCTGGTGAATAACAAGATTCCTTTTCCGGTTAAAACATTTCCCACATTCTGAACACGAAAAAGGCTTCTTCCCTGTGTGAGTTCTCTGGTGACTGACAAGATTCCTTTCCTGGTTAAAACATTTCCCACATTCTGAACAAGAAAAAGGCTTCTCCCCCGTGTGGGTTCTCTGGTGACTAACAAGATAAAATTTCTGTGCAAAACATTTCCCACATTCTGAACAGGAAAAAGGCTTCTCCCCTGTGTGCGTTCTCTGGTGAATAACAAGATTCCTTTTCCGGTTAAAACATTTCCCACATTCTGAACACGAAAAAGGCTTCTTCCCTGTGTGAGTTCTCTGGTGACTAACAAGATAAAATTTCTGTGCAAAACATTTCCCACATTCTGAACAGGAAAAAGGCTTCTCCCCTGTGTGAATTCTCTGGTGAATAACAAGATAACCTTTCGTTTTAAAACTTTTCCCACATTCTGAACATGAAAAAGGCTTCTCCCCTGTGTGAGTTCTATGGTGAGTAACCAATTGTGATTTGTGGTTAAAACATTTCCAACATTCTGAACAGGAAAAAGGCTTCTCCCCTGTGTGGGTTCTCTGGTGACTAACAAGATTCCCTTTCTGGATAAAACATTTCCCACATTCTGAACATGAAAATGACTTCCTTGCTTTAGGAGCAGTTTGTTTTTTGTTGCCTCTTTTGTGACTTTGATTTTCCTTAGCAGTCAGTAATGAATCAGAAGATGGGACCTGTTTCATAGGATCAGATGACAGATCTTTGGTGTGAATTGATGATGATATATCTGGAGAAACAGCAATCACTTCAGCTGTATCTTGTAGGATCTCAAGATCATCAGATTTAAACATTGAAGATGTCAACTGTCCCTCTGATCTCTTGGTACAGTCATCTGTTAAGATAAACAATTTTTTTTAACACAATATCCTTGAGTTTTATATTATTGAACATTTCTGCTTAAACTGTCCATACAAATGGCAAGCTATGTACAACTTTATTTACGAAGACAATGACTATTCACAGTCTAATAGAAAACCTTGTTGGATGAACCAGTAGTGCGTGGTGTTCAACTGTTTGTTCATTCTGCATTCCATATATCGAATAAAAAGAAACCAATGTTATGTAGGCAAAAATACCAATTCTCATCTCACAAAAAACAAGTCCCCACTCAGGTCCATCATCTGTCAATAGAAAAACAGAGGTTTCCACATTATTAGTGGCTCAAAGGCTGTTGAAAAGCAACAGAGTTTCTATAAATCAATCCAGCAAAATCTGCTCTCACTTCTGAGTCTTGCAGTGTGCTCAAACAACATTTAGGATCCCTGTATTTAGCAATATTATATAGTGAGAAGAATCCACTTAATTTGTGGTGTGTGTCTCCTGGAGCACAATCTGTGCTGGGTAATAAAATGGCAAATGTGTAATTTTTCCTCTCCAACATCCACTGAGTTTTAATTTCTGGAAAATGGCTGTGGAGTCTGTCACGAACCCCTGACCGCTTCCACCAATGTCAGGGATCCACACCGTGACCGTCACCCCTACGTCACGGATGGGGGTGACTTTAGGCCAGCAGACGGCTATCACATGTGCAGGGGGGCTTATCTTAGTTATCCCTCCACTCCACAATGTGATAAAACAACACACACAAGGCTATTGACCTCTTAGTTTACAGCAGGGGCTTATTTTAGGTATCCCACTGCTCTTCAATATACCACAAACTGCAGGGATTCATATATATCCCGTTTAAAGTTCCACTTAACACTTGCAGCTCTCTGGTGCCCCCTTACTCTCAGGTCAAATTAGGTACTGCACCCTGGGTAATTAGTCACCAGGCAGGCAGCCTGCTATGTACTGGCTATTGGGCACGCTGCAGCGACGCGATAAACTACTCCCGCTCAGGCAGGAACAATAATTATTAACGCCGCAGTCGCTACAACCCCCAAAGGCACAGTACACACGGTACTGCTGCCACCAGCTTCGATTAAACGGGTCTGAAGCTAACCCCACACAGTAGCGTAATTCCCTTCAAGAGACAGGGTACATTTTAGAGCATGGAGAATGAGCTAGCATTAAATATTATACCCCATAAAATTAAGGCAGTGTTTTATCAAAAATATTTTATAAGGATGTTACAAAAGAGACAATTGCAAATATGTACAAGGTAATTATAACATAAAGGGATTACAGGAGAAAAGATAACACTCACATGTTCTCAGAGCATTGCAGGCAACCAGGCTAGTGGAGCTCCCATACGTCCCAGTGCATTGGACTTGCTTGGGGCTCTCCAGGAAAAAGACAAGAAGTGCCTGCTGGAAGCCTGCCAGAAACTTAAAACCTGCAGCTGGTGACATCACAGAAGGGGTTGGTTTACCCAGTCCGTCCTACCTCTCCAGTCTTAGTAATTCAACCATAAATTTGTCTACTTTCTATAACTCCGCTACAAAACATGTCATAGTTAGGGTTGAGCGACTTTCATTTTTTTAAGATCGAGTCGGGTTTTGTGAAACCAGACTTTGTCCAGAGTCGAGTCGAGTGCAGTCGGCCGATTATCGCTAAAAGTCGGGGACCGACCGAAACACGAAACCCAATGCAAGTCAATGGGGAAGCGTAGTCGGCAGTGAGTGGAGGCCAGGAAAACACCTACAGTGCCCATTTTAATGCCAAAAACATCTATTCTTGTTTCTGAAGCTTGTCAATCTTAATTAACTTTATAATAATAGTTGGGCATTGGAACTTGGGGGTCATTTGGCAAAAGTTGTGGGGGGTAGGGCTGGTTCAAGGTTTTAGTGGGCCCAGGAAACGTGGACTACGTCACGGCGGTGGAGCAGGGAGAGGTAAGTATTTCAACGTTGCAAGTGCTGTGATCCTGAGCAAGCAGGGGGGCCCACTCGTTCGCAATGGCACTGGCACAGGGCCCCTCAAAGTACAGCGGTGTGTTTGCACGGCGGGGGCGCCTCCCACCAGCAGCGACACTTTTGCGTACTCTGAGGGGCCCTGTGCCAGTGACGTCGCCAACGAGTATGCCCCCCCCACCTGTTGAAGGAACCTGCACTTTCATCTGCACCTTCCTCTTTGTCCCTGTGTAAGGTGGTATAACATGCGGGAAGGGGAACCTTACTTTCAGCAGGGTCAGATTCTGGCTGTGTAGAGTGCAAGGGGAATGTAGTGGTCTGGGTCAATGTACCAGCAGACTCATCTAGCAGTGGCTGGGCAATGGGCAGGATGAGGAGGAAACAGATATAGGGCCAAAGAATAAAGTAGGCTAAATGCAGTTCAAAATTGGTAACAGGACTAAACAGGCGGCACTGCTTTGTTCAGTGGAGTAGCAAACCCAAGAGCAGCAGACACTGTTTTAAGGGCCCAACCACACTAGTAGGCCAAATGCAGTTTAATATCTGATACTATAGGCCGAAAGCCAGAAGGTAGAAGCTCAGCTGTATTCAGTTGAGGGCAACACCAGGGAGGGGCAGACACTGTTAGTAGGCCCTAACCACCAATTTTTAAAAACACAGCACTTAATGAGAGCCAGAAGGTTGAAGCACAGCTGTATTCAGTTGAGGACAAACACCAGGCAGGGGCAGACACCGTTAGTAGGCCCTAACCACCATTTTTTTTATTTAAAAACAGCACTTAATGAGAGCCAGAAGGTTGAAGCACAGCTGTATTCAGTTGAGGACAAACACCAGGCAGGGGCAGACACCGTTAGTAGGCCCTAAACACCATTTTTTTATTTAAAAACAGCACTTAATGAGAGCCAGAAGGTTGAAGCACAGCTGTATTCAGTTGAGGACAAACACCAGGCAGGGGCAGACACCGTTAGTAGGCCCTAAACACCATTTTTTAATTTAAAAACAGCACTTAATGAGAGCCAGCTTTTCTCGCAAAAGAAGTGTCGACTGGTTAGCTTGTAGCGTGGTACAGCGTAGTCCATCATGGCCTTATTAATAGTAAATAAAATATATAACTAGGCTCTATGAACTTTTAAATAGGTTCCAGGGGTACACGGGCAGCATTGGTGTGGTCAGTGGAGGCCTAAAATAACAAACAATAGGCTCATGGCAGTTTTACATCGGTTACATGGATACACAGGCAGGCACTCCAGGCAGTATTGTGGTCAGTGGAGGAGTATTGCAAGTAGGGGCCGCAGACAGGCTATCAAAGGCCTAAAATAACAAACAAAAGGCAGTCATGGCAGTTTAAAATCGGTTACATGGATACACAGGCAGGCACTCCAGGCAGTATTGTGGTCAGTGGAGGAGTATTGCAAGTAGGGGCCGCAGACAGGCTATCAAAGGCCTAAAATAACAAACAATAGGCTCATGGCAGTTTAAAATCGGTTACATGGATACACAGGCAGGCAGCATTGTGGTCAGTGGAGGAGGATTGCAAGGAGTGTCTGACACAGTTAGTACTCCAAAAAAAAAAATTTTTTTAATGTCTCACAAAACAACTATAAGTAAAAAAAGGGTGGCATGCTTAGGTACTGGGGTGGGCTCATCTGCAGAGTTTATGACAAAGTAATTTGGCAGTAAATTAGTATTTACTGGTGTCAATCTAGGACACTGCCCCAGACTACTTTAACTAGCATCATAGATGCAAACAAATTGGTATTGTTTGTCAGTACCAGGCATTGAATGATGTCAGCGAATAGACTAAAGATTGGTGGAGCTGTGCGAGATAATTTTGCACGTGGTAGAGCACAGTTTGAGCTGGGGGGGGGGGACTCTCTTGTGGCCGGCGGTACCGCCCCAGGGCCCCTCATGTTACAACGGTGTGTCTGACGTTGGGTGCGCACCACCACCGCCAGAGACACTACATTGTACTATGAGGGACCCAGTGGCAGTGCCGTCGACCAAAAGTGGGCACACCCACCTCTTCAGACAAACAGCACTGTAATGGGTGCTTGCGCCAAGTGGCGAGACAACGGCCCCGTGGGTGGATTTTTCCCATTGGGGGAGGTGTAAACATGTCATATGCTGGACAAACAGCTGCTACAAATTAAGAGATAGGAAGACTCAGTAAGACCAGTCCAGAAGCAAGACCTTTTTATAGGAAAGCTAGGTGTCAGCCGGGAAAGGTGGGGCAAAATAATTTGAAATCCAGGAGTGGTTCATTTTAATGAAGGTGAGATCATCCACATTTTGGGTAGCCAGACGAGTCCTTTTTTCGGTTAATATTGAACCAGCAGCTCTGAATACTCTTTCTGATAGCACACTAGCTGCTGGGCAAGCAAGCTCCTGCAACGCATATTCTGCCAATTCAGGCCAGGTGTCTAATTTGGATGCCCAGTAATCAAATGGGAATGACGGTTGAGGGAGAACATCGATAAGGGTTGAAAAATAGTTAGTAACCATACTGGACAAATGTTGTCTCCTGTCACTTTGAATAGATGCTGCAGTACCTGTCCTGTCTGCGGTCATTGCGAAATCACTCCACAACCTGGTCAGAAAACCCCTCTGTCCAACGCCACTTCTGATCTGTGCACCTCTAACACCTCTGCCCTGTAGCCCCCTGCAGCTCGTGTGAGAACCATCACCGGCGCTGTGTGCTGGGAATGCCTGAATCAAACGGTCTACGAGAGTAGCTTGTTTGGTTGCTAATATTTGTTCGAGGTTCTCATGTGGCATAATATTTTGCAATTTGCCTTTATAGCGAGGGTCAAGGATGCAGGCCAACCAGTAATCGTCATCGCTCATCATTTTAATAATGCGTGTGTCCCTTTTGAGGGTACGTAAGGCATAATCCGCCATGTGTGCCAAAGTTCCAGTTGTCAAATCTGCGGTTGTGCTGGTTGGAGGGGCTGTTACAGGCAAATCTACGTCACTTGTCTCCCTTAAAAAAACAGAACCCGGCCTTGCAACGCCACTAATTTCTGTTGGCCCAGGAGAAGCTTCCTCATTCAAAAAGTACTCATCCCCATCATCCTCCTCGTCCTCCGCTTCGCCCGCTACCGCGTCCTCTACACGGCCCTGACCAGACAATGGCTGACTGTCATCAAGGCTTTCCTCTTCCTCGGCTGCAGACGCCTGCTCCTTTATGTGCGTCAAACTTTGCATCAGCAGACGCATTAGGGGGATGCTCATTCTTATTATGGCGTTGTCTGCACTAACCAGCCTTGTGCATTCCTCAAAACACTGAAGGACTTGACACAGGTCTTGTAGCTTCGACCACTGCACACCTGACAACTCCATGTCTACCATCCAACTGCCTGCCCGTGTATGTGTATCCTCCCACAAAAACATAACAGCAAGCCTCTATTCGCACAGTCTCTGAAGCATGTGCAGTGTGGAGTTCCACCTTGTTGAAATGTCGATGATTAGGCGATGCTGGGGAAGGTTCAAAGACCGCTGATAGTTCTGCATACGGCTGGAGTGTACGGGCGAACGGCGGATATGCGAGCAAAGTCTGCGCACTTTGAGGAGCAGGTCGGGTAACCCCGGGTAACTTTTCAGGAAGCACTGCACCACCAGGTTTAAGGTGTGAGCCAGGCAAGGAATGTGTTTCAGTTGGGAAAGGGCTATGGCAGCCATGAAATTCCTTCCGTTATCACTCACAACCTTGCCTGCCTCAAGATGTACAGTGCCCAGCCATGACTGAGTTTCATTCTGCAAGAACTCGGACAGAACTTCCGCGGTGTGTCTGTTGTCACCCAAACACTTCATTGCCAATACAGCCTGCTGACGCTTGCCACTAGCTGTCCCATAATGGCACACCTGGTGTGCAACAGTGGCAGCTGCGGATGGAGTGGATGTGCGACTGCGGTGTGTGGACGAGCTCTCGCTTCTGCATGAGGAGGAGGAAGAGGAGGAGGGGGGGGCTAATGCCTACAGCCAACTTTTTCCTAGACCGTGGGCTAGGCAGAACAGTCCCAATATTGCTGTCCCCTGTGGACCCTGCATCCACCACATTAACCCAGTGTGCCGTGATGGAGGCCTAATGCCCCTGGCCATGCCTACTGGTCCATGCATCTGTTGTCAGGTGCTCCTTTCTACTCACAGATTGCCTGAGTGCATGGACAATGCGGTCTTTTACATGCTTGTGGAGGGCTGGGATGGCTTTTCTAGAAAAGAAGTGCCGACTGGGTAGCTCGTAGCGTGGTACAGCGTAGTCCATCAGCGCTTTGAAAGCTTCGCTTTCAACTAACCGGTAGGGCATCATCTCTAATGAGATTAGTCTAGCAATGTGGGCGTTCAAACCCTGTGTACGCGGATGCGAGGATGAGTACTTCCTTTTCCTAACAAAAGTCTCATATAGGGTGAGCTGGACTGGAGAGCTGGAGATCGTGGAAATAGCGGTGGTGCCGGTGGACATGGCAGACTGAGAGAGGGTTGGAGATGGTATTCTTGCCGGTGCCCTACATGCAGTGTTTCCTACTGCAAACCTGGTGATTCCCTGACTGCTTTGGCCTGGCGACGAAAGCTGCACAGATACTGCCGGTGGTGCGGGAAATGGTGGGTTTACAGTGAGGGAAGGGATGTAGCGTTGCTGACTAGCTTCATTGGCCGAGGGTGCTGCAACCTTTAGGGACATTTGGTAGTTATTCCAGGCTTGCAAATGCATGGTGGATAAATGTCTATGCATGCAACTTGTATTTAGACTTTTAAGATTCTGACCTCTGCTTAAGGTAGTTGAACATTTTTGACAGATGACTTTGCGCTGATCATTTGGATGTTGTTTAAAAAAATGCCAGACTGCACTCTTTCTACTATTGGATAACTTTTCAGGCATTGCAGACTGAGCTTCTTTAACCGGATGGCCACGCTGTCCTCCAACAGGTTTTGGTTTTGCCACGCGTTTTTGGCCAGATACGGGCCCGGTAGAAGGAACCTGTTGTGATGTTGATGCCTGCTGCGGCTCCTCCTCCTCCGCTTCTGAACTACTGCCGCCTGCACCCTGTTCCCCCAATGGCTGCCAATCGGGGTCAACAACTGGGTCATCTATGACCTCCTCTTCTATGTCGTGTGCAACTTCGTCTGTGTCACCATGTAAGCCGGTGGTATAGCGTTCATGACGGGGCACCATAGTCTCCGCTGGGTTTGATTCTGCCTTAGTACACTGCGAGGGCAATGTTCTTGTCTGAGTCAAAGGAACAGAATAGTAATCTGGCTGTGGCTGTGCATCTGTGCACTCCATGTCCGATTCAACTTCTAATGGGCATGGCCTGTTAACTGTTTCACTGTCTAACCCAGGAACGGTATGTGTAAAGAGCTCCATGGAGTAACCTGTTGTGTCGACTGACGCATCCTTCACTGTTGTTCTGGGTGAAGGACACAAGGAAGCGACTTGTTCCTGACCGGGAGCATCCACTGATGATGCACTGCTCTGACATTTGGCACTTTCCGAGGAGGAGGCGGAAGAGCTAGAGGCAGAGTGAGCAATGAAAGCCAATACTTGTTCCTCCTGCTCCGGCTTCAAAAGTGGTTTTCCTACTCCCAGAAAAGAGAGCGTTCGAGGCCTTGTGTAGGCAGACGACGTTTTTGGCTCAACAACTCGAGACTTAGGTGCTGTACTGCTTTTACCACGACCACCTGATGCTCCACCACCACTACCATCATTACCAGCTGACAATGACCGCCCACGGCCACGACCTCTTCCACTAGACTTCCTCATTGTTTGCAAAACGTAACCAAAGTAACGCTATTTGTTACTGTAAAACAACTTATAAGGTGAACTCAAACTTCTGTAGAATTTATATATACCTTTATAGGTGCCTGACACTGAAAGGAAAATCAGGCCCAATGTTACACACTCGGTTTTCTGTGCCCCAATAATTTGAGACAGATGGCACACACAGGAGCAGCACTCAAGCAGACTTGCCAATATTTATCTCCCACTAATTTTTTTTTTTTTTTTTTAAAAGGGAGAATTTACCCCCCAAAAAACAAAAAAGACCAGTATTACACACTGCTTTTCGGTGGGACACAATGAGAGACAGATGCCACACACAGGACTGGCACGGAGAGAGACTTGCCAATATTTATCACCCACTAACTATTTTTTTTTTTAAAAGGGAGAATTAACCCCCAAAAAACAAAAAGGACCAGTATTACACACTGCTTTTCGGTGGGACACAATGAGAGACAGATGCCACACACAGGACTGGCACGGAGGCAGACTTGCCAATATTTATCTCCCACTAACTATTTTTTTTTTAAAAGGGAGAATTTAGACAAAAAAAAAAAAAATGGCCAAGTATCACACAGTGGTTTTTTCGGTGCCACACAATGAGTGAGATGCCACCCACAGCAATGGCACGGAGGCAGACTTGCCAATATTTATCTCCCTGCAGTTATCTCAGAAAAGTATGGCAGGCAGCTAGAAAAAGGACTGCTGCACACAAAAGTGTGGACAAACACACAAGATAGCTGTGCAGAAAGGAAGGAAATACAGGATTTGTGCTTTGATAAAAGCAGTTGGTTTGCACAGCGTCGTACACACACAGGCACAGCAACGCAGCTATCAGGGTCAGGGAGCCTTCTAGGGCAGCCCAATGAGCGACAGCGCTGAGAAAAAAAAAATGTAGCTTCCACTGTCCCTGCAAACAAAAGGTGGTGTTGGACAGTGGAAATCGCTACAGCACAAGCGGTTTGTAGCTTTATATACCCTGCCTATCACTATCCCTGCTTCTGAAGAAGCGGCAGCAACCTCTCCCTACACTCACATCAGCAGCAGTAAGATGGCGGTCGGCGGGAACGCCCCATTATAGCCCCTGTGACGCCGCAGAAAGCAAGCCAATCACTGCAATGCCCTTCTCTAAGATGGTGGGGACTGAGATCTATGTCATCACGCTGCCCACACTCTGCGTCCACCTTCATTGGCTGAGAAATGGCGCTTTTAGCGTCATTGAAACGCGACTTTGGCGCGAAAGTCGCGTACCGCATGGCCGACCCCACACAGGGATCGGCTCGGTTTCATGAGACGCCGACTTTGCCAAAAGTCGGCGACTTATGAAAATGAACGATCCGTTTCGCTCAACCCTAGTCATAGTCATAACGTGGGCATTCTAAAGAGATCAAATATGTCTTATCTGTGATGCATATTTACAGAGAAATCCCTACTTCTTTACCAGATGGAGTTAGAAGCCCGTGTTTAGAGTGATGGATAGATCCACCGAGGGAGATTAAGAAAATATATTTTCGTGTTCTTAACTTAAATGGTTTGCCTAATATCTTACAAAAACAGAACAAAGGACTTTCATGGATTCTGGAAGCTTCTCTACCAGTTTAAGCTGGCAAAGCTTTCCAATGCAGCTATGCCGGTCGTAAATTCCGTTCTTCAATAAAACTCCCACACTCTCTGAGAAGGAAAGCTAAACTCTGAAGTAATGGGGAGGGGGGGGGGTTGAGCTAAGAAACTAAACTTATATGATATTTCATACCATATCGTGACAGAGTCAAAATATTCACTTCTCCTACACACTTCGTCAAAATTCTTGGTACACCTTGTTTAATGACTGAAAAACCCACAATGGTCACAGAAATAACTTGAATCTGACAAAAGTAATAAGAGATCTATGAAAATGAACAAATTAAAGTCAGACATTGCTTTTCAACCAGGTTTTCACAGATTTAAAAAAATAAATAAATAAAACTCATGAAATAGGCCTGGACAGAAACTATGGTACCCTTAACTTAACCGCTTTGTGACCACCAACCGTAGATAAACGGTGGCGCTGCACAAAGCCCTGCTAGCGCTGACATTTAGCTACCGTTTGTCTACAGTGGGTGGTTTTGTGCTCATCGGACCCCCACGTACCTTATAACGAGGGGATTCTGGCGCACAACAGTTCCTGTGACCCCCGACCTGATTGGTTCAGGTCCTGATGACATCAGCATCACACCAGCCAATGAGACAAATCACTAGGAAAGTTTGTTGTAGCAACCAACTTTCCCGGGCGATCTGCCTGATAAAAACGCTGTTTCTCCTCAGATCTCCTGTCAGTGAGAGATTAGTGGAGAAACAGTGTTACAAGTGCTGCTGGCAACAGCTGTGTCAGTCAGTGATCTTGTTATAAAGTAAAAAAAACAGAGAAGGCAGGTTAGGGTTAGTGCTATAGTAAGGGTTACTGTTAGGCTAAAGTTAGGGTTTATTCTAAAGTTAGGGTCAGGCTAAAGAAGTAGGCTTTTCTCAATTGTCTCCCCAATAACTTGGTCACTTCAGAGTTTTCTATTAGCTTGCTGGAGCATACTGTCCTACAAATAAATGTATATGCGTCCCAATTCATCAGCCAGAATCCAAGATCCTATTACATTTTTAGGACTTATATTCGCTATGGGGCTTTTTATAAAAAAATGAGCATTCGGTCCTATTGGTCCTGTTCAAGCCACCCCAATGTTTTCTGCCGTTCTTCCTAGGACCCGTTATGAAATGCTCATGAGATTTTGGCATTTTAACAACAAGAGTCAATGCCTGCCCAGAAATGCCCCAGAACATGACAGACTATTCAAAATCAGACCCATCATCGAAGACTTGACAGAAAAATTCTTAAAGCTTTACACCACAACAGAAAACATTTCCATTGACGCGTTTCTTGTAAAATTCAAAGGAAGACTGCACCTCAAGCAATTTATTCCTTCTAACAGGGCAAGGTTCAGAATAAAGCTCTAAAATATGTGCGACAATTCAACAGGATACACATCAGCTTTTTAATTTATGAAGGAAAGATAGCAACTGAACTCACCAGGATGCCCTACTTATCTGGGGACATCTGGAAAAACAGTTTGGGAGCTGATAACTCCATTATTACAAAAAGGCTACAATCTGTATGTTGACAAGTAGTACACCAGCATACCCCCATTTAAAAGTCTGGTTGAACATAACATGGGGGCTTGTGGGACCAGTCGCAAAAACTGTCAGGGGTTTCCACAATCATTGGTCAGCAAAAAGTTTTGAAAGGAGCACACAGAGCTTTACACAATGGAGAGCTGCTTGCCCTTAAGTATAAGGATAAAGATATTTTTATCCTGAGCTCGATCCACACTTATCAGGAAAAGGTAATTGAAAATCTTGTTTTTGAAAATGTTGTCCCCGCCAATCCTTTAGAATCTGAAGATGTCAGAAAACTCACTGAGCGACATTTTATTGCACTCATTCCAGCAATTGAAACTAGAAAGAACCCCCAGAGAAGATGTCGTGTATGTTCCAAGAGAGGAATGAGGCATGATACCCGCTATTATTGCCCACAATGCCCATCATTGCCGGCCTTATGCCTCCATGACTGATTTATAATCTTCCACACAGAACCACGTTTTTAAACTGTTTTGACAGTCAAGCATTTGGTTTATTTAGTGACAGACACATCTGAGTAGAGCTGACTTAATAATTTCCGGGGGTAGGTGGGGGGATGTCTCCAGAGACACAAGCTGGGCACAATATATTGGGCACTACAATGACAATTTTGCTCTAAAACTTCCACTACGTGTTTCTGGAAATCATCCATGTAGTGATAATGGTCACTATATCCATAGATGAATAACCAGAGGGGTGTCATTTCCAAAATGGGGTCACTTCAGGGGAGATTCTGTTGTTCTGGCACTAAGCGGCTCTCAAAAGTGCCATAACAGAAGAATCCCCCCTGAAGTGACCCCATTTTGGAAATGACACCCCACTGCGAATTCATCTGTTGGTGTAGTGACTAGTGTTGAGCAATACCTTCCGATTTAGGAAAGTATCGGTATCGGATTGGATTGGCCGATACCGGCAAAATATCGGATCTCGCCAATACCGATACCCGATCCCAATGCAAGTCAATGGGATGAAAATATCGGAATTAAAATAAACCCTTTCTTTCCTTGTAGGTTCATTCTACATGAAGGAAAACAACTAAGAATAATGTAGGATGTATTGGGGAGGAGGCGGAGACATTAAAGGTATAGAGGTTTAGCCCAATCAAATAGAATAGCAGGAATTACATTTTTTTTTAAGACGTTCGGAGTTAGAAAGATATTGACTATGTTAAGATTTTTTTAATTTTGTCAGATATTGATGTTTCACTACTTCCACGCCTTTCACCTTTTTTTTTACTTCTCCCACACTTTCTTCTTCATCATCCTCAGCAGCAGCATCTTTGACATCAACTTCTTCACCTTATTCATCCTCTTCATCTTCTTCCTATTCTTTTTTTGTTACATTCTTCATATTCTTGTTATTTAACTATTATTCTTCTTCATATTCTACTTCTTCATCATATTCTTATTTGTGACAGGCATTCCTGTAGTTATCTATAAAAGTTTGAAGATTACACCTTCCGTTCTGCCTGTCACAAAACAGTTACATTTGTCCGCATTCAGTTTGGCCTGCAGCAGCAGGCTTTATCCAGGGGCACCACGAGGAGGAACGGACTCACCCCCATACACTGCTTAGTCTTCTAAAGCTCATAATTTAGATAATATCTTTTGCTCTGATGTTTAGTGTTATGCGTAATGTCCTTCTGCTCTTTGTTCTGCAGCCTCTTGTTCTTCTGCTTCTCGGTCTTCCATGTCGTCGTCGTCTCCAGGGTCGTCGTCTCCGGGGTCGTCGTCGTCATCGGGGTGGTCTTCAGGGTCATCGTCTCCAGGGTCGTCGTCATCTCAGTGGTTGTCGTCTCTGGTGTCGTCATCTTAGGGGTGGTCTTCCGGGTCGTCGTCTTTGGAAATGTAGCAGAAGGTACAAGAAGGCTGAGAAAATGTAGCAGAAGGTACAAGGCTGAGAAAATGCCGAGAACCAGCTGATGGAACTGGAACTCTACTGGCTACCCGAAGGTCCAAGAGCCAATGGAATGACGTTACTGGAACCTGGTTACTAAGCAGGAGGTACCCATGCCTGAAAGCACTACCAAGGACCACCTGACGTTGGTGGAACTCGGATACCCAGAAGGAGGCACCTAAGCCAAAGGCTCTGCCCGGAACCAGCTAACGGTACTGGAACCAGGATGGGGAGCAGAAGGTACAAGAGCAAAAGACACTGCCGAGAACCAGCTGACGGTACTGGAACCCGGATGGGTAGCCGAAGGTCCAAGAGCCAATGGAACTACCGAGGACCAGCTGACGTTACTGGAACCCGGTTACCCAGAAGGAGGCACCTAAGCCAAAGGCTCTACCCGGAACCAGCTGACGGTACTGGAACCAGGATGGGGACCTATTCAAGCTTGTCTTCCTAGAGCCCCAACTAGCGGTGTTGGAGCAAAGGGTCAGCAGGGGGAGCAGAGTGTAGGCCGAAGCCTGCACTGGCGGCAGCTTTGTGTCTGCGTGGCGTTTGCAGGACACGATGCCGGCTACACAGCAGGGGAACAGCTGGCGTTGCTGAACCCCACTGACACATTGGCGGGTGTTTTTCTCTGTGCAGCCAGCACTTCCGGGCACCAACTGGCGGTGTTAGAGCCCAGGGTCTGCAGGAGGAGCTGAGTGTAGGCCGAAGCCTGCACTGGAGCAAGTTGAAAGGGGACCTTTAACCCCCCCCCAGGCTTTTGTTGCTGAATGAGCCATCTTGTACAGCACTAATGCTGCAAAAGGAAAAGGTGGCTCTTTTAATTATGCTCCTTGCAAACGCTGAACTACACACTTATGAAATGTGTCCCCTCACACCGTAAAACCGTCCCGGAGGTGGGACTTTCCTTTGTAATGTGACGCAGCACAGCAGTCATTCCTACCCCCTTGGTGCCGTGCGCCGCCCCTCAGCGTTGTTTGAATCTGTCCTGGAGCCTGCGCTGTTATGTTATCCCTTGGCCATGCACACTTAGCGCTGCCCGTCTTCTGACATCATTTAGGTGTCAGGCTGGCAGCGCCTGTGCGGCCACGCTGCCCGAGATCCCCCCGAGTGTCGTCTAATGTAATCCCTCTGCGGGCCTGGGATCCATGGGCATGCACAGTGCATATCCTCGCCTCTCACTCCCCTCCCTCCGGCTTCTTCAGACTGGGCGGCATCACGGCCGTGGCATGCTATTAGGGATCAGCTGATGCCGCACAGTCTGAAGAAGCCGGAAGGAGGGGAGTGAGAGGCGAGGATATGCACTGCCCAGGGTCCGTGACAGAATCAAACAACGCTGAGGAGGCGGCGCACGACGCCAAGGGGGTAGGAATGACGGCCGTGCTGCGTCACATAACAAAGGAAAGTCCCACCTCCGGGACGGTTTAACGGTGTGAGGAGACACATTTCATAAGTGTTAGGTTCAGCGTGTGCAAGGAGCACAACGAAAATAGGCACCTTTTCCTTGTGCAGCATTACTGCTGCACAAGGTGGCTCTTTCAGTAACAAATGCCGGGGGGGGGGGGGGGCAGGATCACTTAAATTTTAGTTGTGCCAGCGTGGCGGTCGCATGACACGTTGCCGGATATACAGCAGGGGAGCAGCAGGCGTGACTGAACCCCACTAACACATTGGCGAGGTGTTTGGCTCTGTGCAAACAGCACTTCCGGGCAGCAACCAGCAGTGTTGGAGCCCAGGGACAGCAGGAGGAGCAGAGTGTAGGCCGAAGCCTGCACTGGAGGCATGTAAATGTCTGTAAGTGCCAGCGTGGCGGTCGCATGACACGTTGCCGGATACACAGCAGGGAAGCAGCTGACGTTACTGAACCCCAATAACATGGCAGCAAGTGTTAACTGTGTAGCCAGCACTTCCAGGCACCAACTGGCGGTGTTAGAGCCCAGGGACAGCAGGAGGAGCAGATTGGAGGTATTGCCGCACACACAGCTGGGGAACAGCTGACGTTACTGAACCCCAATAACAGAGGAGCGACTGTTGACTGTGTGGACAGCACTTCCAGGCACCAACTAGCGGTGTTAGAGCCCAGGGACAGCAGGAGGAGCAGAGGAACAGAGTGTAGGCCGAAGCCCGATTGGAGCAAGTTAAAAGGGAACCTTTAACCCCCCCCCCAAGGCGTTTGTACCTGAAAGAGCCATCTTGTGCAGCACTAAGGATGCAAAAGGAAAAGGTGGCTCTTTTAATTATGCTCCTTGCAAACACAGAACTAAACACTTATAAAATGTGTCCCCTGATACCGTGAAACAGTCCCGGAGGTGGGACTTTCCTTCGTAATGGGACGCAGCACAGCCGTCATTCCTACCCCCTTGGTGCCGTGCGCCGCCTCCTCAGTGTTGTTTGAAGCTGTCCCAGAGCCTGCGCTGTTATGTTATCCCTTGGCCATGCACACTTAGCGCTGCCCGTCTTCTGACATCATTTAGGTGCGCCTGTGCGGCCACGCTGCCCGAGATCCCACCTCACAGTGTCGTCTAATGTAATCCCACTGCGGGCCTGGGATCCATGGGCATGCGCAGTGCATATCCTCGCCTCACTCCCCTCCTTCCGGCTTCTTCAGACTGTGCGGCGTCACGGCCGTGGCATGCTATTAGGGATCAGCTGACAGCACACAGTCTGAAGAAGGCGGAGGGAGATGAGTGAGAGCCTGAGGTGAAGATGCCCATGGTGCGCATGCCCATGGATCCCAGGCCCGCAGTGTGATTAAATCAGAAGACACTGCGAGGCGGGATCTCGGGCAGCGTGGCCGCACAGTCGCAGTCAGCCTGACACCAAATGATGTCAGAAGACGGGCAGCGATAAGTGTGCATGGCCAAGGGATAACAGAACAGCGCAGGCTCCGGGACAGATTCAAACAACGCTGAGGAGGCGGTGCACGGCACCAAGGGGGTAGGAATGACGGCTGTGCTGCGTCACATTATGAAGGAAAGTCCCACCTCCGGGACGGTTTTACGGTATCAGTGGACACATTTTATAAGTGTTAAGTTCTGCGTGTGCAAGGAGCTAAACTAAAAGAGCTACATTTTCCTTGTGCAGCATTACTGCTCTTTCAGTAACAAACGCCTGGGGGGGGGGACAGGTTCCCTTAAATTTCAGTTGTTGTGTCAGCGTGGCGGTCGCTGCACACATTGCCGGCTACACAGCTGGGGATCAGCTGACGTTACTGAAACCCAAAAACACTGGGTCGTATGTTTTGAATGTGCAGCCTGCACTTCTGAGCCTCAACTGGTGGTGTTGGAGCCCAGGATTTACAGTTCAGGTGGTAGAAAGATGAACACATCAGGAGACCTGGATGACACACAATTATTTAATCAGGAAGAGGAGTGGCAAATTCCTGCGAGATCCAGGCCTGGTTCATTTTCAGAAAAGTAAGCCGGTCAACGTTATCGGAGGATAGTCGCATGCAACGGTCTGTTAGTACACCACCTGCAGCACTAAAGACGCGTTCCGATAATACACTAGCCGCAGGGCAAGCCAGCACCTCCAATGCATACTGGCTAAGCTCTGGCCATGTATCCAGCTTAGAGACCCAAAACTTGAAAGGGGAAGAGCCGTCTGGGAGTACAGTAAGAGGGCAAGACATGTAGTCTGTCAACATCTGATGGAACCGTTGCCTCCTGCTGACTGGAGCCGCCTGTGATGGTGTAGACATTTGTGGCGGGCACACAAAACTGTGCCACAGTTGGGCCATACTGGTCTTGCCTTGGGCAGAGGCGCTGCTTCTGCTCCCACTTTGTGCAGAGCCTCCTCCACTGCCTGGACGCACTGAGCTGCTTTGTAAAGCACTAGCAGCACTTCTCTCAGTGGGACTGGAGAAGATGATGGAATTCACCAGTGTGTCTTGGTACTCCCGCATTTTACGCTCCCGGTTCAACGGTGTGATGAGGCTTTGTACGTTGTCCTGGTAGCGAGGATCAAGGAGGGTGTACACCCAATAATCAGCCATGTCGAGAATGTGGGCGATGCGGCGGTCATTTCTCAGGCACTGCAACATGTAATCAACCATGTGCTGCAGACTGCCAACTGGCCAAGAAACGCTGTACCCTGCTTGAGGCGTGATCTCTGCCCGCTCTTCATCACCCCACCCTCGCTGTACACACTGACTACTGGACAATTGTGTAACTCCCTCCTCTGGATGGATGTCTTCCTCCTCCATTGACTCCTCCTCGCAAAGTGTCCCCTGCCTAAGCCTTTGTGAGGAACCACGTGGCGCTGACTGTCCAGAAGCTGATGGAAATGGTGACTCCTCATCCTCCACCCCTTCCACAACATCATCCCTTAGCGCTTGCAGTGTTTGTTGAAGCAGGCAGATAAGGGGGACAGTCATGCTGACCAGTGCATCATCTGCACTCGCCATCCGCGTGGAATAATCGAAGGGACGCAAAACCTGGCAGACGTCCTTCATAGTGGCCCACTCTGTGGTTGTGAAGTCTGAATGGCGCGGAGTGCGACTTCTTTGCGCCTGATGCAGCTGGTACTCCATTACTGCTGCTCACACAACCGCTCCAACATATGTAACGTGGAATTCCACCTGGTTGGTAGGTCACATATTATGCGATGTTCCGGAAGGCGGTATCGGCGCTGCAGAGCTGCAATGCGCGATCTTACCGTGCTGGAACGCCGCAAGTGAGCACACTCTAGGCGGACCTTGTGCAGCAGTGCATCAAGATCCGGATAGTCCCTCAAAAAACTCTTCACGACCAAGTTGAGCACATGTGCCAGACATGGGATGTGAGTGAGGTTGCCGAGGCCCAGAGCTGCCACCAGATTTTGGCCATTGTCACACACTACCATGCCTGGCTGGAGATTCGCTGGCACAAACCACACATCGCTCTCCTGCTTGATGGCATTCCAGAGCTCCTGCGCTGTGTTCCTTCGATTCCCCAAAGAAATTGATTTCAAGACGGCCTGTTGACGTTTGGCCATGGCTGTGCTCATGTCGGTCGTAACAGGTAAACGTTCACGGGTCCATGTGGAGGTGGACTGTGACGGCTCCTGCAGCGATGATTCTGAGGAACTTGTGTATGAGGAGGAGTCAATGCGTACAGACTGGATTCCTGCAATCCTTGGAGTGGGCAGGACACGTCCTGCGCCACTCGCACGATCTGTACCCGGCTCAACAACATTAACCCAATGGGCAGTAAGGGAAAGGTATCGTCCCTGTCCATGGTGACTGGTCCACGCATCGGTGGTGAGGTGGACCTTGCTACTAACGGTGTTCAGTAGCGCGTGTTTTATGTGTCCCTCCACATGCTTGGGCAGGGCAGGGACGGCTTGCCTGCTGAAATAAAAGCGGCTGGGCACATTGTACTGTGGGACTGCCAATGCCATCAAGTCAAGGAAGCTGTCAGTCTCCACCAGCCTGAATGACAGCATTTCCAGTGACAGAAGTTTGGCAATGCCTGCATTGAGAGCCTGTGCTCGTGGGTGGTTTGCCGAGAATGGCCGCCTTTTCTCCCATGCCTGTACTACCGATGGCTGTAGACTGGGCTGGGAGTGTGAGGATGACTGGGAACATGGTGCTGCGGGTGGAATTACAGTGGGTCTCTGGACAACAGTGCCAGAGGTTCTTCCATGGCGATCCTGGGAGGAAGCCGAACCAGCTGTGTGTGAGCTGGAGGAAGAGGCAACACGAGCTGAAGAGGTGGTAGCTGCCGCTGTTGGTTGGCCTAGGTCTTCAGTGTGTTTTTGTAACTCCACCGCGTGCCTGGTCCGCACATGTTTCCACATATTTGAGGTATTGAGGTTGCTGACATTTCTCCCTCTTTTGATTTTCTGATGACACACCTTGCATTTGACAAAGCAAATGTCATCTGCAACTGTGTCAAAAAAGGACCAGGCACTGCAAGTCTTGGGAGCGCCTTTTTGGCTTTTGGACGAGACATGCTCCTAACGGGTGCCGAAGTGGAGGCTACAGGCTCTGCAGTCTTCCCCCTCCCTCTTTGGCCCGTTCGGGGAATCTCTTCCTCAGAGCTGCTCCCACCACCTTCCTGTTCCTCACGCCACGATGGGTCAAGGACCTCATCATCTACACTACCCTCTGTCACCAACTGCTCCTCCTGGGTAGTCTCGGCAGCACAGCACGCACCAGAAAGTGGCACCTGAGTGTCATCATCAGATGCGTACTGCGGTGTGGTGACCGGAAGCACTGGCCCACCTGCCTCTTCAGAGTCAGAGAGACAAAGCTGTTGCGCATCACTGCACACTGCCTCTTCTTCCATTTCTCCAATGCTGCTTGGCTGGCCCCGTTTCCAAGCCAAGAGATTCAGAGAACAGAAGTAGAGACGGCTCCTGTCCTGGGCTCTCTGACTGCCTGGGCAATTTGGCAGGTGGTGAAGAGACAGATGGGTGCTCTCCAGTGCTCTGTGCCTGAGAGGATGTGGCACTAATTGAAGTCGATGCGTTAGCTGCCATCCATCCGACAACGGCTTCAATTTAGTCTTCACGCAGCAGCGGTGTATGGCGCTCTCCGACAAAGCTGCGCATGAAGGCCTGTTCCCTGCTGAAACTGGGTGATGACGAGTCACCGGTGCCCGCAGCAGGCACAGAATCTCCACATCCTCTCCCTGCTCAGCGCCCACGCCCACGTGCCTTACTCCCTGCCTTCTTTATCTTGGTTGACTAATAAAGATAAGCAGAAAAGTACTAAGGGCTTAGTGTGCTTATTCCTGAACAGCTCCTAACAAGTATAAGAAACACTAATTTTCTAAAGTGTGGACTAGACTTTAATATGAGCTAATGTGGCCTACACAACTGTAAAGTGGTGTGTTTGGTGAACTTTATTATTTTTTTTATTTTTTTTTTGCAGAACTGACTACAGGGCGAGCTGCACTCACACTGTGTTGGGAATTCCGTTCTCGGACTCCCTCCTGTGGTCGCGAATGGTACTTCGGTGAGTTCCGTCCTTGGACTCCCTCTGGTGGCCTTGAGTGGAACTGCTGGTCCTTGAGGTTGGCTTGCTCAGCTGGCCTCGTTTCTTGCTATGCTGGCTTCTCTATTTAACTCCACTCAGATCGTTACTTGATGCCAGCTGTCAATGTCCCAGTACTGGTTCAGATCTCTCTTGGATCTTTCTGAGGACCTGTCTACTCCAGCAGAGGCTAAGTCCCTGCTAGTTCATTTGTTGTTCATTGCGTACTGAATATATTTCTTAGTACTTGCTAAGTTCTCGTCCAGCTTGCTATTATGATATTGCCTTGCTAGCTGGAAGCTCTGGGAGTGCAGAGTGGCACCTCCACACCGTGAGTCAGTGCGGGGGTCTTTTTGCACACTCTGCGTGGTTTTTTGTAGTTTTTTGTGCTGACCGCATAGATCCCTTTTCTATCCTCTGTCTATTTAGTGAAGACTGGCCTCCTTTGCTAAAACCTGTTTCATTCCTGTGTTTGTGACTTTCCTCTTAACTCACAGTCAATATGTGTGGGGGACTGCCTTTTCCTTTGGGAAATTTCTCTGAGGCAAGGTGAGTCTTTATTTCCCATCTTTAGGGGTAGTTAGCTCTTAGGCTGTGAAGAGGCATCTAAGGAGAGTTAGGTACGCTCCACGGCTATTTCTAGTGTGTGTGATAGGATTAGGGTTTGCGGTCAGCAGAGCTCCCACTTCCCAGAGCTTGTCCTGTCTTTTAGTTTAACCATCAGGTCATTCCAGGTGCTCCTAACCACCAGGTCCATAACACACTGAGACCGTGCAGACAGCCGTAAACAGCGCTGCAAGGCCCAAAAAACCTCCTCTAGGTTATCCTATGTAGTGTTTTTCCACAATTTAGCTGGATACGGGTGGAAAGCCACTAATAGGAATTATTTGAAAAAATGTGCAGCAGGCTGCACTATTTGCAAAAAAGGATAATGTATTTTATGGTATGAGGCAGTGACGCACCCCGAGCTGGATACAACCGGCTGTGGCTGCACACAGACTACAGGGCGAGCTGCACTCACACGGAGACCGTGCAGACAGCCGTAAACGGAGCTGCAAGGCCCAAAAAAACTCCTCTAGGTTATCCTATGTAGTGTTTTTCCACAATTTAGCTGGATACGGGTGGAAAGCCACTAATAGGAATTATTTGAAAAAATGTGCAGCAGGCTGCACTATTTGCAAAAAAGGACAATGTATTTTACGGTATGAGGCAGTGACGCACCCAGAGCTGGATACAACCTGCTGTGGCTGCACACAGACTACAGGGCGAGCTGCACTCACACGGAGACCGTGCAGACAGCCGTAAACGGCGCTGCAAGGCCCAAAAAACCTCCTCTAGGTTATCCTATGTAGTGTTTTTCCACAATTTAGCTGGATACGGGTGGAAAGCCACTAATAGGAATTATTTGAAAAAAATGTGCAGCAGGCTGCACTATTTGCAAAAAAGGACAATGTATTTTATGGTATGAGGCAGTGACGCACCCCGAGCTGGATACAACCGGCTGTGGCTGCACACAGACTACAGGGCGAGCTGCACTCACACGGAGACCGTGCAGACAGCCGTAAACGGCGCTGCAAGGCCCAAAAAACCTCCTCTAGGTTATCCTATGTAGTGTTTTTCCACAATTTAGCTGGATATGGGTGGAAAGCCACTAATAGGAATTATTTGAAAAAATGTGCAGCAGGCTGCACTATTTGCAAAAAAGGACAATGGATAGAACAGTATGAGGCAGTGAACCACCCTGAGCTGAATACAACCGGCTATGGCTGCACACAGACTACAGAGTGGGCTGCACTCACACACACACAGAGACCTTGCAGATCGCTGTGAAAACAGCACTGCAAGGCAAAAGCAAGGTGAACACACAGCGGTTGCTAAATTAGCCTGTGAAAAGCACAAAGAAGCAAATCGCTATCTCAACTGGCCCTCAGTCAGAACACAGCGTCCTATGCCTAACTGAATTCACAGCAGAGTGAGCCAGAAATGGCGGCAGCGTTTTTTATAGTGCATCATGACATCATTTCAGCAGCCAATCACAGCCTTGCCAGTAGTTACATGCCCACCATGCTGAACAGGATGTGCCCACACTTCTAATCATTCCTCATTGGCTGAATTTGTGCAGTTTGAATTCTGGGCACTTCCGATTCCGGTATCCGATATGCGGTAAGTATCGGAACTCGGTATCGGAATTCCGATACCGCGAATATCGGCCGATACCCGATACTTGCGGTATCGGAATGCTCAACACTAGTAGTGACCATTTACTTATCTACCTATTTTCCAATGTCAATACCAAGAAGAATAAAGACCGACCAGAAAATCCAAAGCATATATTTAAATATTATTATCATATGATTTTATTGTTAAATAACAGGTTTAAAAACAATGAGATAAAAAAATATAACCATAATAAAGAATGATAGTACTTAAAGGGCACCTGTCACCCCGTTTTTTCGGTATGAGATAAAAATACTGTTAAATAGGGCCTGAGCTGTGCATTACAATAGTGTATTTTGTGGACCCCGATTCCCCACCTATGCTGCCGAAATACGTTACCAAAGTAGTCGTTTTCGCCTGTCAATCAGGCTGGTCGAGTCAAAAGGGCGTGGTGTCTTCCCCCAGATTTTGCTTAGTTTTCCGTTGGTGGTGTAGTGGTGTGTGCATGCCCAAGGTCCCAAATCCTCTGCCAGGGGAGTGAAAAGAGCGCGATGTTCGGTCTCTCATTATGATCGGTGGGCGCGGCCATCTTCCTTTGGCCGCGCGTGCGCAGAAGCGGCGCTCTGCTGGCCGCGGCTTCAGGAAAATGGCCGCGGGATGCCACGCGTGCGCAGATGGATATCGCGGCGGCCATTTTCCTGAAGGAGAGTTCGCATCTCGGCTTCAGGAAAATGGCCGCCGCGATCTCCATCTGCGCATGCGCGGCATCCCGCGGCCATTTTCCTGAAGCCGCGGCCAGCAGAGCGCCGCTTCTGCGCATGCGCGGCCAAAGGAAGATGGCCGCGCCCACCGATCACAATGAGAAACCGAACATCGCGCTCTTTTCACTCCCCTGGCAGAGGATTCGGGACCTTGGGCATGCGCACACCACTACGCCACCAACGGAAAACTAAGCAAAATCTGGGGGAAGACACCACGCCCTTTTGACCAGACCAGCCTGATTGACAGGCGAAAACGACTACTTTGGTAACGTATTTCGGCAGCATAGGTGGGGAATCGGGGTCCACAAAATACACTATTGTAATGCACAGCTCAGGCCCTATTTAACAGTATTTTTATCTCATACCGAAAAAACGGGGTGACAGGTTCCCTTTTTAATACATTTTTCTGTATGTTATTACAGGAACGCTAAAGTCCAGTTCGTATAAAGACAGAGATACAATTTTGAATTTGAGGGTATTCTATCTGACTAGAGACTCAAACACACATACATGTGCTGCACAAACTACATACATGTGTTAAAAATATGATATATACAATAATGCTCAAAATGCAAAAATCCAATTGAAAAAAAGGGAAATTAGACTTACCGGTAATTCCATTTCCAGGTAGTCCCTCAGGACAGCACCATGGGAGGACGTCCTTCCTTGACCTATAGCGGGACAGGATCATAGAGAGGTTAAAAGGACCCTCCCACCTCCACCCTCCAGTGTTGTTTCAAAGTACCACCGAGGATGGAAATAAATGGTCTAAACATGCCCTTACAAACATGTCTGTAATAACCATTAAACTGCTTCATCTTAATTTCGAGCCATGGTGACCCGAAGGATAAACGATCTGCCGGTAGATTAATCCCGAACAATCCTAAAAAACAGAAACATAAGGGAGGGAACTACGGGTGCTGTCCTGAGGGACTACCTGGAAATGGAATTACCAGTAAGTCTAATTTCCCTTTTTCCATTACGTCCCTCAGGACAGCACCATGGAGAATACCAAAGTAACTCTCCCAGGGTGGGTACAGAAGCCCAGGAATCAAAGTCCCAGGCAAAAAACAGACTAAATATATAGAGGATCTGAAAGATCAGAAAAACCAAAGATATCTAAAGAGATCCGCAAAGAAAATCACCGTAGTGAGTGTCTGGTATACATCTATAATGGCCAATTTCAGTATGAATGTGGTAAATGAAATAAGCATCAGGAGCAGAGAGTGAAATTCACCCATTGTACTCCAATACCAATAATGAACCACAGCAAGTTATTTATTGTGATAGATACTTATAGACATCGCAGCCCCCGAATAGGGTTAGAGAACCTTATTGCCCCACAAAATATGGTGAAAGTCACAGCCACCACACAATGAGGACTGTACCGACCAATAATAAGCTGCATGTGCTTATAACCCAGGACTGTTCCTTCATCGGACCTTCTGGGCTCAGGTTAAGCCCTGGTTACAGACCAGCTTACCGTACTACAAGGAGACCTGCAGGACAGAGGCCCTGGACTGTGGGATGATCAAACCAATAACAGTTAGTACATAGATAATGGCACAGCATTGGGTGTACGCACAGTACTCATCCAGGATATCACGTCTATTCCAAATCCTTAGATGTCTAACCCCAAGTAAGGGTTGGATATTATTGAAACTAAGGAATACGCCATCCGGCAGGTAATATCTCCTGCCACTACCAACGTCTGGCTTCTCATTAGAAGCTCTGAAAGAGAAACGTGGATCATCACTCCTGTTTTACTGATGTTAGACACAGGGAGTCTGGACTCTGAATCGATGAAGGTGGTGGTGGTAGTAAAAATCTTCCGACACTTGAAATTATTCGGAACTGCATTTATACGAGTCATTAGTCCAGACATTATAAGTATGTCAACTTATTTGTCCATATATGCATATTACGCTCATACATATCCCAAGAGGCAATCTTCTCAGGGATCTTTATACACTCAGACTGCCATTGTGGGAGTTACCATATTCCATGGCTAGAGAAGAAGTAGGTTTCTTCCTCGTAACAGAGGGAGATTATCTCCTTGAGGCAGTGAGACTATGGGGTCTTAACTGTAAGAACCCCAGATCCAGTTTCATTTATCTTAGGAGCCGTGACTGCTGTAAGAGCCGCGAGTATGGGATCCTCTGCCACACGACACAGTGCTGCTGCTTCACCACAAGGTACAGAAAGCCGTGCTGATGTCCCTGGTAAACATAACGCAACACACTTATGGGACAAGAATCTGTCTGATTGCCGAATGTAGAGTTTGGGATGGATTAATAATAACAATAATAAACTTTATTTATATAGCGTCAACATATTCCGCAGCGCTTTACAGTTTGACAGTTTCAAACACAACGGTCATAAGTAACAACCATATAATAATAAAGCGAAATAAGACTACCCTGCTCTTGAAAGCTTACAATCTACAATGAGGCGGGGAAGATACAAAGTACAGGTGAGTATCAACAATATTTTATTTACAATGATGGCACAACCATCTCAGGGGGTGGGGGATAGATGGAGACAGTGAATGGGCTACACGCACAAACATAAAATGACTGATTAGGGAACGTGATAGGCCGCTCTGAACAAATGTGCCCTGAGGGAGCCCCCAAAACTATGCAAATTGTAGATGGTCCCAATATCTTAGGGCAAAGCATTCCGAGGGGGAAGGAATCCTTCCTTTCAACTCGTGGGATTTTCCGCTCCCGGGACAGTAGTATGTCCTTCTATAGGATTATAGAATGTATCAAAATGACATATGTCATCTTTTAAAGCTAATTATGAAATAGACTTGCCTTTAGAACTCAAGGTAGAACCTACCTGAGAGACCTGTTCCAAACAGAAGAAATGCAGATTTTACTAAGCCAATTCAAGCATATCTGTCTGCTTGACTAAGCCCTGTTGTAACGAATGAAGTAACAGAAGCTGGATCTGGGTCCAAAACCCAAGGACTCTATATCCAGAGTTGAGGCCCAAGACAAAAATGTGAAGTGGTAGGCCGATGATACAATGTGCGGCCACACAACAAGGCACCAGACAGAAGGTCTGATCTAGTGGCTCACAGCCAGAGGCAAAAAAAAAAGGCACCAAGCCCGACACTCTGATACCCCCTGCCTTGCAAAAGGGCACCGAAACCTTATAATGCAAAATGATGCATATAGGACCTATGAAGCATATAGGAACATGAAGCAATATAATGCAATATGATGTACAAAGTTACTATGAAGCGCTATGATGCATATAGCAACTATGAAGAAATATGGTGCACAAAGGCAATTTGAAGCACTATGATGCATATAGGAACAATGAAACAATATGATGTAAATAATGAAGCAGTATGATGCAATATGATGCATGAAGTAACTATGAAGCGCTATGGTGCATATAGGAACAATGAAGCAATATGATTAATATAGGGACTATGAAGCAATATGCTGTAATATAATGCGCAAAGTCACTATGAAGCGTTATGATGCATATAGGAACCCTGAAGCAATATGCTGTAATATAATGCACAAAGGCAATATGAAGCGCTGATGCGTATAGGAACCATGAAGCAATATGCTGTAATATAATGCTCAAAGGCAATATGAAGCGCTGATGCGCATAGGAACCATGAAGCAATATGCTGTAATATAATGCTCAAAGGCAATATGAAGCGCTGATGCGTATAGGAACCATGAAGCAATATGCTGTAATATAATGCTCATAGGCAATATGAAGCGCTGATGCGTATAGCAACCATGAAGCAATATGCTGTAATATAATGCACAAACGCAATATGAAGCGCTATGATGCACATAGGAAACCTGAAGCAATCTGATGCAAAGGCAATATGAGCACTATGATGCATATAGGAACAGTGATGCAATATGACGCAGTCACTATGAAGCGCTATGATGCACATAGGAACCATGAAGCAATATGATGCAATATGATGCAGAATGGCAATATGAAGCACTATGATGCATATAGGAACAATGAAGCACCATTATGCATATAGGAACCATGAAGCAATATGATGCAATAGGATACACGAAGTAACTATGAAGCGTTATGATGCATATCGGAACAATGAAGCACCTTGATGCATATAGGAACCATGAATCAATATGTTGCAATATGATACACGAAGTAACTATGAAACAGTATGATGCCACAGAGGCACTCGATATAATGCATAGATGTGCTATGATGCAGTATCTGTTGTGATTTTGCTTTTTGCTCCCTCTAGTGGTCATTAGTGATTTGACTCTGGAGCTTCTGTCTTTTCCTATATCCTCACCTGGGCCGTTAGTTCAGGGGCGTTGCTATATAAGCTCCCTGGACCTTCAGTTCAATGCCTGGCATCGTTGATATCAGAGCTAATCTGTTGTGCTCTTGTCCTATGATCCTGGTTCCTGTATTTCAAGCTAAGTCTGCTTCGTTGCTTTTTGCTTTTGTTTTGTTTGGTATTTTTGTCCAGCTTGTTCCAATCTGTATCCTGACCTTTGCTGGAAGCTCTAGGGGGCTGGTGTTCTCCCCCCGGACCGTTAGACGGTTCGGGGGTTCTTGAATCTCCAGCGTGGATTTTTAATAGGGTTTTTGTTGACCAGATAAGTTATCTTGCTATATTCTGCTATTAGTAAGCTGGCCTCTCTTTGCTGAACCTGGTTCATTTCTGTGTTTGTCATTTCCTCTTACCTCACCGTTATTATTTGTGGGGGGCTTGTATCTTGCTTTGGGGTCCCTTTCTCTGGAGGCAAGAGAGGTCTTTGTTTTCTTCTCCTAGGGGTAGTTAGATTCTCCGGCTGGCGCGAGTCATCTAGCGATCACCGTAGGCATGATCCCCGGCTACTTCTAGTGTTGGCGTTAGGAGTAGTTATTTGGTCAACCCAGTTACCACAGCCCTATGAGCTGGATTTTTGAATCTCGCAGACTTACACGTTCCTCTGAGACCCTGTCCACTGGGGTCATAACAGTATGCCAGGCCAGTATTAAATGTTTAATGCATTGCAGAAGTGGGATTATAAGAAAGAAAATTTTGAGTTTTTTTTTTCCCTCTCTCATTTTTTTTTTTTTTTTTTCTTTTCCCCTTTACCTCAGAGTGGCTTAAGCTTGCTGCAGACATGAATGTCCAGACCTTGATTACAAGTGTGGACCAGCTTGCCGCTCGTGTGCAGAGTATACAAGATTATGTTATCAGAAATCCTAGGTCTGAACCCAAGATTCCGATTCCTGAACTGTTTTCAGGAGACCGATTTAAGTTTAGGAATTTCAGGAATAATTGTAAATTGTTTTTGTCCCTGAAACCTTGTTCGTCTGGAGACTCTGCTCAACAAGTAAAAATTGTTATTTCATTCTTACGGGGTGACCCTCAAGATTGGGCTTTTTCGTTGGCGCCAGGAGATCCGGCATTGGCTGATATTGATGCGTTTTTTCTGGCGCTCGGTTTACTTTATGAGGAACCCAATCTTGAGATTCAGGCAGAGAAAGCCTTGCTGGCTATGTCTCAGGGCCAGGACGAGGCTGAGGTGTATTGCCAAAAATTTCGGAAATGGTCCGTGCTGACACATTGGAACGAGTGTGCACTGGCCGCTAATTTTAGAAATGGCCTTTCTGAGGCCATTAAGAATGTTATGGTGGGTTTTCCCATTCCCACAGGTCTGAATGATACCATGTCCCTGGCTATTCAAATTGACCGGCGGTTGCGGGAGCGCAAAACCGCAAATTCCCTCATGTTGTTGTCTGAACAGACACCTGATGTGATGCAATGTGATAGAAAAACCGCAAATTCCCTCATGGTGTTGTCTGAACGGACACCTGATTTGATGCAATGTGATAGAATCTTGACTAGAAATGAGAGGAAAATTCATAGACGCCGGAATGGCTTGTGCTACTACTGTGGTGATTCTACACATGTTATCTCAGCATGCTCTAAACGTATATCTAAGGTTGTTAGTCCTGTCACCATTGGTAATTTGCATCCTAAGTTTATTCTGTCTGTAACTTTGATTTGCTCACTGTCATCTTATCCTGTCATGGCGTTTGTAGATTCAGGTGCTGCCCTGAGTCTTATGGATCTCTCATTTGCTAAGCGCTGTGGTTTTATTCTTGAACCATTAGAAAATCCTATCCCTCTTAGGGGTATTGATGCTACGCCATTAGCAGAAAATAAACCGCAGTATTGGACACAGGTTACCATGTGCATGACTCCTGAACACCGCGAGGTGATACGTTTTCTCGTTCTACATAAAATGCATGATTTGGTTGTTTTGGGGCTGCCATGGTTACAGACCCATAATCCAGTCCTTGACTGGATGGCTATGTCAGTGTCTAGTTGGGGCTGTCGTGGTATTCATGAGGATTCCCTGCCTGTGTCTATTGCTTCTTCTACGCCTTCGGAAGTTCTGGAGTACTTGTCTGATCATCAGGATGTCTTTAGCGAGTCCAGGTCCAGTGCATTGCCTCCTCATAGGGAATGTGACTGTGCAATAGATTTGATTCCAGGCAGTAAATTTCCTAAGGGAAGACTGTTTAATCTGTCGATACCTGAACATACCGCTATGCGTTCATATATCAAGGAGTCTCTGGAGAAAGGACACATCCGTCCGTCTTCTTCCCCTCTTGGTGCGGGATTCTTTTTTGTGGCTAAAAAGGACGGATCTTTGAGGCCTTGTATTGACTATCAGCTTTTAAATAAGATCACTGTCAAATTTCAGTATCCTTTGCCGCTGTTGTCTGACTTGTTTGCCCGGATTAAAGGTGCCAAGTGGTTTACCAAGATAGACCTTCGTGGTGCGTACAACCTTGTGCGCATTAAGCAAGGAGATGAATGGAAAACCGCATTCAATACGCCCGAAGGTCATTTTGAGTACTTGGTGATGCCTTTTGGGCTCTCTAATGCCCCTTCAGTTTTTCAGTCCTTTATGCATGACATTTTCCGGAACTATCTGGATAAATTTTTGATCGTTTATCTGGATGATATTCTGGTTTTTTCTGATAATTGGGACTCGCATGTGGAGCAGGTCAGGATGGTCTTTAAAATTTTGCGTGAAAATTCTTTGTTTGTCAAGGGCTCAAAGTGTCTTTTTGGTGTACAGAAGGTTCCCTTTTTGGGGTTCATTTTTTCCCCTTCTGCTGTGGAGATGGACCCAGTCAAGGTCCGAGCTATTCTTGATTGGACTCAGCCCTCGTCAGTTAAGAGTCTTCAGAAGTTCTTGGGTTTCGCTAACTTCTACCGTCGTTTTATCGCTAACTTTTCTAGCATTGTGAAACCTTTGACGGATATGACCAAGAAGGGCTCCGATGTGGTTAATTGGGCTCCTGCTGCCGTGGAGGCTTTCCAGGAGTTGAAACGTCGGTTTACTTCGGCGCCTGTTTTGTGCCAGCCTGATGTCTCGCTTCCCTTTCAAGTTGAGGTGGATGCTTCAGAGATTGGAGCAGGGGCCGTTTTGTCGCAGAGAGGCCCTGGTTGCTCTGTTATGAGACCTTGCGCCTTTTTCTCTAGGAAGTTTTCGCCTGCGGAGCGAAATTATGATGTGGGCAATCGGGAGTTGTTGGCCATGAAATGGGCATTTGAGGAGTGGCGTCATTGGCTCGAGGGTGCTAAGCATCGTGTGGTGGTCTTGACTGATCACAAAAATCTGATGTATCTCGAGTCTGCTAAACGCCTGAATCCTAGACAGGCCCGCTGGTCATTGTTTTTCTCCCATTTTGACTTTGTTGTCTCGTATTTACCAGGTTCTAAAAATGTGAAGGCCGATGCTCTTTCCAGGAGCTTTGTGCCTGATGCTCCTGTAGTCGCTGAACCTGTTGGTATTCTTAAGGATGGTATTATCTTGTCAGCTATTTCTCCTGATCTGCGACGTGTGTTGCAGAGATTTCAGGCTGATAGGCCTGATTCTTGTCCACCTGACAGACTGTTTGTGCCTGATAAGTGGACCAGCAGAGTCATTTCCGAGGTTCATTCCTCGGTGTTGGCAGGTCACCCAGGAATTTTTGGCACCAGAGATCTGGTGGCCAGATCCTTTTGGTGGCCTTCCTTGTCTAGGGATGTGCGGTCATTTGTACAGTCCTGTGGGACTTGTGCTCGAGCTAAGCCTTGCTGTTCTCGTGCCAGCGGGTTGCTCTTGCCCTTGCCTGTCCCTAAGAGACCTTGGACACATATCTCCATGGATTTCATTTCTGATCTTCCGGTGTCTCAAGGCATGTCTGTTATCTGGGTGATATGTGATCGCTTCTCCAAGATGGTCCATTTGGTTCCTTTGCCTAAGCTGCCTTCCTCTTCCGATCTGGTTCCTGTGTTTTTCCAGAACGTGGTTCGTTTGCACGGCATCCCTGAGAATATTGTGTCAGACAGAGGATCCCAGTTCGTTTCCAGATTCTGGCGATCCTTTTGTAGTAGGATGGGCATTGACTTGTCGTTTTCGTCTGCTTTCCATCCTCAGACTAATGGACAGACGGAGCGAACTAATCAGACTTTGGAGGCTTATTTGAGGTGTTTTGTCTCTGCTGATCAGGACGATTGGGTGACCTTCTTGCCGTTGGCTGAGTTTGCCCTTAATAATTGGGCTAGTTCCGCCACCTTGGTTTCGCCGTTTTTCTGCAACTCTGGTTTCCACCCTCGTTTTTCTTCGGGTCATGTGGAACCTTCTGACTGCCCTGGGGTGGATTCTGTGGTGGATAGGTTGCAGCGGATCTGGAATCTTGTGGTGGACAACTTGAAGTTGTCACAGGAGAGGGCTCAGCGCTTTGCCAACCGCCGCCGCGGTGTGGGTCCCCGACTACGTGTTGGGGATTTGGTGTGGCTTTCTTCCCGCTTTGTTCCTATGAAGGTTTCCTCTCCCAAATTTAAACCTCGTTTTATTGGTCCTTACAAGATACTGGAAATCCTTAATCCTGTATCCTTTCGCCTGGATCTTCCTGTGTCGTTTGCTATCCACAACGTATTTCATAGGTCCTTGTTGCGGCGGTACGTTGTGCCTGTAGTTCCTTCTGCTGAGCCTCCTGCTCCGGTGTTGGTTGAGGGCGAGTTGGAGTACGTGGTGGAGAAGATCTTGGATTCTCGTCTCTCCAGGCGGAGGCTTCAGTACCTGGTCAAGTGGAAGGGCTATGGTCAGGAAGATAATTCCTGGGTGGTCGCCTCTGATGTTCATGCGGCCGATTTAGTTCGTGCCTTTCACGCCGCTCGTCCTGATCGCCCTGGTGGTCGTGGTGAGGGTTCGGTGACCCCTCACTAAGGGGGGGGTACTGTTGTGATTTTGCTTTTTGCTCCCTCTAGTGGTCATTAGTGATTTGACTCTGGAGCTTCTGTCTTTTCCTATATCCTCACCTGGGCCGTTAGTTCAGGGGCGTTGCTATATAAGCTCCCTGGACCTTCAGTTCAATGCCTGGCATCGTTGAAATCAGAGCTAATCTGTTGTGCTCTTGTCCTATGATCCTGGTTCCTGTATTTCAAGCTAAGTCTGCTTCGTTGCTTTTTGCTTTTGTTTTGTTTGGTATTTTTGTCCAGCTTGTTCCAATCTGTATCCTGACCTTTGCTGGAAGCTCTAGGGGGCTGGTGTTCTCCCCCCGGACCGTTAGACGGTTCGGGGGTTCTTGAATCTCCAGCGTGGATTTTTAATAGGGTTTTTGTTGACCAGATAAGTTATCTTGCTATATTCTGCTATTAGTAAGCTGGCCTCTCTTTGCTGAACCTGGTTCATTTCTGTGTTTGTCATTTCCTCTTACCTCACCGTTATTATTTGTGGGGGGCTTGTATCTTGCTTTGGGGTCCCTTTCTCTGGAGGCAAGAGAGGTCTTTGTTTTCTTCTCCTAGGGGTAGTTAGATTCTCCGGCTGGCGCGAGTCATCTAGCGATCACCGTAGGCATGATCCCCGGCTACTTCTAGTGTTGGCGTTAGGAGTAGTTATTTGGTCAACCCAGTTACCACAGCCCTATGAGCTGGATTTTTGAATCTCGCAGACTTACACGTTCCTCTGAGACCCTGTCCACTGGGGTCATAACAAGTATCATGCACAGAGGCACTCAATATGATGCATACAGGCACTATTATGCAGTATTATGCACGGAGGCACTCAATATGATGCATAGAGGCACTATTATGCAGTATTATGCACGGAGGCACTCAATATGATGCATAGAGGCACTATTATACAGTATTATGCACGGAGGCACTCAATATGATGCATAGAGGCAGTATTATGCACGGAGGCACTCAATGTGATGCATAGAGGCACTATTATGCAGTATTATGCACGGAGGCACTCAATGTGATGCATAGAAACACTATTATGCCCGGAGGCACTCAATATGATGCATAGAGGCAGTATTATGCACGGAGGCACTCAATATGATACATAGAGGCAGTATGACTAGGCCATGCATGAAGGTGCCAAACAAGAGACCAGACTTACACTTTTAAGCAAAAGAGCAATCTATCAGAGTTCCAGATAAATCTCCACTCTGAACAATACATCTCATTTGTCAGACTGACTCCACCCGAAGGAGCTAATTAATGAGCCGCAGCTGGAGGGCAGTCTTCATGGAGACAAAGTGCTGAATTAACACCTTGTGTCCTCCTATGGATGAAGTAGTTAAGTTGCAAAGAAAAGTCAAACACTTGCTTAGGCTACGTTCACATTTGCGTTGTGCGCCGCAGCGTCGGCGCCGCAACGCACAACGCAAACAAAACCGCAGCAAAACGCATGCACAACGCTGCGTTTTGCGCCGCATGCGTCCTTTTTTTCATTGATTTTGGACGCAGCAAAAATGCAACTTGCTGCGTCCTCTGCGCCCGGACGCGGGCGCCGCAGGGACGCATGCGGCGCAAAACGCAAGTGCGACGCATGTCCATGCGCCCCCATGTTAAATATAGGGGCGCATGACGCATGCGGCGACGCTGTGGCGCCCGACGCTGCGGCGCCGACCGCAAATGTGAACGTAGCCTTATTGAACCAGAAAATGGAAAGCATGCTTCCAAAGTCACTCTGAAGCCCGATCGTAAGGCTCTGTGCAGACAAGACCTGCAACTAACTAAAGTCCAGTCATGAGATGTAGCCTGGACATATGGCCCCACCATAACCTAGAGGTCCAAGGCCTAGCTGAAAATGGGTTCCAGGTACAGCTTTGGCACAAAGGCTTGAGACTAGAGTGAGCCCAGAGGCCCCGGCCATTGATGCAACATTAAACGAAGCACTCACCTGTGCTGGCTCCATACCTGCTAGAAGACAGGGGGAGCTGGTAACGCCGAGAGCCTACCGTGGAAGGAAGCGGCGTTCATTCAGAAATGCTGCATTACTGCCTGTGCCCCCTTCCGTGTTCCATTGTGGAACGCACGCCGATCAAATGTGCCGGCGCTCCTCTCTGACGTCACTGGGAGCACAACGGCCTTCTCCACCACATGACTTTGAGAAGAAGCGGTGTTTTGCCGTTTAGCATCCGAGCCGAGAGCCCCCCACTGGGAGGAAGCGGCTCTACCCAGGAGCCCGTCTGCTCGACTGGTCTCTGGGGCTGAGGGACTCCCCACCGGGGAGTTTCCACCCTGGGCTACTTGACAGGGGGAAGGATTGGACCTGCCGCACGATCCCCCTAAGCCCATTACACAGGCTGATGGCTGAGAAACCTCTCAAAAGAGGAGTCGGCCATGGTCCGTCTGACCGGGAAAAGGGAAGGCTGAGATCCCCGAACTCTGAGTCCATCTGGTACAGCACTGATAGCTGAGGGACTTCTACCCAGTGAGGTGTCGGCCACGGACCACTTGACAGGGGGGAAGAGAATCCACAGGATATCTTCGCTCTTGGAGCAACCTCTCATACAACCGTCCCTGTAGGGACAGGAAAAACACTGGAGGGTGGAGGTGGGAGGGTCCTTTTAACCTCTCTATGATCCTGTCCCGCTATAGGTCAAGGAAGGACGTCCTCCATGGTGCTGTCCTGAGGGACGTAATGGAAAACATTATATAAACACATTCTAAAAACTGTTCCTTCAACCCTATCCAACCCACACCCTCCCTTATCCTCCCTTCTTTCGAGGTTCACTCTGTCCGTATCTACTCTCCCTCCAATCTCCAAATGGCTGTCATATACCGACCCCCGGGCTCAGCCACTGCCTTCATCGACCAATTCCCCACCTGGCTCCTTCACTTTCTCTCTGCTGACATCCCCACCATCATCATGAGTGATTTTAATATCCCTACCGACACCTGCCAGCCAGCAGCCTCCAAGCTACTGGCCCTTACTTCATCCTTTGGACTCACTCAGTGGTCCTCCACAGCCACCCACACAGACGGACATACACTAGACCTCATCTTCACCCGCCTCTGTTCCTTATCAAACCTCACAACCTCTCCCTTCCCCCTATCTGACCACCATCTACTAACCTTTTCATCCTTGTCCTCCTCACCTGCCCCCCATGTCCAGCCATTACCACATCCTCACAGAAACCTCGCATATCTAGACATTCACAGACGCTCAGACTCTCTCCTACCCCTGTCCTCCATATCTTCACTCCACGACACGGACAGCGCCACCGCTTTCTATAACTCCACCCTCACATCAGCCATAGACTCAGTCGCCCCTCTCATGCATGGCACAGTGTGACGAACCAATAGACAACCTTGGCACAACAATCTCACCAAAAAACTTCGACAAGCATCCAGGGTTGCGGAGCGGCGTTGGAAGAAAACACGCCTGCCAGACGACTTCACTGCTTTCAAACAAGCTACATTTGACTTCAAATTAGCCCTCACCTCCGCTAAACAGACTTATTTCACTAACCTTGTATCTTCACTATCCTACAACCCAAAACAACTGTTCAGCACATTTACCTCCCTTCTCCGCCCACCACTGCCACCTCCAACCCCCCTCTTCTCTTCCGAGGACTTTGCCACCTACTTCAGAAACAAGATCGACAAAACAAGGCAAACCTTAACTGTTCCACGACCCCAACCACTCCATACACCAGACCTCTGCCCTTGCCTAATAACTTCCCTCTCCAACATCACTGAAGGAGAGCTTACTCGCCTCTTTTCCAAATCGCACCTCACCACCTGTGCACTTGACCCCATCCCCTCCCACCTGCTCCCCAACCTCACTAACATGCTCATTCCAGCCCTAACCCATCTCTTCAACCTATCACTATCTTTTGGTACCTTCCCCTCTGCCTTCAAACATGCCACCATCACACCCATCCTCAAAAAAACTAACCTTGACCCAACTGCTATGCCCAGCTACCGCCCCATATCACTGCTCCCGTTTGCTTCAAAACTCCTTGAGCAGCATGTCCATGCTCAAATTTCCTCCCACCTCTCATCTAACTCTCTCCTTGACAACCTCCAATCTGGCTTCCGCCCCCACCACTCCACCGAAACTGCCCTGACAAAAATTACTAATGACTTAGTCACAGCCAAAGCTAACAGACAGTTCTCCATCCTCCTCCTTCTTGACCTGTCCTCTGCTTTCGACACAGTCAATCACTGCCTACTGCTACAGATTCTTTCTTCCCTTGGCATCAAAGACCTTACCCTGTCCTGGATTGCCTCATACCTTTCCGACCGCACATTTAGCGTTTCCCACTCCCACACTACCTCCTCATCCTGCTCTCTCTTTGTTGGAGTCCCTCAAGGCCCTGTCCTAGGGCCCCTACTTTTTTCCATCTATACTCTTGGCCTAGGACAACTCAAAGTCCCACGGCTTCCAGTACCACATTTATGCAGATGACACTCTGGCCCAGATGTCACCTCTCTGCTGTCCAGAATCCCTTAGTGTCAGCCATATCCTCCTTCACCTCTCGCTTCCTAAAACTCAATGTAGACAAAACCGAACTCATCATCTTTCCCCCATCTCACGTATCCCCCTACCTGACCTATCTATTATGGTGAACGGCATCACACTCTCTCCCGCACCTGAAATCCGCTGCCTCGGGGTAACTCTCGAATCCGTTCCTTCCTCAGCCCACAATCTACCAAAACTCTTGTGCATGCCCTCATCATCTCCCACCTCGACTACTGCAACACCCTCCTCTGTGGTCTCCCCGCTAACTCTCTTGCACCACTCCAGTCTGTCCTCAACTCTGCTGCCCGGCTAATCCACCTCTCTCCTCGCTACTCCCCTGCTTCTCCCCTCTGCAAATCCCTCCACTGGCTCCCAATTCCCCAACGAATCCAGTTCAAACTACTAACACTGATCTACAAAGCCATGCACAACCTGTCCCCTCCCTATATCTCTGAACTGATCTCCCACTATCTTCCCTCACGTAATCTCTGATCCTCCCAAGACCTCCTACTCTCCTCCACACTTATTCGTTCCTCACACAACCGCCTCCAAGATTTCTCCCGAATATCCCCCATCCTCTGGAATTCCATGCCTCAACACGTCTGACAATCCACCACCCTCGGCTCCTTCAGACGGAACCTGAAAACTCATCTCTTCAAGAAAGCCTACAGCCTGCAATAACCATTCTGCCGCCTCGCCATCGCCAGAGCCACCGCCTCTCCATCGCCAGAGCCGCCACCTCGCCGCTACCTTCTGTCTCTTCCCCACTATCCCATAGAATGTAAGTCCGCAAGGACAGGGTCCTCTCCCCTCTGTACCAGTCTGTCACTGTAAACTTGTTTACTGTAAACGATATCTATAACTCTGTATGTAACCTCTTTCTCATGTACAGCACCATGGAATTAATGGTGCTATATAAATAAATAATAATAATATTATATATATATATATATACACCAGACTGTGGCCCGATTCTAAAGCATCGGGTATTCTAGAATATGCATGTCCCTGTAGTATGTGATTCGCGGCAGAGTGTGCCCGTCGCTGATTGGTCGAGGCAACCTTTATGACATCGTCGCCATGGCAACCATTATGACATCTACGTCGATACTGTGCCCGTCGCTGATTGGTCGAGGCCGCCAGGCCTCGACCAATCACAGACGCGGGATTTCCAGGACAGACAGACAGACGGAAAAACCCTTAGACAATTATATATATATATTGTAGCATGGCTAAAGGTTGTATAGTCGACGGGAGATATGTGTCACATAGGTGGCTTGTCGCTGTAACATAACCCTGCCTATCTATGTGTGTTTCAGGACCTGTGGTGATGTCACACTCACCTAACTGGCCATGTGATAGGTACCTGGGTGTGGTTACACCTATGTAAAGGAGGTGTGTTTGGCACATGGTAGTGAGTGTTTGGGAGTCTGTCAGTGTGGACAGATTTCCATGTGTCCAGGCTGGACACTACAGACAGGAGTCTGTGTATTGAGAGGAAGAAGCCCTTCTGTGTCTGTGGCTTCAGATAGAGCCTGAGTGCTGGACATTGCACAGCCTGTGTGCCCACAGGCCTAAGAGCAGAGGTCTTCTATGGACTTTTATGCTATGTCGGCCTGATGTACGGACTGTTTTCCTTTCTGTTGCTGGTTTATGGAGCAAATAAACCCACATGGACATTAAAGAGAATGTGCCTCCTGTTTCCTCCTACGCATCTGAGCGGGTACAAACCTTCTATATATATATATATATATATATATATATATATATATATATATATATATATATATATATATATATATATATATATATATATATATATAATTGTCTAAGGGTTTGGCTGTCTGTCCTGGAAATCCCGCGTCTCTGATTGGTCGAGGCCGCCAGGCCTCGACCAATCAGCGACGCGCACAGTCTCTGATTGGTCGAGGCCGGCTGGCCTGTGCGCGTCGCTGATTGGTTGAGGCCGCCAGGCCTCGACCAATCAGCGACGGGCACAGTCTGCCGCGAATTCTGGAATCATCATTGTCCTCCACTGCTGTCAAGTGCCGCCATTGTGTTGTCTAAGGGTCTAATTGTCTGTCTGTCTCGGATATCAGCCAATCAGCGATATTAGTGTGGGATTTAAACACCACTGACAGCGCAACATACATACATATTCTAGAATACCCGATGCTTTTGAATCAGGCCAACAACTAGTACTATATATATATATATATATATATATATATATATACACACACACACATATATATATATACACATATACATATACATACACACACACATACACGCACACAGTCATGGCCAAAAATATTGACACCCCTGCAATTCTGTCAGATAATACTCATTTTCTTCCTGAAAATGATTGCAAACACAAATTCTTTGGTATTATTATCTTCATTTAACTTGTCTTAAATGAAAAAACACAAAAGAGAATGAAGCAAAAAGCAAAATATTGATCATTTCACACAAAACTCCAAAAATGGGCCAGACAAAAGTATTGGCACCCTCAGCCTAATACTTTATTGCACAACCTTTAGCCAAAATAACTGCGACAAACCGCTTCCGGTAACCATCAATGAGTTTCTTACAATGCTCTGCTGGAATTTTAGACCATTCTTCTTTGGCAAACTGCTCCAGGTCCCTGATATTTGAAGGGTGCCTTCTCCAAACTGCCATTTTTAGATCTCTCCACAGGTGTTTTATGGGATTCAGGTCTGGACTCATTGCTGGTCACCTTAGAAGTCTCCAGTGCTTTCTCTCAAACCATTTTCTAGTGCTTTTTGAAGTGTGTTTTGGGTCATTGTCCTGCTGGAAGACCCATGATCTCTGAGGGAGACCCAGCTTTCTCACACTGGGCCCTACATTATGCTGCAAAATTTGTTGGTAGTCGTCAGACTTCATAATGCCATTCACACGGTCAAGCAGTCCAGTGCCAGAGGCAGCAAATCAACCCCAAAACATCAGGGAACCTCCACCATGTTTGACTTTAGGGACCGTGTTCTTTTCTTTGAATGCCTCTTTTTTTCTCCTGTAAACTCTATGTTGATGCCTTGGCCCAAAAAGCTCTACTTTTGTCTCATCTGACCAGAGAACATTCTTCCAAAATGTTTTAGGCTTTTTCAGGTAAGTTTTGGCAAACTCCAGCCTGGCTTTTTTATGTCTCGGGGTAAGAAGTGGGGTCTTCTTGGGTCTCCTACCATACAGTCCCTTTTCATTCAGACGCCGACGGATAGTACGGGTTGACACTGTTGTACCCTCGGACTGCAGGGCAGCTTGAACTTGTTTGGATGTTAGTCGAGGTTCTTTATCCAACATCCGCACAATCTTGCGTTGAAATCTCTTGTCAATTTTTCTTTTACATCCACATTTAGGGAGGTTAGCCACAGGGCCATGGGCTTTAAACTTCTTGATGACACTGCGCACGGTAGGCACAGGAACATTCAGGTCTTTGAAGATGGACTTGTAGCCTTGAGATTGCTCATGCTTCCTCACAATGTGGTTTCTCAAGTCCTCAGACAGTTCTTTGGTCTTCTTTCTTTTCTCCATGCTCAATGTGGTACACACAAGGACACAGGACAGAGGTTGAGTCAACTTTAATCCATGTCAACTGGCTGCAAGTGTGATTTAGTTATTGCCAACACCTGTTAGGTGCCACAGGTAAGTTACAGGTGCTGTTAATTACACTAATTACAGAAGCATCACATGATTTTTCGAACAGTGCCAATACTTTTGTCCACCCCCTTTTTTATGTTTGGTGTGAAATTATATCCAATTTGGCTTTAGGACAATTCTTTTCATGTTTTTTCATTTAAGACAAATTAAAAGAAGATAATAATACCAAATATTTTGTGTTTGCAATCATTTTCAGGAAGAAAATGAGTTATCGGACAGAATTGCAGGGGTGTGAATACTTTTGGCCATGACTAGGGTTGAGCGAAACGGGTCGATCATTTTCAAAAGTCGCCGACTTTTGGCTAAGTCGGCGTCTCATGAAACCCGATCCGACCCCTGTGCTTGTCGGCCATGCGGTACGCGACTTTCGCGCCAAAGTCGCGTTTCAATGACGCGAAAAGCGCCATTTCTCAGCCAATGAAGGTGAACGCAGAGTGTGGGCAGCGTGATGACATAGATCCTGGTCCCCACCATCTTAGAGAAGGGCATTGCAGTGATTGGCTTGCTGTCTGCGGCGTCACAGGGGCTATAAAGGGGCGTTCCCGCCGACCGCCATCTTACTGCTGCTGATCTGAGCTTAGGGACAGGTTGCTGCCGCTTCATCAGAAGCAGGGAGAGCGTTAGGCAGGGTCCACTAACCACCAAACCGCTTGTGCTGCAGCGATTTCCACTGTCCAACACCACCTTCGGTGTGCAGGAACAGTGGAAGCTATTTTTTTTTTTTTTTCCCCTCAGCGCTGTAGCTCATTGGGCTGCCCTAGAAGGCTCCGTGATAGCTGTATTGCTGTGTGTACGCCACTGTGGAAACCAACTGCTTTTTTCAAAGCACATATCCTCTTGTTCCTTCCTTTCTGCACAGCTATCTTTTTTGTTTGTCCACACTTTTTATTTAATTTGTGCATCAGTCCACTCCTATTGCTGCCTGCCATACCTGGCTTACATTACTGCAGGGAGATAGTAATTGTAGGACAGTTTTTTTTTTTTTTTTTTTGTGGGAGATTAAGATTGGCATTTCTGCTACAGTGCCATCCCTGTGTGTGCCATCTCTCACTGAGTGGGCCATAGAAAGCCTATTTATTTTTTCCGTGATTTGTGTTCTAAAATCTACCTCAACACAGAAACACTACATCAATCAGTGGGAGAAAAATATTGGCCTCAGTCAGGGCTTGTGTGCCACTGCTGTGTGTGCGCTATCTCTCATTCAGTGGGCTATAGCAAGCCTATATTTTTTTTTTTTTTTTTTTTTTAATATTATTTGGTTTCAAAAGTCTCCCTGAAAAAAAAAAAAAACCTAAAAAAACAGTGGGAGAGTAATATTGCCCTTTCAGCTTGTGTGCCAGTCTTGACTCCTGGGTGTGCCACCTCTCTCCCTCTCATTCAGTGGGCCATAGAAAGCCTATTTATTTTTTTTTTTAAATATTATTGGGTTTCTAAAGTCTCCCTGAAAAAAACAAAAAATACATAAAAAAACAGTGGGAGAGTAATATTGCCCTTTCAGCTTGTGTGCCAGTCTTGACTCCTGGGTGTGCCACCTCTCTCCCTCTCATTCAGTGGGCCATAGAAAGCCTTTTTTTTTTTTGGTTTTTTTAATATTATTTGGTTTCTAAAGTCTCCCTGAAAAAAACAAAAAAAACATAAAAAACAGTGGGAGAGTAATATTGCCCTTTCAGCTTGTGCGCCAGTCTTGACTCCTGGTTGTGCCACCTCTCTCTCTCTAATTGTGGGCCATAGAAAGCCTTTTTTTTTTTTTTAAATATTATTGGGTTTCTAAAGTCTCCCTGAAAAAACAAAAAATACATAAAAAAACAGTGGGAGAGTAATATTGCCCTTTCAGCTTGTGTGCCAGTCTTGACTCCTGGGTGTGCCACCTCTCTCCCTTTCATTCAGTGGGCCATAGAAAGCCTATTTATTTTTTCCGTGATTTGTGTTCTAAATTCTACCTCAACACAAAAACACTACATCAATCAGTGGGAGAAAAATATTGGCCTCAGTCAGGGCTTGTGTGCCACTGCTGTGTGTGCTATCTCTCATTCAGTGGGCTATAGCAAGCCTATTTTTTTTTTTTTTTTTTTTTTTTTAATATTATTTGGTTTCTAAAGTCTCCCTGAAAAAAAAAAAAAACCTAAAAAAACAGTGGGAGAGTAATATTGCCCTTTCAGCTTGTGTGCCAGTCTTGACTCCTGGGTGTGCCACCTCTCTCCCTCTCATTCAGTGGGCCATAGAAAGCCTATTTATTTTTTTTTTTAAATATTATTGGGTTTCTAAAGTCTCCCTGAAAAAACAAAAAATACATAAAAAAACAGTGGGAGAGTAATATTGCCCTTTCAGCTTGTGTGCCAGTCTTGACTCCTGGGTGTGCCACCTCTCTCCCTTTCATTCAGTGGGCCATAGAAAGCCTATTTTTTTTTTTTTTAATATTATTTGGTTTCTAATTCTCCCTGAAAAAAAAAAAAAAACCTAAAAAAACAGTGGGAGAGTAATATTGCCCTTTCAGCTTGTGTGCCAGTCTTGACTCCTGGGTGTGCCACCTCTCTCCCTCTCATTCAGTGGGCCATAGAAAGCCTATTTATTTTTTTTTTTAAATATTATTGGGTTTCTAAAGTCTCCCTGAAAAAACAAAAAATACATAAAAAAACAGTGGGAGAGTAATATTGCCCTTTCAGCTTGTGTGCCAGTCTTGACTCCTGGGTGTGCCACCTCTCTCCCTTTCATTCAGTGGGCCATAGAAAGCCTATTTTTTTTTTTTTTTTAATATTATTTGGTTTCTAATTCTCCCTGAAAAAAAAAAAAAAACCTAAAAAAACAGTGGGAGAGTAATATTGCCCTTTCAGCTTGTGTGCCAGTCTTGACTCCTGGGTGTGTCACCTCTCTCCCTCTCATTCAGTGGGCCATAGAAAGCCTATTTATTTTTTTTTTTAAATATTATTGGGTTTCTAAAGTCTCCCTGAAAAAACAAAAAATACATAAAAAAACAGTGGGAGAGTAATATTGCCCTTTCAGCTTGTGTGCCAGTCTTGACTCCTGGGTGTGTCACCTCTCTCCCTCTCATTCAGTGGGCCATAGAAAGCCTATTTATTTTTTTTTTTAAATATTATTGGGTTTCTAAAGTCTCCCTGAAAAAACAAAAAATACATAAAAAAACAGTGGGAGAGTAATATTGCCCTTTCAGCTTGTGTGCCAGTCTTGACTCCTGGGTGTGCCACCTCTCTCCCTCTCATTCAGTGGGCCATAGAAAGCCTTTTTTTTTTTTGGTTTTTTTAATATTATTTGGTTTCTAAAGTCTCCCTGAAAAAAACAAAAAAAACATAAAAAACAGTGGGAGAGTAATATTGCCCTTTCAGCTTGTGCGCCAGTCTTGACTCCTGGTTGTGCCACCTCTCTCTCTCTAATTGTGGGCCATAGAAAGCCTTTTTTTTTTTTTTTTTTAATATTATTTGGTTTCTAAAGTCTCCCTGAGAAAAAAAAATAAATAAATTAGGTGGGAGATTAATATTGACATTAGTGCTTGAGTGACAGTCCTGCGTGTGTGTCATCTCTGTGATTTTGTGCCACAGAAAACAGAGTGTGTAACATTGTGCCTGATTTTCCTTGTGGTCTCACCAACCTGTTAAGGGATATTGAAATCATACTGAAGTTATAGCTCACCGTGTAAGTTGTTTGATAGCAACAAATAAAGTTACTTTGGTTAAGATTTTAAAACAATGAGGAAGTCTGGTGCAAGAGGTCGTCGTGGGCGTTCATTGTCAGCTGGTAATGATGGTAGTGGTAGTGGAGCATCAGGTGGTCGTGGGGATAAAAATATTCCACCTAAGTCTGGAGCTGTGGAGCCAGTTTCGTCGTCAGGCTACACAAGGCCTCGAACGCTCTCTTTTCTGGGAGTAGGAAAACCGCTTTTAAAGGCGGAGCAGCAACAGCAAGTTTTGGCTTACATTGCAGACTCAGCCTCTAGCTCTTTTGCCTCCTCTTCCGAAACTGGTAAATGTAAAAGCAGCGCGTCGCTTGTGGATGTTCACGGTCAGGGACAAGTCGCTTCCTTGTCCTCCTCAGCAAAAACTACAACAAGAGAGAAGGATGCAGCAGGCGACACAACGGGTCACTCCATGGAGCTCTTTACACATACCGTCCCTGGCTTAGAAAGTGAAACATTTAACAGGCCATGCCCATTACAAGTATATTCTGACATGGAGTGCACTGATGCACAGCCACAGCCAGAGTACTATGCTGCTCCTTTGACTCAGACCACCACATTGCCCTCTCAGGGTACAGATCCACAATCAGACCCTGATGAGACTATGTTGCCCCGCCACGAACGCTATACCACCGACCGACACAGTGACACAGACGAAGTTGCACACGAGCTCGAAGAGGAGGTAATAGATGACCCAGTTATTGACCCCGATTGGCAGCCATTGGGGGAACAGGGTGCAGGCGGCAGTAGTTCAGAAGCGGAGGTGGAGGAGGGGCCGCAGCAGGCATCAACATCGCAACAGGTTCCATCTGCCGGGCCCGTATCTGGACCAAAACGCGTGTCAAAGCCAAAACCTGTTGGAGCACAGCGTTGCCATCCGGTTAAAGCTCAGTCTGCAATCCCTGAAAAGGGATCAGAGTCTAGGAAGAGTGCAGTCTGGCATTTTTTTAAACAACATCCAACTGATCAGCGCAAAGTCATCTGTCAAAAATGTTCAACTAGCTTAAGCAGAGGTCAGAATCTGAAAAGTCTAAATACTAGTTGCATGCATAGACACTTAACCACCATGCATTCTCAAGCCTGGACTAACTACCAAACGTCCCTCAAGGTTGTAGCACCCTCGGCCAATGAAGCTAGTCAGCAACGCAACATCCCTTCCGTCACTGTAAGGCCACCATTTTCCGCACCACCGGCAGTATCTGTGCAGGTTTCTTTGCCAGCCAAAAGCAGTCAGGGTCAGGGAATCACCAGTTTTGTAGGAGGAAATATTGCATGTAGGGCACCGGCGGAAACAATACCGTCTCCAACCGTCTCTCAGTCTGCCATGTCCACCGGCACACCCGAAAGTTCCACGATCTACAGCTCTCCAGTCCAGCTCACCCTACATGAGACTCTGGTTAGAAAAAGGAAGTACTTATCCTCGCATCCGCGTACACAGGGTTTTAACGCCCACATAGCTAGACTAATCTCGTTAGAGATGATGCCCTACCGGTTAGTTGAAAGCGAAGCTTTCAAAGCCCTGATGGAGTACGCTGAACCACGATACGAGCTACCCAGTCGACACTTTTTTTCCAGAAAAGCCATCCCAGCCCTGCACCAGCATGTTAAACAGCGCATCGTCCATGCACTCAGGCAATCTGTGAGTACAAAGGTGCACCTGACTACAGATGCATGGACCAGTAGGCATGGCCAGGGACGTTATGTGTCCATCACGGCACACTGGGTGAATGTTGGTGGATGCAGGGTCCACAGGCGACATCAATTTAGGGACAGTTGTGCCTAGCCCACGGTCTAGGAAACAGTTGGCTGTAGGCGTTCGCACCCCCTCCTCCTCCTCCTCGTCCTCCTGCAGAAGCTACAGCTCTTCCACAGAACGCAGTCGGCCAACCACTCCATCGGCAGATGACACTGTTGCACACCAGTTGTCCCATTATGGGCCAGCTACTGCCAAGCGTCAGCAGGCTGTATTGGCTATGAAGTGTTTGGGCGACAACAGACACACCGCGGAAGTTCTGTCCGAGTTCTTGCAACAAGAAACGCAGTCGTGGCTGGGCACAGTAGATCTTGAGGCAGGCAAGGTAGTGAGTGATAACGGAAGGAATTTCATGGCTGCCATCTCCCTTTCCCAACTGAAACACATTCCTTGCCTGGCTCACACCTTAAACCTGGTGGTGCAGTGCTTATTGAAAACTTATCCTGGGTTCTCCGACCTGCTCCTCAAAGTGCGTGCACTTTGCTCACATATCCGACGTTCGCCTGTACACGCCAGCCGTATGCAGACCTATCAGCGGTCTTTGAACCTTCCCCAGCATCGCCTAATCATAGACGTTGCAACAAGGTGGAACTCAACACTGCACATGCTTCAGAGACTGTGCGAACAGAGGCGTGCTGTTATTTATTTGTGGGAGGATACACGGGCAGGCAGTAGGATGGCAGACATGGAGTTGTCAGGTGTGCAGTGGTCGAAGATACAAGACATGTGTCAAGTCCTTCAGTGTTTTGAGGAATGCACACGGCTGGTTAGTGCAGACAACGCCGTAATAAGCATGAGCATCCCCCTAATGCGTCTGCTGATGCAAAGTTTGACGCACATAAAGGAGCAGGCGTCTGCACCAGAGGAAGAGGGAAGCCTTGATGACAGTCAGCCATTGTCTGGTCAGGGCAGTGTACAGGACGAGGTAGCGGGCGAAGAGGAGGTGGAGGACGAGGAGGATGATGGGGATGAGTATATTTTTAATGCGGAAACTTTCACGGGGGCACAGGAAATTGGTTGCGTGTCACGGCCGGGTTCTGGTTTTTTGAGGGACACAAGTGACGTAGATTTGCCTGCAACTGCCCCTCAACCAATCACAACCGGAGATTTGACAAGTGGAACTTTGGCCCACATGGCGGATTATGCCTTACGTATCCTACAAAGGGACACACGCATTACGAAAATGATGAACGATGACGATTACTGGTTGGCCTGCCTCCTTGATCCACGCTATAAAGGCAAATTGCAAAATATTATGCCACATGAGAACTTGGAACTAATATTAGCAACCAAACAATCAACTCTTGTTGACCGTTTGCTTCAGGCATTCCCAGCACACAGCGCACGTGATCGTTCTCACACGAGCTCCAGGGGGCAGCAGACTAGGAGTGTTAGGGGTGCACACATCAGAAGTGGCGTTGGACAGAGGGGTTTTCTGACCAGGTTGTGGAGTGATTTTGCTATGACCGCAGACAGGACAGGTACTGCTGCATCAATTGAAAGTGACAGGAGACAACATTTGTCCAGTATGGTTACTAACTATTTTTCATCCCTTATCGATGTTCTCCCTCAACCGTCATTCCCATTTGATTACTGGGCCTCCAAATTAGACACCTGGCCAGAATTGGCAGAATATGCATTGCAGGAGCTTGCTTGCCCGGCAGCAAGTGTCCTATCAGAAAGAGTATTCAGTGCTGCAGGGTCAATATTAACCGAAAAAAGGACTCGTCTGGCTACCCAAAATGTTGACGATCTAACATTCATTAAAATGAACCACAACTGGATTTCAAAATCTTTTGCCCCACCTTGCCCGGCCGACACCTAGCTTTCCTATGAAAAGCTCTTGCCTGTGAATTACTTTTCTAATGTCTAATTTGCTGCTGCAGATTGTACAGCATACGACATGTTTACACCTCCCTAAATGGCCAAACTCCCCACACAGGGCCGTGGTATCGCGACTTGGCGCAAGCACCCGTGAGACTGCTGTTTGTCTGAAGAGGTGGGTGTGCTCGCTTTTGGTTGACGGCATTGCTACTGGGTCCCTCATAGTACAATGTAGTGTCTCTGGCGGTGGTGGTGCGCACCCAACGTCAGACACACCGTTGTAACATGAGTGGCCCTGGGGCGGTCCCGCCGGCCTCAAGAGAGTTCCCCCCTACCCCAGCTCAAACTGGGCTCTACTACGTGCAAAATTATGTCGCACAGCTCCACCAATCTTTAGTCTATTCGCTGACATCATTCAATGTCTGGCACTGACAATACAAATTTGTAGACATCTATGATGCAACTTAAAGTAGTCTGTGTCTGTGTCCTATATTGGCACCATTAAATAGTTACTGCCAAATTACTATGTCAGAAACACAGCAGATGAGCCCACCCCTGTACCTAAGTATGCCATCTTTTTTTTTGTTTTGGTTGTTTTGCGAGACATTAACATCTATTTATATTTTGGGAGTACTGGGACAGACACTCCTTGCACTACTCCTCCACTCAGCACCAAGCTGCCTGCCCGTGTATCCATGTAACCGCTGTAAAACTGCCATGAGCCTATTGTTTGTTATTTTAGGCCTTTGATAGCCTGTCTGCGGTCCCTACTCCTCCACTGACCACCAAGCTGCCTGCCCGTGTATCCATGTAACCGCTGTAAAACTGCCATGAGCCTATTGTTTGTTATTTTAGGCCTTTGAAGCCTTTCTGCGCTCCCTCCTTCCACTAGTCCTCCACTGACCAGACCACTGCTGCCCGTGTACCCCTGGAACCAATTTTAAAGTGCCTACAGCCAGCCCATTTTATTGTGTTAGGCCTTCGAAGCCTGTCTGCGGTCCCTCCTTCCACTAGGCCTCCACTGACCAGACCACTGCTGCCCGTGTACCCCTGGAACCAATTTTAAAGTGCCTACAGCCAGCCCATTTTATTGTGTTAGGCCTTCGAAGCCTGTCTGCGGTCCATACTTCCACTAGTCCTCCACTGACCAGACCACTGCTGCCCGTGTACCCCTGGAACCAATTTTAAAGTGCCTACAGCCAGCCCATTTTATTGTGTTAGGCCTTCGAAGCCTGTCTGCGGTCCATACTTCCACTAGTCCTCCACTGACCAGACCACTGCTGCCCGTGTACCCCTGGAACCAATTTTAAAGTGCCTACAGCCAGCCCATTTTATTGTGTTAGGCCTTCGAAGCCTGTCTGCGGTCCATACTTCCACTAGTCCTCCACTGACCAGACCACTGCTGCCCGTGTACCCCTGGAACCAATTTTAAAGTGCCTACAGCCAGCCCATTTTATTGTGTTAGGCCTTCGAAGCCTGTCTGCGGTCCATACTTCCACTAGGCCTCCACTGACCAGACCACTGCTGCCCGTGTACCCCTGGAACCAATTTTAAAGTGCCTACAGCCAGCCCATTTTATTGTGTTAGGCCTTCGAAGCCTGTCTGCGGTCCCTCCTTCCACTAGGCCTCCACTGACCAGACCACTGCTGCCCGTGTACCCCTGGAACCAATTTTAAAGTGCCTACAGCCAGCCCATTTTATTGTGTTAGGCCTTCGAAGCCTGTCTGCGGTCCATACTTCCACTAGGCCTCCACTGACCAGACCACTGCTGCCCGTGTACCCCTGGAACCAATTTTAAAGTGCCTACAGCCAGCCCATTTTATTGTGTTAGGCCTTCGAAGCCTGTCTGCGGTCCCTCCTTCCACTAGGCCTCCACTGACCAGACCACTGCTGCCCGTGTACCCCTGGAACCAATTTTAAAGTGCCTACAGCCAGCCCATTTTATTGTGTTAGGCCTTCGAAGCCTGTCTGCGGTCCATACTTCCACTAGTCCTCCACTGACCAGACCACTGCTGCCCGTGTACCCCTGGAACCAATTTTAAAGTGCCTACAGCCAGCCCATTTTATTGTGTTAGGCCTTCGAAGCCTGTCTGCGGTCCATACTTCCACTAGGCCTCCACTGACCAGACCACTGCTGCCCGTGTACCCCTGGAACCAATTTTAAAGTGCCTACAGCCAGCCCATTTTATTGTGTTAGGCCTTCGAAGCCTGTCTGCGGTCCCTCCTTCCACTAGGCCTCCACTGACCAGACCACTGCTGCCCGTGTACCCCTGGAACCAATTTTAAAGTGCCTACAGCCAGCCCATTTTATTGTGTTAGGCCTTCGAAGCCTGTCTGCGGTCCATACTTCCACTAGTCCTCCACTGACCAGACCACTGCTGCCCGTGTACCCCTGGAACCAATTTTAAAGTGCCTACAGCCAGCCCATTTTATTGTGTTAGGCCTTCGAAGCCTGTCTGCGGTCCATACTTCCACTAGGCCTCCACTGACCAGACCACTGCTGCCCGTGTACCCCTGGAACCAATTTTAAAGTGCCTACAGCCAGCCCATTTTATTGTGTTAGGCCTTCGAAGCCTGTCTGCGGTCCATACTTCCACTAGTCCTCCACTGACCAGACCACTGCTGCCCGTGTACCCCTGGAACCAATTTTAAAGTGCCTACAGCCAGCCCATTTTATTGTGTTAGGCCTTCGAAGCCTGTCTGCGGTCCATACTTCCACTAGGCCTCCACTGACCAGACCACTGCTGCCCGTGTACCCCTGGAACCAATTTTAAAGTGCCTACAGCCAGCCCATTTTATTGTGTTAGGCCTTCGAAGCCTGTCTGCGGTCCCTCCTTCCACTAGGCCTCCACTGACCAGACCACTGCTGCCCGTGTACCCCTGGAACCAATTTTAAAGTGCCTACAGCCAGCCCATTTTATTGTGTTAGGCCTTCGAAGCCTGTCTGCGGTCCATACTTCCACTAGTCCTCCACTGACCAGACCACTGCTGCCCGTGTACCCCTGGAACCAATTTTAAAGTGCCTACAGCCAGCCCATTTTATTGTGTTAGGCCTTCGAAGCCTGTCTGCGGTCCATACTTCCACTAGGCCTCCACTGACCAGACCACTGCTGCCCGTGTACCCCTGGAACCAATTTTAAAGTGCCTACAGCCAGCCCATTTTATTGTGTTAGGCCTTCGAAGCCTGTCTGCGGTCCATACTTCCACTAGTCCTCCACTGACCAGACCACTGCTGCCCGTGTACCCCTGGAACCAATTTTAAAGTGCCTACAGCCAGCCCATTTTATTGTGTTAGGCCTTCGAAGCCTGTCTGCGGTCCATACTTCCACTAGGCCTCCACTGACCAGACCACTGCTGCCCGTGTACCCCTGGAACCAATTTTAAAGTGCCTACAGCCAGCCCATTTTATTGTGTTAGGCCTTCGAAGCCTGTCTGCGGTCCCTCCTTCCACTAGGCCTCCACTGACCAGACCACTGCTGCCCGTGTACCCCTGGAACCAATTTTAAAGTGCCTACAGCCAGCCCATTTTATTGTGTTAGGCCTTCGAAGCCTGTCTGCGGTCCATACTTCCACTAGGCCTCCACTGACCAGACCACTGCTGCCCGTGTACCCCTGGAACCAATTTTAAAGTGCCTACAGCCAGCCCATTTTATTGTGTTAGGCCTTCGAAGCCTGTCTGCGGTCCATACTTCCACTAGGCCTCCACTGACCAGACCACTGCTGCCCGTGTACCCCTGGAACCAATTTTAAAGTGCCTACAGCCAGCCCATTTTATTGTGTTAGGCCTTCGAAGCCTGTCTGCGGTCCCTCCTTCCACTAGGCCTCCACTGACCAGACCACTGCTGCCCGTGTACCCCTGGAACCAATTTTAAAGTGCCTACAGCCAGCCCATTTTATTGTGTTAGGCCTTCGAAGCCTGTCTGCGGTCCATACTTTAAATACTCCTCCACTCAGCACCAAGCTGCCTGCCCGTGTATCCATGTAACCGCTGTAAAACTGCCATGAGCCTATTGTTTGTTATGTTAGGCCTTTGATAGCCTGTCTGCGGTCCCTACTTTAAATACTCCTCCACTCACCACCACCAAGCTGCCTGCCCGTGTATCCATGTAACCGCTGTGAAACTGCCATGAGCCTATTGTTTTTTTATGTTAGGCCTTTGATAGCCTGTCTGCGGTCCCTACTTTAAATACTCCTCCACTCACCACCACCAAGCTGCCTGCCCGTGTATCCATGTAACCGCTGTAAAACTGCCATGAGCCTATTGTTTGTTATTTTAGGCCTTTGATAGCCTGTCTGCGGTCCCTACTCCTCCACTGACCACCAAGCTGCCTGCCCGTGTATCCATGTAACCGCTGTAAAACTGCCATGAGCCTATTGTTTGTTATTTTAGGCCTTTGAAGCCTTTCTGCGCTCCCTCCTTCCACTAGTCCTCCACTGACCAGACCACTGCTGCCCGTGTACCCCTGGAACCAATTTTAAAGTGCCTACAGCCAGCCCATTTTATTGTGTTAGGCCTTCGAAGCCTGTCTGCGGTCCCTCCTTCCACTAGGCCTCCACTGACCAGACCACTGCTGCCCGTGTACCCCTGGAACCAATTTTAAAGTGCCTACAGCCAGCCCATTTTATTGTGTTAGGCCTTCGAAGCCTGTCTGCGGTCCATACTTCCACTAGTCCTCCACTGACCAGACCACTGCTGCCCGTGTACCCCTGGAACCAATTTTAAAGTGCCTACAGCCAGCCCATTTTATTGTGTTAGGCCTTCGAAGCCTGTCTGCGGTCCATACTTCCACTAGGCCTCCACTGACCAGACCACTGCTGCCCGTGTACCCCTGGAACCAATTTTAAAGTGCCTACAGCCAGCCCATTTTATTGTGTTAGGCCTTCGAAGCCTGTCTGCGGTCCATACTTCCACTAGGCCTCCACTGACCAGACCACTGCTGCCCGTGTACCCCTGGAACCAATTTTAAAGTGCCTACAGCCAGCCCATTTTATTGTGTTAGGCCTTCGAAGCCTGTCTGCGGTCCATACTTTAAATACTCCTCCACTGACCACCAAGCTGCCTGCCCGTGTATCCATGTAACCGCTGTAAAACTGCCATGAGCCTATTGTTTGTTATTTTAGGCCTTTGAAGCCTTTCTGCGCTCCCTCCTTCCACTAGTCCTCCACTGACCAGACCACTGCTGCCCGTGTACCCCTGGAACCAATTTTAAAGTGCCTACAGCCAGCCCATTTTATTGTGTTAGGCCTTCGAAGCCTGTCTGCGGTCCCTCCTTCCACTAGGCCTCCACTGACCAGACCACTGCTGCCCGTGTACCCCTGGAACCAATTTTAAAGTGCCTACAGCCAGCCCATTTTATTGTGTTAGGCCTTCGAAGCCTGTCTGCGGTCCATACTTCCACTAGTCCTCCACTGACCAGACCACTGCTGCCCGTGTACCCCTGGAACCAATTTTAAAGTGCCTACAGCCAGCCCATTTTATTGTGTTAGGCCTTCGAAGCCTGTCTGCGGTCCATACTTCCACTAGGCCTCCACTGACCAGACCACTGCTGCCCGTGTACCCCTGGAACCAATTTTAAAGTGCCTACAGCCAGCCCATTTTATTGTGTTAGGCCTTCGAAGCCTGTCTGCGGTCCATACTTCCACTAGGCCTCCACTGACCAGACCACTGCTGCCCGTGTACCCCTGGAACCAATTTTAAAGTGCCTACAGCCAGCCCATTTTATTGTGTTAGGCCTTCGAAGCCTGTCTGCGGTCCATACTTTAAATACTCCTCCACTCACCACCAAGCTGCCTGCCCGTGTATCCATGTAACCGCTGTAAAACTGCCATGAGCCTATTGTTTGTTATGTTAGGCCTTTGATAGCCTGTCTGCGGTCCTTACTTTAAATACTCCTCCACTCACCACCTAGCTGCCTGTGTATCCATGTAACCGATGTAAAACTGCCATGACTGCCTACTGTTTGTTATTTTAGGCCTTTGATAGCCTGTCTGCGGCCCCTACTTGCAATACTCCTCCACTGACCACAATGCTGCCTGGAGTGCCTGCCTGTGTATCCATGTAACCGATGTAAAACTGCCATGACTGCCTACTGTTTGTTATTTTAGGCCTTTGATAGCCTGTCTGCGGCCCCTACTTGCAATACTCCTCCACTGAGCACAATGCTGCCTGGAGTGCCTGCCTGTGTATCCATGTAACCGATGTAAAACTGCCATGACTGCCTACTGTTTGTTATTTTAGGCCTTTGATAGCCTGTCTGCAGCCCCTACTTGCAATACTCCTCCACTGACCACACCAATGCTGCCCGTGTACCCCTGGAACCTATTTAAAAGTTCATAGAGCCTAGTTATATATTTTATTTACTATTAATAAGGCCATGATGGACTACGCTGTACCACGCTACAAGCTAACCAGTCGACACTTCTTTTGCGAGAAAAGCCATCCCAACCCTCCACCAGCATGTAGAAGACCGCATTGTCCATGCACTCTGGCAATCTGTGAGTACAAAGGTGCACCTGACAACAGACGCATGGACCTGTAGGCATGGCCACGGAAGATTACGTGTCCATTACGGCGCAATGGGTTAATGTGGTGGATGCATGGTCCACAGGGGACAGCCTACTAAGTCTGTCTGCAGTCCCTAATTCAAATTGTCCTCCACTGTCTAAATCGGAACTTCCACCTTCTGGCTTTCGGCCTATAGTATCAGAAATTAAACTGCATTTGGCCTTCAACTTTGGTTAGGGCCTACTAACGGCTTCTGCCCCTCCCTGGTGTTGCCCTCAACTAAATAAAGCTGAGCTTCAACCTTCCGGCTCTCATTAAGTGGTTTTTAAAAAAAAATGGTGGTTAGGGCCTACTAACGGCTTCTGCCCCTCCCTGGTGTTGTCCTCAACTAAATAAAGCTGAGCTTCAACCTTCCGGCTCTCATTATGTGGTTTAAAAAAAAAAAATGGTGGTTAGGGCCTACTAACGGCTTCTGCCCCTCCCTGGTGTTGTCCTCAACTAAATAAAGCTGAGCTTCAACCTTCCGGCTCTCATTAAGTGGTTTTAAAAAAAAAATGGTGGTTAGGGCCTACTAACGGCTTCTGCCCCTCCCTGGTGTTGTCCTCAACTAAATAAAGCTGAGCTTCAACCTTCCGGCTCTCATTAAGTGGTTTTAAAAAAAAAAAAAATGGTGGTTAGGGCCTACTAACGGCTTCTGCCCCTCCCTGGTGTTGTCCTCAACTAAATAAAGCTGAGCTTCAACCTTCCGGCTCTCATTATGTGGTTTTAAAAAAAAAAATGGTGGTTAGGGCCTACTAACGGCTTCTGCCCCTCCCTGGTGTTGTCCTCAACTAAATAAAGCTGAGCTTCAACCTTCCGGCTCTCATTAAGTGGTTTTTAAAAAAAAATGGTGGTTAGGGCCTACTAACGGCTTCTGCCCCTCCCTGGTGTTGTCCTCAACTAAATAAAGCTGAGCTTCAACCTTCCGGCTCTCATTAAGTGGTTTTAAAAAAAAAAAAAATGGTGGTTAGGGCCTACTAACGGCTTCTGCCCCTCCCTGGTGTTGCCCTCAACTAAATAAAGCTGAGCTTCAACCTTCTGCTCCAAATTACCATTTTAAAAAATGCAATAGGCTTTTCCGGCCTACTAAAGGTGTCTGCCCCTCCCTGGTGTTGTCCTCAACTGAACAAAGCTGAGCTTCCACATTCTGGCTTTCGCCCTATACTATCAGATATTAAACTGCATTTGGCCTACTAGTGTGGTTAGGCCCTTGAAACAGTGTCTGCTGCTCTTGGGTTTGCTACTCCACTGAACAAAGCAATGCCGCCTGTTTAGTCCTGTTACCAATTTTGAACTGCATGTAGCCTACTTTATTCTTTGGCCCTATATCTGTTTCCTCCTCATCCTGCCCATTGCCCAGCCACTGCTAAATGAGTCTGCTGGTACATTGACCTAGACCACTACATTCCCCTTGTACTCTACACAGCCAGAATCTGTCCCTGCTGAAAGTAAGGTTCCCCTTCCCGCATGTTATACCACCTTACACAGGGACAAAGAGGAAGGTGCAGATGAAAGTGCAGGTTCCTTCATCAGGTGGGGGGGCATACTCGTTGGCGACGTCACTGGCACAGGGCCCCTCAGAGTACGCAAAAGTGTCGCTGCTGGTGGGAGGCGCCCCCGCCATGCAAACACACCGCCGTACTTTGAGGGGCCCTGTGCCAGTGGCAATGCGAACGAGTGGGCCCCCCCTGCTTGCTCAGGATCACAGCACTTGCAACTTTTAAATACTTACCTTTCCCTGCAACACCGCCGTGACGTAGTCCGCATTTCCTGGGCCCACGAAAAACTTGAGCCAGCCCTACTCCCCCCACAACTTTCCCCCAATTCCCTATGCCCAACTATTATTATACAGTTAATTAAGATTGGCAAGCTTCAGAAACAAGAATGGATGTTTTTGGCATTAAAATGGGCACTGTAGGTGTTTTCCTGGCCTCCACTCACTGCCGACTATGCTTCCCCATTGACTTGCATTGGGTTTCGTGTTTCGGTCGATCCCCGACTTTTAGCGATAATCGGCCGACTGCACTCGACTCGACTCTGGACAAAATCGGGTTTCCCAAAACCCTACTCGATCTTAAAAAAATGAAAGTCGCTCAACCCTAGCCATGACTCATATATATATATATAGCATGTGCAAACATTGCATTACTGAAAAAGAATACCAAATGAACAACAATAAGGTGCAAAAAATAGTGCAAGGAAAAAAACCCACCAGGGGCGAGTGTCTCCATATACTATATTGTGCGACCAGGATGACAACGTAACTGTAAGATAAAGAACTCAGTATTTTATCATCTGAACAAATAAATAACATAAAACTTACAGAGTGATGTAATAAATGCCCGGTCTCTTAGACTGGCAGCCACACCCGATGTGTTTCGGCACGCTGCCCTCGTCAGGGGTCCCCTAACATGTATGTAGTTTGTGCACCACATGTATTACCGTGTGTTTGAGTCTCTAGTCACACTGAGGGTATTTATATATATATATATATATATATATATATATATATATATATATATATATATATATATATACACACCAACTGGACTTTAGCGTTCCTGCAATAACATATAGAAAGTTGTTTTTAAGTACTATCATTCTTTATTATGGATATATTTTTGTTTGATCTCATTGTTTTTAAACCTGTTATTTAACAATAAAATCACATGATAACAATATTGAAATATATTCTTTGGACTTTCCGGTCGGTCTTCTTTCTTCTTCTTGGTGGTATTGATATGGTATTTCCGACTGTCCTTCCATTTTGCTAGATCCACTTCCCAGGAATACATATGGTTCACAATAGTTGACACAATGTGTGTCTGACTTGTGTTAGATATATTTTTTATAGTATTCTTTGGGTAGTATCCCTGATTTGTGCTAATTGTTACTATTTTCCAATGTAAATTCTGGGGTTAAAACAACATTTCAGTGATAAAAATGTAATTATTTTTTCTTCACTGCCCAATGGTGTAATTTTCTATGGAACACCTGTGGTGTCAGTATGCTCACTGCACCACTAGAAGAATTCATTCAGGGAAGTATTGTGGAAAATGCAGTCACTTTTATTACTATTATTATTATAGCGCCATTTTTTCATGGCGCTTTACATGTGAGGAAGGACTTGGGGGCTTATGCTGTTCTGGCACCTCAGGGGCTCTGACAATGTGACATGTCACCCACAAACAATTCCAGAAAAATCTGCTCTCCAATATGGTGCTTCTTCCCTTCCGAGCTCTGCCATGCGCCCAAACAGTAGTATTCCCCCACATATGGGGTGTCGGCGTGCTCAGGAGAAATTGCAGAATATATATAGTCCATTTTCTCCTGTTACCCTTGTGAAAGTAAAAGAAAATTAGGTCTAAATGAAAATTTTTGTGAAAGAAAAGTAAATCAGGACAATAAAACATTCCTTATATAAGAACTGGCCCAACATTTATGGACATAACTGTTTATCACTCATGGTAATTCTGCTTCATGCCACCTGTCTTATCCATGTTTTTTTTTTGTTGTTGTTCTGTGCTATGTTGTGCATAAATATGTGATTCTTCAGAATTAGTATTAGTCTATGCCTGATGAAGAGACCTGAGTAGTCTCGAAAGCTTGCAATTTGTTACCATCTTTTCAGTTAGCCATTAAAAGGTATCAACCACTGAGGACTCTCAATTCTAAACATTTTTCTATCTACTGGCTTACACGGTACCAAGATATATATATTTCCTGTATTTTTCCTTCCACATTCCATTCATTCCTGTGAAGCACCTGAAGGGTTAATAGTGATGAGCGAGTGTACTCGTTGCTCGGGTTTTTCCGAGCACACTTGGGTGACCTCCGAGTATTTGTTATTGCTCGGAGATATAGTTTTCATCGCCTCAGTTGCTTGATTTACGGCTTCCAGATACGCTGAATACATGTGGGAATTCCCTAGCAAACAGGCATTCCTCACATGTATTCAGCGTATCTGGAAGCCGTAAATCAAGCAACTGAGGCGATGACAATTATATCTCCGAGCAATAACAAATACTCGGAGGTCACCCAAGCGTGCTCGGAAAAACCCGAGCAACGAGTATACTCGCTCATCACTATTAATAAACTTGAATGTGGTTATCAGCACCTTGAGGAGTGCAGTTTTTAGAATGGTGTCACTTTTGAGTATTTTTTGTCATATTGATCCCCAAAACTCACCTCAAATGTGAAGTGGTCCCTAAAAAAATGGTTTTGTAAATTTTGTTGTAAAAATGAGAAATCGCTTGTCAACTTTTAACCCTTATAACTTCCTAACTAAAAAAAATAAAATTGTTTCCAAAATTGTGCTGATGTAAAGTAGACATGTGGGAAATGTTATTTATTAACTATTTTATGTGACATATCCCTCTGATTTAAGAGCATAAAAATTAAAATTTTGAAAATTGTGAAATTTTCAAAATGTTCGCCAAATTTCCATTTTTTTTAACATATAAACGCAAGCAATATCAAAGAAATATTACCGCTATCATAAAGTACAATATGTCAAAAGAAAACAGTCTCAGAATCACCAGGATTCATTGAAGTGTTAGAGTTATGACCTCATAAAGTGACACTGGTCAGAATTGAAAAAAATTGGCAAAAACAGGCTCTGGCGTGAAAGGGTTAATATTTTGCTGCACAACCTTTTGAGGCAATCACTGCAATCAAAGGATTCCTGTAACTGTCAATGAGACTTCTGCACCTCTCGACAGGTATTTTGGCCGCTCCTCAAGAGCAAACTGCTCCAGTTGTCTCGTGTCTGAAGGTTGCCTTTTCCAGATGACATGTTTCAGCTCTTTCCAAAGATGCTCAATAGGATTTAGGTCAGGGCTCATAGATGGCCACTTCAGAATAGTCCAATGTTTCCCTCTTAGCCATTCTTTGGGTGTTTTTAGCTGTGTTTTGGGTCATTATCCTGCTGCAAGACCCATGAGCTGCGACTGAGACCAAGCTTTCTGACACTGGGCAGCACATTTCTCCCTAGAATCTCTTGATAGTCTTGAGATTTCATTGAACCCTGCACAGATTCAAGACACCCTGTGCCAGATGCAGCAAAGCAGCCCCAGAACATAACAGAGCCTCCTCCATGTTTTACAGTAGGGACAGTGTTCTTTTCTTGATATGCTTCATTTTTCCATCTGAACATAGAGCCGATCTACCTTAACAAAAAGTTCCATTTTTGTCTCATCTGTCCATAGGACATTCTCCCAGAAACTTTGTGGCTTGTCAACATGTAATTTGGCAAATTAAAGTCTGGCTTTTTTGATTTTTTTTTCAACAATGGTGTCCTCCTTGGTTGTCTCCCATGAAGACCACTTTGGCTCATACAACGAAGGATGGTGCGATCTGACACCGATGTTCCTTGAGCTTGAAGTTGACATTTAATCTGTTTAGAAGTTTTTCTGGGCTCTTTTGTTACCATTCGTATTATCCGTCTCTTTGATTTGTCATCAGTTTTCCTCCTGTGTCCAGGGAGGTTGGCTACAGTCTCATAGATCTTACATTTCTGAATAATATGTGCAACTGTAGTCACAGGAACATCAAGCTGCTTGGAGATGTCTTATAACTATTACCTTTAACATGTTTATCTATCATTTTCTTTCTAATCTCCTCAGACAACCCTTTCCTTCACTTCTTCTGGTCTATGTTGAGTCTGACACACACCATGTCACCAAACAGCACAGTGTCTGTAGCCCTATATACCGGCCACTCACGGATTCTAACACTGTAGACCTCTCTGATGGTAGTTAGTGGACACACCGCGATTTAACATGTCCCTTTTGTCACATTATTTTCAGGGGTAACATCATTTCTGTCCAGGCCTATTTCATGAGTTTTATCTTTTTACATTCTGTGGAAGCATGGTTGAAAAGCAATGTCTGACTTTCACTTGTTGATTTTCATAGATCTTATATTTATTATTACTTTTGTCAGATTCAAGTTATTTTTGTGACCATTGTGTTTTCTTCTGTCATTAAACGAGAAGTACCAACAATTTTGACCACATATGTATAGATTATAACCCTCAGTGAATCTACTATATAATTGTCTAAGGGTCACTTCCGTCTGTCTGTGCTTCTGTCACGGTTATTCATTTGCTGATTGGTCTCGCCAGCTGCCTGTCATGGCTGCCGCGACCAATCAGCGACGGGCACAGTACGGAAGAAAATGGCCGCTCCTTACTCCCCGCAGTCAGTGTCCCCGGCGATCCGCTCAATACTCCCCTCTCCCCGCCGTCAGTGTCCCCGGCGCTCCGCTCCATACTCCCCTCAGTGTCCCCGGCGCGGCGCTCCGCTCCATGCTTCCCGCAGTCACTGTCCCCGGCGCTCCGCTCCATACTCCCCGCAGTCAGTGTCCCCGGCGCTCCGGTCCATACTCCCCGCAGTGTCCCTGGCGCTCCGCTCCATACTTCCCGCAGTCAGTGTCCTCGATGCTCTGGTCCATACTCCCCGCAGTCAGTGTCCCCGGCGCTCCGGTCCATACTCCCCGCAGTGTCCCTGGCGCTCCGCTCCATACTTCCCGCAGTCAGTGTCCTCGATGCTCTGATCCATACTCCCCGCAGTCAGTGTCCCCGGCGCTCCAGTCTATACTCCCCGCAGTCAGTGTCCCCGGCGCTCCGGTCTATACTCCCCGCAGTCAGTGTCCCCGGCGCTCCAGTCTATACTCCCCGCAGTCAGTGTCCCCGGCGCTCCGCTCCATACTCCCCGCAGTGTCCCCGGCGCTCCGCTCCATACTGCAAGCAGTGTTCCCGTCGCTCCGGTCCATAATCCCCGCAGTGTCCCCGGCGCTCCGGTCCATACTCCCCACAGTGTCCCCGGCGCTCCGCTCCATGCTCCCCGCAGTCACTGTCCCCGCCGCCCGCTCCATACTCCCCTCCGGTCACCGCTAACACAGGGTTAATGCCGGCGGTAACAGACCGCGTTATGCCACGGGTAACGCATTCCGTTACCGTCACTATTAACCCTGTGTGTCCCCAACCTTTTACTATTGATGCTGCCTATGCGGCATCAATAGTAAAAAAAAGTAATGTAAAAAAACTATAAACCTGCTATACTCACCCTCCGTTGTCCGCTCGCGCCTGCCGCCATCTTCCTTTCCCAGCGATGCATTGCGAAATTACCCAGAAGACCTAGCGGTCTCTACGTCACTAGGCAATATACTACGTAGCTCTGTGCTGTGTACTACGTCGCTGTGCAATATACTGCGTGGCTCTGTGCTGTATACTACGTCGCTGTGCAGTATGCTATGTGGCTCTGTGCTGTATACTACGTCGCTGTGGAGTATACTATGTGGCTCTGTGCTGTATGCTACGTGACTGTGCAATATACTACGTGGCTGGGCAATATACTATGTGGCTGGGCAATATACTACGTGGCTGGGCAATATACTACGTGGCTGGGCAGTATACTACGTGGCTGGGCAATATACTACGTGGCTGGGCAGTATACTACGTGGCTGGGCAGTATACTACGTGGCTGAGCAATATACTACGTCACTGGGCAATATACTACGTCGGCTGGGCAATATACTACGTGGGCTGTGCAATATACTACGTCGCTGGGCAATATAGTACGTGGCTGGGCAATATATTACGTGGACTGGGCATTATACTACGTCGCTGGGCAATATACTACGTGGACATGCATATTCTAGAATACCCGATACGTTAGAATCGGGCCACCATCTAGTTAGTTTATAAAATGGAATCACTTTATGAGGATTTCGACTATTCTGGTTTTCTGTCATTTAGTCATATTAGGGCTTCTGTATATGGTGTGTCCAATCTCATCTGGGATCTGTTCCTGCTGTCCAGCTGGAGTAATCTGCTCCCTACTTCAGCCAATTGGAAAGTACCACACCCTACTAAAGATCAAAGCACATGGCTGGAATCTACCAGAAACAGCGTTGTTCTCCTCTGGTTCAGTCCTCTGTGCTCAGCTTGCGGCTTGTGTATTTGTTTCCTGTTGTGACCGTGGCCTGTTGACTGCTCGTGTCTTCTGATTCTGCATTCTGTCCTTCTGGTTCTGACCCAGCTACCTGACTATTTTTCTTGCCATCCAATATGACAGAATAGAAGGTAACATATGGGCAGCATGGTGGCGCAGTGGTTAGCACAGCAGGCTTGCAGCGCTGGAGTCCTGGGTTCAAACCCCACCAAGGACAACATCTGCAAAGAGTTTGTATGTTCTCTCCGTGTTTGCGTGGGTTTCCTCCGGGTATTCCGGTTTCTTCCCACATTCCAAAGACATACTGATAGGGAATTTAGATTGTGAGCCCCAACAGGGACAGCGATGATAATGTGTGTAAAGCGCTGCGGAATAAGTTAGCTCTATATAAAAAAAAATAAAGAAAAAAAGAAAAAAGTAACACCCTGGTCCAAGCCTAGGGGTCCCAGTGTAAGTCCAGATCCATGTAATGGTGTTAAAGGGCGATAAGCAAGGCAATCCTTAGGATATGGAAAGCAGAGAAGATAATGCCAAGCATGTTCATGGTGGAGATCTTTTGAGCTGCCAGTTGACCACGAACAGTGCTCCCAATACATTGTGTCTGCAAACTATTCCAGCTAGATCTGCATTCAAACAGTTAAATGGCGCTCCTTCCCTTCTGAACACTGCCATGTGCCCAGAGAGTAGTGTACAATCGTATGTAGGGTATTGTGAGAAGGCAACAGGCAATACTCGCTTTTAAATCTGCTAAACAGGTCTACTTCACAACCCTCGTATCTTCCCTATCCTACAACCCCAAACAGTTATTCAAAACCTTTAACTCTCTCCTCCGCCCCCCACTGCCCCCTCATCTCTACTGAGGACTTTGCCACACACTTTAAAAATAAGATCGACCAAACAAGGCAAGTCTTCATTAGTCAACCACCACAACCCCTTCCTGTTGGGTCCTGAACCAGTTGTGAAAGGTACCGTATTTTTTGGCATATAAGACGCACTTTTTCCCCCCCAAAAAAGGGGGAAAAATGGGGGGTGCGTCTTATATTCGCAATGCAGGCTTACCGTGGACCCTGGCGGCAGAGGTGCGGCGGCAGAGGTGTGGAGACGAGGAGGCACAGTGAGCGGGGTCCCTTTCCCCGGTGAGGTGATGCAGCAGCCGCGGTAATGCAGCAGGGCCGGGTGAATCCTGTTGTTATCGGTGCGCGCGGCCATCTTCCTGAGGCCGCGCGTTCGCAGATGGAGCTCTGCTGCCCGGGGCTTCAGGAAAATGGCAGCGGGATGCCGCGCGTGCGCAGATGGGGATCGCGGCGGCCATTTTCCTGAAGCCCCGGGCAGCAGAGCTCCATCTGCGAACGCGCGGCCTCAGGAAGATGGCCGCGCGCACCGATAACAACAGGATTCACCCGGCCCTGCTGCATTACCGGGGCTGCTGCATCACCTCACCGGGGAAAGGGACCCCACTCACTGCGCCTCCTCATCTCCACACCTCTGCCACCACGGTAACCACAGGATTCACCCAGCTCTGCTGCATTACCGGGGCTGCTGCATCACCTCACCAGGGAAAAGGACCCCGCTCACTGCGCCTCCTCATCTCCACACCTCTGCCACCACGGTAACAACAGGATTCACCCGGCCCTGCTGCATTACCGGGGCTGCTGCATCACCTCACCAGGGAAAAGGACCCCGCTCACTGCGCCTCCTCGTCTCCACACCTCTGCCACCACGGTAACAACAGGATTCACCCGGACCCCTCTCACGCCATACCTCTCACTGTGCCTCCTCATCCCAGCACCTCTGCCGGTAACCACTACTGCCACCCTCCCATGGACACCAGGCCGTGGCGTCGCCCACCTAAGCAGGAAGGGACCCTGCTCAGGTGCACGCCGTACCGCCTCACCCCACCTCTGCCGACACCATGCCTCCTGTGACCCTGCTCTGCCACCGCCAGCCCACAGGTAAGATACTGTAAATTCGGACAATAAGACGGACCCCCCTCTTATAAAAAAATCTTTTTTTCTGCAATTTTCACCCCAAATTTGGGGTGCGTCTTATGGTCCGGTGCGTCTTATAGTCCGCGAAATACGGTAATTGTCTCTCATAGTTGTCAAAAATCGATTACCTTTGCTGGAACTGCAGGTTTCTGTTCCCCAATCTATTTCAGGGTAGTTGAAGTCCCCCATAACAATGACTTCAATTTAATGTTGTCGATCATAAAAGTGAAGTTTGGCCAGAAAGACTGGACCTGGTCTTGTAGGGACCATATGATCACATTCAGCAGCACAGAAGGGAGAGAAGGGAGATTCATCCGATAAGATCTCAGGGTTCTAGGAAGCCAACAGCATCATTACCTTCCGCTTTCTCTTACAGGCCCATCATATTTTTCTTCAAGTCATTTTCTATCTTGTCAGCACATTCTACGTACGCAGTCATTTGGCTTTATAGTTTACAGATCTGGGCAGGTAACAGCGTCTCCTAAACCCAGGGGGTAGGTGGATCTACCGGGTTGTAAGTTCTATAGAAAAGGGCTTTCAATTACCAAAGTCATTAGAACAGTTTTGGGTGGAGGAGAATGTTGTAGTCTAGAGGCAAAATGGTGATCATGGTAATACGGCCGGACTACACCACCGATAAAGCAGCCACAGCCGGTGATGAGAAGAATCTGTGACCTCTCTGCATTTAGTGGTTACTACTCACCTGGGTAGTCATATGTGGGAATCTCCTCTTTACACCACTCATCACCCCTCACATATGTCTCTGTAGTATTAATATGGGTCAGATCTTCACCCTGAAACAAATATTATAAAAGTCACCGACAGATGGAGAAGTCCCATCTATGATCAGCTCTAATCCTGCCATCTCCACCGCTCTCATTACACAAGTATAAAACATATAATACTGGTGGATAAAACAAGACTGAGCACAAGACCTTCACCGGCGTCTACACATCATAGGGGAGATCTGACACCTTCTCTCCATCTACCTGATGATCCTGAGGAGCATTGGGATCTTCTTGGTTACAGTCCTGTGGAAGAAGAGGACGGGGACATCTCTCTGGTGTTGTCCTCTTACTGGATAGATCTGGAGGAAACACATACAGGGAGTGAATTCATTCTTTACATACAGATAATTATAGGCCGTGTGTATTTAGTCCTGTCTATTACCTGGAGATGTGAGGGGCTGGGGAACCTCCATTATGACGTTCTTGTACAGATCTCTGTGTCCTTCTAAATACTCCCACTCCTCCATGGAGAAATAGACAGCGACATCCTGACACCTTATAGGAACCTGACACATACAATGATACCGTCATCCCCCCGATCCCTTCATAGTGTTACTGTATAATGTCCCAGCATTCCCAGCAGTGTCACCTCTCCAGTCAGCAGCTCAATCATCTTGTAGGTGAGTTCTAGGATCTTCTGGTCATTGATGTCCTCATGGATCAGGAGGTGAGGTGGAGGCCCCGTGATTGGGCTCAGGGGTCTTCCCCATCCCTCAGACACAGGGTCCTGACAGCGATCACTAGAGGTCTTCTTCACCACTGTGTAATCCTGGTAATGGAGAGACACATTAATAAATCTCACTACAGACATTTCCAGAGTCCTCACCTCTCCAGTTCTGTCCATCTGTTATTCCCATAGATAAGAATGATGTAATGTGACGTCATCAGAATCTCTCACCTCTCCAGTAAGCCGGAAGAGGATCTCTAGGGTGAGGTGTAATATCCTCTCCGCCATCTTGTCTCTGTCCATATCCATCTTTGATGGGTAAATCAGGAAATGTTTCTTTTGTAGAAGATCTTCACTGAGAGGATCGGATATTGTAGAGACCTGAATGAGAAGATGAGCCGATGGAACATCATAAGAATCCTGTGTAATAATACAATTACTGGAGATAATAAGGGAAACATATGAGGAGATTTATTATTTTACAGTATTTAGTTTCCTTCTTTACATCTACTAATAAATCCTATATATTTAGGCCACAGACAACAAGCAGTTTCCTCCTCAGAGTCGGCAGCTGAATACGTTCCTCATAGACTCATCTTCCATAACGCTAATTCTCGTTTCATTTACCGACCCTGGAATCGGCATTAGCAATACTGCAGGAGATATTCATTACACGCGACATGAGAAATAACTACTTCATGATGAGGACGACATCTTCATCTTCTACTACGGCTCTAGAGACATATGTGGCCAGAGTCGGTCACTGACTCCATCACCACCAGCCGTCTATATGAAGGTTTCCCGTCTTCCCCGCACTGGAATCTTCTACCACGTTAGATCTCAGGTCAGACAGAGTTTGGCTGAATGCCCCCCGCCCCCAAGTACTGGATAGTATGGGGCGGCCTAGTTATTACGGTACTTACATGCCTAATAATGGTGTCTGGGCTGCAATGTATGAAGGTCTATTAGGCCGGGCCAGAGGCAGCGTCCAATAAGTTACCTTTTACCGCCCCCACACACATTAGACTAAAGTTCCATGAAATCACTGATTTCGGGGGTTTGGGCGACTATATAATGTATTTGGGGCCTCCCGACAGATGATGTCAGGGCAGAGAAGGATCTGACATCCTGAATTTCAGAGGATAATCCGTTTGTTCTTCCTGTAGATAATCCTCCGCTAGAGGAGTCTGGAGGCGACTCTCTCATACAGACCCCAGGAAAGCTGGAATATTTGTGTGTATGGGGGAGTCGGGAGAGATGGCCGTCTGCCAAATGACCGTTCAGCCAACTCTTATCTCATGTGTATGGGGCCGTTAGTATTACACTGACAGCAGTGATGATACACGGCACTACAGTAGTACAGGGCATCACCGGAGCCATCAGAGGCCTGTATGTTGTGTGATCGCACTGATCAGAGGGGTTTAACAAAGGGTTAAAGTGAAAACCATCATAGCTTCAGCAACAAGAAATATCCATCACTATATGGAAAGCAGAGTCACTGCACAATGTTAGTTACGTCTCGTCCATAACTGCTTTATTATACTCTATTATCCTGTACACAGTGGAGGAGATAGAAATCACAGGTCCGACAGCAACAGCTGGAATTGGGCCCTCCAACGTAGAGAAAAAAATCTATATATATAAAGCTGAGTGTATGTATGTGTGTGTGTGTGTGTGTGCGTATGTGTGTGTGTGTGTGTGTGTGTGTGTGTGTGTGTGTGTGTGTGTGTGTGTGTGTGTGTGTGTGTGTGTGTATGTATCAGGCCACGCCCATTCCACATAGCAACCAATCACTAGGCATCTTTCATTTCACCAGAGCTGTTTACAAGAAGCTGAGCTGTGATTGGTTGCTATGAGCAGCAGTTTTCCCGCTCCACAACACCTCAGCAGACACTGACCGGGTGGGAGACATCTAGCATCCCTGGGAACATAAGCTCCAGCCATTGTCTGCCCCCCAGAAAGGAGCAGAGAGCACATGACAGAAATGAATCCCCCTCCTCTATTACTGCCGCGCTCTATTGTTACCGGCGTAGAAAATCGCATCATCAGCGGCCGCACACAGAGCCGCACTGCCAGGTTACATAACAGCACATCTCCAGGAACTCCCTGCTCAGCGCCACCCAGCTCGGGACTATGGGATGGAGGATGTGTGATGGGTATATGGGCACTGGACTATGGGATGGAGGATGTGTGATGGGTATATGGGCACGGGACTATGGGATGGAGGATGTGTGATGGGTATATGGGCTCGGGACTATGGGATGGAGGATGTGTGATGGGTATATGGGCTCGGGACTATGGGATGGAGGATGTGTATGATGGGTATATGGGCACGGGACTATGGGATGGAGGATGTGTGATGGTATATGGGCACAGGACTATGGGATGGAGGATATGTGATGGGTATATGGGCACGGGACTATGGGATGGAGGATATGTATGATGGGTATATGGGCACTGGACTATGGGATGGAGGATGTGTGATGGGTATATGGGCACAGGACTATGGGATGGAGGATGTGTGATGGGTATATGGGCACTGGACTATGGGATGGAGGATATGTGATGAGTATATGGGCACGGGACTATGGGATGGAGGATGTGTATGATGGGTATATGGGCACGGGACTATGGGATGGAGGATATGTGATGGGTATATGAGCACTGGACTATGGGATGGAGGATGTGTATGATGGGTATATGGGCACTGGACTATGGGATGTAGGATGTGTGATGGTATATGGGAACAGGACTATGGGATGGAGGATGTGTGATGGGTATATGGGCACAGGACTATGGGATGGAGGATGTGTGATGGGTATATGGGCACTGGACTATGGGATGGAGGATGTGTGATGGGTATATGGGCACTGGACTATGGGATGGAGGATGTGTGATGGGTATATGGGCACTGGACTATGGGATGGAGGATGTGTGATGGGTATATGGGCACGGGACTATGGGATGGAGGATGTGTGATGGGTATATGGGCACGGGACTATGGGATGGAGGATGTGTGATGGGTATATGGGAACAGGACTATGGGATGGAGGATGTGTGATGGGTATATGGGCACGGGACTATGGGATGGAGGATGTGTGATGGGTATATGGGCACGGGACTATGGGATGGAGGATGTGTGATGGGTATATGGGCACTGGACTATGGGATGGAGGATGTGTGATGGGTATATGGACACTGGACTATGGGATGGAGGATGTGTGATGGGTATATGGGCACTGGACTATGGGATGGAGGATGTGTGATGGGTATATGGGCACGGGACTATGGAATGGAGGATGTGTGATGGATATTTGGGCACGGGAGTATGGGATTGAGGATGCATGATAGGTATATGGGCACTGGACTATGGGATGGAGAATGTGTGATGGGTATATGGGCACTGGACTATGAAATGGAGGATATGTATGATGGGTATATGGGCACTGGACTATGGGATGGAGGATGTGTGATGAGTATATGAGCATGGGACTATGGGATGGAGGATGTGTGATGGGTATATGGGCACGGGACTATGGGATGGAGGATGTGTGATGGGTATATGGGCACGGGACTATGGGATGGAGGATATGTATGATGGGTATATGGGCACTGGACTATGGAATGGAGAATGTGTGATGGGTATATGGGCACTGGACTATGAAATGGAGGATATGTATGATGGGTATATGGGCACGGGACTATGGGATGGAGATGTATGATGGGTATATGGGCACTGGACTATGGGATGGAGGAGATGTATGATGGGTATATGGGCACTGGACTATGGGATGGAGGATATGTATGATGGGTATATGGGCACTGGACTATGGGATGGAGGATGTGTGATGAGTATATAGGCACTGGACTATGAAATGGAGGATATGTATGATGGGTATATGGGCACGGGACTATGGAGGATGTATGATGGGTATATTGGCACTGGGCTATGGGATGGTGGAGATGTATGATGGGTATATGGGCACTGGACTATGGGATGGAGGGGATGTATGATGGGTATATGGGCACTGGACTATGGGATAGAGGGGATGTATGATGGGTATATGGGCACTGGACTATGGGATGGAGGGGATGTATGATGGGTATATGGGTACTGGACTATGGGATGGAGGATGTATGATGGGTATATGGGCACTGGACTATGGGATGGGGATATGTGATGGGTATATGGCCAATGGTCTATGGGATGGATGTGTGCTGGGTATATGGGCACTAGACTATGGGATGGGGATATGTGATGGGTATATGGCCAATGGTCTATGGGATGGATGTGTGCTGGGTATATGGGCACTGGACTATGGGATGGAGGATGTGTGATGGGTATATGGGCACTGGACTATGGGATGGAGGATGTGTGATGGGTATATGGACACAGGACTATGGGATGGAGGATGTGTGATGGGTAAATGGGCCCTGGACTATGGGATGGAGAATATGTATGATGGGTATATGGGCACGGGACTATGGGATGGAAGATGTGTATGATTTGTATATGGGCACTGGACTATGGGACAGATGATATGTATGATGGGCATATGGGCCCTGGACTATGGGATGGAGGATGTGTGATGGGTGGTAAATGGGCCCTGGACTATGGGATGGAGAATATGTATGATGGGTATATGGGCACTGGACTATGGGATGGAGAATATGTATGATGGGTATATGGGCACTGGACTATGGGATGGAGGATGTGTGATGGGTATATGGGCACTGGACTATGGGATGGAGGATATGTATGATGGGTATATGGGCACTGTACTATGGGATGGAGGATGTGTGATGGGTATATGGGCACGGGACTATGGGATGGAGGATATGTATGATGGGTATATGGGGAATGGACTATGGGATGGAGGATGTGTGATGGGTATATGGGCACTGGACTATGGGATGGAGGATATGTATGATGGGTATATGGGCACTGTACTATGGGATGGAGGATGTGTGATGGGTATATGGGCACTGGACTATGGGATGGAGGATATGTATGATGGGTATATGGGCACTGGGCTATGGGATGGAGGATTTGTATGATGGGTGTATGGGCACTGGACTATGAGATGCAGGATGTGTAATGATCTCCCGCTTCAACTACTTCAACATCCTTTTCTGTGGCCTCCCTGCTAAAACCCTTGCACCTCTCCAGTCCATCCTTAACTCTGCTGCCCGACTAATTCAGCTCTCTCCTCGCTACTCCTCCGCTTCTCCCCTCTGCAAATCTCTTCACTGGCTCCCATTCCCTCTTGCCTTGTCCATGTGTGGTTTGGTCCACTAGCCTATTTATCATTAGATTGTCCTGGTTCCTCGAAATCTGACGTGGACCTTGTTAATCCAGGCGACGTCTGAGCCGGCATGACTCTCTTTGCTCGTGACACTCATGTTTATTGACGTAGGCACTATAGTGTTATAGACAACTACTGGTCTATTATGTCCAACAGGGCAGAGCCAGGATTTGAACCCCAGTCTCCCACATTGGTGGCTGTGATTTTACTGAACGCGGCACATGTATTGCCGGCTTCTATTATATCCTTTACCGAATGTTACCGACTTTTTCCGATCTTAAAGGGAACCTGTCACCACGTTTTTGGAAGATGGGATAAAAATAGCGTTAAATAGGGGCAGAGGTGGGCGTTACATTAGTGTGTGTGTTATGCGTTTATTACCCACCTAAGTTGCCGAAATAACTTTGCAAAGTCTCCGTTTTCGCCTGTCAATCAGGCTGGTCAGGTCACATGGGCGTGGTGTCTTCCCCCAGATTTGGCGTAGTTTTCCGTTGGTGGCGTAGTGGTGTGCGCATGCCCAAAGTCCGGAATCCTCTTCCAGGGGATTTAAAATAGCGCGGTGTTCGTTATTGCATTGGTGATCGGTGGGCGCGGCCATCTTCCTTTGGCCGCGCGTGCGCAGAAGCGGCGCTCTGCTGGCCGCGGCTTCAGGAAAATGGCCGCGGGATGCCGCGCGTGCGCAGATGGATATCGCGGCGGCCATTTTCCTGAAGCCGCGGCCAGCAGAGCGCCGCTTCTGCGCACGCGCGGCCAAAGGAAGATGGCCGCGCCCACCGATCACCAATGCAATAACGAACACCGCGCTATTTTAAATCCCCTGGAAGAGGATTCCGGACTTTGGGCATGCGCACACCACTACGCCACCAACGGAAAACTACGCCAAATCTGGGGGAAGACAACGCCCATGCGACCTGACCAGCCTGATTGACAGGCGAAAACGGAGACTTTGCAAAGTTATTTCGGCAACTTAGGTGGGTAATAAACGCATAACACACACACTAATGTAACGCCCACCTCTGCCCCTATTTAACGCTATTTTTATCCCATCTTCCAAAAACGTGGTGACAGGTTCCCTTTAAGAAAAATGCTCGTGTTACAGATCATGAATCCTAATGTACCATATGCCGAATTTATGTTTGGCGATCATTTTCCAAACATATTCGCTCATCTCTAATTATGGCCACCACAACCTGCTACACAAAATAAAAAAACCCTCTCAGTATGGAGGCATTTACAGTCCACCACAACCCCAGTATAATGACCCCTACCAGCCACACATTCAGTATGAGAGTCCCAACAGCTCTTCTCTTAATATGATGCCCCCACAATTCCTGATATTTAAAAAAAAAAACACACTCTACTCAGCTAACCCGGTTCCTGAGGAGCGCTGCTCTGGTCTGTGCGGTGTGAGTACTGAGGCTCCGTACTACAGGTGTGATGCAGTGACGTCATTGTGTCTGCAGTGCACGGAGTCTCAGACTCAGAAGTGAAGGCTGAATGGTGGATCAGGAGCTTTCCACTCCCTGATTCACTAATCTATTCAGCGGTATCACCGTCATGGGAATGTGGATATCGCTGAAATTGTGATGATGGGAAGGAGAGGGTGACCAATACCACACCCCACCGAGCCCTGTCACTTCATAGGTATCATAGCAACCGAGTGGGCTACAGTGAGTCCCAGGGCAACGGACCGGGTCGCAGCCACCGTGACATCCCCTTTAACAGCAACCGCCCGATGCCGAGTATCCCGCTGCCCTGTGTCTGTGGTTAGCCACTATTGTGGGAACAAAATACTAAGTTTGGTGGGATGATGGTAATGTGGGAACTTTATACTGTGTGTGGGGGTATGGTGGTAGTATGAGAACATTACACTGTGTGTGGGGTTATGGAGGTACTGTAGGAACATTATACTGTGTGTGGGGGTATGGCGGTACTATGAGAACATTATACTGTGTGGGGGTATGATGGTACTATGAGAACATTATACTGTGTGGGGGGGTATGGCGGTACTATGAGAACATTATACTGTGTGTGGTGGGATGGAGGTAATGTAGGAACATTATACTGTGTGTGGGGGTATGACGGTACTATGAGAACATTATACTGTATGTGGGGGTATGGCGGTACTATGAGAACATTATACTGTGTGTGGGGGTATGGCGGTACTATGAGAACATTATACTGTGTGTGGTGTTATGGCGGTACTATGAGAACATTATACTGTGTGTGGGGGTATGGCGGTACTATGAGAACATTATACTGTGTGTGGTGGGATGGAGGTACTATAGGAACATTATACTGTGTGTGGGGGTATGGCGGTACTGTAGGAACATTATACTGTGTGTGGGGGTATGACGGTACTATGAGAACATTATACTGTATGTGGGGGTATGGCGGTACTATGAGAACATTATACTGTGTGTGGGGGTATGGCGGTACTATGAGAACATTATACTGTGTGGGGGTATGATGGTACTATGAGAACATTATACTGTGTGGGGGGGTATGGCGGTACTATGAGAACATTATACTGTGTGTGGTGGGATGGAGGTAATGTAGGAACATTATACTGTGTGTGGGGGTATGACGGTACTATGAGAACATTATACTGTATGTGGGGGTATGGCGGTACTATGAGAACATTATACTGTGTGTGGGGGTATGGCGGTACTATGAGAACATTATACTGTGTGTGGTGTTATGGCGGTACTATGAGAACATTATACTGTGTGTGGGGGTATGGCGGTACTATGAGAACATTATACTGTGTGTGGTGGGATGGCGGTACTATAGGAACATTATACTGTGTGTGGGGGTATGGCGGTACTGTAGGAACATTATACTGTGTGGGGGTATGGCAGTACTATGAGAAGATTATACTGTGTGGGGGTATGGCGGTACTATGAGAAGATTATACTGTGTGTGGGGGTATGTCGGTACTGTAGGAACATTATACTGTATGTGGGGGTATGGCGGTACTATGAGAACATTATACTGGGTGTGTGGGTATGGCGGTACTATGAGAACATTATACTGTGTGTGGGGGTATGGCGGTACTATGAAAACATTATACTGTATGTGGGGGTATGGCGGTACTATGAGAACCTTGCTACTCCCGCGCCAGTGGGTTGCTTTTGCCTTTGCCGGTCCCTGAGAGGCCTTGGACGCATATTTCTATGGATTTTATTTCGGATCTTCCGGTTTCCCAGAGGATGTCTGTTATCTGGGTGGTCTGTGACCGGTTTTCTAAGATGGTTCATTTGGTACCTTTGCCTAAGTTGCCTTCCTCTTCTGAGTTGGTTCCGTTGTTTTTTCAGCATGTGGTTCATTTGCATGGCATTCCGGAGAATATTGTGTCCGATAGAGGTTCCCAGTTTGTTTCTAGGCTTTGGCAGTCCTTTTGTGCTAAGCTGGGCATTGATTTGTCTCTTTCTTCCGCATTTCATCCTCAGACAAACGGCCAAACCGAGCGAACTAACCAGACTTTGGAAACTTATTTGAGATGCTTTGTGTCTGCCGATCAGGATGATTGGGTGGCTTTCTTGCCATTGGCCGAGTTTGCCCTTAATAATCGGGCTAGTTCTGTTACCTTGGTGTCACCATTCTTTTGTAATTCTGGGTTTCATCCTCGTTTTTCTTCAGGGCAGGTTGAGTCTTCTGACTGTCCTGGGGTGGACTCTGTGGTTGACAGGTTGCAGCAGATTTGGGCTTATGTTGTGGACAATTTGGTGTTGTCTCAGGAGGAGGCTCAGCGTTTTGCCAACAGTCGTCGGCATGTGGGTTCCCGGCTTCGTGTTGGGGATTTGGTCTGGTTGTCTTCTCATCATGTTACTATGAAGGTTTCTTCCCCGAAGTTCAAGCCTCGGTTTATTGGTCCTTATAGGATTTCTGAGATTATCAATCCAGTGTCTTTTCGTTTGGCCCTTCCAGCCTCTTTTTCCATCCATAATGTTTTTCATAGATCTTTGTTGCAGAAATATGTGGTGCCCGTGGTTCCCTCTGTTGATCCTCCTGCCCCGGTGTTGATTGATGGGGAGTTGGAGTATGTTGTGGAGAAGATCTTGGATTCTCGTTTTTCTAGACGGAGGCTTCAGTATCTTGTCAAGTGGAAGGGTTATGGCCAGGAGGATAATTCTTGGGTTGTTGCCTCCGATGTTCATGCTGACGATTTGGTTCGTGCCTTCCATTTGGCTCGTCCGGATCGGCCTGGGGGCTCTGGTGAGGGTTCGGTGACCCCTCCTCAAGGGGGGGGTACTGTTGTGAGTTCTGTTGTGGGTTCTGCTCTTGGGCTCCCTCCGGTGGTTATAAGTGGTAGTGCTGCTGTTTGTCCTTCACAACAGTCATCAGCTGCTTCCACTTTGGACGGGGCTATTTAGTCTGGCTCCTTCCTTTAGTGAGTGCCAGTTGTCCATTGTTTTCTGGGGATTCACATCTCTGCTTGGTTTCTCCTTCTGGATTGTCCAAATCATCAAAGATAAGTCCTGGCTCTGTTTTTGCAGTCCACATGCGGTGGACTTAATAGTTCTGTGAATTGCTATGTTTTTTTCTTGTCCAGCTTTGTCTGTGTAAAGATTTATTCAGCCAAGTTGGAAGCTCTGGAGTCACAGAGTTACCCTCCATGCCTTTAGTTAGGTGTGAAGATTTTTGTATTCTCTTTGGTGGATTTTGTAGTATTTTTTATACTGACCGCACAGTACTCTGTCCTGTCTATTCTTTCTAGGTAGCGTGGCCTCCTTTGCTAAATTCTGTTTTCAGTCTGCGTTTGTAATTTCCCTCTCCTCTCACAGTCAATATTTGTGGGGGGCTGCCTTTCCTTTGGGAATTTTCTCTGAGGCAAGATAGAAAAGGGAAAACTATCTTTAGGGGTAATTAGTCCTGTGGCCGTGACGAGATGTCTAGGGAGTGACAGGAAAATCCCACGGCTACTTCTATTTAATGTGTTAAGTTCAGGGTTTGCGGTCAGTATAGAGGCAACCTACTCCAGAGCTCGTCCATGCTGCTCCTAGGCCACCAGTTCATAACAACTATGAGAACATTATACTGTGTGTGGTGGGATGGAGGTACTGTAGGAACATTATACTGTGTGTGGGGGGTATGGCAGTACTATGAGAACATTATACTGTGTGTGGGGGTATGGTGGTACTGTAGGAACATTATACTGTGTGTGGAGGTATGGCGGTACTGTGAGGACATTATACTGTGTGTGGGGGTATGGGGCTACTGTAGGAACATTATACTGTGTGTGGGGGTATGGCGGTACTGTAGGAACACTATACAGTGTGTGGGGGTATGGCGGTACTGTAGGAACATTATACAGTGTGTGGGGGTATGGCGGAACTATGAGAACATTACACTATGTGGGGGTATGGCAGTACTATGAGAACATTATACTGTGTGTGTGGGAGTATGGCGGTACTATGAGAACATTATACTGTGTGTGGGAGTATGGCGGTACTATGAGAACGTTATACTGTGTGTGGGGGTATGGCGGTACTGTAGGAACATTATACTGTGTGTGGGGCTATGGAGGTACTGTAGGAACATTATACTGAGTGTGGGGGTATGGCGGTACTATGAGAACATTATACTGTGTGTGGGGGTATGGCGGTACTATGAGAACATTATACTGTGTGTGGGGGTATGGAGGTACTATGAGAACATTATACTGTGTGTGGGGGTATTGCGATACTATGAGAACATTATACTGTGTGTGGGGGCATGGCAGTACTGTAGGAACATTATACTGTGTGAGGGTATGGCGGTATTATGAGAACATTATACTGTGTGTGGGGGTATGGCGGTACTATGAGAACATTATACTGTTTGGGGTGGGATGGAGGTAATGTAGGAACATTATACTGTGTGTGGGGGTATGACGGTACTATGAAAACATTATACTGTATGTGGGGGTATGGCGGTACTATGAGAACATTATACTGTGTGTGGGTATGGCGGTACTATGAGAACATTATACTGTGTGTGGGGGTATGGCGGTACTATGAGAACATTATACTGTGTGTGGGGGTATGGCGGTACTATGAGAACATTATACTGTGTGTGGTGTTATGGCGGTACTATGAGAACATTATACTGTGTGTGGGGGTATGGCGGTACTATGAGAACATTATACTGTGTGTGGTGGGATGGAGGTACTGTAGGAACATTATACTGTGTGTGGGGGTATGGCGGTACTGCAGGAACATTATACTGTGTGTGGGGCTATGGCGGTACTATAGGAACATTATACTGTGTGGGGGTATGGCGGTACTGTAGGAACATTATACTGTGTGGGGGTATGGCGGTACTGCAGGAACATTATACTGTGTGTGGGGCTATGGCGGTACTATAGAACTGTTGTGAATTCCGTTCTCGGACTCCCTCCTGTGGTCATGAATGGTACTTAGGTGAGTTCTGTCCTTGGGCTCCCTCTGGTGGCTTTGAGTGGAACTGCTGATCCTTGAGGTTGGCTTTCCCAGCTGCCCTCGTTTATTGCTATGCTGGCTTCTCTATTTAACTCCACTCAGATCGTTACTTCATGCCTGCTGTCAATGTCTCAGTACTGGTCCAGATCTCTCTTGGATCTTTCTGATGACCTGTCTACTCCAGCAGAAGCTAAGTCCCTGCTAGTTCATTTGTTGTTCATTGCTTACTGAATATATTTCTTAGTACTTGCTAAGTTCTGTCCAGCTTGCTATCATGATATTGCCTTGATAGCTGGAAGCTCTGGGGGTGCAGAGTGGCACCTCCACGTCGTGAGTCGGTGTGGAGGTCTTTTTGCACACTCTGCGTGGTTTTTGTAATTGTTTTATGCTGACCGCATAGTTCCCTTTCCTATCCTATGTCTATTTAGTTAAGACTGGCCTCCTTTGCTAAAACCTGTTTAATTCCTGTGTTTGTGACTTTCCTCTTAATTCACAGTCAATATTTGTGGGGGGCTGCCTTTTCCTTTGGGGAATTTCTCTGAGGCAAGGTAAGGCTTTATTTCCTATCTTTAGGGGTAGTTAGCTCTTAGGCTCTGAAGAGGCGTCTAGGGAGAGTTAGGTACGCTCCACGGCTATTTCTAGTGTGTGTGATAGGATTAGGATTTGCGGTCAGCAGAGCTCCAACTTCCCCAGAGCTTGTCCCGATTTCCAGTTTAACCATCAGGTCATTCCGGGTGCTCCTAACCACCAGGTCCATAACAGTACAGCAGGCCTACAAAGTGTTAATGCATCTCAAAAGAGGGATAAGAGAAGTTCTGAGACCATTTTTTTTTCTCTGCAATGTGTTTTGTCTTTCTTTTCCCCTTAACCTCTGGGTGGTTCAGGACTCAGGTGTAGATATGGATATTCAAGGTCTGTCCTCTTGTGTCGATCAACTCACTGCAAGGGTACAAAGCATTCAAGATTATGTAGTTCAGAATCCGAAGTTAGAGCCTAGAATTCCAATTCCTGATTTGTTTTCTAAGTTTCTGAATTTCAAAAATAATTGTAGACTGTTTCTTGCTTTGAAACCCCGCTCCTCTGGTGACCCCATTCAGCAAGTAAAAATCATTATTTCTTTGTTACGTGGTGACCCTCAAGACTGGGCATTCTCCCTTGCGCCAGGAGATCCTGCACTGCCTAATGTAGATGTGTTTTTTCTGGCGCTTGGATTGCTCTATGATGAACCTAATTCTGTGGATCAGGCAGAGAAAATCTTGTTGGCTTTGTGTCAGGGTCAGGATGAAGCGGAGGTATATTGCCAGAAGTTTAGAAAGTGGTCTGTGCTTACTCAATGGAATGAGTGTGCCCTGGCAGCAATTTTCAGAAAGGGTCTTTCTGAAGCCCTTAAGGATGTTATTGTGGGGTTCCCCACACCTGCTGGTCTGAATGAATCAATGTCCTTGGCCATTCAGACCGATCGGCGCTTGCGTGAGCGCAAAGTTGTGCACCATTTGGCGGTGTCCTCTGAGCAGAGGCCTGAGCCTATGCAATGTGATAGGACTTTGACCAGAGCTGAACGGCAAGAACACAGACGCCTGAATGGGCTGTGTTTTTACTGTGGTGACTCCACTCATGCTATCTCTGATTGTCCTAAGCGCACTAAACGGTTCGCTAGGTCTGTCACCATTGGTACTGTGCAGCCTAAATTTCTTTAGTCCGTTACTCTGATTTGCTCTTTGTCGTCCTACTCTGTTATGGCATTTGTGGATTCGGGCGCTGCCCTGAATTTGATGGACTTGGAGTTTGCCAGGCGCTGTGGTTTTTTCTTGGAGCCCTTGCAGTATCCTATTCCATTAAGGGGAATTGATGCTACGCCTTTGGCCAAGAATAAACCTCAGTACTGGACTCAGTTGACCATGTGCATGGCTCCTGCACATCAGGAAGATATTCGCTTTTTGGTGTTGCATAATTTGCATGATGTGGTCGTGTTGGGTTTGCCATGGCTACTGGTTCATAATCCAGTATTGGATTGGAAATCAATGTCTGTGTCTAGTTGGGGTTGCCAAGGAGTACATGGTCGTTGTTGTCAATTTCTTCTTCCACTCCTTCTGAAGTCCCTGAGTTTCTGTCGGATTACAGGGATTGTGATTGTGCTATCAATTTGATTCCTGGTAGTAAGTTTCCTAAGGGCCGACTTTTCAATTTATCTGTGCCAGAACACGCCGCTATGCGGAGTTATATAAAGGAGTCCTTGGAGAAAGGGCATATTCGCCCGTCGTCGTCACCGTTGGGAGCAGGGTTCTTTTTTGTGGCCAAGAAGGATGGTTCTCTGAGACCCTGTATAGATTACCGCCTTCTCAATAAAATCACGGTCAAATTTCAGTACCCTTTGCCTCTACTGTCTGATTTGTTTGCTCGGATTAAGGGGGCTAGTTGGTTCACCAAGATAGATCTTCGAGGGGTGTACAACCTTGTGCGTATTAAACAGGGCGATGAATGGAAAACAGCATTTTATACGCCCGAGGGCCATTTTGAGTACCTGGTGATGCCATTCGGACTTTCTAATGCTCCATCTGTGTTTCAGTCCTTTATGCATGACATCTTCTGAAAGTATCTGGATAGATTCATGATTGTATATTTGGATGATATTTTGGTCTTCTCGGATGATTGGGAGTCTCATGTGAAGCAGGTCAGAATGGTATTCCAGGTCCTTCGTGCTAATTCCTTGTTTGTGAAGGGGTCTAAGTGTCTCTTCGGAGTTCAGAAGGTTTCCTTTCTGGGCTTCATTTTTTCCCCTTCTACTATCGAGATGGACCCTGTTAAAGTTCAGGCCATTTATGATTGGACTCAGCCTACATCTGTGAAGAGCCTTCAGATATTCCTGGGTTTTGCTAATTTTTACCGTCGCTTCATCGCTAATTTTTCTAGTGTTGTTAAACCGTTGACTGATTTGACCAAGAAAGGTGCTGATGTGGTGAATTGGTCCTCTGTGGCCGTTGAGGCTTTTCAGGAGTTGAAACGTCGTTTCTCTTCGGCCCCTGTGTTGTGTCAGCCAGATGTTTCGCTCCCTTTTCAGGTCGAGGTTGATGCTTCTGAGATTGGAGCAGGGGCTGTTTTGTCTCAAAGAAGTTCTGATGGCTCTGTGATGAAGCCATGTGCCTTCTTTTCTAGAAAATTTTCGCCTGCTGAGCGTAATTATGATGTTGGCAATCGGTAATTGTTGGCTATGAAGTGGGCATTCGAAGAGTGGCGACATTAGCTTGAGGGAGCCAAACATCGCGTGGTGGTCTTGACGGATCACAAGAATCTGACTTATCTCGAGTCTGCCAAGCGGTTGAATCCTAGACAGGCTCGATGGTTGCTGTTTTTCTCCCGTTTCGATTTTGTGGTTTCATACCTTCCGGGCTCTAAGAATGTGAAGGCTGATGCCCTTTCAAGGAGTTTTGTGCCTGATTCTCTGGGAATCCCTGAGCCGGCTGGTATTCTCAAAGAGGGGGTAATTCTGTCTGCCATCTCCCCTGATTTGCGGCGGGTGCTGCAGGAGTTTCAGGCTGATAGACCTGACCGTTGTCCAGCGGAGAAATTGTTTGTCCCTGATAGATGGACTAGTAGAGTTATCTCTGAGGTTCATTGTTCGGTGTTGGCTGGTCATCCTGGGATTTTTGGTACCAGAGATTTGGTGGCTAGGTCCTTTTGGTGGCCTTCCTTGTCACGGGATGTGCGTTCTTTCGTTCAGTCCTGTGGGACTTGTGCTCGGGCCAAGCCCTGTTGTTCTCGTGCCAGTGGGTTACTTTTGCCCTTGCCGGTCCCGAAAAGGCCCTGGACGCATGTTTCCATGGATTTTATTTCAGATCTTCCTGTCTCTCAAAGGATGTCTGTCATCTGGGTGGTTTGTGATCGCTTCTCTAAGATGGTCCATTTGGTACCCCTGCCTAAATTGCCTTCCTCCTCTGATTTGGTTCCATTATTTTTCCAGCATGTGGTTCGTTTGCATGGCATTCCGGAGAACATTGTGTCGGACAGAGGTTCCCAGTTTGTTTCGAGGTTTTGGCGGTCCTTTTGTGCTAAGATGGGCATTGATTTGTCTTTTTCTTCGGCTTTCCATCCTCAGACAAATGGCAAAACCGAACGAACCAATCAGACCTTGGAAACCTATCTGAGATGCTTTGTTTCTGCTGATCAGGATGATTAGGTGACCTTCTTGCCATTGGCTGAGTTCGCCCTTAATAATCGGGCCAGTTCGGCTACTTTGGTTTCACCTTTTTTTTGCAATTCTGGTTTTCATCCTCGTTTTTCTTCAGGGCAGGTTGAGCCTTCGGACTGTCCTGGTGTGGATTCTGTGGTGGACAGGTTGCAGCAAATTTGGACTCACGTAGTGGACAATTTGACATTGTCCCAGGAGAAAGCTCAACGTTTCGCTAACCGCCGTCGCTGTGTTGGTCCCCAACTTCGTGTTGGGGATTTGGTTTGGTTTTCGTCTCGTTATGTTCCTATGAAGGTTTCTTCTCCTAAGTTTAAGCCTCGTTTCATTGGTCCTTATAAGATTTCTAAAATTCTCAATCCTGTGTCATTTCGTTTGGCCCTTCCAGCTTCTTTTGCCATCCATAATGTGTTCCATAGGTCGTTGTTGCGGAGATATGTGGCGCCTATGGTTCCCTCCGTTGACCCTCCTGCTCCAGTGTTGGTCGAGGGGGAGTTGGAGTATGTGGTAGAGAAGATTTTGGATTCTCGTATTTCGAGACGGAAACTTCAGTACCTGGTCAAATGGAAGGGCTATGGTCAGGAGGATAATTCCTGGGTTGTTGCCTCCGATGTCCATGCTGCCGATTTAGTTCGTGCCTTTCATTTGGCTCGTCCTGATCGGCCTGGGGGCTCTGGTGAGGGTTCGGTGACCCCTCCTCAAGGGGGGGGTACTGTTGTGAATTCCGTTCTCGGACTCCCTCCTGTGGTCATGAATGGTACTTAGGTGAGTTCTGTCCTTGGGCTCCCTCTGGTGGCTTTGAGTGGAACTGCTGATCCTTGAGGTTGGCTTTCCCAGCTGCCCTCATTTATTGCTATGCTGGCTTCTCTATTTAACTCCACTCAGATCTTTACTTCATGCCTGCTGTCAATGTCTCAGTACTGGTTCAGATCTCTCTTGGATCTTTCTGATAACCTGTCTACTCCAGCAGAAGCTAAGTCCCTGCTAGTTCATTTGTTGTTCATTGCTTACTGAATATATTTCTTAGTACTTGCTAAGTTCTGTCCAGCTTGCTATCATGATATTCCCTTGCTAGCTGGAAGCTCTGGGGGGTGCAGAGTGGCACCTCCACACCAGGAGTCGGTGTGGAGGTCTTTTTGCACACTCTGCGTGGTTTTTGTAATTGTTTTATGCTGACCGCATAGTTCCCTTTCCTATCCTCTGTCTATTTAGTTAAGACTGGCCTCCTTTGCTAAAACCTGTTTAATTCCTGTGTTTGTGACTTTCCTCTTAACCCCTTTCTGACATCTGACGTACTATCCCATCGAGGTGGGGTGGGCCCGTATGACCACCGACGGGATAGTACGTCATCACCGATCAGCGGCGCTCACGGGGGGAGCGCGGCCGATCGCAGCCGGGTGTCAGCTGCATATCGCAGCTGACATCCGGCACTATGTGCCAGGAGCGGTCACGGACCGCCCCCGGCACATTAACCCCCGGCACACCGCGATCAAACATGATCGCGGTGTACCGGCGGTATAGGGAAGCATCGCGCAGGGAGGGGGCTCCCTGCGGGCTTCCCTGAGACCCCCGGAGCAACGCGATGTGATCGCGTTGCTCTGAGGGTCTCCTACCTCCCTCCTTGCCGCAGGTCCCGGATCCAAGATGGCCGCGGCATCCGGGTCCTGCAGGGAGGGAGGTGGCTTACCGAGTGTCTGCTCAGAGCAGACACTTGGTAAGCCTGCAGCCCTGCACAGCAGATCGCAGATCTGGCAGAGTGCTGTGCACACTGCCAGATCAATGATCTGTGATGTCCCCCCCTGGGACAAAGTAAAAAAGTTAAAAAAAATTCCCCACATGTGTGTAAAAAAAAAATAAAAAAAATATCCTAAATAAAGAAAAAAATATATATATATTATTCCCATAAATACATTTCTTTAGCTAAATAAAATAAAAAAAACAATAAAAGTACACATATTTAGTATCGCCGCGTCCGTAACGACCCAACCTATAAAACTGCCCCACTAGTTAACCCCTTCAGTAAACACTGTAAGAAAAGAAAAAAAAAAACGAAGCAAAAAACAACGCTTTATTATCATACCGCCAAACAAAAAGTGGAATAACACGCGATCAAAAAGACTGATATAAATAACCATGGTACCGCTGAAAACGTCATCTTGTCCCGCAAAAAACGAGCCGCCATACAGCATCATCAGCAAAAAAATAAAAAAGTTATAGTCCTGAGAATAAAGCAATACCAAAATAATTATTTTTTCTATAAAATAGTTTTTATCGTATAAAAGCGCCAAAACATAAAAAAAATGATATAAGTGAGATATCGCTGTAATCGTACTGACCCAACGAATAAAACTGCTTTATCAATTTTACCAAACGCGGAACGGTATAAACGCCTCCCCCAAAAGAAATTCATGAATAGCTGGTTTTTGATTACTCTGCCTCACAAAAATCGGAATAAAAAGCGATCAAAAAATGTCACGTGTCCGAAAATGTTACCAATAAAAACGTCAACTCGTCCCGCAAAAAACAAGATCTCACATGACTCTGTGGACTCAAATATGGAAAAATTACAGCTCTCAAAATGTGGTAACGCAAAAAATATTTTTTGCAAAGAAAAGCGTCTTTCAGTGTGTGACAGCTGCCAATCATAAAAATCCGCTAAATAACCCGCTATAAAAGTAAATTAAACCCCCCTTCATCACCCCCTTAGTTAGGGAAAAATAAAAAAATAAAAAAATGTATTTATTTCCATTTTCCCATTAGGGTTAGGGCTAGAGTTAGGACTAGAGTTAGGGCTAGGGTTAGGGCAAGGGTTAGGGCTAGGGTTAGGGCTAGGGTTGGGGCTAGGGTTAGGGTTAGGGCTAGGGTTGGGGCTAGGGTTAGGGCTATGGTTAGGGTTGGGGCTAGGGTTGGGGCTAGGGTTAGGGCTAGTGTTACGGCTAGTGTTACGGCTAGTGTTACGGCTAGTGATAGGGCTAGGGTTATTGCTAGGGTTAGGGTTAGGGCTAGGGTTGGGGCTACAGTTAGGGTTAGGGTTTGGATTAAATTTACGGTTGGGAATAGGGTTGGGTGTGTCTGGGTTAGAGGAGTGGTTAGGGTTACTGTTGGGATTAGGGTAAGGGGTGTGTTTGGATTAGGGTTTCAGTTATAATTGGGGGGTTTCCACTGTTTAGGCACATCAGGGGCTCTCCAAACGGGACATGGCATCCGATCTGAATTCCAGCCAATTCTGCGTTGAAAAAGGAAAACAGTGCTCCTTCCCTTCAGAGCTCTCCCGTGTGCCCAAACAGGGGTTTACCCCAACATATGGGGGATCAGCGTACTCAGGACAAATTGGACATCATCTTTTGGGGTCCAATTTATCCTGCTACCCTTGGGAAAATACAAAACTGGGGGCCAAAAAATAAGTTTTGTGGGAAAAAAAAGATTTTTTATTTTCACGGCTCTGCGTTGTAAACTGTAGTGAAACACTTGGGGGTTCAAAGTTCTCACAACACATCTAGATAAGTTCCTTGGGGGGTCTAGTTTCCAATATGGGGTCACTTGTGGGGGGTTTGTACTGTTTGGGTACATCAGGGGCTCTGCAAATGCAACGTGACGCCTGCAGACCAATCCATTTAAGTCTGCATTCCAAATGGCGCTCCTTCCCTTCCGAGCTCTGTCATGCGCCCAAACAGTGGTTCCCCCCCACATATGGGGTATCAGCGTACTCAGGACAAATTGGACAACAATGTTTGGGGTCCAATTTATCCTGATACCCTTGTGAAAATACAAAACTGGGGGCTAAAAATCATTTTTGTGAAAAAAAAAAAAGAATTTTTATTTTCACGGCTCTGCGTTATAAACTGTAGTGAAACACTTGGGGGTTCAAAGGTATCAAAACACATCTAGATAAGTTCCTTAGGGGGTCTACTTTCCAAAATGGTGTCACTTGTGGGGGGTTTTTAATGTTTAGGCACATCAGGGGCTCTCCAAACGCAACATGGCATCCCATCTTAATTCCAGTCAATTTTGCATTGAAAAGTAAAATAGCGCTCCTTCCCTTCCGAGCTCTGCTATGCACCCAAACAGTGGTTTACCCCCACATATGGGGTATCGTCGTACTCAGGACAAATTGCACAACAACTTTTGTGGTCTAATTTCTTCTCTTACCCTTGGGGAAATAAAAAAATGGGGGCGAAAAGATCATTTTTCTGAAAAAATATGATTTTTTATTTTTACGGCTCTGCATTATAAACTTCTGTGAAGCACTTGTTGGGTCAAAGTGCTCACCACACATCTAGATAAGATCCTTAGGGGGTCTACTTTCCAAAATGGTGTCACTTGTGGGGGTTTCAATGTTTAGGCACATCAGGGGCTCTCCAAATGCAACATGGCGTCCTATCTCAATTCCAGTCAATTTTGCATTGAAAAGTCAAATGGCGCTCCTTCCCTTCCGAGCTCTGCCCTGCGCCCAAACAATGGTTTACACCCACATATGGGGTATCAGTGTACTCAGGACAAATTGTACAACAAATTTTGGGGTCTATTTTCTCCTGTTACCCTTGGTAAAATAAAACAAATTGGAGCTGAAATAAATTTTGTGTGAAAAAAAAGTTAAATGTTTATTTTTATTTAAACATTCCAAAAATTCCTGTGAAACACCTGAAGGGTTAATAAGCTTCTTGAAAGTGGTTTTGAGTACCTTGAGGGGTGCAGTTTTTAGAATGGTGTCACACTTGAGTATTTTCTATCATATAGACCCCTCAAAATGACTTCAAATGAGATGTGGTCCCTAAAAAAAAATGGTGTTGTAAAAATGAGAAATTGCTGGTCAACTTTTAACCCTTATAACTCCGTCACAAAAAAAAATTTTGGTTCCAAAATTGTGCTGATGTAAAGTAGACATGTGGGAAATGTTACTTATTAAGTATTTTGCGTGACATATGTCTGTTATTTAAGGGCATAAAAATTCAAAGTTGGAAAATTGCGAAATTTTCAAAATTTTCGCCAAATATTCGTTTTTTTCACAAATAAATGCAAGTTATACCGAAGAAATTTTACCACTATCATGAAGTACAATATGTCTCGAGAAAACAATGTCAGAATCGCCAAGATCCGTTGAAGCGTTCCAGAGTTATAACCTCATAAAGGGACAGTGGTCAGAATTGTAAAAATTGGCCCGGTCATTAACGTGCAAACCACCCTTGGGGGTGAAGGGGTTGATTCACAGTCAATATTTGTGGGGGCTGCCTTTTCCTTTGGGGAATTTCTCTGAGGCAAGGTAAGGCTTTATTTCCTATCTTTAGGGGTAGTTAGCTCTTAGGCTGTGAAGAGGTGTCTAGGGAGAGTTAGGTACGCTCCACGGCTATTTCTAGTGTGTGTGATAGGATTAGGGTTTGCGGTCAGCAGAGCTCCCACTTCCCCAGAGCTTGTCCCGATTTCCAGTTTAACCATCAGGTCATTCCGGGTGCTCCTAACCACCAGGTCCATAACAGAAAACATTATACTGTGTGTGGTGGGATGGAGGTAAGTAGGAACATTATAATGTGTGGGGGTATGACGGTACTATGAGAACATTATACTGTATGTGGGGGTATGGCGGTACTATGAGAACACTATACTGTGTGTGGGTATGGCGATACTATGAGAACATTATACTGTGTGTGGGGGTATGGCGGTACTATGAGAACATTATACTGTGTGTGGTGTTATGGCGGTACTATGAGAACATTATACTGTTGTCGGGGTCGTAATAACGACAATTAATCCTCATTCACCAGTCATTCCAAATTGTAATGTGAGCGCAGAACTTCTGGTACCGGAAAAAGAAATGATTCAGACACGTAGCTGATTCAATCTTTGCTAATGCTCTTGCGTTCACCTCAGTGAGGAGCCGAGCAGCAACTAACTTTATTCTCCAATACACAATACTAAAAAGGGAATGCAATAGGTGGGGTTTAAGCAGTATACGCCTAGTGCTCAGTCCTTTTGATTCGTCGAACGTCTCCTGGTGGATTCCTCCTCTTCTTCACATTCCTTTAGTTTCGTTTCCAAAGAAATGAATCTCGTCCCTTCGGACACAAGGGTGAATCGAAACTGAACACTGGTGGCCATTTTTAAATACAATTACATTTGCATTAGCTAGCAGATAGGAAAAACTTATTGTTTCACAGTATAAGAGTATAGCAGTACAAAAAGAGTATAAAGATATATAAGAAAGTATATTTTCACCTTGACACTGTGTGTGGGGGTATGGCGGTACTATGAGAACATTATACTGTGTGTGGGGGTATGGCGGTACTGTAGGAACATTATACTGTAAGTGGGGGTATGGCGGTACTATGAGAACATTATACTGTGTGTGTGTGGGTATGGCGGTACTATGAGAACATTATACTGTGTGTGGGGGTATGGCGGTACTATGAGAACATTATACTGTGTGTGGTGTTATGGCAGTACTATGAGAACATTATACTGTGTGTGGTGTTATGGCAGTACTATGAGAACATTATACTGTGTGTGGGGGTATGGCGGTACTGTAGGAACATTATACTGTGTGGGGGTATGGCGGTACTATGAGAAGATTATACTGTGTGTGGGGGTATGGCGGTACTATGAGAACATTATACTGTGTGTGTGGGTATGGCGGTACTATGAGAACATTATACTGTGTGTGATGTTATGGCGGTACTATGAGAACATTATACTGTGTGTGGGGGTATGACGGTAGTATGAGAACATTATACTGTGGGGGGGTATGGTTGTACTGTAGGAACATTATACTGTGTGTGGGGGTATGGCGGTACTATGAGAACATTATACTGTGTGTGGGGGTGTCAAGGTGAAAATATACTTTCTTATATACCTTTGTACTTTTATATATCTTACACTGTAAAACAATAAGTTTTTCCTATCTGCTAGTTAATGCAAATGTAATTGTATTTAAAGATGGTCGCCAGAGTTCAGTTTCGTTTCTGGTTTGTGTCTGGAGGGATGATTCATTTCTTCAGAATCGAAACTCAGGAATGTGGAGAAAGGGAGGATTCACCAGAAGACGTCAGAACAAATCAGAAAGACTGGATGCTAGCTTAAACCCCGCCTAATGCACGCCTTCCCCTAACACTCAATATAGTATTGTGTATTTTAGAATAAAGCCAGTTGGTGTGACCGCTGCAGACATGTGTGGATGCACGGGGCATTAACTAAGTTTGAACCAGCTACCTGTCTGATTTATTCTTATCCGGTACCAGATGCCCTGCACACATATTAATTTGGAATGACTGGTGAAGGAAGGGTATATTGTCGTTTTACGGCCCCGACAATTTGGCGCGACCAACGTGGGGCGTGGCCAGCGATCCGAGACCCTCTGGACCCATGCATGGATGTCTGTGGATGATACCCGTAGTGGCTGACCTCGAGGACTGATCACCCTCCGTACACGGTAAGTGGCGATCATGTACACTGTATATGTCACACTTGCTAGTGTCTCAGCCGTTATTGGTTTGTCTGTGGTCTCTTTGGGTCCGGGAGGTGAATGATCGAGTGGTGAGATCAAACGTGATCCTGTGCCACGCTCTGAACCAGCAACTGAGAGACGTCGCATCCTGTGCGACCTCTGTACACCACACCTCCTTTACCGGTCATTGTACTCCGTTCAACCACCCTACCCGTGACTATTGTCCAGTAGTGAAGTGGACTGAAAAATTGAGCCAGTTGTAGATTGTGGGGCGGCTTAGAGAAGGGATAGGAGACGCAGCCTCTGTGATATTGTACCAACTAGGTAATTAAGACGTCCCGGAGGGGGACCACCTGTATTTCTGTGGAGGGCTCTCACTAGGAGACCGCCTCCCGACGGTTTGGAATATCGTGGCAGGATAGCCTGTTAATCACTGTTGTTCTAGTTTAGGGACAGGAAATATTGAGCGCGAGGCTCTTTTCCTAGTACGTTGAACGCGAAGTTCCGTGGTATAGAACACCGTGTTGGTATCGCTGCCAGTGGCCTACTGCAGGAGGACATAGTATTCTGTGAGTCATGCTGCGTATCTTAAAGCAGAAGAAGTCCGTGCCCCACAAGTTAGATGAGGATGCCGTGGAAGTCAAGACAATGGTCACGGGAGGGCAAGAGACAGTCAAGAAGCTTATCTGCGAGTTGCGCGAGGCTTAAAGAACAAAGGATGAGAATAGGTTGATGGAGAGGAAGGATCAGATAATGTAGAGCCCGTGTTTGGTTATAAAATGCCTGTGAACTGTGATCTTACAGATTGTAAAATGGCCGCCGTGCCACTGATGATGAAAATGCAGTCTCAGCCAGCGCCCTGTAATGGCGGCGGAAAGAGATCTCCAGAAGTGTAGGTGTGTCCTGTTTGTGTTGTGCAGAATCCAACCTGGGTGGAGACCTGCCTTGTGTGTGCGTACGGACCGTCCTTGGGGCTCCGCCCAGACCACGGAGGATTATAGGAAAGTTTTGTAGAAATTAGGTCTGAAAACTGCTGTAATTTGTGACTGTAGAAGATACGGAGCTTTGTATCAGTGCTGTGTACTGTAGGGGAGGGGCTGAGCAGACCGCTGCAAGATTTCTTTGTCACTTCTTCTTTCTCCTTATCTGCGCTACGTGCTGGAGAAAGGGGGGTATAGAGTTGGGCTCTTGCTCTCCCTTCAGCGCTGAAGAATGCAGTGGAAGTTCTTATCTCCGTGTTACTAGATGGGAGGGGCTGAGTGAATCCCTGCGCGACCTGCCTGCAATTTTTCCCCTCGGCGCTGTGGGCTACGGGGGAGGGGGGGGGCCATGTATTGCATTCCAAAGTTTTCTCTGTCCTTGGTTTAATACACACTGAGAGATTTATGTTTACAGCAATAAGTACTGTATGAAATTGAAAGTGAAATAGACCTGCCTAGTCCTAGATGAAAACTTGTAAGTAATTGAAAGATTGGTAAAAGGCACCAATATATCCTGGATTGCCGAGAAGTTCTATGGGCGTCTTATGGTAGTGTTTGAAGATCTGGGATTCTCACTGTAACAAAAAGCCCATTTATACCTTTTTTTTTGTAGTAGACCCGATATTGAGATTTCCACTCCGGATGATGCATTGCAAATAGTAAAAGGTTTTCAAAAGAATTTAGTCCAGCAAAAAAGGGGTTAAATCAGCAGCGCTTCTTGCTGTCTATGTAACAGACTCTAGTTTCTGCCTCCTCCCTTCGTACACGTGAGTCCAGCTTCACATTCCAATACGCCTTTAACCCCGTATGGGAATTTCATTATCTCCCCAGCCCCGCCATGCAAATTCTCAGATCAAGAGCTTGTTTTAATTAGAGTAGATGACAGACCCAATGAATATACTCTTATAAAACCTATCCCTGTGGGACCTTTCCCTGAAGTTACTGCTCAGTTCGTAATCTTTTCTATATGTTCGGTAAATTTACTGGGGGCAGATTTATTATTACAGTTCTGCTCCAGGATATAATTCCAAGATGATGGTCAGATGGTCCTTGCGTTATATAACTCCTATGCAGATGAATATAAAGAGATGTGTATCCTACTTGCCCTTCCCACAGTTATGATGGTCCTGATAGACCCAGATTCTCCCCCAATAATGCCTGTAGAACCAGTAAAAGTGTTTCTCAAACCTGGTGCCCCTTTTTCTAAAGTCCATCAATACCCTTTGAAATATGATCAGGAGCAGTGTCTCAAGGGGCAAATACAAATGTTATTCGATAATGGTGCCCTGATACCCTGTGTTTCCCCAGGTAACACACCCGTGTTTCCCGTTAAGAAAAAAAGGGGGGCCAGTTATAGCCCAAGAGTGTCAGGCCTACCTTGCCGCTCATGGCCCCTTGCATCCAGGAGATGCTATGACTACCCAGGGAGGGAATTTGCCCTGTGATATAGTGTTACACACTGCAGGCCCTAGATACTGATTACAAGACACCCGAGCACTGCCGTACAGTATTGCAGACTGTCATGCAGACAGAGCTCACCTGCAGGACATGCTACAGGTGTGCTGACTCAGCTTCATGGAGACAAACAGAGACCTGTTGCTTATTACAGCGGCCGCCTGGATACGGTGGCAAGAGGAAGTCCCTTATATGTTCGGGCCGTGTTGTCTGTCCAGTTGTTGCTACACAAGTCTTCAGAGATTGTTTTGGATTATCCACTGATGGTCCATACCCCACGATGTATATGGTATCCTTAACCAGGTACAACCTAGCCACATGTCCATGGCTGGACAGCTGCGACTTCGGTGTGCTATTCTCATGCCTACTAATGTGACTTTGAAAAGGTGCACTGTCCTGAACCCTGCTACTCTTCTCCTAGTTCCCCTGGATCCAAAGGGGGGAGGAGTAGGTGACATGAAAAAGGACACTCTTTTTCTTTCTAGAATGGATCCAGAGGAACAAGATTAGGTTTCCAAACCACATGATTGTCTAGAATTGATGTCTCAGGAAACGGCTGGTCTCTAGTGTGCCTATTCTAATGCTGATTTTGAGCTTTTTGTAGATGGATCCCGTCACCAAGATGACCGAGGATGCTACTGTACCAGATATGCTGTGGTCTCAGAACATGAGGTAATCAAGGCAGAGTTAATGCCAGCTCATATGTCTGCACAAGAAGCATGCAAACTAGCAGAAGGTAAGACTGTAAATATCTACACTGATTCCAGGTATGCTTTTGGCATTACACACGATTATGGGCCTATCTGGAGAGCCAGGGCTTTCCTGACAGCAAATGGCCACCCCATTAAACATGCTGAGGCAGTCCAGCAACTTATGAATGCACTACAGCTTCCCACCCAAGCAGGCATCATAAAGGTAAAGGCACATACCAAAGGCACTGATGGACGGACAAAAGGGTAACGCACTGGCAGACCAGGCTGCCAAGAAAGCAGCAAGCACTCCTGTAGCTTCTCAAGTACATCACCTGGACACCCCACCATCTCCACTTGTGTTGAAAGACATCTTAGCCCAGTTACAAGAACAGGCAAGTAAGGAGGAGACAAATAGGTGGCAAAGGATAGGGGCTTGCTCTGATACCGTCACTGGACTATGGGGGAGGGGTGAAAAGGTCTGCCTACCACAGGTACTGTACCCAATGATGGCACAGGTTCTGCACGGGAATGTGCACGACTCGAAGACGGCCATGTGTGACACCCTACAGAAACAATGGATTGCCCCCGAGTTTTCCACCTGCGCAGAAAGGCAGGTACAGAGCTGCATGATATGTGCCACACATAATCAGAGTAGGACAGTGAAAACCCCATCCAAACACACTCCCCGGCCCCTTTAACCAATTCCAGAGACTGCAGAATGATTATATTCAGTTACCCAGGGTAGGGACGTATGAGTATGTGTTGGTCTGCATTGATTTATTCTCAGGTTGGCCAGAAGCCTACCCAGTTGACAAAGCTACGGCTAAGACAACGGTGAAGAAACTGATGGCTGAGATCATATGCAGGTATGGAGTTCCTGAAGTCATTGAAAGCGATCGGAGTTCCCATTTTACTGGAGAGATCATGTCAGAGGTAATGGCAGCACTGGGGGTAAGTCAAGCATTGCATACTCCATGCACAGAGTAGTGGATAAGTGGAGGGACTAAATGGAACTCTTAAGCTTAAAATCCAGAAGGCAATGACAGAGACTGGTAAACCATGGACAGAATGCCTTCCTCTAGCTTTGTTTTCAGTAAGATATACCCCAAACAGGAAGACGGGACAGTCACCGTATGAGATTCTGTTTGGCAGGAGCCCCAATCTTGAATGTTTCTTTCCACAACAGTTGCAACTCAAGTACCAGGACTTGACTAGCTATGTGCAGGCCTTACATGGACACCTTGCCAAAGTGCATTTAACCGTTTTCAGTTCTCTTCCAGACCCAGACAAGGTTCCTGGACACCATCCTTTTGTGCCAGGAGACCTGGTGTATGTGAAAAAGTTTGTGTGCAGAGATTGTCTCCAGACAAGATTTGAAGGACTTCACACGGTGATCCTGGTCACCCCCACTGCAGTAAAACTTGAAGGAAAGAGCACTTGGATCCACGCCTCAGACTGTAAAAGAGACCGAACCAGTGTTTAGTCACAGAAGTGACTGAAGGGAAATGTTGCTGTTGTTTTTGATCCTGGAACTGAGGGCCATCCTCGCCCCTACCTTCTCGGCCCCTAATGTAAATGAAAATACTAAGGTCCCACTATTCTCTGGGTAAACCTGACAGCCCTGGTGAATATTTGACGATTTGATTTCTGTGATGTAGTCAAGTGTCCCGAGACTGAATGGGTGGTAGAGGGAATCATCCAGTTTTATATATGTGTTACCAGAAATGACAACAATAATTGTTATTATTAGACAGATGCTGCTTGGAATACGGGAGACGATTGGGGATATAAACCTAGTGAAGCCATGTTCCCAAGGATGGGACGGGTAGAAGTCTTCGTGAGAGAATGCATCTAACAGCCCTTCTGCAACCACTTAGGGGCTGTAAATGGGGTAAAAGTTGTTACCCCCTCCTCCTGAATCTGGAGAACGCCCAATCTGCTGATCTGCAGACATTCGTATTGGGAAGGAATTATAATTATGTATTTAGTAGTGGATACCATGGGAATTTAGGCCATATACAGCTCCAGGATATTAGCTTCAGACCAACCATGACCCCTGTTACCAGTACACCTAAAACAGGCCCAGGTGAGCGTTTGCAAAATGTAGTTAATGAAGTGATCCCCATTCCAGGTCTCAGTTGGCAAGAAGTTTTCTCCATAGAAACACAAACAGCCCCAAGGAAAAACCTATGGTTAGAATGGGTGAGATACAATGTAAGAGTCCAGAACATCTCTGTAGGATGTATTGCTTGTGCTGCTGCGAATACACACCTATACACACATGCATTGCTTTTCCCTGATGACAACATCACTGCCTGTGTCATGAATCTGTTGAAAGGTTTGAAGCCCACTGATTGCCCAGATTGTGTCCCACTGATTCATAAGAAACCCAAACTAAAGGTCCCAGGAGAAGTAATCGTATTAGCTGACAATTACACCTGCTACAATTCCCACGACACCACAGGTACACCAGTAGGGATCTTCGAGACAGGTTTCTGCAAAGAGAACAGTTCTCTAGATACTGATTTGCTAATTAAACATACACAATATATGTACACCAAAGATACCTGATGATAAACCTACCAGAAAGAGGAGAAGTTTTGATCAGCTCCACATGAGTTATGAAGAAGATCCACTAGTATATATTGATGCCATTGGAGTGCCAAGGGGGGTGCCTGACCAGTTTAAAGCCCAGAACCAGATTTATGCCGGCTTTGCTTCTATAATCCCACAGGTGCAGATTAATAAAAACGTTGAATGGATCAAATATATATATTACAGTGAACAAAGATTTGTCAATTATAGCTGTGATGCCTTTAAGGGTATAGTTGAGGACTTGGGCCCTAACACTTGTATGACCCGTGCTGCAACCCGACCTAAGAGAATTACACTGAATCCTGTCCAGACAAGATCACATGCAGTGATATAAGAAGCTGACACAGGATTGTGGTTGGTGGATAGTGGGGACATTAACTTTTAGGAGTAGGCTGACAGTAATCCTTTTGGGAAGGAGCTGTAGACCAGCATGTCATGTCGCCCCCACCACCAGAGAACCAACCACATCAGGTAGGGTAAGACAGATACAGGAGTATTATCCCTGGAGGCCCTCTGACTAGCTAGCTACGCAAAAGCAATTGGCTGACCCTGAGAACCAACCTTTCTCATTCTACAGACAAATAATGACCATATGATGGACGTATAAATCCACCTAGGCAGGCCTAGGTAGTTAGTGAGCACAAAAACAGGTGACGTGTTAGGACGCAAATTAAGACTTTTTGCAGATGTGACAAAAGGAGAGAGTGTAGAGCTATACTTTGGACGGTTACAGCTGAAATGGGAAGACATGGAATACAGTCCCATAAACCCACTTGATGTCAGAGTATTGGTAAATACATTCATTGACGGTATGACCAAAGACTTACGAGACGAAATATAGACAGCCAGACCTGAATGGCGAAATGTAGATCCGGAAGACCTGAAGGTTTCTAAAGAAGTTGAACAAATTAGGACAATAAGACGATGTGTCATGTATGCTGGAGCAGACACATCTTTCTTCTCCAGTTGGTTAGGTGGGATCAAGGGATTCCTTCAATAAGTTTGTTTAGTACTAATTGCTCTCCTTATAATTGGATCGATAATTTTCTGTTGTGTTATTCCCTTGTATAAAAAGGTTATTGCCAAAGCAACTCCGACTGGCGCCTTCCTCAATCAAGAAATAGATCCACCAGAGTACAATGGTACTGATCCAGGGGAGATCCCGAAGTATATTCCTCTCAAGAGAATAGACAAAATCCCCCATTCTCAGATGATGCTAAGAGATTTAGTTTAGGGACAGTGGGAGAACTCCATGTGAGGTTAGTGAAGGGTTCAGCTGCCTGGAGGCCTCTCGCTAGGGGAGAGTTTCTGAGGTGTCTGGATGAAGAAATCCACCTCCCCTTTTCCCATCACATGGACAGTCTCAAAGGATCTTTCTTTAAGGGAAAAACTTAGTGTTTAGGGGGGATTGTCAAGGTGAAAATATACTTTCTTATATACCTTTGTACTTTTATATATCTTACACTGTAAAACAATAAGTTTTTCCTATCTGCTAGTTAATGCAAATGTAATTGTATTTAAAGATGGTCGCCAGAGTTCAGTTTCGTTTCTGGTTTGTGTCTGGAGGGATGATTCATTTCTTCAGAATCGAAACTCAGGAATGTGAAGAAAGGGAGGATTCACCAGAAGACGTCAGAACAAATCAGAAAGACTGGATGCTAGCTTAAACCCCGCCTAATGCACGCCTTCCCCTAACACTCAATATAGTATTGTGTATTTTAGAATAAAGCCAGTTGGTGTGACCGCTGCAGACATGTGTGGATGCACGGGGCATTAACTAAGTTTGAACCAGCTACCTGTCTGATTTATTCTTATCCGGTACCAGATGCCCTGCACACATATTAATTTGGAATGACTGGTGAAGGAAGGGTATATTGTCGTTTTACGGCCCCGACAGGGGTATGGCGGTACTATGAGAACATTATACTGTGTGGGGGTATGGCGGTACTATGAGAACATTATACTGTGTGTGGGGGTATGGCGGTACTATGAAAACATTATACTGTGTGTGGGGGTATGGCGGTACTATGAGAACATTATACTGTGTGTGCTGTTATGGCAGTACTATGAGAACATTATACTGTGTGTGGGGGGTATGGCGGTACTATGAGAACATTATACTGTGTGTGGGGGTATGGCGGTACTATGAGAACATTATACTGTGTGGGGGTATGGTGGTACTATGAGAACATTATACTGTGTGTGGGGGTATGGCGGTACTATGAGAACATTATACTGTGTGTGGGGGTATGGCGGTACTATGAGAATATTATACTGTATGTGGGGGTATGGCGGTACTATGAGAACATTATACTGTGTGTGGGGGTATGGCGGTACTATGAGAACATTATACTGTGTGGGGGTATGGTGGTACTATGAGAACATTATACTGTGTGTGGTGGTATGGCGGTACTGTAGGAACATTATACTGTGTGGGGGTATGGCGGTACTATGTGATCATTATACTGTGTGGGGGTATGGCGGTACTATGAGAACATTATACTGTGTGGGGGTATGGCGGTACTATGTGAAAATTATACTGTGTGTGGGGGTATGGCGGTACTATGAGAACATTATACTGTGTGGGGGTATTGCGGTACTATGAGAACGTTATACTGTGTGTGGGGGTATGGAGGTACTGTAGGAACATTATAGTGTGTGTGGGGGTATGGCGGTACTATGAGAACATTATACTGTGTGTGGGGGTATGGCGGTACTATGAGAACATTATACTGTGTGTGGGGGTATGGTGGTACAGTAAGAACATTATACTGTGTGTGGGTATGGCTGTACTATGAGAACATTATACTGTGTGTGGGGGTATGGCGGTACTATGAGAACATTATACTGTGTGGGGGTATGGCGGTACTATGAGAACATTATACTGTGTGGGGGTATGGCGGTACTATGAGAACATTATACTGTGTGGGGGTATGGTGGTACTATGAGAACATTATACTGTGTGGGGGTATGGTGGTACTATGAGAACATTATACTGTGTGTGGGGGTATGGCAGTACTATGAGAACATTATACTGTGTGGGTGTATGGCGGTACTATGAGAACATTATACTGTGTGGGGGTATGGCGGTACTATGAGAACATTATACTGTGTGTGGGGGTATGGCGGTACTATGAGAACATTATACTGTGTGTGGGGGTATGGCGGTACTATGAGAACATTATACTGTGTGTGGGGGTATGGCGTTACTATGAGAACATAACACTGTGTGTGGGGGTATGGCGGTACTGTAGGAACATTATATAGTGTGTGGGGGTATGGCGGTACTATGAGAACATTATACTGTGTGGGTGTATGGCGGTACTATGAGAAGATTATACTGTGTGTGGGGGGTATGGCGGTACTATGAGAACATTATACTGTGTGTGGGGGTATAGCGGTACTATGAGAACATTATACTGTGTGGGTGTATGGCGGTACTATGAGAACATTATACTGTGTGTGGGGGGTATGGCGGTACTATGAGAACATTATACTGTGTGTGGGGGTATAGCGGTACTATGAGAACATTATACTGTGTGGGGGTATGGCGGTACTATGAGAACATTATACTGTGTGTGGGGGTATGGCGGTACTATGAGAACATTATACTGTGTGTGGGGGTATGGCGGTACTATGAGAACATAACACTGTGTGTGGGGGTATGGCGGTACTATGAGAACATAACACTGTGTGTGGGGGTATGGCGGTACTATGAGAACATTATACTGTGTGTGGTGGTATGGCGGTACTATGAGAACATTATACTGTGTGTGGGGGTATGGCGGTACTATGAGAACATTATACTGTGTGGGGGTATGGCGGTACTATGAACAGAACAGATTTGGCGCCAACAAAGGAAAGGGGTGCGGGGAAGACTCTGAGGTACCAGCTCCTGGTAAAGTGCCCGAGGCAGCTGGGTGTGGGGCAGAACCTGCTTACAGGGCATAATGGGGGCATTACACTGTGTGGGGCCAAGAAAGGGGCCCTGTACTAGGAGAACACTCCGCTCCTCACTTCCTGTCCTCCATAGTTGGCTCGTATGTATCTATTACAGGAAACAGAACAACAACGTTATGGTTCTTATAAAGAGTCTCCTCCGTGCAGAAGGGGTTAATGTCCCCGGCTGCGCTCAGTACTGGGGACTCTCCACATACCTCCACCTGCAGAGCCGCACTCCACCCGATATGGTAAATGCTAGAGTGTATGGGCTCCTTCCAGGTGTGACGTCATTTCCGGGGGCGTGTCCTATCGGGAGGGGGCGTGTTCTCCAAGGCGGCAGAGGACAGCAGCATGACAGCTTGTGGACGCCATGGAGGTCAGTGGTTTCAGGGTGAAAAATGCTACTTGCCGCTCGCTATTCGCTATTGGGGGGAGGCCCTGTGGTGGTCGACTTACTTGTCTGTGTGGGGAGTGACCCGTGGTGGGATTTTGGGGGGCTCCGCTGCTGCTGGCTATTGTGGGGGACCGCTGTGGTAGGATTTTGGTGGGCTCCGCTGCTGCTGGCTATTGTGGGGGACCGCTGTGGTGGGATTTTGGGGGGCTCCGCTGCTGCTGGCTATTGTGGGGGACCACTGCGGTGGGATTTTGGGGGGCTCCGCTGCTGCTGGCTATTGTGGGGGACCCCTGCTGTGGGATTTTGGGGGGCTCCGCTGCTGCTGGCTATTGTGGGGGACCCCTGTGGTAGGATTTTGGGGGGCTCCGCTGCTGCTGGCTATTGTGGGGGACCCCTGCGGTGGGATTTTGGGGGGCTCCGCTGCTGCTGGCTATTGTGGGGGACCCCTGCGGTGGGATTTTGGGAGGCTCCGCTGCTGCTGGCTATTGTGGGGGATCCCTGCTGTGGGATTTTGGGGGTCTCTGCTGCTGCTGGCTATTGTGGGGAACCCCTGCTGTGGGATTTTGGTGGGCTCTGCTGCTGCTGGCTATTGTGGGGGACCCCTGCAGTGGGATTTTGGGAGGCTCCGCTGCTGCTGGCTATTGTGGGGGACCCCTGTGGTGGGATTTTGGGGGGACCTGCTGCTGCTGGCTATTGTGGGATTTTGTGGGGGGGGGACTGCTGCTGTCTGTTGTGGTGGACTTCTGTGGTAGGCGACCTGCTTGTGTGAGGGGGGCTGCAGGCTATTGGGGGACCCCTGACCTGCTTGTGGGGGGGCGACCTGCTGCATGCTATTGGGGGTGACCCATTTTAGTGGGGGGTGACCTGCTTGTGGGGGGGACCTGCTGCTGGCAATTGGGGGGACCCCTGTTGTGGGATTTAGGGGTGACCTGCTGCTTATGGGGTGACTTGTTTGGGGTGGGAGACCTGCTGCTGGCTATTGGGGTGACCCCTATGGTGGGACCCCTGTGGTGTGATTTGGGGGCGACCTGCGTGCGGGGGACCCATTTTAGTGAGGGTGACCTGCTTATGGTTGGGTTTGGGGAGGCGACCTGCTTGTTGCAGGACCCCTTTTAGTGGGGGTGACCTGCTTGTGGAGGGGTGACCTGCTGATGGCTATTGATGGGCCCCTGTGGTGGGGTTTGGGGGTGACCTGCTGGCTATTGAGGGGGACCCCTGTGGTGGGGTTTGGAGGTGACTTGCTGCTTACGGGGTGGACCCCTTTTAGTGGGGGCGACCTGCTGCTGGCTATTGGGGAGACCCTGGTGGTGGGGTTTGAGGGCGACATGCTTGTGGTCGGGTTTTGGGAGGGCGTGACCTGCTGTCTATTGGGGGGGACCCTTGTGGTGGATGTGGGAGGAGACCTGCTGCAAGCTATTGGGGGACCCCTGTGGTGGGATGTGGGGGGTGACCTGCTTGTGGTGGGATGTGGGGAGGCGACCTGCATGTGAGGGGTGACCTGCTGCAGGCTATTTGGGGGACCCCTGTGGTGAGATTTGAGGGCGACCTGCTAGTGGGGAGGCGACCTGCTTGTCGTTGAATGTGGGGAGGCGACCTGCTTGTCGTTGAATGTGGGGAGGCGACCTGCTTGTCGTTGAATGTGGGGACGCGACCTGCTTGTCGTTGAATGTGGGGAGGCGACCTGCTTGTCGTTGAATGTGGGGAGGCGACCTGCTTGTCGTGGAATGTGGGGAGGCGACCTGCTTGTCGTTGAATGTGGGGAGGCGACCTGCTTGTCGTTGAATGTGGGGAGGCGACCTGCTTGTCGTTGAATGTGGGGAGGCGACCTGCTTGTCGTTGAATGTGGGGAGGCGACCTGCTTGTCGTGGAATGTGGGGATCCCGTGGTGGGATTTGGGGACGACCTGCTGCTTACAGATGGAACCCTTTTATTGGGGGGTGACCTGCTGCTTACTGGGGGATCCCTTTTATTGGGGGGCGACCTGCTTATGGGTTGGGTTTGGGGGGGGCTGAAGAGGGTTTAAGCTGGGTGGGGGGTGGACATCGAAGGGGGTGTGTGCTGGGTGGGGGGGTCCACGTCCGATGGGGGTTTGTGCTGGGTGGGGGGGTCCACGTCTGATAGGGGTTTGTGCGGGGTGGGGGGTCTGCATCTGGGGGTTTCTGCTGGGTGGGGGGTTCCGCGTCCGGTGGGGGTTGTACGTCCGATGGGGGTTTGTGGGGGTTGGACGTCCGATGAGAGTTTAAGCTGGGGTGGCGTTCGATTGGAGGGGGTGTCTGATGGGATTTATGGTTGGGGCAGGGGGCGTCATATTTGGATTTACGCTTGAGGGGAGGGAATGTCTGGTGGGCTTTGGATTTATCCTGTGGGGTCCGCTGGTTAATGTGAGGTGGAGGTTTCTGACTGGGGGAGCGAGGTTATGCTGTGTGGCCCGCTGGTTAATGTGAGGTGGAGGTTTCTGACTGGGGGAGCGAGGTTATGCTGTGTGGCCATCTGGTTGATGTGGGGGGGGGCTAATGCTTCATTGGGGTACACCAAAAAAAATATGAGTGTATGCTGCTTATGCTATGCAAAAAAAAAATTTAGGTATTTCCCTGTAGAGTAGGCCACACCACCAACTGGCACGAAGCTAATCCTTTTTAGCTTAATGTCAGTAGGAGGCAGACATGGGTCTGGATCACCCAGCTCAGTTTCTGACTTAGGTTTTGGGGGTTTTTTTTATTAACGATTTTCCTTTTTCTTTTTTTTTTTTTTTTCAGATACGGCTTTTGAGGGTGACAGTGGAATTGTCACTCTAATCTCCCACCTAGAATTGTCACTACCGTATCATCTGTGGTCTATGAGGCAAGGCCCTGACACATCAAGAGTGTTTGTGGTTCCCCAGAGGACGATCCATGCCACAAATCCCCCTACCCTCTGGCCCCCCCAGAGCCAGATAGAGTAGGGAGGGAAGACGAATCCGTTATGTGCCAGCCGCCGAAAGGTCTGCGTCCAGGTTATTCCATGCCCATCTTCATCATCGGTCTGTGAAGAATGATGTGTGATCTTCAGGACACATACATCCTACCAGGCAGTGAGGGGGCTACTTTAAAAAAAAATAAAAAAAAAAAATGGAAAGGACAGGACAAGTATGTCCTAGTTTGCCCCTGAGCAATATGGACGTCTCCTGGGGAAACCTTCCTATTCATACAGCCTCCATGTTTTCCAGAGGCTCCTGTGACCCTGCTCTTAAAATATCCAGGCTTCGGTCTAGGCCTTCTCTGGTGGCCGGTCCACACCGCCAGTGCCCTGAGCAATCATGCACGCCAACTTTCTAGTGTGTCCTACTCTGCACCTATCAGTTTAAGAGTACTTCGCTTCTGCAACAGAGGACTAAAGTCTGCCTCCCAAGAGATCTGCTGTTCAATTTTGGTTGTTTTGGAAATGTTCTGTCCAAAAAAACGACGGGACAACTCTCCGACCCGCCAGGAAAAGACGAGACCTTCCTTTAGGCCAACCCCCTCCTGGCATCCATGAACCCACCGGCGCTGGTCTGCTAGGCCTGGATCTAGCAGACTCTCTTCGACATGATGGGGCGTTCCCACCTTGGATGTTTCTCAGGGTCGGCTGCCGTGTCCTTCACAATTCAAGGACGTTATTATGATCTCTGGTCTGGGACACCGAAACCTCAGACATTGGAGGCAGGCCTGGGGGGGGGGCAGAGCCACATACCAAACCGACAGTCCAGCCCCCAGGCACCAACAGCATATTACAGTTTTAAAATACTGTAGAAATACATAAAATGAAACAAGCAAAGGCATACAGTTATTCAATGCAAAAAAATGCAGTTTTATAAAATTAGAAATGTTTCTATATCTAATGGTAAAATGATATTTATCCAGTATTTCTATAAGTAAAAGTCTGAGATTTCTGTGGGAAATGGTCATTTGTTCCTCTTAAACCAGTTCTGAATGTAAATAAAACATTGCTCTGATGAAGTCTCCACATTGTATTTTCGCCTTTCATTTCATGCGTAGGGCAGGACAAGCCCATGATGTATCTGTGTAACACATGGAAGGTGCTATAATAACAGCCGTAGGCTGGTTTCACACCAGCGTTCGGCAGGGCTGCGGATGGCAGCCTTCTTCCTCCGTTAAGGCTACTTTCACACTAACGTCGCTTGTTGTACGTCTCAATGCGTAGTTTTGGAGAAAAAACGCATCCTGCAAAGTTGCCTGCATGATGCGTTTTTTCTTCATAGACTTTCATTAGCAACACATTGGGACGGATTGCCACACGTCGCATCCATCGTGCGACAGATGCGTCGTGTTTTGGCGGACCGTCGGCACAAAAAAAGTTCCATGTAATGTTTTTTTGTGCGTCGAGTCCGCCATTTTCGACCGCGCATGCGTGGCCGAAACTCCGCCCCCTCCTCCCCGGAACTCACAATGGGCCACGGATGCGTTGTAAAACTGCACAGTACGTCGGGCCGACGGTTTGCGACGGCCCGTACCGACTGACTAGTGTGAAAGTAGCCTAAGCCCCGCTCACTGCCACAACTCTTCATTCAGTTCCGCCTACGTCTGCATGCGTCCTGCATACCCTATCTTTAATATTGGGTACACAGGCCAAGCGGATGCCTCCGCATGCGTTGTTTTAACGCTGCGCCGACTGCAATAAAATGCAACATGTTGCGTTCGACGCAGTTCAGCGCATCTTCAAAATGAGGCATGCCTGCGTACCCAATGTTAGATGGGGGACGCATGCAGACTTAGGCGGAGCTGAAGGAAGAGGCGCAGCAGTGGGCAGGGCTTAATGGAGGAAGAAGGCTGCCGAACGCTGGTGTGAAACCTGCCTGAGACAGGTAAGCCACCTTTGAAACAATGTTCACATGTACAAGCTCTTAGCCCCTTTGTGGCGGGGCCAATTTTTTAAAATCTGACCAGTGTCACTTTATATAGTAATAATTCTGGAATGCTTCAACATCCCATTGATTTTGAGATAAATTTTTTTTTTTCGTGTTATATTAGACTTTATGATAATGGTATACTTGAGTTGATATGTTTTGCTTTATTTTGTAAAAAAATCAGAAATTTTACAAATTTTAAAAAATATAAATTTTTAATGATTTTCCCTTTAAGGCGGGAGTCACACTAGAGAGGAATACGGATGAGTGCTATGCGAGAAAAAAATCGCATAGCACTCGAACCAATGTTAATCTCCCATCACTTTTTTTTCAAGGCCGTATATGTGCGAGTGAAATTGCAGTATGCTGTGATTTGCACCGTATATCAGCCGAGACTCGCCAATGAAAGTCTATTTGTGCAAGAAAAACTCGCACCACACGGGCCATCAGTGTGACTTGCGAGAAATACGCAACGGTGTCCTTTGAAAGGCCGACAACTCAGGTGCAGTGTACAGTAAAATCACACTGACAGGTTACAATAGAATAGATATATATACACACAGTATAGGTGTATTTAAAATCTAAAGAGATACACTACAGACCAAAAGTTTGGACACACCTTCTCATTTAAAGATTTTTCTGTATTTTCATGACTATGAAAATTGTACATTCACACTGAAGGCATCAAAACTATGAATTAACACATGTGGAATTATATACTTAACAAAAAAGTGTGAAACAACTGAAATTATGTCTTATATTCTAGGTTCTTCAAAGTAGCCACCTCTTTCTTTGATGACTGCTTTGCACACTCTTGGCATTCTCTTGATGAGCTGCAAGAGGTAGTCACTGGGAATGATTTTCACTTCACAGGTGTGCCCTGTTAGGTTTAATAAGTGGGATTTCTTGCCTTATAAATGGGTTTGGGACCATCAGTTGTGTTGTGCAGAAGTCTGGTGGATACACAGCTGATAGTCCTACTGAATAGACTGTTAGAATTTGTATTATGGCAAGAAAAAAGCAGCTAAGTAAAGAAAAACGAGTAGCCATCATTACTTTTAGAAATGAAGGTCAGTCAGTCCGAAAAATTGGGAAAACTTTGAAAGTGTCCCCAAGTGCAGTGGCAAAAACCACCAAGCGCTACTAAGAAACTGGCTCACATGAGGACCGCCCCAGGAAAGGAATACCAAGAGTCACCTCTGCTTCTGAGGATAAGTTTATCCGAGTCACCACCCTCAGAAATCGCAGGTTAACAGCAGCTCAGATTAGAGACCAGGTCAATGCCACACAGAGTTCTAGCAGCAGACACATCTCTACAACAACTGTTAGGGCTTGTTTCCATTTGCGAGAAACACATCCGTATCTTGCATGTGGAAACCAAGCTGTGGCGCTGGCACTTTGAAGCGGAGCGTGCAGTTCCATGTGTTCCTATGCGGCCGCACGCTCCGCTCTGGAGTGCCGGCGCCACAGCTTGGTTTCCACATGCGAGATACGGACGTGTTTCTCGCAAATGGAAACAAGCCCTTAAGAGGAGACTTTGTGCAGCAGGCCTTCATGGTAAAACAGCTGCTAGGAAACCACTGCTAAGGACAGGCAACAAGCAGAAGAGACTTGTTTGGGCTAAAGAACACAAGAAATGGACATTAGACCAGTGGAAATCTGTGCTTTGGTCCGATGAGTCCAAACTTGAGATCCTTGGTTCCAACCACCGTGTCTTTGTACACAGAAAAGGTGAACGGATGGACTCTACATGCCTGGTTTCCACCGTGAAGCATGGTGGAGGAGGTGTGATGGTGCTTTGCTGGTGACACTGTTGGGGATTTATTCAAAATTGAAGGCATACTGAACCAGCATGGCTACCACAGCATCTTGCAGCGACATGCTATTCCATCTGGTTTGCTTTTAGTTGGACCATCATTTATTTTTCAACAGGACAATGACCCCAAACACACCTCCAGGCTGTGTAAGGGCTATTTGACCAAGAAGGAGAGTGATGGGGTGCTACGCCAGATGACCTGGCCTCCACAGTCACCAGACCTGAACCCAATCGAGATGGTTTGGGGTGAGCTGGACCGCAGAGTGAAGGCAAAAAAGGCCAACAAGTGCTAAGCATCTCTGGGAACTCCTTCAAGGTTGTTGGAAGACCATTCCCGGTGACTATCTCTTGAAGCTCATCAAGAGAATGCCAAGAGTGTGCAAAGCAGCCATCAAAGCAAAAGGTGGCTACTTTGAAAAACCTAGAATATAAGACATATTTTCAGTTGTCTTACACTTTTATTAAGTATATAATTCCACATAGTTTTGATGCCTTCAGTGTGAATGTACAATTTTCATAGTCATGAAAATACAGAAAGATCTTTAAATGAGGTGTGTCTAAACATTTGGTCTGTACTGTACTGTCTGTCTGTGTGTGTGTGTGTATATATATGTACAGGTCCTTCTCAAAAAATTAGCATATAGTGTTAAATTTCATTATTTACCATAATGTAATGATTACAATTAAACTTTCATATATTATAGATTCATTATCCACCAACTGAAATTTGTCAGGTCTTTTATTGTTTTAATACTGATGATTTTAGCATACAACTCCTGATAACCCAAAAAACCTGTCTCAATAAATTAGCATATTTCACCCGTCCAATCAAATAAAAGTGTTTTTTAATAACAAACAAAAAAAACATCAAATAATAATGTTCAGTTATGCACTCAATACTTGGTCGGGAATCCTTTGGCAGAAATGACTGCTTCAATGCGGCGTGGCATGGAGGCAATCAGCCTGTGACACTGCTGAGATGTTATGGAGGCCCAGGATGCTTCAATAGCGGCCTTAAGCTCATCCAGAGTGTTGGGTCTTGCGTCTCTCAACTTTCTCTTCACAATATCCCACAGATTCTCTATGGGGTTCAGGTCAGGAGAGTTGGCAGGCCAATTGAGCACAGTAATACCATGGTCAGTAAACCATTTACCAGTGGTTTTGGCACTGTGAGCAGGTGCCAGGTCGTGCTGAAAAATGAAATCTTCATCTCCATAAACCATTTCAGCCGATGGAAACATGAAGTGCTCCAAAATCTCCTGATAGCTAGCTGCATTGACCCTGCCCTTGATGAAACACAGTGGACCAACACCAGCAGCTGACATGGCACCCCACACCATCACTGACTGTGGGTACTTGACACTGGACTTCAGGCATTTTGGCATTTCCTTCTCCCCAGTCTTCCTCCAGACTCTGGCACTTGGGACCACTTAGCAACAGTCCAGTGCTGCTTCTCTGTAGCCCAGGTCAGGCGCTTCTGCCGCTGTTTATGGTTCAAAAGTGGCTTTACCTGGGGAATGCGGCACCTGTAGCCCATTTCCTGCACACGCCTGTGCACGGTGGCTCTGGATGTTTCCACACCAGACTCAGTCCACTGCTTCCTCAGGTTCCCCAAGGTCTGGAATCGGTCCTTCTCCACAATCTTCCTCAGGGTCCGGTCACCTCTTCTCGTTGTACAGCGTTTTCTGCCACATTGTTTCCTTCCAACAGACTTACCATTGAGGTGCCTTGATACAGCACTCTGGGAACAGCCTATTTGTTGAGAAATTTCTTTCTGGGTCTTACCCTCTTGCTTGAGGGTGTCAATGATGGCCTTCTTGACATCTGTCAGGTCGCTAGTCTTACCCATGATGGGGGTTTTGAGTAAAGAACCAGGCAGGGAGTTTTTAAAAGCCTCAGGTATCTTTTGCATGTGTTTAGAGTTAATTAGTTGATTCAGAAGATTAGGGTAATAGGTCGTTTAGAGAACCTTTTCTTGATATGCTAATTTATTGAGACAGGTTTTTTGGGTTATCAGGAGTTGTATGCCAAAATCATCAGTATTAAAACAATAAAAGACCTGACAAATTTCAGTTGGTGGATAATGAATCTATAATATATGAAAGTTTAATTGTAATCATTACATTATGGTAAATAATGAAATTTAACACTATATGCTAATTTTTTGAGAAGGACCTGTATATATGTGTGTGTATATATATATATATATATATATATATATATATATATATATATATATATGTAGTTGTCAGCTTCTGTCAAATCATTGCAGATGCTGACAGGATAGGAGACAAGGTTTACATACAGTAAACCATTGCAGAACAGTTAGACTTATATAGGTCAGTGACTAATACGGTTAGTAGTGTGTGTGTGTGTGTGTGTGTGTAAAATTTGGGGCCTGTATGTATTTAATAAAAATGTTTTCACTGGAAAAACTGGCGTGGGCTCCCGCACAATTTTCTGTGCCACAGAGGGAAAGCCAGTGACTGAGGACAGATATTATAGCCTAGAGCGGGACCATGGTTATTGCCACCCCAGAAAAGGTGCATTTGTAAGATGCGCCAATTCTGGCACTCAGCCTCTGTCTTCTCACTGCCCTGTAGCGGTGGCATATGGGGTAATAATGGGTTAATGTCACCTTTGTATTGTAAGGTGACATTAGGCCAGCTTAGTAATTGAGAGATGTCTGATAGATGCCTCTCCATTACTAACCTGTGGGCTTGATGTTACTTGACAATAAAAAGGTGACATTAACCGCACAATTATGAACTCCTCTGCTACAGGGCAAGTGGGAAGAGCGAGGCTAAGTGCCAGAATTGGCACATCTATGAGATGCGCCATTTCTGGGACGGCTGAGAGCTGATGGTTTTTAGCCTGTGGGGCTGCCAATATCCATGGCCTCTTCACAGGCTATAAATATCAGCCTACAGCTGTCTGCCTAGCCTTTGCTGGTTGGATTTTATAGAGGGACCCCATGTCAATATTTTGTGTCCCCCTGTAAAATAGCCAGTAAAGGCTAAGCAAACAGCTGTGAGCTGATATTAATAGCCTGGGAACCTTTATGGTTATTGGCGCCTTTCCAGAATAGTAACATCAGCTGTCAGAGTTCCCACTGCTGGTTATGAAAATTATGCGGGAGCCCATGCAGGTTTCATTTTTATTTTTTGAAAAACAAACATTGCATTTCACGCAGGTTTCTTAGTTGTTTTTTTTTTACAGCATATGTAGGTAAATTATGTTAATGCTCCTACATGGGTGTGTGTGTCTTTAGTTAATATTAATGAGGGTATCTCGTGAAGAGTTTGAATAAGGAAAATGCATCAAATTCCTTTATTTTTATTTTTTTTAATATATCTTTATTTAGTGCTCACGATTTATAGAAACGCATCAAATCCGCATAAAAAAGTACAGAATTTCCACTGCGTTTTCTGCTAAGAGACGCACTAACCATGCAGACATTTCCTCAAGCAAATCTGCAACGTGCGCACATAGCCTTAACCATTTAGGTACTTAAGTCACTTGACAGCAGCATTTAAAGGGTTTAAACAGCCAAGGTCAGTGCAAACACTGATTGTGGCTGATGCAGCATTTTGTCAGCTATATTGTACAGCCAACAGCTGCAGGGTTGCCACCTGTCTGGGGATGCTGTTCTCTTACATCTTAGATTAGTAAAAAGGTGTATTGGTCATTAAGGAGTTAAAGGGAATCTGTGACCAGGTGTTCCCCGTTAAAAAAAATAAAATAATTGAAATGGTGTGCATGCAGCCTGTAAGTACACATTCACACTGGCCTCTTGTCACGATTCACACCATGACCGTCACCCCTACGTCACGGATCGGGGTGACTTTAGGCCAACAGACGGCTATCACATGTGCAGGGGGGCTTATCCTAGTTATCCCTCCACTGCTACAATGTGATGAAAAAACACACACAAGGCTATTGACCTCTTAGTTTACAGCAGGGGCTTATTTTATTTATCACACTGCTCTTCAATATACCACGAACTGCACGGATTTATGTATATCCCGCTTTACAGTTCCGCTTGAACTTGCAGCTCTCTGGCGCCCCCCTTACCCTCAGGTCAGGTTAGGTACTGCACCTAGGGTAATTAGTCGCCATAAAGGCTGCCTGCTTTGTACTGGCTATTGGGCAAGCTGCAGCGAGGTGATATAACTACTCCCACTCAGGCAGGAACAATAATTTTCAACGCCGCCGTCGCTACAACGACTCCCAAAGGCACAGAACAAAGGTATGCTGCCACCAGCTTCAATTAAACGGGTCCGAAGCTAACCCAAAACAGTAGCGTAATGCCCTTCAGAAGACTTAGGGTACATTTTAGAACATGAGAACGTATTTAGATATGTTACTCCGTAAAAAATTAAGGCAGTGTTTACAAAAAGGCATATAAAGATGTTACAATATGAGACAATTGAAAATATGTACAAGGTAATTATAAAAATAACAGGGGTTAAATGAGACATTAACACTTACATGTGTTCAGGACATTGAAGGCAACCAGGCTAGTGGGCGGAGTTCCCATATGTCCAAGTTCATCAGGGCTAGCAGTCAGGGCTCCTCAGGTAAAACCAACTGCTGGGGGCCTGCCAGAGACTTATAGACTGCAGCCCGTGACATCACCAAAAGGGCTGGCTTTCCCAGTCCGTCCTCTCCCTTCAAACTTACCAAATTTAACTCTAATTCTTATAAGTCTCGTATTTTCGTTCCCAAACATGTCAGAATCATAACACACCCAGCATTCTTCTTATTTTACAATTGGCTTTCTAATGATACTAAATTCGGGTGCGTTGTGACGCCCGGTTCCGGAGAAATCTGTACTCTGTCCCTGTTTGAACTAGAGGCCCATGCTTACAGTGTTTGACAGATCCGCCGATGGACGTTAGTAATATGTACTTATTATTTTCCTAGCCTAAATTGTTGGCCCAATATCTTACAATATTGGAACAAAGGACTTCATGGATTTTGGGAAATTCTATACCAGTTCTAGCTGATTCTAGATGGGAGGAGGGATGAGTAAGTTGCCCAGAGCCTGGAATTTACAGCTAGCAATAAAACCTTTTCTACACGTCCACATCTCAGCAAACACAAACACAGAGAGAAGGGGGGTTTTTAGCCCGCAGCATGGGTCTGACAGGCAAAGCTACAAAATCATATTACATGTCATACAATATCGTGACACCTCTGAACAGAAAAAAAAAAACAGACTGAAACATGATTGAATACCCTGCAGTAAATAAATAGCATAGTGCATGAAAATAATATAGGGTATTTAGTTAACACTTTTTTATGTACAAAAAAAAAGCCAAAGCCATCCCACCACTTCACGGTGACCATAATTTGGACAGTCCTAAGTCTAAAATTAAAAACACTATTTTGTCATGTGACATGCATGTGGATAAGGGATGAGAAGGATTGGGCCCACCTACTGGACACAGCAATGGAAAACCACATCAATATACACTGCTCAAAAAACTAAAGGGAACACTTAAACAACAGAATATAACTCCAAGTACATTAAACGTCTGTGAAATCAAACTGTCCACTTAGGCAAGCAACACTGTTTGACAAACAATTTCACATGCTTTTGTGCAAATGGAAAATATAACAAATGGAAATGATTGGCAATTATCAAGACTGTTGTGATCCGCTTTTTGGGCTCCCCTGGTGGTGGCTGGTGGTACTGGAGACTTGTGTGTACTTTTCTGCCTCAGCTCACCTGCTTCCATCAGTTTTGGGAGTTCCCTATTTAGCCTTGCTCTCCAGTCACTTCCTTGCCGGTCATCATTGTAACCTGAGTCTTTCAGTTGCATGTTCCTGCTACTAGTCTGCTGATCAGCTAAGTGGACTCTTGTCCTTATTGTTTTGTATTTTTTGTCCAGTTTACAGTTTTGTCATTTCCTGTTACTGGAAGCTCTTGTGGACTGAAATTGCCACTCCTGTGTGATGAGTTGACACAGGAGTCTTAAAGTAATTTCAGGATGGGTTTTTGAAAGGGTTTTCAGCTGACCGTGAAGTTCTCTTTTGTATCCTTCCTCTATCTAGTAAGTGGACCTCGCTTTGCTAAATCTACCTTCATACTGTGTATGTCTTTTCCTCTGAACTCACCGTTAATATATGTGGGGGCTACTATCATCTTTGGGGAATTTCACTAGAGGTAAGCCAGGTCTGTTCCTTCCTCTTCCAGGCGTAGTTAGTTCTCCGGCTGGCGCGTGGCATCTAGGCAGCCGTAGGAATGCTCCCTGGCTACTATTAGTTGTGTGGTAGATTTAGGTCACGGTCAGCTTGAGTTTCCATCACCCGAGAGCTAGTCTGTTATTTTTGTGTTTCTGATGTTCCCATGCCATTGGGGAATCATGACAGTATGACCGGCCACTGTTAAAGTAATTGGCAGAAGAAAGGAGAGTAAAAGAAGTCTGTAGATTTTTATTTTTTTTTTCCTCTCATGTTTGCTCCTTAGTTGGCTCAGTTGTATTTCTGCTCTATTTACAGCCTTGCCTTTCTCTCCTTCTAATCCTTGAATGGCTCGGATCTCTCCTGTTTAAGGATGGACTCTCAGAGTTTGGCTGCAGGTTTAAATAATCTTGCTACGAAGGTTCAGGATTTACAAGATTATGTTATACGTACTCCTATTTCTGAACCTAAGATTCCTACACCAGAGGTATTTTCCGGAGATAGATCTCGGTTCCTGAATTTCAAATGTAATTGTAAATTATTTTTTTCTCTTAGACCTCACTCCTCTGGAGATCCTGTCCAGCAGGTTAAGATTGTGATTTCTTTGCTGCGAGGTGACCCTCAAAATTGGGCATTTTCATTGACACCAGGGGATCCTGCGTTGCTCAATGTAGATGCGTTTTTTCTGGCTTTAGGGTTGCTTTATGAGGAACCTAATTTGGAGATTCAAGCTGAAAAAGCTTTAATAGCCCTGTCTCAAGGGCAAGATGAAGCTGAGATATACTGCCAAAAATTTCGTAAATGGTCTGTGCTTACTCAGTGGAATGAGTGTGCCCTAGCGGCAAATTTCAGAGAGGGCCTTTCTGATGCCGTTAAGGATGTCATGGTGGGGTTTCCTACGCCCACAGGTCTGAATGAGTCCATGACAATGGCGATTCAGATTGATCGGCGTTTGCGGGAGCGCAAACCCGTGCACCATTTGGCGGTGTCTTCTGAAGGGACGCCAGAGAAAATGCAATGTGACAGAATTCTGTCAAAAAGCGAGCGGCAGAATTCTAGGCGCAAAAATGGCTTGTGCTTCTACTGTGGTGATTCCGCGCATGTTATATCAGCATGCTCTAAACGTACTAGGAAGGTTGACAAGTCTGTTTCTATTGGCACTTTACAGTCTAAATTTCTTTTGTCTGTGACTTTGATTTGTTCATTATCAGTTATTACCGTGGATGCCTATGTGGACTCTGGCGCCGCTCTGAGTCTCATGGATTGGTCCTTCGCCAGGCGCTGTGGGTTTGATTTAGAGCCTCTGGAAGTTCCTATACCTCTGAAGGGTATTGATTCTACACCTCTGGCTTGTAATAGACCACAGTTCTGGACGCAAGTGACTATGCGTATGACTCCAGACCATCAGGAGATGATTCGCTTCCTCGTGTTGCATAATTTACATGATGTTTTGGTGCTTGGATTACCATGGTTACAATCTCATAACCCAGTCCTTGACTGGAAAACTATGTCTGTGTTAAGCTGGGGATGTCGGGGGGTTCATGGGGACATACCTTTGGTTTCTATCTCGTCATCTATCCCCTCTGAGATTCCGGCATTTTTGTCGGATTTTGGGGATATTTTTGAAGAGCCTAAAATTGGTTCTCTCCCTCCCCACAGAGATTGTGATTGCGCCATAGATCTGATTCCTGGCAGTAAATTCCCAAAGGGTCGTTTGTTTAACCTATCTGTACCTGAGCATGCTGCCATGCGAGAGTATGTTAAGGAGTCCCTGGAAAAGGGACATATTCGTCCTTCTTCGTCACCTTTAGGAGCTGGGTTTTTCTTTGTCTCTAAAAAGGATGGCTCGCTGAGGCCTTGTATTGATTATCGACTCCTGAATAAAATTACAGTCAAATATCAGTATCCGTTGCCTTTGCTTACTGATTTGTTTGCTCGCATAAGGGGGGCTAAGTGGTTCTCCAAGATTGATCTCCGTGGGGCGTATAATTTGGTGCGAATTAAGCAAGGGGATGAGTGGAAAACCGCATTTAATACGCCTGAGGGCCATTTTGAGTATTTAGTAATGCCTTTCGGCCTTTCTAATGCACCTTCAGTTTTTCAGTCCTTTATGCATGATATTTTCCGTGAATATCTGGATAAATTTATGATTGTGTATTTGGACGATATTTTGATTTTTTCTGAGGACTGGGAGTCTCATGTTCAACAGGTCAGGAGGGTTTTTCAGGTCTTGCGGGAGAATTCTCTGTGTGTAAAGGGTTCTAAGTGTGTTTTTGGGGTTCAAAAGATTTCCTTTTTGGGGTACATTTTTTCCCCTTCTTCTGTTGAGATGGACCCTGTCAAGGTTCGGGCTATTTGTGACTGGACGCAGCCTACTTCTCTAAAGGGTCTTCAGAAATTCTTGGGCTTTGCTAATTTTTATCGTCGATTTATAACTGGTTTTTCTGGTGTTGCTAAGCCTCTGACGGATTTGACTAAGAAGGGTGCTGATGTTGCCAATTGGTCCTCTGCCGCCGTGGAGGCCTTTCGGGAACTTAAGCGCCGCTTTTCGTCTGCCCCTGTGTTGCGCCAGCCCGATGTTTCTCTCCCCTTTCAGGTTGAGGTCGATGCTTCCGAGATCGGAGCGGGGGCGGTTTTGTCGCAGAAAAGTTCCGATTGCTCAGTGATGAGACCTTGTGCGTTCTTTTCTCGAAAATTTTCTGCCGCCGAAAGAAATTATGATGTCGGTAATCGGGAGCTCTTGGCCATGACGTGGGCATTTGAGGAGTGGCGTCATTGGCTTGAGGGTGCTAGACATCAGGTGGTGGTTTTGACTGATCACAAGAATCTGATTTATCTTGAGTCTGCCATGCGCCTGAATCCTAGACAGGCGCGCTGGTCGTTGTTTTTCTCTCGGTTTAATTTTGTGGTCTCATATCTACCAGGTTCTAAGAATGTTAAGGCGGATGCCCTTTCTAGGAGTTTTGAGCCTGATTCCCCTGGTGATTCGGAACCTACAGGTATCCTTAAGGATGGGGTGATATTATCCGCTATTTCCCCAGATCTGCGATGTGCTTTGCAAGAATTTCAGGCGGATAGACCTGATCGCTGTCCGCCTGGTAGACTGTTTGTTCCTGATGATTGGACCAGTAGAGTCATCTCGGAGGTTCATTCTTCTACGCTGGCGGGTCATCCTGGAATTTTTGGTACCAGGGATTTGGTGGCTAGATCCTTCTGGTGGCCATCTCTGTCTCGAGATGTGCGTATTTTTGTGCAGTCTTGTGATGTGTGTGCTCGGGCCAAGCCTTGTTGTTCTAGGGCTAGTGGGTTGTTGTTGCCCTTGTCTATTCCAAAGAGGCCTTGGACGCACATCTCTATGGACTTTATTTCTGATCTTCCTGCCTCTCAGAGGATGTCTGTTATCTGGGTGGTGTGTGACCGTTTTTCTAAGATGGTTCATTTGGTGCCATTGCCGAAGTTGCCTTCCTCGTCTGAGTTGGTCCCTTTGTTTTTTCAAAATGTGGTTCGCTTGCATGGTATTCCTGAAAATATTGTTTCTGATAGGGGTACCCAGTTCGTTTCTAGATTTTGGCGGGCATTCTGTGCCAGGTTGGGCATTGACTTGTCTTTTTCGTCTGCCTTCCATCCTCAGACTAATGGCCAGACGGAGCGAACTAATCAAACTTTGGAGACTTATTTGAGGTGTTTTGTGTCTGCGGATCAGGATGATTGGGTTGCCTTTTTGCCGTTGGCGGAGTTTGCTCTTAATAATCGGGCTAGTTCTGCCACTTTGGTTTCCCCTTTCTTTTGCAATTCGGGGTTTCATCCCCGTTTTTCTTCTGGTCAGGTGGAGTCTTCGGATTGTCCTGGAGTAGATGCTGTGGTGGATCGGTTGTATCGGATTTGGGGACAAGTGGTGGACAATTTGAATTTGTCCCAGGAGAGGACTCAGCGGTTTGCTAACCGCCAGCGTCGGGTTGGTCCTCGCCTTCGTGTTGGGGACTTGGTGTGGTTGTCTTCCCGTTTTGTCCCAATGAGGGTTTCTTCTCCTAAATTTAAGCCTCGGTTCATCGGTCCCTATAGGATTTTGGAGATTATTAACCCTGTTTCCTTTCGTTTGGACCTCCCGGCATCTTTCGCTATCCATAATGTGTTCCATCGGTCGTTGTTGCGGAGATACGAGGTGCCGGTGGTTCCTTCTGCTGAACCTCCTGCTCCTGTGCTGGTTGAGGGTGAATTGGAGTACGTTATAGAGAAGATCTTGGACTCCCGTATTTCCAGGCGGAGACTCCAGTATCTGGTTAAATGGAAGGGCTATGGTCAGGAAGATAATTCTTGGGTAACTGCCTCTGATGTTCATGCCTCGGATTTGGTTCGTGCCTTTCATAGGGCTCATCCAGGTCGCCCTGGCGGTTCTTGTGAGGGTTCGGTGCCCCCTCCTTAAGGGGGGGGTACTGTTGTGATCCGCTTTTTGGGCTCACCTGGTGGTGGCTGGTGGTACTGGAGACTTGTGTGTACTTTTCTGCCTCAGCTCACCTGCTTCCATCAGTTTTGGGAGTTCCCTATTTAGCCTTGCTCTCCAGTCACTTCCTTGCCGGTCATCATTGTAACCTGAGTCTTTCAGTTGCATGTTCCTGCTACTAGTCTGCTGATCAGCTAAGTGGACTCTTGTCCTTATTGTTTTGTATTTTTTGTCCAGTTTACAGTTTTGTCATTTCCTGTTACTGGAAGCTCTTGTGGACTGAAATTGCCACTCCTGTGTGATGAGTTGACACAGGAGTCTTAAAGTAATTTCAGGATGGGTTTTTGAAAGGGTTTTCAGCTGACCGTGAAGTTCTCTTTTGTATCCTTCCTCTATCTAGTAAGTGGACCTCGCTTTGCTAAATCTACCTTCATACTGTGTATGTCTTTTCCTCTGAACTCACCGTTAATATATGTGGGGGCTACTATCATCTTTGGGGAATTTCACTAGAGGTAAGCCAGGTCTGTTCCTTCCTCTTCCAGGCGTAGTTAGTTCTCCGGCTGGCGCGTGGCATCTAGGCAGCCGTAGGAATGCTCCCTGGCTACTATTAGTTGTGTGGTAGATTTAGGTCACGGTCAGCTTGAGTTTCCATCACCCGAGAGCTAGTCTGTTATTTTTGTGTTTCTGATGTTCCCATGCCATTGGGGAATCATGACACAAGACACTCAATAAAGGAGTGGTTCTGCAGGTGGGGACCACAGACCACATCTCGGTACCAATGCTTTTTGGCTGATGTTTTGGTCACTTTTGAATGCTAGTTGTGCTTTCACATTCGTGGTAGCATGAGACGGACTCTACAACCCACACAAGTGGCTCAAGTAGTGCAGCTCATCAAGGATGGCACATCAATGTGAGCTGTGGCAAGAAGGTTTGCTGTGTCTGTCAGCGTAGTGTCCAGATGCTGGAGGCGCTACCAGGAGACAGGCCCGTACACCAGGAGACATGGAGGGGGCCGTAGGAAGGCAACAACCCAGCAGCAGGACTGCTACCTCAGCCTTTGTGCAAGGAGGAACAGGAAGAGTACTGCCAGAGCCCTGCAAAATGACCTCCAGCAGGCCACAAATGTGCATGTGTCTGCACAAACGGTAAGAAACAGACTCCATGAGGATGGTCTGAGTGCCCGACGACCACAGATGGGAGTTGTGCTCACAGCCCAACACCGTGCAGGACGCTTCACATTTGCCACAGAGCACCAGGATTGGCAACTTCACTACCGGCGCCCTGTGCTTTTCACAGATGAAAGCAGGTTCACACTGAGCACATGTGACAGACGTGACAGAGTCTGGAGACACCATGGAGAGAGATCTGCCTGCAACATCCTTCAGCATGACCGGTTTGGCAGTGGGTCAGTAATGGTGTGGGGTGGCATTTCTTTGGAGGGCCGCACAGCCCTCCAAGTGCTCGCCAGAGGTAGCCTGACTGCCATTAAGTACCGAGATGAGATCCTCAGACCCCTTGTGAGACCACATGCTGGTGCATTGGGCCCTGGGTTCCCTCTGATGCATGACAATGCCAGACCTCATGCGCCTGGAGTGTGTCAGCAGTTCCTGCAAGATGAAGGCATTGATGCTAAGGACTGGCCTTCCCGTCCACTAGCCCTTAATCCTATGGAGCACATCTTTGACATCATGTCTTGCTCCATCCACCAATGTCACGTTGCACCACAGACTGGCCAGGAGTTGGCGGATGCTTTATTCCAGGTCTGAGAGGACATCCCTCAGGATAACATCCACTGCCTCATTAGGAGAATGCCCAGGCATTGTAGGGAGATCATGCACGCACGCGGAGGCCACACACATTACTGAGCATCATTTCCTTGTCTTGAGACATTTCCGCTGAAGTTGGATCAGCCTATAACTTCATTTTCCACTTAGATTTTGAGCATCATTCCAACTCAAGACCTCCGTGCTATATTAGTTGTGATTTACGTTGTTCTTTTTTAGCTTTTATTGTTCTCAACACATTCCACTATGTAATGAATAAAGATTTACAACTGGAATATTTCATTCAGTGATATCTAGGATGTGGGATTTTAGTGTTCCCTTTATATTTTTGAGCAGTGTATATTAAGGTTTTTAATATTAGTTAGGACTGTCCCAATTAGGTTCACCATGAAGTGGTGGGATTGCGTTTGCAATTTTTTTTGATCAAAAAAACGTGTTAACTAAGAACCCTATATTTTCTTGCACTATAGCCGTTTACGTACTACAGGTTATTCAATCATTGTTTCTGTCCCCCCCCATATAAAGTACAACCACCACATCTATATGCACGTATATACAGCATTCTAGAATGCTGTGTATATATAGTAGGCCAACTGCCTGTATACCTTTATATACAGCATTTTATAAAGCACAACCACTATCTGTATGCCCTTAAGATAGTGGAATATTAGACTTGCCTAGCCCCATCCAATGGGCTTCGCTAGTCTTAATCCGGTGCCTTCTCTTCTATCACCATCCTTCTTTCTTTGAGTTGATGAGGCGTCCTATGTCATCCACACGGTGTCTTCCATCGCGCTCCTTTGCAAGTGCACTTCTTTCTGCCCTTTGCAGTACTTTGCTTTGTGCTCGGCAGAGAAATGTTCCTGCACAGAAGCGTGAGGAGGGAGGTTGTGTGGATGATGTAGAACACATCATCCACAAGAAGGACTGCGCCGGATGAAGACCAGCGCCAAACATAACACCGAACCGCCCCGTAGGTGAGTATAAGAAGTTATTTACATTATGCACATTGGCTTAGGGACACACCATATATACTCGAGTAGAAGCCGACCCGAGTATAAGCCGACCCCCCTTATTTTGTCACAAAAAACTGGGAAAACTTATTGACTCGAGTATAAGCCTAGGGTGGAAAATGCAGCAGCTACCGGTAAATGTCAAAAATAAAAATAGATACCAATAAAAGTAAAATTAATTGAGACATCAGTAGGTTAAGTGTTTTTGAATATCCATATTGAATCAGGAGCCCCATATAATGCTCCATACAGTTCATGATGGCCCCATAAGATGCTCCATATTAAAATATGCCCCATATAATGCTGCACAAATGTTAATGGCCCCATGAGATGCTCCATAGAAACTTTTGCCCCGTACAATGCTGCATAAAGGTTGATGGCCCCATAAGATGCTCCATACTGTAGATTATGCCCCATGAGATGCTCCACTGATTATGTCCCATGACATGCTCCACACATTATGCCCCATAAGATGCTCCACACATTATGCCCCATACGATGCTCCAAACATTATTCCCCATATGCTGTTGCTGCGATTAAAATAAAAAAATCACATACTCACCTCTCTTCGCTCAGGCCCCCAGCACTTGCGATAGTCACCTTCCACATTCCACCGCTGCGCACTGCTCTGTCTTCCATCCTCTGCACTGACTGTTCAGGCAGAGGGCAGCATGCACACTAACTATGTCATTGCACCCTCTGACCTGAACAGCCATAGCCAGAGGATGGAAGATAGAGCGGCGCCCTGCGGTGGAACGGGGAGAGGTGAGTATCGCGCAATGCTCACCTCCCCCCGTCATACTCACCTGCTCCCGGCGCAGTCCCTGGCAGCTTCTCACTGTCAGATGGTCTCCGGGAGCCAGCAGCGTCTTCCTATGTTCAGCGGTCATGTTCCGCTCATTAAAGTAATGAATATGCGTCCATATTCATTACTTTAATGAGCGGAACCACGTGACCGCTGAACACAGGAAGAGCTGCCCAGAGACCATCGGACATGCAGGGACCGCGCCAGGAGCAGGTGAGTATGTGACAGCCGCCACTCCCCCGCCGCCGACAATGACTCGAGCATAAGCCAAGAGGGTCACTTTCTGCCCAAAAAAGTGAGCTGAAAATTTTGGCTTATACTCGAGTATATACAGTACAGAACTCTAGAAGGGTGTGTATAAGGGCATATAGGTGCTGGTGGTACTATATATGGGGAAAACCTGGTGACAGGTTCCCTTTAAGAAACCTATGGAACTAGGTTAAAATTAGCATTTTTTTGGATGGTGAAAAACTTGTACTTTAAATATTGATGGTGGCTGAACTGCAGGTGGTCTGTGTCGCTTCATAAGTTTAAGGCCGGGGTCACACTAGCGTAGAATACGGACGAGCGCTATGTGAGAAAGCATCGCATGGCACTCGGACCAGTGTTAATCTATGGGGCAGATCACATCTGTCATACATTCTGATATTATCAGTAATATATACCTGACAGGGGCCCATGCATTCTGATATCATCACTAATATATACCTGACAGGGGCCCATAGATTCTGATATCATCAGTAATATATACCTGACAGGGGCCCATACATTCTGATATCATCAGTAATATATACCTGACAGGAGGCCGTACATTCTGATATCATCACTAATATATACCTGACAGGAGCCCATACATTCTGATATCATCACTAATATATACCTGACAGGAGCCCATACATTCTGATATCATCACTAATATATACCTGACAGGGGCTCATACATTCTGATATCATCACTAATATATACCTGACAGGAGCCCATACATTCTGATATCATCAGTAATATATACCTCACAGGAGCCCATACATTCTGATATCATCACTAATACATACGTGACAGGAGCCCGTACAGTCTACAGTATATCTACAGTAATGTATACCTGACAGGAGCCTGTACAGTCTGTATCTACAATAATATATACCTGACAGGAGCCTGTACAGTCTATATCTACAATAATATATGCCTGACAGGAGCCCATACAGTCTATATCTACAATAATATATACCTGACAGGAGCTCATACAGTCTGTATCTACAATAATATATACCTGACAGGAGCCCATACATTCTGTATCTACAATAATATATACCTGACAGGAGCCCGTACAGTCTGTATCTACAATAATATATACCTGACAGGAGCTCATACAGTCTGTATCTACAATAATATATACCTGACAGGAGCTCATACAGTCTTTATCTACAATAATATATACCTGACAGGAGCCTGTACAGTGTGTATCTACAATAATATATACCTGACAGGAGCCCGTACAGTCTATATCTACAATTATATATACCTGACAGGAGTCCGTACAGTCTATATCCACAATAATATATACCTGACAGGAGCCCGTACAGTCTATATCTACAATAATATATACCTGACAGGAGCCTGTACAGTCTATATCTACAATAATATATACCTGACAGGAGCCCGTACAGTCTATATCTACAATAATATATACCTGACAGGAGCCCGTACAGTCTATATCTACAATAATATATACCTGACAGGAGCCCGTACAGTCTGTATCTACAATAATATATACCTGACAGGAGCCTGTACAGTCTGTATCTACAATAATATATACCTGACAGGAGCCCGTACAGTCTGTATCTACAATAATATATACCTGACAGGAGCCCGTACAGTCTATATCTACAATAATATATACCTGACAGGAGTCCGTACAGTCTATATCTACAATAATATATACCTGACAGGAGCCCATACAGTCTGTATCTACAATAATATATACCTGACAGGAGCCCATACAGTCTGTATCTACAATAATATATACCTGACAGGAGCCTGTACAGTCTGTATCTACAATTATATATACCTGACAGGAGTCCGTACAGTCTGTATCCACAATAATATATACCTGACAGGAGTCTGAACAGTCTATATCTACAATTATACACTCACTGGCCACTTTATTAGGTACACCTGTCCAACTTCTTGTTAACACTTAATTTCTAATCAGCCAATCACATGGCGGCAACTCAGTGCATTTAGGCATGTAGACATGGTCAAGACAATCTCCTGCAGTTCAAACCGAGCATCAGTATGGGGAAGAAAGGTGATTTGAGTGCCTTTGAACGTGGCATGGTTGTTGGTGCCAGAAGGGCTGGTCTGAGTATTTCAGAAACTGCTGATCTACTGGGATTTTCACGCACAACCATCTCTAGGGTTTACAGAGAATGGTCCGAAAAAGAAAAAAAATCCAGTGAGCGGCAGTTCTGTGGGCGGAAATGCCTTGTTGATGCCAGAGGTCAGAGGAGAATGGGCAGACTGGTTCGAGCTGATAGAAAGGCAACAGTGACTCAAATCGCCACCCGTTACAACCAAGGTAGGCCTAAGAGCATCTCTGAACGCACAGTGCGTCGAACTTTGAGGCAGATGGGCTACAGCAGCAGAAGACCACACCGGGTACCACTCCTTTCAGCTAAGAACAGGAAACTGAGGCTACAATTTGTACAAGCTCATCGAAATTGGACAGTAGAAGATTGGAAAAACGTTGCTTGGTCTGATGAGTCTCGATTTCTGCTGCGACATTCGGATGGTAGGGTCAGAATTTGGCGTAAACAACATGAAATCTTTGGGATGTGGTGGAACGGGAGATTCGCATCAGGGATGTGCAGCCGACAAATCTGCGGCAACTGTGTGATGCCATCATGTCAATATGGACCAAAATCTCTGAGGAATGCTTCCAGCACCTTGTTGAATCTATGCCACGAAGAATTGAGGCAGTTCTGAAGGCAAAAGGGGTCCAACCCGTTACTAGCATGGTGTACCTAATAAAGTGGCCAGTGAGTGTATATACCTGACAGGAGTCCGTACAGTCTATATCCACAATAATATATACCTGACAGGAGCTCATACAGTCTGTATCTACAATTATATATACCTGACAGGGGCCCATACAGTCTATATCTACAATAATATATGCCTGACAGGAGCCCGTACAATATGTATCTACAATTATATATACCTGACAGGAGCCCGTACAGTCTATATCTACAATAATATATGCCTGAAAGGAGTCTGTACAGTCTATATCTACAATAATATATACCAGGAAGGAGCCCATACACTCTAGCATCTTCAGTAATGAGCCGGCTAGAGTGTATGGGCTGCAGTCAGGCACCTGGAAGGAGCCCATACACTCTAGCATCTTCAGTAGTGAGCTGGCTAGAGTGTATGGGCTGCAGTCAGGCACCTGGAAGGAGCCCATACACTCTAGCATCTTCAGTAGTGAGCCGGCTAGAGTGTATGGGCTGCAGTCAGGGAACCAGGAAGGAGCCCATACAGTCTATATCTACAATAATATATACCTGACAGGAGCCCGTACAGTCTGTATCTACAATAATATATACCTGACAGGAGCCTGTACAGTCTATATCTACAATAATATATATCTGACAGGAGTCCGTACAGTCTATATCTACAATAATATATACTTGACAGGAGCCCGTACAGTCTATATCTACAATAATATATATCTGACAGGAGCCCGTACCGTCTGTATCTACAACAATATATACCTGACAGGAGCCCGTACAGTCTGTATCTACAATAATATATACCTGACAGGAGCCCGTACAGTCTATATCTACAATAATATATACCTGACAGGAGCCCATACAGTCTATATCTACAATAATATATACCTGACAGGAGCCCGTACAGTCTGTATCTACAATAATATATACCTGACAGGAGCCCGTACAGTCTATATCTACAATAATATATACCAGGAAGGAGCCCATACACTCTAGCATCTTCAGTAATGAGCCGGCTAGAGTGTATGGGCTGCAGTCAGGCACCTGGAAGGAGCCCATACACACTAGCATCTTCAGTAGTGAGCCGGCTAGAGTGTATGGGCTGCAGTCAGGGAACCAGGAAGGAGCCCATACAGTCTAGCATCTTCACAGTGAGCCGGCTAGAGTGTATGGGCTGCAGTCAGGACCTGGAAGGAGCCCATACACTCTAGGCTCAACCATTCAGCTCATCTGCTGGACTTGCTCCTTTGAGAACAGGTAAGGCTACGTTCACATTTGCGTTGTGCGCCGCAGCGTCAGCGACGCAACGCACAACGCAAACAAAAACGCAACAAAACGCACGCTAAAACGCTGCGTTTTGCGACGCATGCGTCCTTTTTTGCCGAAAGTTGGACGCAAAAAAAATGCAACTTGCTGCGTTTTCTGCGGCCAACGCTTGCGGCCAAAAAAACGCATGCGTCGCAAAACGCAGCACAACGCATGTCCATGCGCCCCCATGTTAAATATAGGGGCGCATGACGCATGCGGTGACGCCCGCTAATGTGAACGTAGACTAAGGTTGTAAAAAGTAGAACAATTCCCCCCAATAAGTGATTGGATCCCCCAGATCTTCCATAGACCGTAGTAATATTACAGACGGGAGTTTCCTGGATTCAGGGCAGTCCTAGTGCTGACTCAGCCCTGCGCCTCCATCTATAGTTGTGTTCGGTAGTGGAGCCACTCTTTCCTCTGCATTGTGGGTAGTGTCCATTGTCAGGATGGCCGTTGAGATGCCTACTAGTCGGTTGTGTGATGCAGGCCTCCTGGCAGTGTGCTGCGGGCGCGCGCCCCGGCCTATCACAGGGGCAGCACCTGCACGTCTGCAAACATCCTGTTATGACCCCAATGGCAGAGGGTCTCAGAGGTTATTACCAAGTCTGCAAACACAAAAAACCAGCTCATAGGGCAGTGGTAACTAGGCTGACCGTATACCTGATCCTAGCACAACAAATAGCAGTAGCCGGGGAACGTACCTACGTTGGTTCTAGACGTCTCGCGCCAGCCGGAGAACTAACTAACCTGTCATGCTTCCCAATGGCAGGGACTTAGGGTATGTTTCCACGTTCAGGAAACGCTGCGTTTTTGACGCTGCGTTTTTCTGCTGCGTCAAAAACGCAGCGTCCAGATGTTACAGCATAGTGGATGGGATTTTATGAAATCCAGACTCCACTATGCGTTAAAAAACGCATGCGTTTTTGCGGCGAAAACGCATGCGTTGTGCGTTTTTTCAAAACGCTGCATGTTGCTACTATGAGCAAAACACGCAGGTACACCGCAGGTGACCTGCCAGTGACCTCAGGTGCAGTTTTGGTCAGGATTTTACTTGCATAAAATCCTGACCAAAGCCTGATGCAATCCTGAACGTGGAAACATACCCTTAGGCAAAAAACGGACAAGCTCTAGGAAGGATGGTATCTTTAGCTAACCGCGATACTGAACCTAACACGCAACTAAAAGTAGCCAGGGGGTGTGCCTACGTTGTCTCTAGACACCTCGCGCCAGCCGGAGAACTAACTACCCCTAGTAGAGGAATACACAGACCTGACTTGCCTCCAGGGAAACCCCAAAGGTTATAGTAGCCCCCCACATATAATAACGGTTAGGTAAGAGGAAAACACAAACGCAGTATGAATATAGATTCAGCAAAGCGAGGCCCTCTGACTAGATAGCGGAATATACAAAAGAGGACTTCGCGGTCACCTCAAAAACCCTAAACAGCCATCCTGGAATTACCTTAACTCCGTTGTCAACTCATGACACCGGAGTAGCAATTCCAGATCACTAGAGCTTCCAGCAGCACGAGAAATGTTAATGCATGCTGGACAAAACAAACACAAAAAGCCAAAGATTCAACTTAGCTGAATTGCAGACTTGGAGCAGGAAGCAAGCAACAAGGTGCTCTGATAACATTGATTGCCGGCACTACAATGACTGAGAAGCCAGACTAAATAGGAGACTCCCAATTTCCTAATGGAAACAGGTGCACTGGAAAAACAAGACACCAGTCAACCAGTACCACCAGTAACCACCAGAGGGAGCCCAAAAACAGAATTCACAACAGTACCCCCCCCTTAAGGAGGGGGCACCGAACCCTCATGAGAACCACCAGGGCGATCTGGATGCGCCCTATGAAAGGCGCGAACCAAATCAGAGGCATGAACATCAGAGGCAGTCACCCAAGAATTATCCTCCTGACCGTATCCCTTCCATTTAACCAAATATTGAAGTCTCCGTCTGGAAATGCGAGAGTCCAAAATCTTCTCCACAACATACTCCAATTCACCCTCCACCAGCACAGGAGCAGGAGGCTCAACAGAAGGAACAACCGGTACCTCGTACCTCCGCAACAACGACCGATGGAAGACATTATGAATGGTGAAAGATGCTGGTAGATCTGTTGTGATCCGCTTTTTGGGCTCCCCTGGTGGTGGCTGGTGGTACTGGAGACTTGTGTGTACTTTTCTGCCTCAGCTCACCTGCTTCCATCAGTGTTTGGGAGTTCCCTATTTAACCTTGCTCTCCAGTCACTTCCTTGCCGGTCATCATTGTAACCTGAGTCTTTCAGTTGCATGTTCCTGCTACTAGTCTGCTGATCAGCTAAGTGGACTCTTGTCCTTATTGTTTTGTATTTTTTGTCCAGTTTACAGTTTTGTCATTTCCTGTTACAGGAAGCTCTTGTGGACTGAAATTGCCACTCCTGTGTGATGAGTTGACACAGGAGTCTTAAAGTAATTTCAGGATGGGTTTTTGAAAGGGTTTTCAGCTGACCGTGAAGTCCTCTTTTGTATCCTTCCTCTATCTAGTAAGTGGACCTCGCTTTGCTAAATCTACCTTCCTACTGTGTATGTCTTTTCCTCTGAACTCACCGTTAATATATGTGGGGGCTACTATCATCTTTGGGGAATTTCACTAGAGGTAAGCCAGGTCTGTTCCTTCCTCTTCCAGGCGTAGTTAGTTCTCCGGCTGGCGCATGGCATCTAGGCAGCCGTAGGAATGCTTCCTGGCTACTATTAGTTGTGTGGTAGATTTAGGTCACGGTCAGCTTGAGTTTCCATCACCCGAGAGCTAGTCTGTTATTTTTGTGCTTCTGATGTTCCCATGCCATTGGGGAATCATGACAGTATGACCGGCCACTGTTAAAGTAATTGGCAGAAGAAAGGAGAGTAAAGGAAGTCTGTAGATTTTTTTTTTCCCCCTCATGTTTGCTCCTTAGTTGGATCAGTTGTATTTCTGCTCTATTTACAGCCTTGCCTTTCTCTCCTTCTAATCCTTGAATGGCTCGGATCTCTCCTGTTTAAGGATGGACTCTCAGAGTTTGGCTGCAGGTTTAAATAATCTTGCTACGAAGGTTCAGGATTTACAAGATTATGTTATACGTACTCCTATTTCTGAACCTAAGATTCCTACACCAGAGGTATTTTCTGGAGATAGATCTCGGTTCCTGAATTTCAAATGTAATTGTAAATTATTTTTTTCTCTTAGACCTCGCTCCTCTGGAGATCCTGTCCAGCAGGTTAAGATTGTGATTTCTTTGCTGCGAGGTGACCCTCAAAATTGGGCATTTTCATTGACACCAGGGGATCCTGCGTTGCTCAGTGTGGATGCGTTTTTTCTGGCTTTAGGGTTGCTTTATGGGGAACCTAATTTGGAGATTCAAGCTGAAAAAGCTTTAATAGCCCTGTCTCAAGGGCAGGATGAAGCTGAGATATACTGCCAAAAATTTCGTAGATGGTCTGTGCTTACTCAGTGGAATGAGTGTGCCCTGGCGGCAAATTTCAGAGAGGGCCTTTCTGATGCCGTTAAGGATGTCATGGTGGGGTTTCCTACGCCCACAGGTCTGAATGAGTCCATGACAATGGCGATTCAGATTGATTGGCGTTTGCGGGAGCGCAAATCCGTGCACCATTTGGCGGTGTCTTCTGAAGGGACGCCAGAGAAAATGCAATGTGACAGAATTCTGTCAAGAAGCGAGCGGCAGAATTATAGGCGCAAAAATGGCTTGTGCTTCTACTGTGGTGATTCCGCGCATGTTATATCAGCATGCTCTAAACGTACTAGGAAGGTAGACAAGTCTGTTTCTATTGGCACTTTACAGTCTAAATTTCTTCTGTCTGTGACTTTGATTTGTTCATTATCAGTTATTACCGTGGATGCCTATGTGGACTCTGGCGCCGCTCTGAGTCTCATGGATTGGTCCTTCGCCAGGCGCTGTGGGTTTGATTTAGAGCCTCTGGAAGTTCCTATACCTCTGAAGGGTATTGATTCTACACCTCTGGCTTGTAATAGACCACAGTTCTGGACGCAAGTGACTATGCGTATGACTCCAGACCATCAGGAGATGATTCGCTTCCTCGTGTTGCATAATTTACATGATGTTTTGGTGCTTGGATTACCATGGTTACAATCTCATAACCCAGTCCTTGACTGGAAAACTATGTCTGTGTTAAGCTGGGGATGTCGGGGGGCTCATGGGGACATACCTTTGGTTTCTATCTCGTCATCTATCCCCTCTGAGATTCCGGCATTTTTGTCGGATTTTGGGGATATTTTTGAAGAGCCTAAAATTGGTTCTCTCCCTCCCCACAGAGATTGTGATTGCGCCATAGATCTGATTCCTGGCAGTAAATTCCCAAAGGGTCGTTTGTTTAACCTATCTGTACCTGAGCATGCTGCCATGCGAGAGTATGTTAAGGAGTCCCTGGAAAAGGGACATATTCGTCCTTCTTCGTCACCTTTAGGAGCTGGGGTTTTCTTTGTCTCTAAAAAGGATGGCTCGCTGAGGCCTTGTATTGATTATCGACTCCTGAATAAAATTACAGTCAAATATCAGTATCCGTTGCCTTTGCTTACTGATTTGTTTGCTCGCATAAGGGGGGCTAAGTGGTTCTCCAAGATTGATCTCCGTGGGGCGTATAATTTGGTGCGAATTAAGCAAGGGGATGAGTGGAAGACCGCATTTAATACGCCTGAGGGCCATTTTGAGTATTTAGTGATGCCTTTCGGCCTTTCTAATGCACCCTCAGTTTTTCAGTCCTTTATGCATGATATTTTCCGTGAATATCTGGATAAATTTATGATTGTGTCTTTGGACGATATTTTGATTTTTTCTGAGGACTGGGAGTCTCATGTTCAACAGGTCAGGAGGGTTTTTCAGGTCTTGCGGGAGAATTCTCTGTGTGTAAAGGGTTCTAAGTGTGTTTTTGGGGTTCAAAAGATTTCCTTTTTGGGGTACATTTTTTCCCCTTCTTCTGTTGAGATGGACCCTGTCAAGGTTCGGGCTATTTGTGACTGGACGCAGCCTACTTCTCTAAAGGGTCTTCAGAAATTTTTGGGCTTTGCTAATTTTTATCGTCGATTTATAACTGGTTTTTCTGGTGTTGCTAAGCCTCTGACGGATTTGACTAAGAAGGGTGCTGATTAGTGTTGAGCATTCCGATGCTGCAAGTATCGGGTATCGGCCGATACTTGCTGTATCGGAATTTCCGATACCGAGATCCGATATTTTTGTGATATCGGGTATCGGTATCGAAACAACATTAATGTAAAAATGTGTAAAAGAAAGAATTAAAATAAAAAATATCGCTATACTCACCTCTCCGACGCAGCCTGGACCTCAGCGAAGGAACCGGCAGCGTTGTTTGTTTAATATTCGCGCTTTTACTTGGTTACGTGAATTCCCGGCTTGTGATTGGTCAGGGCGGCCATGTTGCCGGGACGCGGACCAATCACAGCAAGCCGTGACGAAATTACGTCACGGCTTGCTGTGATTGGTCCGCGTCCCGGCAACATGGCCGCCATTAACCAATCACAAGCCGTGACGTCACGGGAGGCTGGACTTGCGCACTTTTTAAAAAACGCGCGTGTCCAGCCTCCAGTGACGTCCCGGCTTATGATTGGTCACGGCGCCATGTTGCCGGGACGCGGACCAATCACAGTAAGCCGTGACGAAATTACGTCACGGCTTGCTGTGATTGGTCCGCGTCCCGGCAACATGGACGCCATTAACCAATCACAAGCCGTGACGTCACGGGAGGCTGGACACGCGCGCTTTTTAAAAAGTGCGCAAGTCCAGCCTCCCGTGACGTCACGGCTTGTGATTGGTTAATGGCGTCCATGTTGCCGGGACGCGGACCAATCACAGCAAGCCGTGACGTAATTTCGTCACGGCTTACTGTGATTGGTCCGCGTCCTGGCAACATGGCGCCGTGACCAATCATAAGCCGGGACGTCACTGGAGGCTGGACACGCGCGTTTTTTAAAAAGTGCGCAAGTCCAGCCTCCCGTGACGTCACGGCTTGTGATTGGTTAATGGGGGCCATGTTGCCGGGACGCGGACCAATCACAGCAAGCCGTGACGTAATTTCGTGATTTCCGCGTCCCGGCAACATGGCCGCCCTGACCAATCACAAGCCGGGAATTCACGTAACCAAGTAAAAGCGCGAATTTTAAACAAACAACGCTGCCGGTTCCCTCGCTGAGGTCCCGGCTGCGTCGGAGAGGTGAGTATAGCGATATTTTTTATTTTAATTCTTTCTTTTACACATTTATATGGTTCCCAGGGCCTGAAGGAGAGTTTCCTCTCCTTCAGACCCTGGGAACCATCAGGGATACCGTCCGATACATGAGTCCCATTGACTTGTATTGGTATCGGGTATCGGTATCGGATTGGATCCGATACTTTGCCGGTATCGGCCGATACTTTCCGATACCGATACTTTCAAGTATCGGACGGTATCGCTCAACACTAGTGCTGATGTTGCCAATTGGTCCTCTGCCGCTGTGGAGGCCTTTCGGGAACTTAAGCGCCGCTTTTCGTCTGCCCCTGTGTTGCGCCAGCCCGATGTTTCTCTCCCCTTTCAGGTTGAGGTCGATGCTTCCGAGATCAGAGCGGGGGCGGTTTTGTTGCAGAAAAGTTCCGATTGCTCAGTGATGAGACCTTGTGCGTTCTTTTCTCGAAAATTTTCTGCCGCCGAAAGAAATTATGATGTCGGTAATCGGGAGCTCTTGGCCATGAAGTGGGCATTTGAGGAGTGGCGTCATTGGCTTGAGGGTGCTAGACATCAGGTGGTGGTTTTGACTGATCACAAGAATCTGATTTATCTTGAGTCTGCCAGGCGCCTGAATCCTAGACAGGCGCGCTGGTCGTTGTTTTTCTCTCGGTTTAATTTTGTGGTCTCATATCTACCGGGTTCTAAGAATGTGAAGGCGGATGCCCTTTCTAGGAGTTTTGAGCCTGATTCCCCTGGTGATTCGGAACCTACAGGTATCCTTAAGGATGGGGTGATATTATCCGCTATTTCCCCAGATCTGCGACGTGCTTTGCAAGAATTTCAGGCGGATAGACCTGATCGCTGTCCGCCTGGTAGACTGTTTGGTCCTGATGATTGGACCAGTAGAGTCATCTCGGAGGTTCATTCTTCTACGCTGGCGGGTCATCCTGGAATTTTTGGTACCAGGGATTTGGTGGCTAGATCCTTCTGGTGGCCATCTCTGTCTCGAGATGTGCGCGTTTTTGTGCAGTCTTGTGATGTGTGTGCTCGGGCCAAGCCTTGTTGTTCTAGGGCTAGTGGGTTGTTGTTGCCCTTGTCTATTCCAAAGAGGCCTTGGACGCACATCTCTATGGACTTTATTTCTGATCTTCCTGCCTCTCAGAGGATGTCTGTTATCTGGGTGGTGTGTGACCGTTTTTCTAAGATGGTTCATTTGGTGCCATTGCCGAAGTTGCCTTCCTCGTCTGAGTTGGTCCCTTTGTTTTTTCAAAATGTGGTTCGCTTGCATGGTATTCCTGAAAATATTGTTTCTGATAGGGGTACCCAGTTCGTTTCTAGATTTTGGCGGGCATTCTGTGCCAGGTTGGGCATTGACTTGTCTTTTTCGTCTGCCTTCCATCCTCAGACTAATGGCCAGACGGAGCGAACTAATCAAACTTTGGAGACTTATTTGAGGTGTTTTGTGTCTGCGGATCAGGATGATTGGGTTGTCTTTTTGCCGTTGGCGGAGTTTGCTCTTAATAATCGGGCTAGTTCTGCCACCTTGGTTTCCCCTTTCTTTTGCAATTCGGGGTTTCATCCCCGTTTTTCTTCTGGTCAGGTGGAGTCTTCGGATTGTCCTGGAGTAGATGCTGTGGTGGATCGGTTGTATCGGATTTGGGGACAAGTGGTGGACAATTTGAATTTGTCCCAGGAGAGGACTCAGCGGTTTGCTAACCGCCAGCGTCGGGTTGGTCCTCGCCTTCGTGTTGGGGACTTGGTGTGGTTGTCTTCCCGTTTTGTCCCAATGAGGGTTTCTTCTCCTAAATTTAAGCCTCGGTTCATCGGTCCCTATAGGATTTTCGAGATTATTAACCCTGTTTCCTTTCGTTTGGACCTTCCGGCATCTTTCGCTATCCATAATGTGTTCCATCGGTCGTTGTTGCGGAGATACGAGGTGCCGGTGGTTCCTTCTGCTGAACCTCCTGCTCCTGTGCTGGTTGAGGGTGAATTGGAGTACGTTATAGAGAAGATCTTGGACTCCCGTATTTCCAGGCGGAGACTCCAGTATCTGGTTAAATGGAAGGGCTATGGTCAGGAAGATAATTCTTGGGTAACTGCCTCTGATGTTCATGCCTCGGATTTGGTTCGTGCCTTTCATAGGGCTCATCCAGGTCGCCCTGGCGGTTCTTGTGAGGGTTCGGTGCCCCCTCCTTAAGGGGGGGGTACTGTTGTGATCCGCTTTTTGGGCTCCCCTGGTGGTGGCTGGTGGTACTGGAGACTTGTGTGTACTTTTCTGCCTCAGCTCACCTGCTTCCATCAGTGTTTGGGAGTTCCCTATTTAACCTTGCTCTCCAGTCACTTCCTTGCCGGTCATCATTGTAACCTGAGTCTTTCAGTTGCATGTTCCTGCTACTAGTCTGCTGATCAGCTAAGTGGACTCTTGTCCTTATTGTTTTGTATTTTTTGTCCAGTTTACAGTTTTGTCATTTCCTGTTACTGGAAGCTCTTGTGGACTGAAATTGCCACTCCTGTGTGATGAGTTGACACAGGAGTCTTAAAGTAATTTCAGGATGGGTTTTTGAAAGGGTTTTCAGCTGACCGTGAAGTCCTCTTTTGTATCCTTCCTCTATCTAGTAAGTGGACCTCGCTTTGCTAAATCTACCTTCCTACTGTGTATGTCTTTTCCTCTGAACTCACCGTTAATATATGTGGGGGCTACTATCATCTTTGGGGAATTTCACTAGAGGTAAGCCAGGTCTGTTCCTTCCTCTTCCAGGCGTAGTTAGTTCTCCGGCTGGCGCGTGGCATCTAGGCAGCCGTAGGAATGCTCCCTGGCTACTATTAGTTGTGTGGTAGATTTAGGTCACGGTCAGCTTGAGTTTCCATCACCCGAGAGCTAGTCTGTTATTTTTGTGTTTCTGATGTTCCCATGCCATTGGGGAATCATGACATAGATCCAAACGAAAAGATACAGGATTAAGAATCTCCAAAATCTTATAAGGACCTATAAACCGAGGTTTAAACTTAGGAGAGGAGACCTTCATAGGGACAAAACGAGAAGACAACCACACCAAGTCCCCAACACGGAGATGATGACCCACACGACGATGACGATTAGCAAACTGCTGAGTCTTCTCCTGAGACAACTTCAAATTGTCCACCACATGACTCCAAATCTGGTGCAGTCTATCCACCACAGTGTCCACTCCAGGACAATCCGAAGATTCCACCTGGCCAGATGAAAAACGAGGGTGAAACCCTGAATTGCAAAAGAAAGGAGAAACCAAAGTGGCAGAACTGGCCCGATTATTGAGGGCAAACTCTGCCAACGGCAAAAAGGCGACCCAATCATCCTGATCAGCAGACACAAAACACCTCAAATAAGTCTCCAAGGTCTGATTAGTTCGCTCCGTCTGGCCATTAGTTTGGGGATGGAACGCAGACGAAAAAGACAAATCAATGCCCATCCTGGCACAGAACGCTCGCCAGAACCTAGACACAAATTTAGATCCCCTGTCAGAAACGATGTTTTCCGGGATACCATGTAAACGAACCACATTCTGAAAAAATAAAGGAACCAACTCCGATGAAGAAGGCAATTTGGGCAAGGGTACCAAATGAACCATCTTAGAAAAACGGTCACACACCACCCAAATGACAGACATTTTCTGAGAAACCGGGAGATCCGAGATAAAGTCCATAGAGATGTGCGTCCACGGCCTCTTCGGAATAGGCAAGGACAACAACAATCCACTAGCCCGAGAACAACAAGGCTTGGCCCGAGCACAAACATCACAAGACTGCACAAAGGTATGCACATCCCGAGACAGGGAAGGCCACCAGAAGGATCTGGCCACCAAATCTCTGGTACCAAAAATTCCAGGGTGGCCTGCCAACACAGAAGAATGAACCTCTGAGATGACTCTACTGGTCCACTCATCTGGAACAAACAATCTCCCAGGCGGACAACGATCAGGCTTATCAGTCTGAAACTCCTACAAAGCACGTCGCAAGTCTGGGGAGACAGCAGACAAAATCACTCCATCCTTAAGGATACCCGTAGGCTCAGAATCACCAGAGGAGTCAGGCTCAAAACTCCTAGAAAGAGCATCTGCCTTCACATTTTTCAAGCCCGGCAAGTATGAAACCACAAAATTAAACCGGGAAAAAAACAAAGACCAGCGCGCCTGTCTAGGATTCAGACGCCTGGCAGACTCAAGGTAAATCAGATTCTTGTGATCAGTCAAGACCACCACCTGATGTCTAGCACCCTCAAGCCAATGACGCCACTCCTCAAATGCCCACTTCATAGCCAAGAGCTCCCGATTACCGACATCATAATTTCGATCGGCGGGCGAAAACTTTCGAGAGAAGAATGCACATGGTCTCATCACTGAGCAATCGGGACCTTTCTGCGACAAAACCGCCCCTGCTCCAATCTCGGAAGCATCAACCTCAACCTGAAAAGGGAGCGAAACATCAGGCTGGCGCAACACAGGGGCAGAAGAAAAGCGGCGCTTAAGCTCCCGAAAGGCCTCCACAGCCGCAGAGGACCAATTGGCAACATCAGCACCCTTCTTAGTCAAATCAGTCAGAGGTCTAGCCACACTTGAAAACCCAGTTATAAATCGACGATAGAAATTAGCAAAGCCCAAGAACTTCTGAAGACTCTTCAGGGAAGTAGGCTGTGTCCAATCACAAATAGCCCGAACCTTAACAGGATCCATCTCAACAGAAGAAGGGGAAAAAATATACCCCAAAAAGGAGATCTTCTGAACCCCAAAAATGCACTTTGAACCCTTTACAAACAAAGAATTGGACCGCAAAACCTGAAAAACCTTCCTAACCTGTTGAACATGCGACTCCCAGTCATCCGAAAAAATCAAAATATCATCCAAATACACAATCATAAATTTATCCAGGTATTTACGGAAAATATCGTGCATAAAGGACTGAAAGACTGAAGGAGCATTAGAAAGACCAAAAGGCATTACCAAATACTCAAAATGGCCCTCGGGCGTATTAAATGCAGTTTTCCACTCATCTCCCTGCTTAATCCGCACCAAATTATACGCACCCCGAAGATCAACCTTAGAGAACCACTTTGCCCCTTTAATACGAGCAAATAAATCAGTCAATAGTGGCAAAGGATACTGATATTTGACTGTAATCTTATTCAACAAGCGATAATCAATACAGGGCCTCAGGGAGCCATCTTTTTTACCCACGAAAAAAAAACCTGCTCCTAAAGGGGATGAGGATGGACGGATATGTCCCTTTTCCAAGGACTCCTTAATATACTCTCGCATAGCAGCATGCTCAGGCACAGACAGATTGAACAAACGACCCTTGGGAAACTTGCTGCCAGGAATCAATTCTATAGCGCAATCACAATCCCGATGAGGGGGAAGAGAACCAAGTTTAGGCTCCTCAAAAACATCACAAAAATCAGACAAAAATGCCGGAATTTCAGAGGGAGTAGATGAAGCAATGGAAACCAAAGGTACTTCCCCATGGGCCGGCAATACTGTCATGCTTCCCAATGACAGGGACTTAGGCAAAAAACAGACAAGCTCTAGGAAGGATGGTATCTTTAGGTAACCGCGATACTGAACCTAACACGCAACTAAAAGTAGCCAGGGGGTGTGCCTACGTTGTCTCTAGACACCTCGCGCCAGCCGGAGAACTAACTACCCCTAGTAGAGGAATACACAGACCTGACTTGCCTCCAGGGAAACCCCAAAGGTTATAGTAGCCCCCCACATATAATAACGGTTAGGTAAGAGGAAAACACAAACGCAGTATGAATATAGATTCAGCAAAGCGAGGCCCTCTGACTAGATAGCAGAATATACAAAAGAGGACTTCGCGGTCACCTCAAAAACCCTAAACAGCCATCCTGGAATTACCTTAACTCCGTTGTCAACTCATGACACCGGAGTAGCAATTCCAGATCACTAGAGCTTCCAGCAGCACGAAAAATGTTAATGCATGCTGGACAAAACAAACACAAAAAGCCAAAGATTCAACTTAGCTGAATTGCAGACTTGGAGCAGGAAGCAAGCAACAAGGTGCTCTGATAACATTGATTGCCGGCACTACAATGACTGAGAAGCCAGACTAAATAGGAGACTCCCAATTTCCTAAAGGAAACAGGTGCACTGGAAAAACAAGACACCAGTCAACCAGTACCACCAGTAACCACCAGAGGGAGCCCAAAAACAGAATTCACAACACTAACCCTAGAAGGGAAAAGATAGACCTTTCTTGCCTCCAGAGAAAAGACCCCAAAAGTTGGATACAAGCCCCCAACAAATAATAACGGTGAGGTAAGAAGAAAAGACAAACGTAAGAATGAACTAGGTTTTAGCAAAGAGAGGCCCATTGACTAATAGCAGAATATAGGAAGATGACTTATACGGTCAGCAAAAACCCTATCAAAATTTCCACGCTGAATATTCAAGAACCCCCGAACCGTCTAACGGCACAGGGGGAGAATATCAGCCCCCTAGAGCTTCCAGCAATATCAGGAATCACATTTAGTACAAGCTGGACAAAAATAAGAGCAATGCAAATAACCAAAAAACAAGGAAGCAGGACTTAGCTTATTTTGCAAAGAACCAGGACCAGCAGACAGGAGCAAACAGAAAGGAACTGATTACAACGATGCCAGGCACCAGACTGAGAATCCAGGAAGTTTAAATAGCAACACCCCTGGACTAACGAACCAGGTGGGTACCAAGCTGGGGAAAGACAATCAAAGTGTCATGTCGCTAGTGACCACAAGAGGGAGCCAAAAAGTCTAATTCACAACACATCCTCAGCCAATAGCTGGGAGACGGATGTGTCGGAGGCTGCAGACCGTTATACTGCACCTGTCTGCAGAAGGTCTCAGTAGTGGCCACCTACCTGCTGCTAATGGCCACACCTGGACCTGAGTGTTGATATACTGGCTGCTGACAAACGTGGGTGATATTTTCTATTTGCACTTCCCCGTTGGGTCTTGGAGTTGCAGCAGTCGGCTAGCATCCTCTGTGGAGTTAGAAGGATGACAGTGTTTCTCGCTGAGTCTACTCATGTCTTTAGCGGTAGTGGGGATTGACTAGCACTATCATGTCCTTCCTGATGCAGGGCTTATCGCCAGGGTCAGGCAGGAATTAGGTATCCTGCTCGGCGATAGGTGCAGAACCTATGTAGGGACGATAGGGCAAACAGGTGACATTAGATCTGTCTAGTGGTTTCCACTCCCCCCTTCCCTAGTGTTTTGTTCCCTTTCCCTTATCCCTTCATGTTGCACATAGCCTTTCCTTCACGTTACATGATGGAGACATTTGATATTTAAAGCATCCTCCATTATTGGGAGGTACCTTAGCAACTTTAGTAATGAGTGTGTTTTCTGCTAGTTAGTTGTAAGGTCCCTGTACCTGAGCTCCCTTAACCTGTCCTGTCCTGCTCAGTGAGCAGAAGACTCCTCACCATATTGTCTATGGATCTCAGTGTTGCCAGCTGCACATTTAGATCCAGAATCTGGGCTTCCAAATGCACAACGTGCTCACATCTCGCACAGCAGTATGCACCCTCGACCGGCTGATCAAGGATTGCATACATGTGGCAAGATGTGCACTGGATGGCATTAACAATAGTGGAGCACATTTCCTAATGGGGATTGCACCAGACAGAAACATTAAATAAAAATAAATACAAAGTATTAATAAAACACAGACAGCAATTCAGTAATTCCTCCCTTGGAAACTCCCTGAATCCAAAGTCACTGGATCACAAGTCACACTTACCGCCGTTCACACTACGCTCCGGTCACACTCAGCTCGTTCACACTCGCTATGCTGAAGATTTTTAGATTTTTTTTTCTCTATTTCCCCTCAACAGCAATCCACCTTGCTGTTCAAATGCACTGACCTGAAGAATAAAACTGCTTAATCAATTTTACCAAACGTGGAACGGTATACACACCCCCCAAAAGAAATGGTTTTTGGTCATTCTGCCTCACAAAAATTAGGAATAAAAAGCGATCAAAAAATGATACATGCCCGAAAATGGTACCAATGAAAACGTCAACTTGTCCCGCAAATAACTAGACCTCACATGACTCTGTGGACCAAAATATGGAAAAATTATTGCTCTCAAAATGTGGAGACGCAAACACTATTTTTTGCAATAAAATGCGTTTTTTATTGTGTGACAGCTGTCAATCATAAAAATCCGCTAAAAAAACGGCTATAAATAGTAAATCAAACCCCCCTTCATCATCCCCTTAGTAAGGGAAAAATAATAAAATAAAAAAATGTATTTATCTCCATTTTCCCATTAGAGTTAAAGCTAAAGTTAGGGTTGAGGCTAAAGTTAGGGTTGGGGCTACTGTTGGGGTTGGGGTTAACATTAGGGTTGGGGCTAAAGTTAGGGTTACGGTTTGGATTACATTTACGGTTGGGATTAGGGTTAGGGGTGTGGTTAGGGTTATGGTTGGGATTAGGGTTAGGGGTGTGGTTAGGGTTATGGTTGGGGTTAGGGGTGTGTTGATGTTAAGGATGTGGTTAGGGTTGGGATTAGGGTCAGGGGTGTGTTGGGGTTAGGCATGCGATGGGGTTAGGGGTGTGATTAGGGTTAGGGGTGTGGTTAGGGTTGGGATTAGGGTTAGGGGTGTGTTTGGATTAGGGTTTCAGGTAGAATTGGGGGTTTCCACTGTTCAGGCACATCAGGGGCTCTCCAAATGCAACATGGCGTACGATCTCAATTCCAGTCAATTCTGCGTTGAAAAAGTAAAACAGTGCTCCTTCCCTTCCGAGCTCTCCTGTGCGCCCAAACAGTGGTTCCCCCCTCATATGGGGTATCACCGTACTCAGGACAAATTGGACAACTTTTGGGGTTCAATTTCTCTTGTTACCCTTGGGAAAATAAAAATTTAGGGGGCTAAATAATCATTTTTGTGGGAAAAAAATTATTTTTTATGTTCACGGCTCTGCATTATAAACTACAGTGAAACACTTGGGGGTTCAAAGTTCTCACAACACATCTAGATAAGTTCCTTAGGGGGTCTAGTTTCCAAAATGGTGTCACTTGTGGGGGGTTTTAATGTTTAGGCACATCAGGGGCTCTCCAAACGCAACATGGCATCCCATCTCAATTCCAGTCAATTTTGCATTGAAAGGTCAAACGGCATTCCTTCCCTTCAGAGCTCTGCCATGCCCCCAAACAGTGGTTTTGTTGTCGCAGGTCTCAACCTACTCTCTGATGAGTCCACTGTAGAGATGACGTCATAGCACCAGAGAGATAAGACACAGTACACCAGGGCTGTATCTGAAGTATCTCTAGTTTATTTAAGCTTGCACACACTTTTATGCATTCTTGTGTTGGAGGCGGATTCTCCATATATTGGCTAAGCGTCGGAGTGTATTACTCCCTTGACTCCCTATGATTTCGCAAACACATTTTTACACAGTACATTATTCGTTATTCTACCAAGGACATTCACTGCTACAATTAGTTCTTAGGAATCAGCGATAACAGCACAATGAAGAATAGTGAATTATGTCTTATTTTGCTGACCTTAGGTAACACTTATACAAAATGGAGGCAAGCAAAATAAAATGGATTCTGCTCTAACATTCCCCCATTTTATTCATTATTCTGAATAAGCTGTACTGTTTCCTGGCTGTAGGATTTGTTAGTATATATCATCATCAGCTGTGTGAGTGCAGAATTTCCCAGCGCGTACTACACCAAAGACAGAGAATACAGAGAAAACTGGAACGCAGCTACGAGCCCCCTCCGTCAGGTATTTTAGAAATTTCACACAGAAACGGAATACAGCAGTTTTCAGACTTAATTAATTTCTACAAAACCTTCATCAAACAAATTCAAAGTCGTCTTCCTCTTCTACGGAAACTGATTATCTAGCAGGGAGACCTCTGTCCCAAATTTTTAACTGTTTGCTTTCCCAACACATTAATCTCAGTCACTTTCTCAGTTCCTTCTTGCACCACAAAACATCCAGTTTTTTTGTCATAGTAATAGACAACTTTCCTTTTTTTCAATGTAACAAAAACAATCAGAATTCACTTCCTCTGTTGATCCTCAATTTGCTATATATCAACCACTCAACTTGAAGCAGGTAAATCTTTTACCAATCTTTCAATCACACTGATAACCATCAATCACTTACAAGTTTCCTTCTAAAACTAGGCGCCATATTTCACCTTCAACTTCCAACTTCAACTTACAATATTTCTTTCTACTGCAAAGCAATACTGTTGCTTTAAACAAAACACAGATCTCCCAGTACATACAGAGATACTCTTAAAAACTATTTTGAACACTATATATGCAATAAGGACAATCGCAACTATATGCAATAAGCTTTGTAAAATCCCAGCTACCCAGCCCCCGATCCCCTTAAACCAATTGGCTGGGTTTAGGAAAGAGAAAGTATCTGACCACCAGCTGTCCGACAGTAGTGTTCCACAACTAAACATTGTTCGTGGCATTGTTGGCGAGTGTGTCAGAACAATCAGTCCAGGCAAGCAGTTCCTCAGGTGACACAGGGATAGCTAGGAAGGGGATACTTGTGGCTGACGTCGGTGAATGCGTACAGATCCAACTAGGTTTTCCTTCGAGCTTGACAGCTGTGGCTGTGGTCAGGAGCACTTGGTATGGTCCGTCAAATCTTGGTACCAGGCTCTTCCGAACGTGCCGCTTTATCAATACCCAGTCTCCTGGCTCCAAGGGATGGTGTCCAGGAACCTTGTCTGGGTCTGGAAGAGAACTGAAGACAGTTAAATGCACTTTGGCAAGGTGTCCATGTAAGGCCTGCACATAGCTAGTCAAGTCCTGGTACTTGAGCTGCAACTGTTGTGGAAAGAAACATCCAAGATTGGGGCTCCTGCCAAACAGAATCTCATACGGTGACAGTCCTGTCTTCCTGTTTGGGGTATATCTTACTGAAAACAAAGCTAGAGGAAGGCATTCTGTCCATAGTTTACCAGTCTCTGCCATTGCCTTCTGGATTTTAAGCTTAAGAGTTCCATTTAGTCTCTCCACTCTTCCACTGCTCTGCGGATGGAGTATGCAATGCTTGACTTACCCCCAGTGCTGCCATTACCTCTGACATGATCTCTCCAGTAAAATGGGAACCCGATCGCTTTCAATGACTTCAGGAACTCCATACCTGCATATGATCTCAGCCATCAGTTTCTTCACCGTTGTCTTAGCCGTAGCTTTGGCAACTGGGTAGGCTTCTGGCCAACCTGAAAATAAAACAATGCAGACCAACACATACTCATACGTCCCTACCCTAGGCAACTGAATATAATCAATCTGCAGTCTCTGGAATGGGTAAAGGGGCCGGGGAGTGTGTTTGGATGGAGTTTTCACTGTCCTACTCTGATTATGTGTGGCACATATAATGCAGCTCTGTACCTGCCTTTCTGCGCAGGTGGAAAACCCGGGGGCAATCCATTGTTTCTGTAGGGAGTCACACATGGCCGTACATTCTCGTGCAGAACCTATGCCATCATTGGGTACAGTACCTGTGGTAGGCAGACCTTTTCACCCCTCCCCCATAGTCCAGTGACGGTATCAGAGCAAGCCCCTATCTTTTGCCACCTATCTTTCTCCTCCTTACTTGCCTGTTCTTGTAACCGGGCTAAGATGTCTTTTGACACAAGTGGAGATGGTGGGGTGTCTAGGTGATGTACTCTAGAGGCTACAGGAGTGCTTGCTGCTTTCTTGGCGGCCTGGTCTGCCAGTGCGTTACCCTTTGTCCGTCCATCAGTGCCTTTGGTATGTGCCTTTACCTTTATGATGCCTGCTTGGGTGGGAAGCTGTAGTGCATTCATAAGTTGCTGGACTGCCTCAGCATGTTTAATGGGGTGGCCATTTGCTGTCAGGAAAGCCCTGCCTCTCCAGATAGGCCCATAACCGTGTGCAATGCCAAAAGCATACCTGGAATCAGTGTAGATATTTACAGTCTTACCTTCTGCTAGTTTGCACGCTTCTATGAGTGCCTTGAGCTCTGCTTCTTGTGCAGACATATGAGCTGGCATTGACTCTGCCTTGATTACCTCATGTTCTGAGACCACAGCATATCTGGTACAGAAGCGTCCTTGGTCATCTTGGTGATGGGATCCATCTACAAAAAGCTCAAAATCAGCATCAGAATGGGCACACTAGAGACCAGCCGTTTCCTGAGACATCAATTCTAGACAATCATGTGGTTTGGAAACCTGATCTTGTTCCTCTGGATCCATTCTAAAAAATAAAAAAAAAGAGTGTCCTTTTCCATGTCACCTACCCCTTCCCCATTTGGATCCATAGGAACTGGAAGAAGAGTAGCGGGGTTTAGGACAGTGCACCTTTTCAAAGTCACATTAGTAGACATGAGAATAGCACACTGAAGTCGCAGCTGTCCAGCCATGGACATGTGGCTAGGTTGTACTTGGTTAAGGATACTATGTACATCATGTGGGGTATGGACCGTCAGTGGGTGATCCAAAACAATCTCTGAAGACTTGTGTAGCAACAGCTGGCCAGACAACACGTCCCGAACACAAGAGGGGCTTTCTCTTGCCACTGTATCCAGGCAGCCGCTGTAATAAGCAACAGGTCGATGTCTCCATGAAGCTGAGTCAGCACACCCGTAGCATGTCCTGCATTTTCATGAAAAAAAAAAAATTAAAAGGAAAGGGCATAATTGGGGTTGCCCAAAATTGGAGAAGAAACAATGCACAATTTCAGAGAGTAAAAACAGTCAAGTGCCTCTGGTGTAAGACAGAAGGGGACAGGTTGCATACGGTCATATAGAGGTTGCATTAAGATGGAGGCAGAACGAATCCATGGACAGTAGGAAGTTAGTCCTAGAAACACACGGAGGCCCTGCAAATTCCATGGTGGCTGCATGTCCATGATAGCCTGTTTTCGCTCAGGGGTGAGGTGCTTTTTCCCTGGAGAGAGACAATGTCCTAGAAACACAACAGTACTTAAGCAAAACTGTAATTTTTGTTTGGATACCTTGCACCCCTGTTCATGGAGGAAAAAAAAAGAGTAAGGAGATTGTGGCCATTTTACACAGAGAATGAGAAGGAGCACACAGCAATAGGTCATCAACATACTGAATGAGAACTACTCCTTTAACATGCCAGCCTTGTAGGACTTGTGCCATGCACTGTGAGAAGATAGTAGGGGAATTCTGGGCTCCTTGTGGTAGGACAGTCCAAGTATACTGCTTGTTGCGGAAAGTAAAAGCAAAAAGATACTGACAATCTGGGTGCAATGGAACACTGAAAAAGGCATTTGCTAAGTCAATCACTGAAAAACAAGTACTGTTAACAGGTATGTGTGCCAACAAGGTGTGAGGGTTAGGAACCAAAGGAGCAAGCAGTTCTGTTGCGGCATTGACTGCTCTGAGGTCATGGACCATTCTATAATTCACCGACTACCCAGGCCTAACCTTCTTCTTTACTGGATACAGGGGAGTGTTGCAAACAGACTGTGTAGGCACAACAACCCCTGATTCCAGCAATTTTTGTAACTGTGCGTCTATTGCAGCCTCCTGAGCAGCACTCAAGGGGTACTGACGCAATAGGGGTGGTTCTACCCCTGGTTTCAATTTGACTATTATGGGAGGAACTTTTAGTTTTCCCACATCAGTTTTGCCTTTTGCCCACAGATCAGTGGGGAGTTGATCCAGGGCAGGTGCAGTGAACGGATCACTTTCTGCAGTACTTGCAGCTGCATCCAGGGCCATAATCTTACAGAGGGTACTGGGTTTAAGTTGAGGGGTCATAGTCACTGTTCCGTCATCATGGCAAGTAATAACCGCCTGTAGTTTCCGTAAAATGTCAGCACCTAGCAAATTACATTGTCCCCTGGGGGCTACCATTAACTAAGTCAGAATGGTCTTCCCACAAATGGAGAGGGGAATGCGTTCCATCAGTCCCAAGTTTTGGGTCGGCGCATTGAAAGGTGTGGCCATGACTAAGTCGGTGGTGTCACGGAAGGATAATGGACAGTCTGAAAGCGTGATAACTGAGTTGTCAGCTCCTGTGTCAACCTGAAAGTCAGCTGTAGTTCCTCCTGGCAGGCTCACCTGTACTGTACAGTCGGGGATGGGGGGTAGAATGACTAGAGGACACAGTTGCAGGCTGCCAGTTACCTATTCGTCGGTCTGGGGGGTAGCAGGGGTGGGAACCTTATCTGGGTATGGGTTTATGCGACAATGTTTCCTAAAATGTCCTGGTTTCTTACATCCATAACACAATCTAGGACCCATAGTGGGTCGTCCACATCCTCCACCTTTCTGTGAGGGTCCACTCCTCTGAAAGTGAACCTTTGTCTTTTGCTTCTGTGAGTCCAAACTGACTCCATGTGCAATCTTAGCAAGATCGCCTGGGGGGCAGGATCTCCAATCTGGTCTACTTGCCATCACCTTCTCTCTCAAATACTTATCAATCCCTTGCATATATGCATGACTTAACAAACGTGTCACAGTTCTATCATCTTCACCATAACCAATATCAGACCACCGTTGTTGCAACCTGTAGAAATAATCAATGGGGAGCTCCTTCGGGTCCTGTATACAGTCTTCTAAATGCACCGATACTTCCTCCTGTCTAATCTTACAGCCTTTTTCTAGTGCTTCAACAAAGTCAGACCCTGACCTGGCATTGTTAGATTCTCCGTCTTGGGTACCCCCTGGGTACATTTTAAATGTCTCAGCTGTCAGTCGGGTGGAAGGTGCTTCCCCCAGGGCTGAACGCACTAACTGTTACATGTCCTGTCTGGTTGCCTGGTAAGTGTGCTGTATCACCCCACACTGTCTGGCAAAAGTCATAGGTCCTTGGTTAATGTCTGGCAGCTGTGCAGTCAAAGACATCTGTTCTGTGGGAGACCATGGCTGATACCTACTAGTAACATGGTAAGTCAGAGGTCCACTGTCAGTTGCACTGTGTGGGTTTTCATGAAGTTATGCCATCTACCTGAATCTAATTCCCCTGAGGGGTGGAAGCCTCCTGCCTTCAAGAACACACTAACCTGCTTCTGGGATTCCTTCCCTTCTGGACTATTCTGTGGACTAATTCTCTAGCACTATGGAACCCTGTACTTAGTTCCCAATTCTATTGCCAGTATACTGGACTCTGGACTAATTCTCTAGCACTATGGAACCCTGTACTTAGTTCCCAATTCTATTGCTAGTATACGTGCAGGCTGAAAACTTATCAGACAGACCTTTCCTCCTCACCTAGAGAAGGCTATGTCATCCTGCGTTAGCCCTAAACATGCAGGCTGAAAACTATCAGACAGACCTTTCCTCCTCACCTAGAGTAGGCTATGTCATCCTGCGTTAGTCCTATACATGCAGGCTGAAAACTTATCAGACGGACCTTTCCTCCTCACCTAGAGAAGGCTATGTCCTCCTGCCTTAGTCCTAAACCTAAACTATAGGTTTACTGTGCTTACAGGTTATTGTATTAGCTTGCTTCCAAGATTGAGAACACAGGTATATGAACAGACAAACAACAAACACTCCACAAGCACACCATACAAAGATCATGGGGTCAATCATTTTAGTCTAACAGTGGAGTCATCAGTAACCACACATTGAGGGTTAACATCTGGGTTCAAGGGTACCTGAGCCGGGCAAAGCCCGTGATCTTACCTGGTCCTGGTCGACTAGAAGCAGGGGAAAACCCGTCCACAAGTGGAATGACGTAGGCAGAATATAATCAGTATTCTCACCCCAGCGCTGTGATGCCACTAGTCCCGGGAAGTCCCCTGGTCCATTACTGGAGTCGGCCGGGTCTCAGATGAAGCACTCAGGTCCCTGTTCGGGCACCAGAATTGTTGTCGCAGGTCTCAACCTACTCTCTGATGAGTCCACTGTAGAGATGACGTCACTGCACCGGAGAAATAAGACACAGTACACCAGGGCTGTATCTGAAGTATCTCTAGTTTATTTAAGCTTACACACACTTTTATGCATTCTTGTGTTGGAGGCGGATTCTCCATATATTGGCTAAGCGTCGGAGTGTATTACTCCCTTGACTCCCTATGATTTTGCAAACACATTTTTACACAGTACATTATTCGTTATTCTACCAAGGACATTCACTGCTACAATTAGTTCTTAGGAATCAGCGATAACAGCACAATGAAGAATAGTGAATTATGTCTTATTTTGCTGACCTTAGGTAACACTTATACAAAATGGAGGCAAGCAAAATAAAATGGATACTGCTCTAACAGTTTACCCCCACATATGGGGTAACAGCGTACTCAGGACAAATTGCACAACAACTTTTGGGGTCCAATTTCTTCTCTTACCATTGGGAAAATAAAACATTGGGTGCAAAAATATCATTTTTGTGAAAAAAATGATTTTTTATTTTTACGGCTCTACATTATAAACTTCTGTGAAGCGCTTTGTGGATGAAAGTGCTCACCACACATCTAGATAAGTTCCTTAGGGGGTCTAGTTTCCAAAATGGTGTCACTTGTGGGGGTTTCAATGTTTAGGCACATCAGTGGCTCTCTAAACGCAACATGGCGTCCCATCTCGATTCCAGTCAATTTTGCATTGAAAAGTCAAATGGCGCTCCTTCCCTTCCGAGCTCTGCCATGCGCCCAAACAGTGGTTTACCCCCACATATGGGGTATCGGCGTACTCAGGACAAATTGTGCAAAAACTTTTGTGGTCCAGTTTCTTCTGTTACCCTTGGTAAAATAAAACAAATTGAAGCTGAATTAAATTTTTGTGAAAAAAAGTTAAATGTTAATTTTTTTAAACATTCCAAAAATTCCTGTGAAACACCTGAAGGGTTAATTAACTTCTTGAATGTGGTTTTGAGCAGGTTGAGGGGTGCAGTTTTTAGAATGTTGTCACACTTGGGTATTTTCTATCATATAGACCCCTCAAAGTTACTTCAAATGTGATGTGGTCCCTAAAAAAAGTGGTGTTGTAAAAATGAGAAATTGCTGGTCAACTTTTAACCCTTATAACTCCCTATAAAAATAAATTTGGTTCCAAAATTGTGCTTATGTAAAGTAGATATGTGGGAAATGTTACTTATTAAGTATTTTTGTGACATATGTCTGTGATTTAAGGGCATAAAAATTGAAAGTTGTAAAATTGCGAAATTTTCAACATTTTCGGCAAATTTCCTTTTTTTTCACAAATAAACGCAGGTAATATCAAAGAAATGTTACCACTATCATGAAGTACAATATGTCACGAGAAAACAGTGTCAGAATCATCAGGATCTGTTGAAGCGTTCCAGAGTTATAACCTCATAAAGGGACAGTGGTCAGAATTGTAAAAATTGGCCCGGTCATTAACGTGCAAACCACCCTTGGGGATTAAGAAGCGACCAAACCCGGTGCCGAGTACCCCACGGCCCAGGCGGGCGACTCACAGGGTGGCATTCAGGGGGGGTAATCTGGGTGTCTTTTCCCTCGTAGACCCTAAATCTGTGTGTCTACCCTATGATACTCTCGTACAGTGTGTACAGTGTAATTCCATACCTGGCCCTCTTACTGGGCAGGTATTGTTGAAATTTTAGCCTCCCTTTGAAATGAACCAGAGATTCATTTATAGTGATGTCCCTTTGGAGGTTGTATGCCTCAGCAAATTTTCTGCTGAAGTGTTCAACCACTGGCCAAATTTTATATAGATGTTCAACGTTCGGATCGTCTCGGGGAGGACACTGCGCATTATCACTATAATGCAATCATTTTTGGATCTCTTCAAATCGTGTCCTTCTCATGGCCATACAGAATATCAGTACTGTAGAGAATATCAGTACTCCAGTATTGCCAAAGCTCTGGTTTTTGGATTATGCCCATATGCAGCACAATTTCCCAAAATGTCAACATGTATGTATGATGACATGGGATTTGGGGTGAAAAATAGATGGGCATACAAGTTTGTCTGGGCCAACATAAGATTTATTAATTCCTCAAACTGGATTCCTTAGCTGCTGATCAAATCCGGAATGACGGGCTGCTAATTTTCGGGAGATGCAATCTATATAGGATCGATTGTTGGAGGGGTTGCCTGGGTCCTAGGGTGCCTTGTTGTGGTTCCTGCCTAACTAGATGAGGAGGACTAAAGGAATGTGGGATCTCCCTCACTGGCTGAATCCGTCTTGGAGGCAAGGAAAGCGTATGCCTTTTCTGGTGAATACCGTCTTGACGAATGGGCCATTTTTATTTTATCTTTCAAAACCCTGGGGATATTTGTGCAAGTGGTGCTTTACCCGTGTAATGTGTAGGGCTTGTGTATAGGATACTATTTATTAAAAAACAGCAGGTAAAAACCCCAATATCTACAGGTGTCCCTTCTAATTGGGGGAAACTATCACCTCTAATAATCCTCGAACAGTTCTGACAAACACAGAAAAGTGCCCCTTTATGGATGTGACAGAAAGTCTGTTTAGTCACTTTAGCTTCATAGTATCAGCTCTAATCCAATGGTGAGAGAGCGATTTACCCTGAAGATTTACAAATTGTGTTGTTGTTATAAAAATGTTATATTTAGGGGGTTTGTGTTGTCTCCTTAAAAGAATCACAATGGTTTTGTTTCTTCTCAACTGATAGATACAAACGACCCAACTATGAAAGACGGGAACCAAGGAAACATGTATTACTCTCAATGTATGGTGCCCCTTTTTTGGTCCCCACACACTGTAAAATGTTCCCACAGTACCACCATCCTCAATATTATTTTTGTATTCAAGATAACGGAATGGAGAAAGTCAGCACTCACCCCTTTTACAAGATGCTTCAGTTCTTCTACTGGTCCACGTTCATAGACCGGTGGAACATGGACCAGTAGAAGCGCAAATTAAGTCTGAAACGTTCATTGTCCATCAGGTCTTTTTTTGGAAATCACTGAACCTGCCGCCATACTGCTAGCACTGTTGCACTTTTTGTCATTGTCCTGAATCAAATGAAAATTTAAAAGGACTGAAGTATCTTCTAAAATGGGTGAGTGCTGATTTTCTTCATTCCATTGTCTTGATTATAAATAGTCTCACGTATATATGTACCACCCTGAAGATTTAGTATAATGGAGGTTGTATGTGTCCATATACTGGGTAAAAACTTTCTATTTGGTGCCTCTACACTGCACTATAATTATTTTTGGAATATTTTCACCTTTTTTTTGGTGTTGTTCATGTAATATATGGAAGCCTACATGGAGATATTGGCATCAAATAACTCCTGTTTTGATGTTCTTATAAAAAAGCTTTTCTAAAAGCCTCAAACTTCAGTATGTGACTTAGACCTGAGATGTAACGTGATAGAAGATTCCAGTGCGGGGAAGATGGGAAACCTTCATATAGACGGCCGGTGGTGATGGAGTCAGTGACCGACTCTGGCCACATATGTCTCTAGAGCCGTAGTAGAAGATGAAGATGTCGTCCTCATCATGAAGTAGTTATTTCTCATGTCGCGTGTAATGAATATCTCCTGCAGTATTGCTAATGCCGATTAAAGGGTCGGTAAATGAGACGAGAATTAGCGTTATGGAAGATGAGTCTATGAGGAACGTATTCAGCTGCCGACTCCGAGGAGGAAACTGCTTGTTGTCTGTGGCCTAAATATATAGGTTTTATTAGTAGATGTAAAGAAGGAAACTAAATACTGTAAAATAATAAATCTCCTCATATGTTTCCCTTATTTTCTCCAGTAATTGTATTATCACACTGGATTCTTATGATGTTCCATCGGCTCATCTTCCCATTCAGGTCTCTACAATATCGGATCCTCTCAGTGAAGATCTTCTACAAAAGAGAATTTACCTGGTTTACCCATCAAAGATGGATATGGACAGAGACAAGATGGCGGAGAGGATATTACACCTCACCCTAGAGATCCTCTTCCGGTTTACTGGAGAGGTGAGAGATTCTGATGACGTCACATTACATCATTTTTATCTATGGGAATAACAGATGGACAGAACTGGAGAGGTGAGGACTCTGGAGATGTCTGTAGTGAGATTTATTAATGTGTGTCTCTCCATTACCAGGATTACACAGTGGTGAAGACCTCTAGTGATCGCTGTCAGGACCCTGTGTCTGAGGGATGGGGAAGACCCCTGAGCCCAATCACGGGGCCTCCACCTCACCCCCTGATCCATGAGGACATCAATGACCAGAAGATCCTAGAACTCACCTACAAGATGATTGAGCTGCTGACTGGAGAGGTGACACTGCTGGGAATGCTGGGACATTATACAGTAACACTATGAAGGGATCGGGGGGATGACGGTATCATTGTATGTGTCAGGTTCCTATAAGGTGTCAGGATGTCGCTGTCTATTTCTCCATGGAGGAGTGGGAGTATTTAGAAGGACACAGAGATCTGCACAAGAACGTCATAATGGAGGTTCCCCAGCCCCTCACATCTCCAGGTAATAGACAGGACTAAATACACACGGCCTATAATTATCTGTATGTAAAGAATGAATTCACTCCCTGTATGTGTTTCCTCCAGATCTATCCAGTAAGAGGACAACACCAGAGAGATGTCCCCGTCCTCTTCTTCCACAGGACTGTAACCAAGAAGATCCCAGTGCTCCTCAGGATCATCAGGTAGATGGAGAGAAGGTGTCAGGAGATCTCCCCTATGATGTGTAGACGCCGGTGAAGGTCTTGTGCTCAGTCTTGTTTTATCCACCAGTATTATATGTTTTTATACTTGTGTAATGAGAACGGTGGAGATGGCAGGATTACAGCTGATCGTAGATGGAACTTCTCCATCTGTCGGTGACTTTTACAATATTTGTTTCAGGGTGAAGATCTGACCCATATTAATACTACAGATACATATGTGAGGGGGGATGAGTGGTGTAAAGAGGAGATTCCCACATATGAGTACCCAGGTGAGTAGTAACCACTAAATGCAGAGAGGTCACAGATTCTTCTCAGTCACCGGCTGTGGCTGCTTTATCGGTGGTGTAGTCCGGCCGTATTACCATGATCACCATTTTGTCTTTAGACCACAGCCCTTTTCTATAGAACTTACAACCTGGAGGATCCACCTGTCCCCTGGGATTAGAAGACTCCAAAGGTACCTTCACACTAAACGATATCGCTAGCGATCCGTGACGTTGCAGCGTCCTGGCTAGCGATATCGTTGTGTTTGACAGGCAGCAGTGATCAGGATCCTGCTGTGATATCGCTGGTCGTTGAATAAAGTTCAGAACTTTATTTGGTCGTCAGACCGGCGTGTGTCGTCGTGTTTGACACCAAAAGCAACGATGCCAGCGATGTTTTACAATGGTAACCAGGGTAAATATCGGGTTACTAAGCGCAGGGCCGCGCTTCGTAACCCAATATTTACCCTGGTTACCAGTGTAAATGTAAAAAAAACAAACAGTACATACTCACCTTCACGTCCCCCGCCATCCGCTTCCCGCACTGACTGAGCCCCGGCCGTAAAGTGAAACCACAGCACAGCGGTGACGTCACCGCTCTGCTGTTAGGGTCGGCGCTCAGTCAGTGCAGGGAAGCGGACGCCGGGGGACGTGAAGGTGAGTATGTACTGTTTGTTTTTTTTACATTTACACTGGTAACCAGGGTAAACATCGGGTTACTAAGTGGGTTACTAAGCGCAGCCCTGCGCTTAGCAACCCGATGTTTACCCTGGTTACCCGGGGACTTCGGCATCGTTGGTCGCTGGAGAGCGGTCTGTGTGACAGCTCTCCAGCGACCACACAGCGACTCTGCAGCGATCGGGATCGTTGTCTGTATTGCTGCAGCGTCGCTTAGTGTGAAGGTACCTTAACTGTTACCTGTCCAGATGTGTAAACTACAAAGTAAAACAACAGTGTACATAGAATGTGCTGATAAGATCAGAAAGCGGAGGGTAATGATGCTGTTGGCTTCCTAGACCCCTGAGATCTTATCGGATGAATCTCCCTTCTCTCTCTTCTGTGCTGCTGAATGTGATCATACGGTCCCTACAAGACCAGGTCCGGTCTTTCTGGTCAAACTTCACTTTTATCATCGACATCATTAAATGTGCAGAGAGGCCAAGTGTGAATTTCTGGACAATAACAGAGTTTCCCTTTATCTGGACTTTTCAATTTGTATTAAAACCGACTAACTTCAAGGAGGACTGTGATAATCTACATAAACCCATCACACCGGTGCCATGATATATCTCTGAGCTGTGCGTGGCTGATGGCTGTAATATACATTTATTCCCGCCTGCAGGAGATGTGTTGGCTCCAGCCCTGGTTTCATGGATTCACTCCACCTCATAAATTACATTGTTTTTGATCCTAAGAAATTCAGATTACTGCACAATCTCTCCTGAAATGAGGAGCGATATTATTTTCTCTAATCTTCTGGTCAGGATTCATAGTAGCTCCAATGGTCCTCCATAAATGAATGCAACTCTGGTTTACTACAGTCGGAGTACTCCCTTCATACAAACGTTGTTGTTGGGGATGTAGCATTTTTTTTATTCTTTGTCTTTTTTTTACCTGTAAATTCTGTATGATGGATTGATTGTGGTGGCCTCACTTATGTGAGAAGTACAGAATACAGAATCAGAAGACACAAGAGTAGTCAGTAAACGGGCCACGGTCAAAACAGGAAACAAATACACAAGCTGCAAGCTGAGCCCAGAGGACTGAACCAGAGGAGAACAACGCTGTTTCTGGCAGATTTCGGCCATGTGCTTTTGATCTTTAGTAGGGTGTGGTACTTTCCAATTGGCTGAAGTAGGGAGCAGATTACTCCAGCTGGACAGCAGGAACAGATCCCAGATGAGATTGGACACACCATATGCAGAAGCCCTAATATGACTAAATGACAGAAAACCAGAATAGTGGAAATCCTCATAAAGTGATTGCATTTTATAAATTAATTCACTGAGGGTTATAATCTATACATATGTGGTCAAAATTGTTGGTACCCCTCGTTTAATGACAGAAAAACCCACAATTACTTGAATCTGACAAAAGTAATAATAAATAAAAAAGATCTATGAAAATGAACAAATGAATGTCAGACATTGCTTTTCAGCCATGCTTCCACAGAATTAAAAAAAAATAAAATAAAACTCATGAAATAGGCCTGAACAGAAGTGATGGTACCCCATGAAAACAATGTGATAAAGGGACATGTTGAATCACGGTGTGTCCACTAACTAGCATCACAGGTGTCTACAATCTTGGAATCAGTGAGTGGCCTGTATATAGGGCTACAGATACTCACTGTGCTGTTTGGTGACATGGTGTGTATGACACCCAACATGGACCAGAGGAAGCGAAGAAAAGAGTTGTCTCAGGAGATTAGAAAGAAAATTATAGACAAACAGGTTAAAGGTAAAAGTTATAAGACCATCTCCAAGCAGCTTCATGTTCCTGTGACTACAGTTACACATATTATTCAGAAATGTAACCCCTTCATGACCCCAGCTTATTTCGGTTTTGCTTTTTCGTTTTTCACTCCCCTCCTTCACAGAGCCATAACTTTTTTATTTTTCCATCAATATGGCCATGTGAGGGCTTATATCTTGTGGGACAAGTTGTATTTTGTGGGACATCATTGGTTTTAGCATGTGATGTACTAGAAAACGGGGAAAAAAAATTCCAAGTGCGGTGAAATTGCAAAAAAAGTGCAATCCGACACTTGTTTTTTGTTTGCTAGGTTCACTACATGCTAAGGCTGGGGTCACACTAGCGAGTTTTACGGACGTATGAGAGGTGCAGAAAATACGGATTGCACACGGCACAATGATTCTCTATGGCCCAGCTCATATCTGATCCGTATTATACGGTCTTGTACGGACGTAGAAAATCAAAGCATGCTGCGTTTGTCACCGTATTGCGCAAAAAAAATTGCCAATGAAAGTCTATGGGGGCGAGAAAAATACGGATTACACACGGACCATGCGTGTAACTTGCGAGAAATACGCAGCGGTGTTAGAGAGAAAAGCCGGTAATTCAGTGCGGTGTACAGTAAAATCACACTGACAGAATAGAATAGAATAGGTAGAATAAATGTGTACACATAGAATAGGTGTATATATATATATATATATATATATATGTCAGTGAGACACCTATATATATATATATATATATATATATATATATATATATATATATATATATATATATATATATATGTATATTTATATTTCATACAGCGCTAGATATCATTAAAGCCGCTAATTCAATTGCCGGCTTCTCATTTCTCCTGCACAAACCCGACAGGATATGAGACATGATTACATACAGTAAACCATCTCATATCCTTTTTTTTTTTTGCATATTCCACACTACTAATGTTAGTAGTGTGTATGTGCAAAATTTGAGTGCTCTAGCTATTAATTTAAAGGGTTAAATGGCGGAAAAAATTGGCGTGGGCTCTCGCGCAATTTTCTCCGCCAGAGTGGTAAAGCCAGTGACTGAGGGCAGATATTAATAGCCTAGAGAGGGTCCATGGTTACTGGCCCCCCCTGGCTACAAACATCTGCCCCCAGCCACCCCAGAAAAGGCACATCTGGAAGATGCGCCTATTCTGGCACTTGGCCACTCTCTTCCCAATCCCTGTAGCGGTGGGATATGGGGTAATGAAGGGTTAATGCCACCTTGCTATTGGAAGGTGACATTAAGCCAGGTTAATAATGGAGAGGCGTCAATTATGACACCTATCCATTATTAATCCAATAGTACTAAATGGTTAATAAAACACACACACATTATTACAAAGTACTTTAATGAAATAAAGACACAGGGTGTTGTAATATTTTATTAGACTCTTAATCCACCTGAAGACCCTCATTTTGTAAAAAAGGAAAAATAAAAAAACAACAATATCCCATACCTTCCGTTGTTCAGGTCACATCCCACGATGTAAATCCATCTGAAGGGGTTAAATCATTTTTAAGATATGGGTCGGATACATTTTTTTCATCGCCCGTTATTGCGTTTTAATGCAATGTCGCGGCGACCAAAAAAAGTAATTCTGGCGTTTCAAAATTTTTTCTTGCTACACCGTTTAGTGATCAGGTTAATGCTTTTTTTATTAATAGATTGGCCAATTCTGAAAGCGGCGATACCAAATATGTGTATGTTTGATTTTTTTTTATTGTTTTATTTTGAATGGGGTGAAAAGGGGGTGAATTAAACTTTTATATATTTTTTTATTTTTTTCATATTTTTTAAAACATTTTTTTTAACTTTTGCCATGCTTCAATAGCCTTCATGGGAGGCTAGAAGCTGGCATAGCCTGATCGGCTCTGCTACATTGGAGCGATCATCAGATTGCTCCTATGTAGTAGAATTGCTGCATTGCTATGAGCGACGACCACAGGGTGGCACTCACAGCAATCCATCATCAACAACCATAGAGGTCTTCAATAGACATCTGGTTGTCATGCAGATGCATCGCTGACCCCCGATCACATGACGGGGGTCAGCGATGTGCGCATTTCTGGCCTGATGGCGGAAGAGCTAGTTAAATGCCGCTGTCAGCGTTTGACAGTGGCATTTAACTAGTTAATAGCGGTGGGTGGATCGCAATTCCACCCGCCGCTATTGCGGGCACATGTCAGCTGTACAAAACAGCTGACATGTCCTGGCTTTGATGCGGGCTCACCGTCGGAGCCCGCATCGAAGCTGAGGGTCTGACCTCGGAAGTACTATCCTGTCCAAGGTCCAAAACTGGTTAATATCCATGGGACTGTAGCCAACCTCCCTGGACGAGGCCACAGGAGGAAAATTGATGACAACTCAAAGAGACAGATAATACAAATGGTAACAAAAGAGCCCAGAAAAAATTCTAAAGAGATTAAAAGTGAACTTCAAGCTCAAGGAACATCAGTGTCAGATCTCACCATCAGTTATTCTATGAGCCAAAGTGGACTTCATGAGAGATGAACAAGGAGGACACCATTGTTGAAAAAAAATGATAAAAAAGCCAGACTGGAATTTGCCAAACTACATGTTGACAAGCCACAAAGCTTGGGAGAATGTCCTACAGACATATGGGACAAAAAAAGAACACTATCCCTACTGTGAAACATGGAGGAGTCTCTGTTATATTCTGGGGCTGCTTTGCTGCATCTGGCACAGGATGTCTAGAATCTGTGCAGGGTACAATGAAATCTCAAGACTATCAAGGGATTCTAGAGAGAAAAGTGCTGCCCAGAAAGCTTGGTCACAGTCGCAGGTCATGGGCATTGCAACAGGATAATGACCCAAAACACACAGCTAAACACACCCAAGAATGGCTAAGAGGAAAACATTGGATTATTCTGAGGTGGCCTTCTTTGAGCCCTGACCTAAATCCTATTGAGCATCTTTGGAAAGAGCTGAAACATGCCGTCTGGAAAAGGCAACCTTAAAACACGAGACAACTGGAGCAGTTTGCTCTTGAGGAGTGGCCAAAGATACCTGTCGAGAGGTGCAGAAGTCTCATTGACAGTTACAGGAATTATTTGATTGCAGTAATTGCCTCAAAAGGTTGTGCAACAAAATATTAAGTTAAGGGTACCATCATTTCTTTCCAGGCCTATTTCATGAGTTTTATTCATTTTTTTTTTAATTCTGTGGAAGTATGGTTGAAAAGCAATGTCTGAATTTCATTTGTTCATTTTCATAGATTTTTTAGTCTATTATTACTTTTGTCAGATTCAAGTTATTTCTGTGACCAAGGCTATTCTCTGTCATTAAACGAGGGGTACCAACAATTTTGACCACGTGTGCAGGAGGAATGAATATTTTGGCTCCACAGACACTTTCCGTAAATTAATATGCAGTGGATGTTGGAGAGTGAAAATTACACATTTGCCATTTTATTACCCAGCACATAGTGTCCAGATTGTGCTCCAGGAGACACACACCGCAAATTAAGTGGCTTTTTCACACTATAATATTGCTAAATACAGAGATCCTAAATGTTGTTTGAGCACACTGCAAGACTCAGAAGTGAGAGCGGATTTTGCTGGATTGGTTTATAGAAACCCTGTTGCTTTTCAACAGCCTTTGAGCCACTAATAGTGTGGGAACCTCTGTTTTTCCATTGACAGATGATGGACCTGAGTGGGGACTTGTTTTTTGTGAGATGAGAATTGGTATTATTTTCGCCTACATAACAATGATTGGTTTCTTTTTATTCGATATTTGTGAGGCAGAGTGAACAAGCAGTTGAACACCACACACTACTGGTTCATCCAACAAGGTTTTCTACTAGACTGTGAACTGTCATTGTCTTGGTAAATAATTAAAGTTTTTAACATAGCTTGCCATTTTTATGGACAGTTTAATTAGAAATGTTCAAAAATATAAAACTCAAGGATATTTTATTAAAATATTATTGTATTTTATCTTAGCAGATGACTGTACCAGGATATCAGAAGGACAGCTGACATCTTCATTTTTTAAATCTGATGATCTTGAGATCCTACAAGATGCAACTGAAGTGATTGCTGTTACTCCAGATATACCATCATCCATTCACAGCAAATATCTGTCATCTGATCCTATGAAACTGGTCCCATCTTCTGATTCAGTACTGACTACTAAGGAAAATCAAAGTCACAAAAGAGGCATTAAAAAACAAACTGCTCCTAAAGCAAAGAAGTCACATTCATGTTCAGATTGTGGGAAATGTTTTAACTGGAAATGGAATCTTGTTGCACACCAAATAACTCACACAGGGGAGAAGCCTTTTTCCTGTTCAGAATGTGGGAAATGTTTTAACAAAAAATCAGCTTGCGTTATGCACCAGAGAATCCACACAGGGGAGAAGCCTTTTTCATGTTCAGAATGTGAGAAATGTTTTAAACAGAAATCAGACCTTGTTACTCACCAGAGAACTCACACAGGGGAGAAGCCTTTTTCATGTTCAGAATGTGGGAAATGTTTTAGCAATAAATCAGATAGGTTTAAGCACCAGAGAATCCACACAGGAGAGAAGCCTTTTTCCTGTTCAGAATGTGGGAAATGTTTTAACTGGAAAAATGCTCTTGCTAGTCACCAGAGAAGTCACACAGGGGAGAAGCCTTTTTCATGTTCAGAATGTGGGAAATGTTTTAACAAGAAATCATATCTTGTTATACACCAAATAACTCACATAGGAGAGAAGCCTTTTTCCTGTTCAGAATGTGGGAAATGTTTTAACCAGAAATCGGTTCTTGTTATACATCAGAGAAGTCACATGGGGGAGAAGCCTTTTTCCTGTTCAGAATGTGGGAAATGTTTTAACCAGAAATCACCTCTTGTTAGTCACCAGAAAACTCACACAGGGGAGAAGCCTTTTTCCTGTTCAGAATGTAGGAAATGTTTTATCCAGAAATCACAGCTTGTTATACACCAGAGAATTCACACAGGGGAGAAGCCTTTTTCCTGTTCAGAATGTGGGAAATGTTTTAACCAGAAATCACATCTTGTTAGTCACCAGAAAACTCACACAGGGGAGAAGCCTTTTTCATGTTCAGAATGTGGGAAATGTTTTAACCGGAAAGCACATCTTGTTAGACATCAGAGCAGTCACACAGAGGAGAAGCCTTTTTCATTTTCTTAATGTGGGAAATATTTTACTTGGAAACCAATTGTTAATAAACATCAGAGATGTCACATAAGAGAGAAGCCTTTTTTATGTTTATAATGTTGGAATAGTTGTAACCAAAATTGAATATTTTTAAAGGGGTTGTCTCTTGTCATTCCTCATGTTTGCTGGCAAAAGGATAAAAGTAAACTTTATTAATTCCAAATGTAAAACTATACTCATAATTCACCCCCAGAAGGTTAATCAGAAGGTGACTAATAGAAAAAACATGTACCCCACATTTCAGTATATAGGGTGAGGTGACGTATACACACTCACTCTCCAAGCCTCTCATTTCTACGGGTTTCATCGTCATCACCAAAGGCGACTCATCAGGAGACTATTTAATATTGACCTTTGTTCAAGCGAGAATAGACAAAAAAAAACTAAAATCATGTATCACGTTATCCGAAACAGTCAGCCACATATTGGAAAATCCCAGACCTCAAACTATATACTTGGTAAGTCTATAAGCCACTCCAGTGTCAGGAATAGATAGTATGTGAAAATACAGTATAATTCTTGTGTTTTCCTCCTATAGGGACTGCCCTAGTTTGGTATTGTAACAGCTGTTAATTAGTAGTGGAGACAAACTGTCCTAGACTAAACTCCGTTTTCAGACGGCCCAATATGTACCACTCAGGGGAAACTTACCTGCTCCAAAGATAAATAGCAGCTTCTAAATAATGGCCATGCTGCGGTCTGTCAAGGAATGCAATATCGTTATAAAGACTAGGGATGTGTGCAACCATAATGTCTGGGAGATCTGTGCCATTATTTAGTATGAATATGGAAATTATCTATGAAAGTTAAGTGTTCCCTGAGCGGTATATACTGTATTTTCATATACTGTCTATTCCTGACACTGGAATGGCTTATAAACAAAGTATATATTTTAAAGTCTGGGATATGCCAATATGTGGCTAGTTTTCTGACTGTTTCAAATAACATGATATATAGAATTATAGAATGGTAGAGTTGGAAGGGAGCTCCTGGGTCCAACGCCCTGCTCAAAGCAGGATTCACTAAATCATCCCAGACAGATGTCTGTCCAGCCTCTGCGTGAAGACTTCCATTGAAGGAGAACTCACCACCTCTCGTGGCAGCCTGTTCCACTCATTGATCACCCTTACTGTCAAAAAGTTTTTTCTAATATCTAATCTGTGTCTCCTTACATTCAGTTTCATCCCATTGCTTCTAGTCTTTCCTTGCGCAAATGAGAATAAAGATGATCCTTCTAGAATGTGACAGCTCTATATTTGAGATATTTGTAGACAGCTATTAAGTCTCCTCTCAGTCTTCTTTTTTGCAAGCTAAACATTCCCAGATCCTGTAACCGTTCCTCATAGGACATGGTTTGCAGACTGGTCACCATTCTGGTCGCTCTTCTCTGAACTTGCTCCAGTTTGTTGATGTCTTTTTTAAAATGTGGTGCCCAAAACTGGACCCAGTATTTCAGATGAGGTCTGACCAAAGAGGAGTAGAGGGCAATAATGACTTCACGTGATCTAGACTGTATGCTTCTGTTAATACTTCTCAGAATTGCAATTGCCTTTTTGCTGCTGCATCACACTGTAGACTCATGTTCAGTCTGTGATCTACTAGAATACCCAAGTCTCTTTCACATGTGCTGTTGCTTAGCCCTATTTCTCACATTCTGTATATACTTTTTCATTTTTATTGCCCAGATGTAATACTTTGCATTTTTTCTTGTAAAAAATCATTCTGTTAGTTGCTGCCCACTGCTCCAGTTTATTTATATCTTTTTGAATCCTCTCTCTCTTCTCTAGAATTAGCTATCCCTCCTAGCTTTGTGTCATCAGCAAATTTAATCAGTGTACCCTCAATTCCTTCATCTAAATCATTGATAAAGATGTTGAACAATACAGGACCCAGGACAGAGCCTTGTGGTACCCCACTTGAGACATTCTTCCAACTGGATGTGCAGCCATTTACGACCACTCTTTGGGTCCGATCACTAAGCCAGTTATAAATCCACCTAACAGTTGCCATTCCATACTTAGTCATTTTTTCAATAAGGATTGTGTGAGATACTTTGTCAAATGCTTTGCTGAAGTCAATATATACTATACAGCATTTCCCTGATCCACCCAGTCAGTGATTCTGTCATAGAAGGAATTTAAGTTAGTCTGACATGACTTATTAGTTACAAATTCATGCTGACTCTGTTTAATCACTTCATTCTTATCCAGGTACTTACATACATGTTGTTTAATAATTTTTTCAAATATCTTTCCTGGTATAGAAGTCAGACTCACTAGCCTATAGTTCCCTGGGTCCACCTTCTTCCCCTTTTTGAAGATAGGAACAACATTTGCTCTTTTCCAGTCTTCTGGGACTTCTCCTGCTCTCCAAGAATTTTCAAAGATTATGGAGAGTGGTTCAAAAAGTTCTTCTGCTCTCTCCTTCAGTATTCTGGGGTGTAATTCATCTGGACCTGGAGACTTGAATTCATTTATGTTAGCTAAGTGTTTCCTCACTATCTTTCTGTTGATAGATATCCATTATTTTAGGGTTTTCTTTGTCTACTCTCGCTTGAATATAAGTCAATATTAAATAGTCTCCTGATGAGTCACCTTTGGTGAGGATGAACAAACCGGTAGAAATGAGAGACTTGGAGAGTGAGTGTGTATACATCACCTTATCCTATATACTGAGATGTGGGGTATATGTTTTTTTCTATTAGTCACCCTCTGACTAACCTTCTGGGGTGAATTATGGGTATAGTTTTACATTTGGAATTAATAAAGATTAGTTTTACCCTTTTGTCAGTGAATCTTGTAATCAAGGGATAATTTTATATACCCTATTTTTCGCTTTATAAGACACTCCGGATTATAAGACGCACCCCAAATTTTGAGGAGAAAAAGGAAGAAAACTTTTTTTTTTATAAAATGGTGGTGCTTCTTATAATCCATGCGTCTTATTGCTTACCGGGGGTGGTGGCTGTGGTGAAGCAGGGGTCCAGGGTCGCTGGTGGAGGAGGGAAGAGTGGAGCGTTGCCGCAGACTGGGATGAGTGGGTGTTCCAAAAAGCAGCACGCCGCTGCGGGTGTCCCGGTGACGGTGCTGCTCTGTGTCCCCAGTGGTGGTGCTGCGCTGTGTCAAATGTCCATGGTGGCGGTACAATGCTGCTCTGTGTCCCCGGTGCTGCGGGGGGGCTCTGCCAACATTTTATGAAAGGCCAGAGCATGTGCAAGTTCTTTCATGGTTTCCTGACTCGTGCGGCAGCGGACTCTGGGAAAATGGCCGCCAGGAGGCGGCGCAAGTGCAGATCGAGGTCTTGGTGCATAGGTCTTGGGAGATGAGATCTCAGCGCCGAAATGTCATCTCCCGAGATCTCGGCGTCGAGACACAGCGCAGCACTGCCACCGGGACACCCGCAGCAGCACGATGATAAGGTATATCCGCATTACAAGATGCACCCCCATTTTCCCCTCAAATTTGGGGGAAAAAAGTCCGTCTTATAGTCCAAAAAATACGGTATATACACATATATATACAGAAAATAGAAAAACCGGGTAGCACGCACCGATCCTTAAAAATCTTGATTTATTTCAACATTTTAAAACATCATGGCCAGGAAAACAGATGAAGGAGTGTGTGAGCTAGTGCTGACGATGGCCGTTTTGTGCTCAACAGCGCTTCTAATTTTTTCTCTCAGTCAACTCATTGCTCAGGTTTGGCCTCATTAAAATAAAAACACTCATACTCCGCTGGCATACAGCCTCTGCTTCAGTGGTGTCGAGGCACAGTGTCCCGGGGCTTATGTGAGTTTGTCACATCACATGAGCCCTGTGCTCAATCAGCAGCATCTTCATTGTTCCTTTTTTCAAACATATTGAACATCAACAGGAAGCCAGGGCTGTGGCTGCTTTCTGACTTCCTCATGATGCTCGATTTGTCTGAAAGTGGGTACAGTGACACCAGCACTGATTGGGCACAGGGCTCACATGACGTAAAAACCTCAAAAGAGCCCTAAGAACACAAGCGCCAACACTGCTGAAACGGCACCACCATGGGAGGTTTGTATAAGTGTTTTTATTTTAATAGGACCAAACATGAGGAATGAGAAGGGGTTGTCCAACACAGGGAACATCAAAAATCCCACACAGAAGTCATTATCATACTTAGAGTGAAAAATGAATTACAGGAAAATCGTATTTTGTTGACCTTCAAAAATAACTCAGACGGGGAGAACCTGTATATATTATTGACAAATTGTACAAACACATGATGCGCGCAGCGTGCGTTCAAGGTGAGAATATTATATGGGAGTTTTATAGGATAAACCGAATACCAACAGAAAATCAACTACCCAAAACAAACATTTATCAGTAAAAATAACTCCTCTTTATTAGGTAAAGTAAAAAAGAATTGCACCATTTTCCGATACCCGTCGCGTCTCCATTTTTCATGATCTCGGGTTGGGTGAGGACTTATTTTTTCTGTGCCAAGCTGACATTTTTAATGAATACCATTTTGGTGCAGATACGATCTTTTGATCGCCCGTTATTGCAGTTTAATGCAATGTTGCGGCGACCAAAAAACTTAATTCTGGCCTTTTTACTTTTTTCTCATTACACCGTTTAGCAATCGGGTTAGTTCTTTTTTATTTTGATAGCGTGGGTGATTCTGAACGTACCGTTACCAAATATGTATATTTGATTTTTTTACTGTTTTATTTTCAATGGGGTGAAAGGGGGTAATTTGAACTTTTGGATTTTTTTATTTTTAGCAAACGACGGTCACGGCGGTGGAGCAGGGAGAGGTAAGTATTTCAACTTTGCAAGTGCTGTGATCCTGAGCAAGCGGGGGGGGGGGGGGGCCACTAGTTGGCACTGGCACAGAGCCCCTCATAGTACGGTGGTGTGTTTGACGGTGGGTGGCGCCTCCCACTGGCAGAGACACTTTTGCGTACTATGAGGGGCCCTATGCCAGTGACGTCACCAATGAGTATGCCCCCCCTCACCTGATGAAGGAACCTGGACTGTCATCTGCACCTTCCTCTTTGTCCCCGTGTAAGGTGGTATGGTGTTATGACCCCAATGGCGAGGGTCTCAGAGGAACGTGTAAGTCTGCGAGATGCAAAAATCCAGCTCATAGGGCAGTGGTAACTGGATTGACCATATATCTACTCCTAACGCCAACACTAGAAGTAGCCGGGGATCATGCCTACGGTGATCGCTAGATGACTCGCGCCAGCCGGAGAATCTAACTACCCCTAGAAGAGGAAAACAAAGACCTCTCTTGCCTCCAGAGAAAGGGACCCCAAAGCAGGATAGAAGCCCCCCACAAATAATAACGGTGAGGTAAGAGGAAATGACAAACACAGTAATGAACCAGGATTTAGCAAAGAGAGGCCCGCTTTACTAATAGCAGAATATAGCAAGTAACTTATATGGTCAACAAAAACCCTAACAAAATCCACGCTGGAAATTCTAGAACCCCCGAACCGTCTAACGGTCCGGGGGGAGAACACCAGCCCCCTAGAGCTTCCAGCCAAGGTCAGGATACAGATTTAGAACAAGCTGGACAAAAATACTAAACAAAACAGAAGCAAAAAGCAAGGAAGTAGACTTAGCTTTGAAAAGCAGGAACCAGGATCAGAAGACCAGAGCACAAAAGATTAGCTCTGAATTCCACGTTGCCAGGCATAGAACTGAAGGTCCAGAGAGCTTATATAGCGACACCCCTGACTTAACGACCCAGGTGAGGATAAAAGGAATGACAGAAAAACCAGAGTCAAAAAACTAGTAACCACTAGAGGGAGCCAAAAAGCAAATTCACAACAGTACCCCCCCCTTAGTGAGGGGTCACCGAACCCTCACCAAGACCACCAGGGCGATCAGGATGAGCGGCGTGAAAGGCACGAACCAAATCGGCCGCATGTACATCAGAGGCGACCACCCAGGAATTATCCTCCTGACCATAGCCCTTCCACTTGACCAGGTACTGAAGCCTCCGCCTGGAGAGACGAGAATCTAAGATCTTCTCCACCACGTACTCCAGCTCGCCCTCAACCAACACCGGAGCAGGAGGCTCAGCAGAAGGAACCACAGGCACAACGTACCGCCGCAACAAGGATCTATGAAACACGTTGTGAATGGCAAATGACACAGGAAGATCCAGGCGAAAGGACACAGGATTAAGGATTTCCAATATCTTGTAAGGACCAATGAAGCGAGGTTTAAACTTTGGAGAGGAGACCTTCATAGGAACAAAGCGAGAAGAAAGCCACACCAAATCCCCAACCCGAAGTCGGGGACCCACACCGCGGCGGCGGTTGGCAAAACGCTGAGCCTTCTCCTGTGACAACTTCAAGTTGTCCACCACATGATTCCAGATCCGCTGCAACCTATCCACCACAGAATCCACCCCAGGACAGTCAGAAGGCTCCACATGACCCGAGGAAAAGCGAGGGTGGAAACCAGAGTTGCAGAAAAATGGCGAAACCAAGGTAGCGGAACTAGCCCGATTATTAAGGGCAAACTCAGCCAACGGCAAGAAGGTCACCCAATCGTCCTGATCAGCAGAGACAAAACACCTCAAATAAGCCTCCAGAGTCTGATTAGTCCGCTCCGTCTGTCCATTAGTTTGTGGATGAAAAGCGGACGAAAACGACAAATCAATGCCCATCCTACCACAAAAGGATCGCCAGAATCTGGAGACGAACTGGGATCCTCTGTCTGACACAATATTCTCAGGGATGCCGTGTAAACGAACCACGTTCTGGAAAAACACAGGGACCAGATCGGAAGAGGAAGGCAGCTTAGGCAAAGGAACCAAATGGACCATCTTGGAGAAGCGATCACATATCACCCAGATAACAGACATGCCCTGAGACACTGGAAGATCAGAAATGAAATCCATGGAGATGTGTGTCCAAGGTCTCTTCGGAACTGGCAAGGGCAAGAGCAACCCGCTGGCACGAGAACAGCAAGGCTTGGCTCGAGCACAAGTCCCACAGGACTGCACAAATGACCGCACATCCCTTGACAAGGAAGACCACCAAAAGGATCTGGCCACCAGGTCTCTGGTGCCGAAAATTCCCGGGTGCCCTGCCAACACCGAGGAATGAATCTCGGAAATGACTCTGCTGGTCCACTTATCAGGCACAAACAATCTGTCAGGTGGACAAGAATCAGGCCTACCAGCCTGAAATCTCTGCAACACACGTCGCAGATCCGGAGAAATAGCAGACAAGATAACTCCCTCCTTAAGAATGCCAACAGGTTCAGTGACTCCAGGAGCATCAGGCACAAAGCTCCTAGAGAGAGCATGCTGAGATAACATGTGTAGGATCACCACAGTAGTAGCACAAGCCATTCCGGCGTCTATGAATTTTCCGCTCATTTCTAGTCAGGATTCTATCACATTGCATTAAATCAGGTGTCTGTTCAGACAACACCATGAGGGAATTTGCGGTTTTGCGCTCCCGCAACCGCCGGTCAATTTGAATAGCCAGGGCCATGGAATCATTCAGACCTGTGGGAATGGGAAAACCCACCATAACATTCTTAATGGCATCAGAAAGGCCATTTCTGAAATTAGCGGCCAGTGCACACTCGTTCCAATGTGTCAGCACGGACCATTTCCGAAATTTTTGGCAATACACTTCAGCCTCGTCCTGGCCCTGAGACATAGCCAGCAAGGCCTTTTCTGCCTGAATCTCAAGATTGGGTTCCTCATAAAGTAAACCGAGCGCCAGAAAAAACGCATCAATATCAGCCAATGCCGGATCTCCTGGCGCCAACGAAAAAGCCCAATCTTGAGGGTCGCCCCGTAAGAACGAAATAACAATTTTTACTTGCTGAGCGGAGTCTCCAGATGAACAGGGTCTCAGGGACAGAAACAATTTGCAATTATTCCTGAAATTCCTAAATTTAAACCGGTCTCCGGAAAACAGTTCAGGAATCGGTATCTTAGGTTCTGACCTAGGATTTCTGATAACATAGTCTTGTATGCCCTGCACACGAGTAGCCAGCTGGTCCACACTTGTAATCAAGGTCTGGACATTCATGTCTGCAGCAAGCATAAGCCACTCTGAGGTAAAGGGGAAAAGAAAAAAAAAAAAAAAAAAAAATATGAGAGAGGGAAAAAAAAACTCAGAATTTTCTTTCTTATAATCCCTCTTCTGCAATGCATTACACATTTAATAGGGCCTGGCAAACTGTTATGACCCCAATGGCGAGGGTCTCAGAGGAACGTGTAAGTCTGCGAGATGCAAAAATCCAGCTCATAGGGCAGTGGTAACTGGATTGACCATATATCTACTCCTAACGCCAACACTAGAAGTAGCCGGGGATCATGCCTACGGTGATCGCTAGATGACTCGCGCCAGCCGGAGAATCTAACTACCCCTAGAAGAGGAAAACAAAGACCTCTCTTGCCTCCAGAGAAAGGGACCCCAAAGCAGGATAGAAGCCCCCCACAAATAATAACGGTGAGGTAAGAGGAAATGACAAACACAGTAATGAACCAGGATTTAGCAAAGAGAGGCCCGCTTTACTAATAGCAGAATATAGCAAGTAACTTATATGGTCAACAAAAACCCTAACAAAATCCACGCTGGAAATTCTAGAACCCCCGAACCGTCTAACGGTCCGGGGGGAGAACACCAGCCCCCTAGAGCTTCCAGCCAAGGTCAGGATACAGATTTAGAACAAGCTGGACAAAAATACTAAACAAAACAGAAGCAAAAAGCAAGGAAGTAGACTTAGCTTTGAAAAGCAGGAACCAGGATCAGAAGACCAGAGCACAAAAGATTAGCTCTGAATTCCACGTTGCCAGGCATAGAACTGAAGGTCCAGAGAGCTTATATAGCGACACCCCTGACTTAACGACCCAGGTGAGGATAAAAGGAATGACAGAAAAACCAGAGTCAAAAAACTAGTAACCACTAGAGGGAGCCAAAAAGCAAATTCACAACAGTATGGTATGCGGGAAGGGGAACCTTACTTTCAGCAGGGTCAGATTCTGGCTGTGTAGAGTGCAAGGGGAATGTAGTGGTCTGGGTCAATGTACCAGCAGACTCATCTAGCAGTGGCTGGGAAATGAGCAGGATGAGGAGGAAACACAGATATAGGCCCAAATAATAAAGTAGGCTAAATGCAGTTCAAAATTGGTAACAGGACTAAACAGGCGGCATTGCTTTGTTCAGTGGAGGAAAACTGTAATGAGTGGCAGACACAGTTAGTAGGCCCAAATAATAAAGTGGGCTAAATGTCTGCCAAAAAATTGTTCATAAATAAACAGGTGGCATAGCTAGGTACAGGGGTGGGCTCCTCTGCTGAGTAGCAGACAGTGGTAGTAGGCGCAAAGTATTAACTGGTCTAAATGGAGGGCAGGGCCCCTGTATATTTTAACTATCATTTATAATTTCAACAAATTTGTATTGGCAGTGCCATTGAAGGATTTAACAGCACAGACTACACAGTGGTGGAGCAGGAAGAGGTAAGTATTGCAAGTGGTAGAGCACTGTTCGACCTGGGGGGAACACTCTCGTGGGCGGCGGTACTGGCAAAGGGCCCTTATATTACGATGGTGTGTCTGACGTTGGTTGTGCACCACCACCGTCAGAGACACTTTATTGTACTATGAGGGACCCTGTGCCAGTGCCGTCGCTCAAGAGTGGGCACACCCACCTGTCCAGGCAAACGGCACTCGTATGGGTGCTTGCGCCAGGTGATGACCACGGTCCTGTGGGGGGAGTCAGCCCATTTAGGGAGGTATAAAAATGGCCTATGGTGGACATTCAGCAGCTGCAAATGGAGGAATTGGAGAAGTCAGTAAGAGAAGGCCAAAAGCAAGACATTTTTCAGGCAAGCTATGTGTCAGCAGGGGAAGGTGGGGCAAAATAATTTGAAATCCATGATTGGTTCATTTTAATGAAGGTTAGATCATCAACATTTTGGGTAGCCAGACCAGTCCTTTTTTCGGTCAGTATTGAACCAGCAGCACTGAAGAATCTTTCTGATAGCACACTAGCAGCAGGGCAAGCGAGCGCCTGTAATGCATATTCTGCCAATTCAGGCCAGGTGTCTATTTTAGATGCCCAGTAATCAAAGGGGAATGACCTGTGAGGGAGAACATCGATAAGAGAGGAAAAGTAGTTCGTAACCATACTGGACAAATGCTGTCTCCAGTCACTTTGAATCGATGCAGCAGTACCTGTCGTGTCAGCGGTCATTGCGAAATCACTCCACAACCTGGTCATAAAACCCCTCTGTCCAACGCCACTTCGGATTTGTGCACCTCTAACACCTCTTCCATGTTGCCCCCTACGGCTTGTGTGAGAACCATCACCGCCGCTGTGTGCTGGGAATGCCTGAACCAAACGGTCTACAAGAGTTGCTTGTTTGGTAGCCAATATTTGCTCCAGGTTCTCATGTGGCATGATATTTTGTAATTTTCCTTTATATCGTGGATCCAGGAGGCAGGCCAACCAGTAATCATCATCGGCCATCATTTTGATAATGCGGGGGTCCCTTTTTAGGATACGCAAGGCATACTCAGCCATGTGGGCCAATGTTCCAAGTGTCAATTCACAACTTTCTGCTACCTCCCCCAATCCCCACACCAAGTAAGGAACTGTTCATCTCCTCTTCAATCCTCCCCATCCATCTCACCTCCTCCTCAGAACTGTTCCTTAACATACAATCCTCTGTCTCAAAGCACAGGCAGCCCCCTCACGCTCTCTCCTGCTCCCACCTGCTAACACTATCTCTGCTCCTTCTCACTGCTGGTGATATCTCTCCAAATCCTGGTCCTCCTCACCACATTCCCACAGTCATTTCTACCTCCCATCCACGCTCCATCACAAACTTCCGTAACCTCTCTAACCTTATACCCATTCGCCCAGCCCCCGCTTCCCCAGTCCCACTAACAGGAGCTCTGTGGAACGCTCGCTCTGTCTGTAACAAGCTTTCCTACATCCATGATCTTTTTGTTACTACCAAACTTTCCTTCCTCGCCATCACCGAAACCTGGCTCACCCCTTCTGACACAGCCTCTTCTGCTGCACTCTCTTACGGTGGCTTCCACCTTTCTCACACACCCCGCCCCAGCAGCAAGCATGGTGGAGGAGTTGGTTTTCTCCTGTCAGATAACTGCTCCTTCACCCCAATCCCACTGCCACCCTCTGTTACCCTCCCTTCCTTTGAGGTGCACTCTGTGCGCATCTACTCCCCCTCCAACCTCCAACTGGCTGTCATTTACCGCCCCCCAGGGCCAGCCACGATCTTCTTTGACCACTTCACCACCTGGCTACTTCATTTCCTTTCTGCAGACATCCCCACTATCATCATGGGCGATTTCAACATCCCCATTGACACTTCCCTCTCAGCTGCCACTAAACTTCTATCTCTCTCTTCCTCCTTCGGCCTCACTCAATGGTCTTCTGCAGCCACTCACAAAGATGGTCACACACTGGACCTCATCTTCACCCGCCTCTGCTCCCTATCTAACCTCTCTAACTCACCTCTTCCTCTCTCTGACCACAACCTTCTCACATTCTCATCTCTCTCCACTCCATGTCTAGAGTCCCCAACCCACAAACTTTCACACCCTCGCAGAAATCTTAAACATCTTGACCTACATTCATTCTCTGAATCCCTCCTCCCTCTCACAGACATAAGTTCCATACACAATGCGGATGACGCTGCCGCTCTATATAACACCACAATAGCTGTAGCTTTGGAATCTGCTGCCCCACTTACACATACCAAAGCTTGCAAAATCAACAGACAGCCCTGGCACACCAGCCTGACCAAAGAACTGAGGCGAGCTTCCAGGGCTGCTGAGCGCAGATGGAAAAGATCCCACTCCAATGACCACTTAATCGCATTCAAACAGTCCCTCACTACTTTCAAGACCGCACTCGCCACAGCTAAACAAACCTACTTCTCATCTCTCATATCCTCCCTGTCTCACAACCCTAAACAGTTATTCAACACCTTCAATTCTCTCCTCCGTCCCCCAGCACCTCCTCCCTCCTCACTTATCTCTGCTGAAGACTTTGCCTCATTCTTCAAGCAGAAGATTGATAACATCAGAGACAGTTTTGGTCAACAAGCCCCAGAGCCCTTCCTCCCAACTTCCCTACCCTCCACCTCCAAAACCAACTACTCCACCATTACAGAAGATCAACTCGCCACTCTACTCTCAAGATCGCATCTCACCACCTGCGCACTTGACCCGCTCCCATCCCACCTCATCCCAAACCTCACCACAATCTTCATCCCAACCCTAACCCATCTCTTCAACCTATCACTAACAACTGGTGTTTTCCCCTCAAGCTTTAAACATGCCTCCATCACACCTATCCTCAAAAAGCCCTCTCTTGACCCATCCTCTGTATCTAGCTATCGCCCTATATCACTTCTCCCCTATGCCTCAAAACTACTGGAACAACACGTCTACCTTGAACTGTCCTCCCATCTCTCTTCTTGCTCCCTCTTTGACCGCTTACAATCTGGCTTCCGGTCACACCATTCCACTGAAACTGCGCTAACTAAGGTCACCAATGACCTCTTAACCGCCAAGAGCAAGCGACACTACTCTGTTCTCCTCCTCCTCGACCTGTCGGCTGCCTTTGACACAGTGGACCATTCCCTATTATTACAGACCCTCTCATCCCTTGGCATCACAGACTTGGCCCTATCCTGGATCTCATCATACCTAACAGACCGGACATTCAGTGTCTCCCACTCACACACCACCTCCTCACCTCGCCCCCTCTCTGTCGGAGTCCCACAAGGTTCAGTCCTTGGGCCCCTGCTCTTCTCCATTTACACCTTTGGCCTGGGACAGCTCATAGAATCTCATGGCTTTCAGTATCACCTCTATGCTGATGACACACAGATCTACATCTCTGGACCAGATATCACCTCCCTACTAACCAGAATCCCTCAATGTCTGTCCACTATTTCATCCTTCTTCTCCGCTAGATTTCTGAAACTTAACATGGACAAAACAGAATTCATCATCTTTCCCCCATCTCACGTGACCCCCCCAACAAACCTATCCATTACAGTAAATGGCTGCCCACTCTCCCCAGTCCCACAAGCTCGCTGCCTCGGGGTTATCCTTGACGCTGATCTCTCCTTCAAACCACATATCCAAGCCCTTTCCACTTCCTGCCAACTTCAACTCAAAAATATTGCACGAATCCGTTCATTCCTCAACCAAGAATCTGCAAAAACCCTAGTCCATGCCCTCATCATCTCTCGCCTTGACTACTGCAACCTCCTGCTCTGTGGCCTCCCCTCAAACACTCTCGCACCCCTCCAATCTATTCTAAACTCTGCTGCCCGACTAATCCACCTGTCCCCCCGCTATTCTCCGGCCTCTCCCCTCTGTCAATCCCTTCACTGGCTCCCCATTGCCCAGAGACTCCAGTACAAAACCCTAACCATGACGTACAAAGCCATCCACAACCTGTCTCCTCCATACATCTGTGACCTCATCTCCCAGTACTTTCCTACACGCAACCTCCGATCCTCACAAGATCTCCTTCTCTACTCCCCTCTTATCTCCTCTTCCCACAATCGTATACAAGATTTCTCTCGCGTATCACCCCTACTCTGGAACCCTCTACCACAACACATCAGACTCTCGCCCACCATCGAAACCTTCAAAAAGAATCTGAAGACCCACCTCTTCCGACAAGCCTACAACCTGCAGTAACCACCGATCGACCAAACCGCTGCATGACCAGCTCTACCCTCACCTACTGTATCCTCACCCATCCCTTGTAGATTGTGAGCCTTCGCGGGCAGGGTCCTCTCTCCTACTGTACCAGTTATGACTTGTATTGTTCAAGATTATTGTACTTGTTTTTATTATGTATACCCCTCCTCACTTGTAAAGCGCCATGGAATAAATGGCGCTATAACAATAAATAATAATAATAATAATAATAACTTGTGCTGGATTGAGCAGCACTTTCTTGCAAATCAACATCACTTGTGTCCCGCAAAAACCCTGTGCCTGACCTTGCAACGCCACCAGTTTCTATTGCCCCCTGAGAAACATCCTCCTCCCATAAATATTCATCCCCATTATCCTCCTCCTCTTCGTCCGCCACCTTGTCTAGGAGAGTTCCCTGAGCAGACAATGGCTGACTGTCATCAAGGCTTCCCTCCTCCTCGGCTGCAGATGCCTGCTCCTTAATATGCGTCAAACTTTGCATCAGCAGACGCATTAGTGGGATGCTCATGCTTATGATGGCGTCGTCTGCACTTACCAGCCGTGTGCATTCCTCAAAACACTGAAGGACTTGACAGAGTTCTTGTAGCTTCGAACACACCAGACAACTCCATGTCTGCCATCCAAGTGCCTGCCCGTGTATGTGTATCCTCCCACAAATACATTACAGCACGCCTCTGTTCGCACAGCCTCTGAAGCATGTGCAGTGTGGAGTTCCACCTTGTTGCAACATCGATTATTAGGTGGTGCTGGGGAAGATTCAGCGATCGCTAATGGTTCAGCATACGGCTGGAGTGTATGGGCGACTGGCGGATGTGCAAGCAAAGTCTTCGCACCTTCAGGAGCAGGGCTGGTAACTCCGGATAATTTTTGAGGAAGCACTGCACCACCAGGTTCAAGGTGTGAGCCAGGCAAGGTATTTGTTTAAGTTCTGAAAGGGCTATGGCAGCCAAAAAAAAATTCCTTCCGTTATCATTGACTACCTTGCCTGCCTCAAGATGTTCACTGCCCAGCCATGACTGAGTTTGTTGCTGCAAACACTCGGCCAGTACTTCCGCGGTGTGTCTGTTGTCGCCCAAACACTTCATTTGTAACACAGCCTGCTGACACTTACCACTTGCTGTTCGATAATGGGACACCTCGTGTGCATCACTGGCAGCTGCGGATGGAGTGGTTGTGCGACTGCGCTCTGTGGACGAGCTTTCACTTATGGAGGAGGAGGAGGAGGGGTGGCGAATGCCTACAGCCAACTGTTTCCTAGACCGTGGGCTAGGCAGAACTGTCCCACTATGCCTGTCCCCTATGGACCCTGCATCCACCACATTAACCCAGTGCGCCGTGATGGACACATAACGTCCCTGGCCATGCCTACTGGTCCATGCATCTGTTGTGAGGTGCACCTTTCCACTGACTGATTGCCTCAGTGCATGGATAATGCGGTCTTTGACATGCTGGTGGAGGGTTGGGATGGTTTTTCTCACAAAGAAGTGCCGACTGGGTAGGTCATAGTGTGGTACTGCGTAGGCCATCAGGTCTATGAAAGCTTCGCTTTCAACCAACCGGTAGGGCATCATCTCTAACGAGATTAGTCTAGCAATGTGGGCGTTCAAACCCTGTGTACGCGGATGAGAGGATGAGTAATTTCTTTTCCTAACGAGAGTCTCATGTAGGGTGAGCTGGACTGGAGAGCTGCATATGGTGGAACTAGCGGTGGTGGTGGTTGTGGACATGCGGGATTGAGAGAGGGTTGGTGATGGTATTCTTGATGTTGGCCTACATACAGTGTTTCCTACCAATAACCTTGTGATTCCCTGACTGCTTTGGCCTTGCGAAGATACCTCCACATTTGCTGCTGGTGGTGTCCTAACCGGTGGGCTTACAGTGAGGGAAGCAATGTAGCATTGCTGACTACCTTCATTCTAAGCAGGTGAACCAACGGTACGGGACATTTGGTAGTTAGTCCAGGCTTGCAAGCGCATGCTGGTTAAATGTCTAAGCATGCATGTTGTGTTTAAATTTTGAAGATTCTTCCCTCTGCTAAAGGTCTTTGAGCATTTCTTACAGATAACTTTTGACTGATCATTCAGATCTTGGTTAAACAATTGCCACACTACACTCTTCCTACTATGGAATACCTTTTCAGGCATTGCACGCTGTGCTACTTTCACCGGATGGCCACGCTGTTTTAAAACTTTTGTTTTTGACACACGTTTTTGGCCTGATATGGGCCTGTCAGATGACAGCTGTTGCGATGTAGATAGCTGCTGCGGATCATCCTCCTCCGCTTCTGAGCTACTGGCAGCGGCACCCTCTTCCTCCAATGGCTGCCCATCTGGGTCAACAACTGGGTCATCTATCACCTCCTCTTCAATGTCGTGTGCACCTTCCTCTGTGTCACCGTGTAAGGTGCTATAGCGTTCGGGACGGGGCACCATAGTCTCATCAGGGTCAGATTCTGGCTCAGTACACTGCGAAGGCAATGTAGTGATCTGAGTCAACGGAACAACATAATAATCTAGCTGTGGCTGTGCATCAGTGCACTCCATGTCCGATTCATCTTGTAATGGGCAGTTAACAATTTCCCTTTCTAACCCAGGCACGGTATGTGTAAAGAACTCCATGGAGTAACCTGTAGTGTCGCCTGACGCATCCTTCACTTTTGGTTTGTGTGAAGGACACAAGGAAAAGTCTTGTTCCTGATGGGGAGCATCCACTGATGACTCACTGCTTTTATATTTGGAACTTTCTGAAGAGGAAGCGAAAGAGCTAGAGGATGAGTCAGCAAGGAAAGCCAAAACTTTTTCCTGCTGCTCCGGCTTTAAAAGCTGTTTTTCTCCTCGCCACGACAGCACCTACTTGAGAGAGGGGATCCGCCCCTTAGGAACAGGAAACCCTATGGAGAGAATAAAAGGGGCACTCCCCCTCGCTCCCAAAGTTGGTTTCCTGTTCCTAAGGGAACCCATAGAGAAGAGGATACCTAGCCTGGATGCCGCCTGTGCGGTTTACCTGTGAGGACGGCAGGAGTTCCAGTGCTGGAAGCAGCATCGGGGGTCCTGGTGTCAGTTTCCCCCCTCTGCTGGCAGGCTCTGTGAGGCCAGGGCAGGAGGTCGCATGGATCATGGGCAGGAGGACGCATCAGCGGCCTGCGGCAGGTAATTATGCTCCGGAGCGCGACACCACTGCTGGCGATATGCGCAGGTGTGTAGCTGCCATTTGGCTCCCCTGGAGGTGATGTGGAAGCATCCAGGGTGAGAGCAGAGGAGAGATTACGCCGGGCAGTGCGCACGAGATCCAAGATGGCCGCGACCCGGAAGTGGTGATGACTTCCGGGTTCAACAGGAAGAAGATGGCGGCGCCCAGCATTAAAATACGCCGGCGCTGATTCCTCGGCGTCCAAGCATGGCGACGCCACCTCAGGACTCAGCGGTGCCTTCAGAGGACACAGCTAATTTCCCTCGCAGCAGCGCAAGCAGCGGACGAAAATCCTCCACAAAGAGCGCAAAAGAGAAGAGATCTGACCGATCTTCATCTCAGCCTGTGCCTGCATCTCCTCCTCTACGGCAGGTACCTTGACCATCTGCTTCACTGGGGTGAGTGTGTACTCTCCCTATTAAGCTAATTATGGCCTTTCTTATTTATATACACTAGGCAAAAAGATCGGAAAAATCGAAGCACAGACAATGTTCCTTATGTACCCAGCCCCTCCCGGATAATTATACAAAGAAAATGTGTTATGTCTGTATTGAGAAAATGGTACGGGAGGAAGCCTCTGTAAGATCCGATGACATCAGACAGATGATTAGGGACGAGTTACGGGCTTTCCATAGTTCAGAAAGTATTCCTGATTCTAGGAGCAGAAAGTATAATTCGCCAAGATCAGATCCTTCTACTGATAAGGAAGATACGGATGTCTCCCTGGAATATATTTCCTCAGAAGGGAAGCAAGATACGTGTTTTCCTACAGAGAGCATAGATAATCTGGTGAAGGCTGTATATAACACCATGGGTATTAAAAGCAGTAAAGATCCTAAAACACCACAGGATATAATGTTTGCAGGATTGTCAGAAAAGAAAAGGCCTACCTTTCCCCTAATAACTCCAATCAAAGATTTAATTATTAAAGAAAGGGAGAGCCAGGGGCAGAAAGGATTACCATCTTCGTCAAAAAGACGTTATCCCTTTAAGGATGAGGACATGTCTATCTGGGCCAAAGCCCCGAAGGTGGACGCGGTGGTTGCTTCCACGTCCAAAAAATCCTTGTTCCCTGTAGAAGATTCGGGTTCCTTACAACAGAGGTCCCCAACTCCAGTCCTCAAGGCCCACCAACAGGTCATGTTTTCAGGATTTCCCTAGTCCTGCCCAGGTGATAAATCCATCACCTGTGCAACACAAAGGAAATCCTGAAAACATGATCTGTTGGTGGGCCTTGAGGACTGGAGTTGGGGAACACTGCCTTACAAGACCCACTGGATCGTAAGGCCGATATTTTGTTAAAACGGGCATGGGAATCATGTTCTGGGGCATTTAGACCGGCTATATCAGCTACATGCACTGCAAGGTCCATGTTAGTCTGGCTTAATGACCTGGAAGAGGGTTTAAAAGGAGGACTATCCAGAGAAAAATTGATCTCTTCCTTACCCCTAATCAGAGGCGCTATGGCATTTTTTGCGGACTCATCTGCTGACTCGATTAGATTGGCTGCCAAATCAGCAGGCCTAACTAACGTGGCTCTTCGAGTCCTGTGGCTAAAAGGCTGGAAGGTGGATGCCCAGACAAAAACAAAATTAAGTGGCCTTCCTTGCCAGGGTGAGTACCTTTTTGGTACAAAGTTAGATGAGATCCTAACCAAAGCGGGCAAAAGAAAAAAGGGATTCCCTAATAACTATTTTCCGTCCTATAGGAGAGCCTTCCGGAAGCCTATCTTTAATAAGAGAAGGGATTTCAAAAACCAAGACCGCTGCGCAAATAAGGATAACAAACAAAGAGGCTCCTTTTTCGGAAAATGTCCATTTAAAATGGAAGATAAACCGCGTTAATACGGATCTACCAGTAGGTGGTAGACTATCTCTTTTCGCCCCACAGTGGCGCACAGTCACCTCCAACTCTTGGGCTACTAGCCTCATAACCTCAGGCTTAAAATTAAGATTTGCCCGAGTCCCTCCGGACTCATTCCTGTTGACTTCTGTGAAGTCTCAATCTCAACAACAGTTTTTGGAAAAGGAAATAATTAATCTCCTTTCCAAAAAAGTATTAGTGGAAGTCCTGTATCATCAGAGGGGGAAAGGTTTTTACTCCCCTTTATTTTTGATCCCAAAACCTGATGGATCATATAGAACTATAATAAATCTAAAAAAGCTAAACATCTTTCTGGAAAACCAGACCTTCAAGATGGAATCGATCAGGTCCGCGATTAAACTTCTATTTCCAGGGTGCTTTATGGCAGTCCTCGACTTAAAAGATGCATACTATCATCTGCCAATTTATATTGAACACCAGCAGTATCTGCGTGTGGCGATTTTGATTAATCGGCAAATACGTCATTTTCAATACACGGCCATGCCCTTCGGACTGTGAATAGCTCCCAGAGTCTTTACTAAATTAATGTCGGAGGTGATGTCGTTTTTAAGATTAAAAGATACCCTTATAGTTCCATATCTAGATGACCTTCTGGTAGTTGGAAACTCCCCCTCACAGTGTAAACAGCGCCTATCTAACAAATCTCATCCCTGCAGGAAATAGGATGGTTGATTAACTGGGAAAAATTCAGATTATCTCCAACAACCCGTCAAACGTTCTTGGGTCTTATCCTAGACTCTGAATGTCAAAGATGTTTCCATCCAGAATCCAAACAGTCTATAATAATAAAAAAAGTACAGTCGGTGATTAATAACCCTGTAATCTCCCTTAGGGATGGTATGTCCCTTTTAGGTTCCTTTACGGCGTGCATTCCGGCGGTTCCATTGGCTCAATTTCACACTAGGCGGTTACAATATTTAATTTTACAGGAGGAAGGTAAATTTCAAAGCCATTTAGGTAGTCGTTTACACCTCCCATTAAACGTAATAGAGTCCCTCTATTGGTGGTTGGATCCGGATCATCTGGTCGGGGCAGTTCCTTGGGTAATTAAACCTTCCAAAATATTTTTTACTGACGCCAGTCCTACTGGTTGGGGGGCACATCTAGGGGACCAGATGGTTCAAGGCCAATGGTCTGTTAGTAAGTCAGATGATTCGTCTAACGAAAGGGAAAGGGAACTAAATTCCTTCCGCAGTTACATGGAACTCACACAAGAATACTATCAGACAACATGACTTCTGTGGCATATATAAACCATCAAGGAGGAACGAGATCAGGAGCTCTCATGTCTATATCAAACGACATTCTTTCTATAGCCGAAAGATATCTCTTTTCATTGTCTGCACTACACGTCAGAGGAGTGGACAATTCAAAGGCAGATTTCCTCAGCCGTCACACTCTCCATCAGGGAGAGTGGGTACTCAGTCGGCGTATCTTCATGATGATAGCCAAGAAGTGGGGCTCTCCCGACATAGACCTTTTTGCAACAAGAGACAACAGACAGGTCAAAAAGTTCACTTCATTGTTCCTCTCCGACAACCCCGATATCGTGGATGCTCTCCAAGTTCCATGGACATTCCGGCAAGCTTACGCCTTTCCTCCATTAATACTCCTTCCGACCGTAATCAGGAAGATAAGGGAAGACAAAGCAAACATAATCCTAATTGCACCATTCTGGCCCAAGAGACCATGGTTTTCCTGCCTCAGAGCCATGTCTGTCTCAGATCTGTGGATTCTTTCCAGAGACTCAGGACCTTCTCTCTCAAGGTCCCTTCAACCACCCTCATGTGAAGGGCCTACGGTTGACAGCCTGGTGTTTGAAAGGCAACTATTAAAACTGAGAGGTTTTTCAGAGAGGTTGATTGATACCCTTTTACTCAGTAGGAAGAGGTCTACAACATCCATATATGTAAGTGTATGGAAAAAAATTCTAACTTTCTAACCTACAGCTCTGTCAGGAGAGGTTCCTATTTCTGCTATTTTGGAATTTCTCCAGAAGGTCGTGACTTAGGCTTATCAGTCAGTACGCTAAAAGTACAGGTTTCGGCTCTAGGAGCCCTATATAGTCATAACATTGCAGGAGACAGATGGGTAGCACGGTTCATTTCAGCATGCCAAAGAGCAGAACCGATTTAAATTCCCCACATACCACCATGGGATCTTAATTTAGTCCTAGAGGCCCTAACAGGGGAACCATTCGAGCCGATACACTCGGCCCGCATAAAATTTGTATCTCTTAAGACAGCTTTTCTTGTCGCTTTAGTGTCAGCCAGAAGAGTAAGCGATATTCAGGCATTATCAGTAGACCCTCCTTTTTCTGTCAATATTCCAGGATAGGATTGTTTTAAGACAGACCCTTCCTACTTACCTAAAGTAGGGACTAAATTCCACAGATCCCAAGAAATCTTCCTTCCTTCCTTCTATAGTAACCCCACAAATCAGGAAGAGGAAAGATACCATACTTTGGATGTAAAAAGGGCCATAATAGCTTACCTAGATAGGACTAGTTTCTGGAGGAAGAGCAGGGCTCTTTTTATTTCTTTTCAGGGCCATAAGAAAGGTTCTGGTGTAACGAAGAACACGTTATCTCGGTGGATTCGGGATGTGATTTGCTTGGCCTATCTAGCGAAAGGAGAGAACCCTCCTGAGACTGCAAAGGCACACTCTACCCGGGCGATGTCTTCTTCCTGGGCTGAGAGAGCGGAGGTTCCAATATAACTGATATGTAAGGCCGCAACCTGTTCTTCTACTACTTTCTATACTCACTATAGATTGGACTTGTCTTCCTCATCTGACTTGTCCTTCGGTAGATCAGTTCTTAACACGGTGATCCCTCCCAAATGACAATCTCTGTAAGTCTCTCAAGTGGGTGCTGTCGTGGCTAGGAGAAAACACCGGATTACTTACCAGTAATGTTCTTTTATAGAGCCACGACAGCACCCCTTCACTTCCCTCCCTAATTATTCTTTCATAGGTGCACTGATAAGGGTGAATAGTTCTTGTAGTTAGCTATACTTATGTTAACTAAAGATAAATGATGATATTGAATTGCCTACTAATACTGGTGGGCGGTTCCTCTCATTCTCTGTAACCCAACTGTAGGAGCGAGGGGGACCGCCCCTTTTATTCTCTCCATAGGGTTTCCTGTTCCTAAGGGGCAGATCCCCTCTCTCAAGTGGGTGCTGTCGTGGCTCTATAAAAGAGCATTACCGGTAAGTAATCCGGTGTTTCCAACTCCCAGATAAGGGAGCCATCGAGGCCTTGTGTAGCCAGACGATGACGCTGGCTCAACACCTCAAGCCTTAGGTGCTAATGTGCTTTTGCCACTACCACCATCAGTACCAGCTGGCAACGACCGCCCACGGGCTCTTCCACCAGACTTTCTCATTTTTTGGAAAATCTAACCAAAATAACAACCGTTATATGGTACTGTAAAACAAGGTAGAAGGTGTATATAAACTTGTTGAGAATTTAAATCTCCCTTTTTTGGGGGGAGACTGAACCAAAACTCAGGCCCTGTGCATAAAACAACACAATGTAAGTGGCAGAAAGTGGCTGGCTGATATACGACAAACTAACTGGACTGAAATATATCCACTTTGTGAAAATTTGAATCTCACTTTTTTGGGGGGAGACTGCACCACAACTCAGGCCTAAGCAGGAAGATATATGAAAAAATTCAAGGACTGTAGTACAATTTCAATCTCCCTACAATGATCTCAGGACAAGTATGGCAGCAATCAAAAGGACTGCTGCACACAAAGTGTGGATAAATAAACAAGATAACTGTGCAGAAAGGAGCAACAGGATTTTTGCTTTTAAAAAAGCAGTTGGTTTGCACAGCAGCGTGCAAACAGCAATGCAGCTATCAGGGAGCCTTATAAGGCAGCCTAATAAGCTACAGAGGTGATGCACAAAATCTAGCCTCCACTGTCCCTGCAAAGAAAAGGTGGTGTTGGACAGTGAAAATCGCTACAGCACAAGCGGTTTGGGGGTTAATCTTCCCTCCCTAACTATATCCCTTCTTCTGACGAAGCGGCAGCAACCTCTCCCTATGCTGAGATCGGCAGAAGTAAGATGGCGGTCAGCGTGCACACCCCTTTATAGCCCCTGTGATGCCGCAGAAAGCAAGCCAATCGCTGCCATGCCCTTCTCTAAAATGGTGGGGACCGAGACCTATGTCATCACGCTGCCCACACTCTGCGTCCTCCTTCATTAGCTGAAAAATGGCACTGAAAGCGTCATATGAAACGCGACTTTGGCGCGAAGATCGCCGACCTCATAGCCGATCCCACACTAGGATCGGATCAGGTTTCATGAAACCCGACTTTGCCGAAAGTCAGCGATTTTTTAATTTGTCCGATCCGTTTCAACTCTATGGACAGTTACTAAGCAAGGTGACGGCCTAAGTAGTGTAGCATCGGGTGGTTTCGTCAAACTCAATCTGACAGGTGCCCCGCCCCTATCAAGATGTATCAAAAGGGTGTAACCCCTCCTCCCCGCCCTGTCAGCAGCTGCCTCTCCTTGTCCGGCTGTCAGCTTTTGATACAGGATGATATTGTTTGATACAGCAATTATTATACCAGTATTTGTTTTTTATATTAGATTTTTACATATTGTTAATTGGATACATTAACACAAACAGTTGTTTGTGGTACATATGTGTAAAATTGTGTTTTTATAACACACGGTGCCCCGTTATACAATTATATCCTAGTTGTTTTTGGGACCTCTGTAAGCTGTATTTTAGAGACAGCTTGGCCACTGCACATTTAGAATGAAACAGCATATTTTTCAGCTTATAACGCAGTTTCTCATTTTCATGAGTTTTAAGAGGTCGTGTTATGTGTGATAAGGAGCTACATGCTCATGTGGTTAATAGATAAAATACAGACAAAATATGCCAATTCACCAACAGTGCACGGCTTACACATAACCCGTCAATAATCAGGGGTAGATATACAATACAAGCTATAAGATGTGCTTCTGACATTTTCATAGGTAGGACCCTCTTTTATTGACAGTTTGATACTATAAACAGTACTGATCTTTGTAAAATAAAGAACGAGAGAACTTTTCAGATAAAAGTAATAAAGTTTATTGAACAAAATCAATTACATTTTCTAAAAAAGTCATGTGAATAAATTTCGCTGTTCAATTAGATCAAAAAGCTACTTCTTGAAATCCACAATACACCGCAAATAAACAAATCAAATCAATTATCACTGAACACACATTATTACATTCCAAGCCGCAGCTCGCTGAGCGTTACCACTGTACTCATTTCTCATTGGTGCTTCTGAATGTACACTATTCTCACCCATGGACGGTTTCCCTTTAAAAAATATGAATATTATTGAATATAATGTTTTACATATGTTACAGTATTTTATTTTTATTAATAGTTACTTTTATCATTATATGTTGTATTAAATAGAGTCTAGCTGTCACATTACACGTCTTGCTGTACCAGTAGTGCAGCTCGCTGAGCGTTACCGCTGTACTCATTTCTCATTGCTGCTGCTGAATGTACACTATTCTCACCCATGGACGGTTTTCCTTTAAAAAATATGAATATTATTGAATATAATGTTTTACATATGTTACAGTATTTTATTTTTATTAATGGCTACTTTTAACTATTCTTTTAGAGTGTCTAGTAGGTTTATATTCTCTACCTGATATATTTCTACACAAAGCTTCAAATATTCTTTGCCTGATATATTTCTACACAAAGCTTCAAAACTATTTTGCAATTTATAATGTATCACAGTAGTTTCATATGAAGTTACATCTTAGGCCCCGTATAACAGATGTGTTTCTCCTGATTTTTCTAGCACAGCTCGCTGAGCGTTACCACTGTACTCATTTCTCATTGCAGCTTCTGAATGTACAATATTCTCAACCATGGACGGTTTCCCTTTAAAAAATATGAATATTATTGAATATAATGTTTTACATATGTTACAGTATTTTATTTTTATTAATAGTTACTTTTATCATTATATGTTGTATTAAATAGAGTCTAGCTGTCACATTACACGTCGTGCTGTACCAGTATGTATCAGACTGCAATGGCACATCACACTGCTTGCTGTAGCGAATAGAGCTTCTATATGCGATTGTGCTGAGAGTGCATTCTGTTATCAGTGCAATACTGCTAGCTATCAGTGTGAAACTTTCAGGCAAGTACAGTATATTCTGGACATATTATGTATAATTATTAGTTAATTTTTCACTAAAATGATCAATGTGTGATAACTTACCGGAAGCAGTAACAGCAAAACACAGATGTAGAAGTGCAAAAATGACAGTCACTGTATGAGTTTTAATAGACTTTAATAAAGTATGTATCAGACAGGCGTGATATTTCCTAAGGCAACTGAAATGAATTTGCCTCTGTAATCAGAGCAGTGTATTTTATACACAGTGTTCACATATAATGAATAGTATCATTTCTGTCCGAACAGCGGATTAAACTTGAAAATTTTGGCAAAAACTATCCTATATTAATGCACGTATTTTTATTACACTCAGCCCCCAAATGAGTCACTGCTAATTTGATGACCCAATTTTTATCATTTCAATACTATACATTAACTAAATGCTAGAGCTTATGTTACAATATTTTATCTGTTTATTTTATATCATATTAGACTTTCACATTATTTGTAGCGGTTTGTGTGGGTGCTAGATTATGTATATTCTGTGTTTCTGCACTATTATTTGTTGAAAATTTATCACCAAATCGATAATTTCTAACAACGGCGTCTTTTGTAATATGCAACAACTCATATTTGTGGCTTCTTTTTCTATTTGCAGTGTAAGCACGGCACGGGGCTATGTTATCTTATCTAGCTTAAACAGACTAGCTGGCTACACCCAACAAAGCATCAAAAAGAAACTTTGATGACACAGATATAACTCAGCTAACTAAAATGCTAGAGTTTCGGTTTTCCTTTAAAAATATGAATATTATTGAATAGTCTCATGGCCCATCTCCGACAATAGACTCTAAGCATTTTTCATATTATTTGTAGACACTCTAACGGACATATTATGCATAGCCGCTGTTTTGACAAGTATGAAGCGGCGTGTTTTTATACGTTCATAACAATCATAACGCAAACGTTTAAACGGGTATTTTATTCACAGTTCTCACTAGTCAGGTTTAGATTTATTTAAATTCAGAGGTGGTGTGTATGTACACAGGTATGATTTAGTTTAAAAGCATATAGTTCAGCGATAATGTCTGGCGTTGGACAAGCAGTTATCAATCTTTCATACGTATCACAGAAAGATTTTAGTTTGACCTGTGCGAGTTTAATTTCTGCGTACTGGCCAGCCATGGCAATAAATATTTTGATGTGTTCAGCATTCCACACAGGGTCCCACCTGTAACATGAATGTTCAGCAGCAGTGTGTTTTTTACTAACGCGGTGCCGCGGTACTGCGCGTTTCTTTAGAGGCCGCACATTGCCAAAATCGCTAGAAGATCCCGCAAGAGCAGAATCTGCAGACTGTGCAGCATGGCGTACCCATATATTGAACGGACCTGTGGGGGACCACATACCGACAGAGAGCTGCTCATATTCTCTGTTTTCAGAAGTAACTTGTGGTATGTTATCGGGGCTATCGGACTCCTGGGTTATGCAGGGGCTGTCGTTCAGCGCTGCAAATCTCTTTCTTGAGGCGTTCTTAGATTTTTGACAGGGAATCTTGGGAATTGGATCCCCGGTGTGCTTGGGTGCCGCGTACCCTTCCGCACGAGCCTCAACGCAGATGGGCGAAAGAGGCGCTGCTCTCACAATCACATCCGCTCTTTGGGTATGATTCTGCGCAGGCCCGTAATTACAGCATTGCAAATCTCGTGGCTGAAGATCAGGCGTATCTAAAAGAAAAGATACAGGTGTCAGTTATCAGCAAAACCGGCGTAAAATTGGAAAAGCTGCATGGCGGTAGTTATCCACGAAGCGTCGTAATATTTGAAAACTTACTGGCGTGCGTTACCCATGAAATCACTGAATTTTTCAAATAGAATTTTTCCGACCGCTAATTTACCAGTTGTAAATAAGTTATAACTAAATTATAACTACCACAGAAAAGCGAGAATCGCATGTATTTCAAGTGAACCGCTACCTTTTCTTTTCCAGAGACACCCGCTTAACGAATTTCCACGGCTTTTAGACGCCGCGTCATTCGTGACATCTACGATCACGACGTCTGAGTCCAGGTCTTCACACGGTTCGGGAGCATGCCAGTCTTCCGGCATATAGACCGAGGGATCCGTGTCACTATCTGTATGAGAAATTACACTTAGTACGCATTTACATACAAAGGATTAAAGCAGCCGACATAGTATAATATAGTTTTACGGTATGGCCCTGTTTATGGTGCATCCGTTAGTAATTTAGTATTATACTGGCGACTAGCTGCGTAATTTGTTTAATAATTTAACCCTATATTTATTATGACATAATTTATGTAATACAATAGCTAAGAGCTACTATAGTTTCACGCCATAGCCAGTATTTGTTCCGCATAAATCGCGTTTGGCTGTGGCGCTACGGGATTGACACAGATTATATATATATATATATATATATATATATATATATATATATATATCTTTCTTACATGTGCTACAGGAAAGAGCAATATCTTGCTACAGTGTTACAATGACATTTTTCCCTAGCTAAATGCAGAAAAAGCGATATCCGTCTTTCTGCCGCGTATAAACATATTTATGCCGCGGGTGCATAAATATGCTGCTGACGTGTATAAAATAGCATACTCTGTCAGAACTTGTGGGCGGTGTTTTGTCTTTAAATTCTGGTCAAGCGCTTCAAGTTTTGTTATACAGAATCTTAAAGACACTTTTTCACCCATCTGGACAGCTGCTCTGGGCTACTCTCTGAAAAAGTAAGTTTGCCGGTAGCGCATATTTTGTAACATATTTTTAAACTGTATTTATTGTCGGTATATGTAACGTTTATTTTGTAACATAGTTTTAAACTGTATTTATCGGGGGTATAGAAACAAAACTTTTCCCTCTTTTTATTTAAGATGGAATCCCAATATCAGCGCGCTCAATACAAGCCAGCGCTTACAAGCACCCCCCTAGGTATTATACCGAATATAGTGTACAGGGTATCGGGTGACACGGCTTAAGTAATTTATATTAATTATATATTCCTTCATTCTTTCTTATTTAAGAGGAGTGTCTGTCTCCCGATTATCGCAATAATTTCAACACGCAGAATTATGAACTCTTTGAATCCGTAGCTGCTGATGCGTTAGAAGTTATTGGCCCTGCTCTACACCTTATCACAGGTAATTAGATTCTCCGGGAAAAATGTCATTGTAACACTGTAGCAAGATATTGCTCTTTCCTGTAGCACATGTAAGAAAGATATATATATATATATATATATATATATATATATATATATATATATATATATATATATATATATATAATCTGTGTTAATCCCGTAGCGCCACAGCCAAACGCGATTTATGCGGAACAAATACTGGCTATGGCGTGAAACTATAGCAGCTCTTAGCTATTGTATTACATAAATTATGTCATAATAAATATAGGGTTAAATTATTAAACAAATTACGCAGCTAGTCGCCAGTATAATACTAAATTACTAACGGATGCACCATAAACAGGGCCATACCGTAAAACTATATTATACTATGTCGGCTGCTTTAATCCTTTGTATGTAAATGCGTACTAAGTGTAATTTCTCATACAGATAGTGACACGGATCCCTCGGTCTATATGCCGGAAGACTGGCATGCTCCCGAACCGTGTGAAGACCTGGACTCAGACGTCGTGATCGTAGATGTCACGAATGACGCGGCGTCTAAAAGCCGTGGAAATTCGTTAAGCGGGTGTCTCTGGAAAAGAAAAGGTAGCGGTTCACTTGAAATACATGCGATTCTCGCTTTTCTGTGGTAGTTATAATTTAGTTATAACTTATTTACAACTGGTAAATTAGCGGTCGGAAAAATTCTATTTGAAAAATTCAGTGATTTCATGGGTAACGCACGCCAGTAAGTTTTCAAATATTACGACGCTTCGTGGATAACTACCGCCATGCAGCTTTTCCAATTTTACGCCGGTTTTGCTGATAACTGACACCTGTATCTTTTCTTTTAGATACGCCTGATCTTCAGCCACGAGATTTGCAATGCTGTAATTACGGGCCTGCGCAGAATCATACCCAAAGAGCGGATGTGATTGTGAGAGCAGCGCCTCTTTCGCCCATCTGCGTTGAGGCTCGTGCGGAAGGGTACGCGGCCCCCAAGCACACCGGGGATCCAATTCCCAAGATTCCCTGTCAAAAATCTAAGAACGCCTCAAGAAAGAGATTTGCAGCGCTGAACGACAGCCCCTGCATAACCCAGGAGTCCGATAGCCCCGATAACATACCACAAGTTACTTCTGAAAACAGAGAATATGAGCAGCTCTCTGTCGGTATGTGGTCCCCCACAGGTCCGTTCAATATATGGGTACGCCATGCTGCACAGTCTGCAGATTCTGCTCTTGCGGGATCTTCTAGCGATTTTGGCAATGTGCGGCCTCTAAAGAAACGCGCAGTACCGCGGCACCGCGTTAGTAAAAAACACACTGCTGCTGAACATTCATGTTACAGGTGGGACCCTGTGTGGAATGCTGAACACATCAAAATATTTATTGCCATGGCTGGCCAGTACGCAGAAATTAAACTCGCACAGGTCAAACTAAAATCTTTCTGTGATACGTATGAAAGATTGATAACTGCTTGTCCAACGCCAGACATTATCGCTGAACTATATGCTTTTAAACTAAATCATACCTGTGTACATACACACCACCTCTGAATTTAAATAAATCTAAACCTGACTAGTGAGAACTGTGAATAAAATACCCGTTTAAACGTTTGCGTTATGATTGTTATGAACGTATAAAAACACGCCGCTTCATACTTGTCAAAACAGCGGCTATGCATAATATGTCCGTTAGAGTGTCTACAAATAATATGAAAAATGCTTAGAGTCTATTGTCGGAGATGGGCCATGAGACTATTCAATAATATTCATATTTTTAAAGGAAAACCGAAACTCTAGCATTTTAGTTAGCTGAGTTATATCTGTGTCATCAAAGTTTCTTTTTGATGCTTTGTTGGGTGTAGCCAGCTAGTCTGTTTAAGCTAGATAAGATAACATAGCCCCGTGCCGTGCTTACACTGCAAATAGAAAAAGAAGCCACAAATATGAGTTGTTGCATATTACAAAAGACGCCGTTGTTAGAAATTATCGATTTGGTGATAAATTTTCAACAAATAATAGTGCAGAAACACAGAATATACATAATCTAGCACCCACACAAACCGCTACAAATAATGTGAAAGTCTAATATGATATAAAATAAACAGATAAAATATTGTAACATAAGCTCTAGCATTTAGTTAATGTATAGTATTGAAATGATAAAAATTGGGTCATCAAATTAGCAGTGACTCATTTGGGGGCTGAGTGTAATAAAAATACGTGCATTAATATAGGATAGTTTTTGCCAAAATTTTCAAGTTTAATCCGCTGTTCGGACAGAAATGATACTATTCATTATATGTGAACACTGTGTATAAAATACACTGCTCTGATTACAGAGGCAAATTAATTTCAGTTGCCTTAGGAAATATCACGCCTGTCTGATACATACTTTATTAAAGTCTATTAAAACTCATACAGTGACTGTCATTTTTGCACTTCTACATCTGTGTTTTGCTGTTACTGCTTCCGGTAAGTTATCACACATTGATCGTTTTAGTGAAAAATTAACTAATAATTATACATAATATGTCCAGAATATACTGTACTTGCCTGAAAGTTTCACACTGATAGCTAGCAGTATTGCACTGATAACAGAATGCACTCTCAGCACAATCGCATATAGAAGCTCTATTCGCTACAGCAAGCAGTGTGATGTGCCATTGCAGTCTGATACATACTGGTACAGCACGACGTGTAATGTGACAGCTAGACTCTATTTAATACAACATATAATGATAAAAGTAACTATTAATAAAAATAAAATACTGTAACATATGTAAAACATTATATTCAATAATATTCATATTTTTTAAAGGGAAACCGTCCATGGTTGAGAATATTGTACATTCAGAAGCTGCAATGAGAAATGAGTACAGTGGTAACGCTCAGCGAGCTGTGCTAGAAAAATCAGGAGAAACACATCTGTTATACGGGGCCTAAGATGTAACTTCATATGAAACTACTGTGATACATTATAAATTGCAAAATAGTTTTGAAGCTTTGTGTAGAAATATATCAGGCAAAGAATATTTGAAGCTTTGTGTAGAAATATATCAGGTAGAGAATATAAAACTACTAGACACTCTAAAAGAATAGTTAAAAGTAGCCATTAATAAAAATAAAATACTGTAACATATGTAAAACATTATATTCAATAATATTCATATTTTTTAAAGGAAAACCGTCCATGGGTGAGAATAGTGTACATTCAGCAGCAGCAATGAGAAATGAGTACAGTGGTAACGCTCAGCGAGCTGCACTACTGGTACAGCAAGACGTGTAATGTGACAGCTAGACTCTATTTAATACAACATATAATGATAAAAGTAACTATTAATAAAAATAAAATACTGTAACATATGTAAAACATTATATTCAATAATATTCATATTTTTTAAAGGAAAACCGTCCATGGGTGAGAATAGTGTACATTCAGAAGCACCAATGAGAAATGAGTACAGCGGTAACGCTCAGCGAGCTGCGCTAGAAAAATCAGGAGAAACACATCTGCTATACAAAATGTCAATAAATGGTTTTACAATATCACCCAAACAAGCAGCTAGGTCATTATTCTTTATTTTAATCCAGATACATACATGTTGGAAGCAAGAATCATTAGCTGCATGTTATAAAATATGACAAACGTTATTATATTCACTAATCCAACAAGTTCTTATAAATTGCAAAATAGTTTTGAAGCTTTGTGTAGAAATATATCAGGCAAAGAATATTTGAAGCTTTGTGTAGAAATATATCAGGCAAAGAATATTTGAAGCTTTGTGTAGAAATATATCAGGCAGAGAATATAAAACTACTAGACACTCTAAAAGAATAGTTAAAAGTAGCTATTAATAAAAATAAAATACTGTAACATATGTAAAACATTATATTCAATAATATTCATATTTTTTAAAGGAAAACCGTGCATGGGTGAGAATAGTGTACATTCAGAAGCTGCAATGAGAAATGAGTACAGTGGTAACGCTCAGCGAGCTGCGGCTTGGAATGTAATAATGTGTGTTCAGTGATAATTGATTTGATTTGTTTATTTGCGGTGTATTGTGGATTTCAAGAAGTAGCTTTTTGATCTAATTGAACAGCGAAATTTATTCACATGACTTTTTTAGAAAATGTAATTGATTTTGTTCAATAAACTTTATTACTTTTATCTGAAAAGTTCTCTCGTTCTTTATTTTACAAAGATCAGTACTGTTTATAGTATCAAACTGTCAATAAAAGAGGGTCCTACCTATGAAAATGTCAGAAGCACATCTTATAGCTTGTATTGTATATCTACCCCTGATTATTGACGGGTTATGTGTAAGCCGTGCACTGTTGGTGAATTGGCATATTTTGTCTGTATTTTATCTATTAACCACATGAGCATGTAGCTCCTTATCACACATAACACGACCTCTTAAAACTCATGAAAATGAGAAACTGCGTTATAAGCTGAAAAATATGCTGTTTCATTCTAAATGTGCAGTGGCCAAGCTGTCTCTAAAATACAGCTTACAGAGGTCCCAAAAACAACTAGGATATAATTGTATAACGGGGCACCGTGTGTTATAAAAACACAATTTTACACATATGTACCACAAACAACTGTTTGTGTTAATGTATCCAATTAACAATATGTAAAAATCTAATATAAAAAACAAATACTGGTATAATAATTGCTGTATCAAACAATATCATCCTGTATCAAAAGCTGACAGCCGGACAAGGAGAGGCAGCTGCTGACAGGGCGGGGAGGAGGGGTTACACCCTTTTGATACATCTTGATAGGGGCGGGGCACCTGTCAGATTGAGTTTGACGAAACCACCCGATGCTACACTACTGGCCTATATCAGAGATTATCTTACTCATACCGGTTGAGGATTGATTATCCATCCAATCAGTAGGAACTTTTTCAAGGAACTTGAACCTTTGGATTATAAATGGGTTGGAGATAATTTGGAGATAGTTTGGCCTAGCGCGGCTACTCCAATCCGAAGATGGGTTATACGTTCGATTACTTCATGAACTCATTATAGACATCCGTCTATCTTGTTATACAATATGTTATTGTTGCATTGCTTGCATTGTTTTTATCTTACAGGTTGAGGTATCCCTCTATGCACTTCTGGTTAGCACTCCCAATTCGAGGCTGATGGTATAGTGAAATCCAAGGATTTCACACAGGGAGAGTGCTGTTCAGTTTATTCTGATAGACTTTCAGCCATAAAATGGACATTTATGTAATGGTAATATATTTAGTTCTATCATCTATCGTATTTGTTATACTTTGCTGCCATCTACTGGCCATTGCTGTTTTACACTGTAATATTTGTTAAGGTACTTCCCATAATACCTCTCGGTCTATAGCTCCTCCTATCCTTTTCCTTCTCTTCCTGTTTTGTACTCCCTGTCATCTTAGAACACACATGTGCTGCAGAGCTGGATAAAGGATTCTCTTGTTACCTCTAACCTGGAACTTCTATTATCTCTAATCTGGTGCTTCTATAACAGCTCTAATCTACAGTCCTCACTCCTACCTTCAGTCCTTCATCTTCCCTGACGTCTCATCTCATCAAGGTACTGTAAATAAAGTCTGTTGAATTTATCACTGCATCATCCTTACAGATCACCACGCGCAGCTGATAGGGTCTGGGAGCACAGGTTGGCGAGTAACGCTGTCCACCATTGTTTATACAGGGATTCGTGATCACATCCCTCAGACACATCTCATCCACATACTGTATATCAGTGGCAGAATAATATACCTATATGTTATCTCCTTCTGTAAATAGTATATACCTGTATGTCATCTCCCCCTGTAAGTAGTATATACCTGTGTCATCATCTCCTGTATACAGTATATACCTGTGTGTCTTCTCCCCTGTATATAGTATGTACCTGTGTGTCATCTCCTGTATATAGTATATACCTGTATGTCACCTTCTACTGTACATAGTATATACATGTGTCATCTCCTCCTATATATAGTATATACCTGTACATCACCTTCTACTGTATATAGTATATACATGTGTGTCATCACCCCCTGTATATAGTATATACCTGTGTGTCATCTCTTGTATATAGTATATACCTGTATGTCATCTCTTCCTGTATATAGTATATACCTGCTTGTCATCTCCTCCTGTATATAGTATGTACTGTTATGATCTGGTGGCCTAGGAGCAGCATGAGAAGTACTCTGGAGAAGGTGGTACCTGTATCAAAATCAAAATCAAAACGGGAGAAAAACAGGGACCATCGAGCCCGTCTAGGATTCAGCCGTTTGGCAGACTCGAGGTAAATCAAATTTTTATGATCGGCCAAGACCACAATACGGTGCTTGGCTCCCTCAAGCCAATGTCGCCATTCGTCGAACGCCCACTTCATAGCCAACAACTCCCGATTGCCGACATCATAATTGCGTGCCGCAGGCGAAAACTTTTGAGAAAAGAAAGCACACGGTTTCATCAAGGAACCATCAGAATTCCTCTGAGACAAAACGGCCCCTGCCCCAATCTCAGAAGCGTCAACCTCAACCTGAAATGGAAGGGAAACATCCGGCTGACGCAACACAGGAGCAGAAGTAAATCGGCGTTTAAGCTCCTGAAAGGCAGGAACAGCCGCAGAGGGCCAATTCGTCACATCAGCGCCTTTCTTTGTCAAATCGGTCAGGGGTTTAACCACACTGGAGAAGTTGGCAATGAAACGGCGATAAAAATTAGCAAAGCCCAAAAATTTCTGAAGGCTCTTCACGGACGTGGGCTGAACCCAATCATGAATGGCCTGAACCTTAACCGGATCCATTTCTATAGGTGAGGGAGAAAAAATGAAGCCCAAAAAAGACACCTTCTGCACTCCAAAGAGGCACTTAGACCCCTTCACAAATAAAGCATTATCACGAAGGATCTGAAATACCATCCTGACCTGTTTCACATGAGACTCCCAATCATCGGAAAAAATCAAAATATCATCCAAATATACAATCATGAATCTATCAAGATAACTCCGGAAGAAATCATGCATGAAAGACTGAAACACAGATGGAGCATTAGAGAGCCCGAATGGCATCACAAGGTATTCAAAATGGCCTTCAGGCATATTAAACGCAGTTTTCCATTCGTCACCCTACTTAATACGAACAAGATTATACGCCCCTCGAAGGTCAATCTTAGTAAACCAACTAGCCCCCTTAATCCTAGCAAACAAATCAGAAAGCAAAGGCAAGGGGTATTGAAATGTGACCGTGATCTTATTCAAGAGGCGATAATCAATACAGGGTCTCAAGGAGCCATCCTTCTTGGCAACAAAAAAAAAACCCGCTCCCAATGGTGAAGAAGATGGCCGAATATGCCCTTTCTCCAAAGACTCCTTAACATAACTCCGCATGGCGGCATGTTCTGGCACCGACAGGTTGAAAAGTCGGCCCTTAGGGAACTTACAGCCTGGAATCAAGTCAATAGCACAATCACAGTCCCTATGCGGTGGAAGGGAACTGGACTTGGGCTCATCGAATACATCCTGGAAATCTGACAAAAACTCAGGAATTTCAGAAGAGGGGGAAGAGGAAATTGACATCAAAGGAACGTCATTATGAACCCCCTGACAACCCCAACTAGTCACAGACATATATTTCCAATCTAACACCGGATTATGTACCTGTAACCATGGAAAACCCAGCACAATAGCATCATGCAAATTATGCAACACCAGAAAACGACAATCTTCCTGATGGGCTGGCGCCATGCACATGGTCACCTGTGTCCAAAACTGGGGTTTATTTCTAGCCAAAGGTGTAGCATCAATGCCCGTTAAAGGAATAGGACTCTGCAAAGGCTGCAAGGGGAAACCACAACGCCTGGCAAACTCAAAGTCCATCAAGTTCAAAGCGGCACCTGAATCCACAAATGCCATGACAGAAAATGATGATAATGAGCAGATCAAGGTCACAGATAACAGAAATTTAGGTTGTACAGTACTGATAGTAACCGAACTAGCGATTCTCTTTGTACGCTTAGGGCAATCAGAAATAACATGAGCAGAATCGCCACAGTAAAAACACAACCCATTCTGGCGTCTGAGTCCTTGTCATTCAGCTCTAGACAAAATCCTATCACACTGCATAGGCTCAGGACTCCGCTCGGAGGACAACGCCATATTGTGCACAACTCTGCGCTCACGCAGGCGCCGATCAATCTGAATGGCCAGAGACATAGAATCACTCAGACCAGCAGGCGTGGGGAACCCCACCATAACATCTTTAACGGCTTCAGAAAGGCCCTTTCTGAAAATTGCTGCCAAAGCATCCTCATTACATTTAGTCAGCACAGACCATTTTCTAAATTTCTGGCAATATGATTCTGCTGCTTCTTGACCCTGACACAGGGCCAACAAGGTCTTCTCTGCATGATCCACTGAATTTGGTTCATCATACAATAATCCTAGCGCCTGAAAAAAACGTCCACATTAAGCAAAGCCGGATTCCCCGATTCCAAGGAGAATGCCCATTCCTGAGGATCACCACGCAGCAGGGAGATGACAATTTTAACCTGCTGAATGGGATCACCAGATGAATGGGGTTTCAGAGCAAAAAAACAGTTTACAATTATTTTTAAAGCTCAAAAATTTGGACCTGTCCCCAAAAAACAAATCAGGAGTTGGAATTCTAGGCTCTAAAACCGGAGTCTGAACAATATAATCGGAAATACCCTGTACTCTAACAGCCAGTTAATCCACATGAGAAATCAATCCCTGAACATCCATACCAGCGCCTAACTCCTGAACCACCCAGAGAAAAAGAGGGAAGCATAGACTACAGAAAAAAAAATGGCTCAGCACTTTTCTTCCCTTCTTATGAGATGCATTTAACTCATTGTTAGCCAGTTGTACTGTTATGATCTGGTGGCCTAGGAGCAGCATGAGAAGTACTCTGGAGAAGGTGGTACCTGTACTGACCGCAGACCCTGAACTTAACACGCAACTTGAAGTAGCCGTGGGATGTACCTACCAATCCTAGACACCTCGACACAGCCGGAGGACTAACTACCCCTATAGATAGAAAAGGGAAAACTATCTTGCCTCAGAGAAAATCCCCAAAGGATAGACAGCCCCCCACAAATATTGACTGTGAAAGGAGAGGAAAAAACATACGCAGACTGAAAACAGAATTTAGCAAAGGAGGCCACTCTAGGTAAATAGAAAGGAAAGGACAGAATACTGTGCGGTCAGTATTAAAATACTAGAAAATATCCACCACAGAATATACCAAAACTCCACCTCTAACTAAAGATATGGAGGGGCAAATCTGCATCTCTCAGAGATACCAGCTTGGCTGAACAAATTCTTACACAGACCAAGCTGGACAAAAACATGAAATGCACTGAACTGTAAAGCCCACAACATGTGGGCTGCAAAAACAAAAGCCAGAACTTATCTTTGCTGATTTGGGAAGCAGAGCAAGAGAGACCAGGCAGAGATGTGAATCCTCCAGGAACAATGGACAACTGGCACTGACTAAAGAATCCAGCTGGACTAAATAGCCCAGTCATAATTGTAATAGGTGAAAACACCTGATAACTGCTGTGATCCAAAGACAGCCGTACCACTTATAGCCGCCGGAGGAAGCCCAAGAGCAGAATTCACATTACCCCCCTTGAGGAGGGGTCACCGAACCCTCACCAGAGCCCCCAGGCCGATCAGGACGAGCCAAATGAAAGGCACGGACCAGATCAGCAGCATGGACATCAGAGGCAAAAACCCAAGAATTATCCTCCTGGCCATAACCCTTCCACTTGACAAGGTACTGAAGCTTCCGCCTCGAAAAACGAGAATCCAAAATTTTCTCAACCACATACTCCAACTCCCCATCAACCAACACAGGGGCAGGAGGATCAACCGAGGGAACAACGGGCACCACATATTTCCGCAACAAAGATCTATGGAAAACATTATGGATAGCAAAAGAGGCCGGAAGGGCCAAACAAAAAGACACTGGGTTGATAATCTCAGAGATCCCATAAGGACCAATAAACAGAGGCTTAAACTTAGGAGAAGAAACCTTCATAGGAACATGACGGGAAGACAACCAGACCAAATCCCCAACCCGCAGCCGGGAACCAACACACCGACGATGGTTAGCAAAACGCTGAGCCTCCTCCTGAGACAACACCAAATTGTCCACCACATAAGCCCATTCTGCTGCAACCTGTCAACCACAGAATCCACACCAGGACAATCAGAAGGCTCAACCTGCCCTGAAGAAAAACAAGGATGAAAACCAAAATTACAAAAGAAGGGCGAAACCAAAGTAGCAGAACTAGCCCGATTATAGGCCAATGGCAAAAAAGCCACCCAATCATCCTGATCAACAGACACAAAGCATCTCAAATAAGTTTCCAACGTCTGATTAGATCACTTAGTTTGGCCATTTGTCTGAGGATGAAATGCGGAAGAAAAAGACAAATCAATGCCCAGCCTAGCACTAAAGGCCCGCCAAAACCTGGAAACAAACTGGGAACCTCTGTCGGACACAATATTCTCCGGAATGCCATGCAAACGAACCACATGCTGAAAAACAAAGGAACCAAATCAGAGGACGAAGGCAATTTAGGCAAAGGTATCACATGAACCATCTTAGAAAACCGGTCACAAACCACCCAGATAACAGACATCTTCTGGGAAACCGGAAGATCTGAAATAAAATCCATAGAAATATGCGTCCAAGGCCTCTCAGGGACCGGCAAAGGCAAAAGCAACCCACTAGCGCGGGAACAGCAAGGCTTGGCCCGCGCACAAGTCCCACAGGACTTCACAAAAGAATGCACATCCCGTGACAAAGAAGGCCACCAAAAGGACCTACCAACCAAATCTCTGGTACTAAAAATTCCAGGATGGCCAGCCAACACAGAACAATGAACCTCAGAAATCACTTTACTAGTCCATCTATCAGGAACAAACAGTTTCCCCACTGGACAGCGGTCAGGTTTATCAGCCTGAAATTCCTGAAGAACCTGTCGTAAATCAGGGGAGATGGCAGAAAGAACCACCCCTGTCATGATTCCCAATGGCAGGGACTGAGGCAAAAACTGACGAGCTCTAGGAAGATGGTATCTTAGGTAACCGCGATACTGAACCTAACACGCAAATAAAAGTAGCCAGGGGGTGTGCCTACGATTTATCCCTAGACACCTCGCGCCAGCCGGAGATCTAGCTACCCCTAGTAGAGGAATACACAGACCTGGCTTGCCTCCAGGGAAACCCCAAAAGTTATAGTAGCCCCCCACATATAATAACGGTTAGGTAAGAGGAAAACACAAACGCAGTATGAATATAGATTCAGCAAAGTGAGGCCCTCTGACTAGATAGCGGAAAATACAAAAGAGGACTTCGCGGTTACCTCAAAACCCTAACAGCCATCCTGAAATTACCTTAACTCCGTTATCAACTCATGACACCGGAGTAGTAATTTCAGATCACTAGAGCTTCCAGCAGCACAAGAAATATAAATGCATGCTGGACAAAACAAACACAAAAATGCCAAAGATTCAACTTAGCTGAATTGCAGACTTGGAGCAGGTAGCAAGCAACAGAGGTGCTCTGATAACATTGATTGCCGGCACTAGAATGACTGAGAAGCCAGACTAAATAGGAAACTCCCACTCTCCAGATGGAAACAGGTGCACTGGAAAACACAAGACACAAGTCACCCAGTACCACCAGTAGCCATCAGAGGGAGCCCAAAAACAGAATTCACAACAGTACCCCCCCCTTAAGGAGGGGGCACCGAACCCTCATGAGAACCACCAGGGCGATCTGGATGCGCCCTATGAAAGGCGCGAACCAAATCAGAGGCATGAACATCAGAGGCAGTCACCCAAGAATTATCTTCCTGACCATATCCCTTCCATTTAACCAAATATTGAAGTCTCCGTCTGGAAATGCGAGAGTCCAAAATCTTCTCCACAACATACTCCAATTCACCCTCCACCAGCACAGGAGCAGGAGGCTCAACAGAAGGAACAACCGGTACCTCGTACCTCCGCAACAACGACCGATGGAAGACATTATGAATGGTGAAAGATGCTGGTAGGTCCAAACGAAAAGACACAGGATTAAGAATCTCCAAAATCTTATAGGGACCTATGAACCGAGGTTTAAACTTAGGAGAAGAGACCTTCATAGGGACAAAACGAGAAGATAACCACACCAAGTCTCCAACACGGAGATGATGACCCTCACGACGATGACGATTAGCAAACTGCTGAGTCTTCTCCTGAGACAACTTCAAATTGTCCACCACATGACTCCAAATCCGATGCAGTCTATCCACCACAGTGTCCACTCCAGGACAATCCGAAGATTCCACCTGGCCAGATGAAAAACGAGGGTGAAACCCTGAATTGCAAAAGAAAGGAGAAACCAGAGTGGCAGAACTGGCCCGATTATTGAGGGCAAACTCTGCCAACGGCAAAAAGGCGACCCAATCATCCTGATCAGCAGACACAAAACACCTCAAATAAGTCTCCAAGGTCTGATTAGTTCGCTCCGTCTGGCCATTAGTCTGAGGATGGAACGCAGACGAAAAAGACAAATCAATGCCCATCCTGGCACAGAACGCTCGCCAGAACCTAGACACAAATTGAGATCCCCTGTCAGAAACGATGTTTTCCGGGATATTATGTAAACGAACCACATTCTGAAAAAATAAAGGAACCAACTCCGATGAAGAAGGCAATTTGGGCAAGGGTACCAAATGAACCATCTTAGAAAAACGGTCACACACCACCCAAATGACGGACATTTTCTGAGAAACCGGGAGATCCGAGATAAAGTCCATAGAGATGTGCGTCCATGGCCTCTTCGGAATAGGCAAGGACAACAATAATCCACTAGCCCGAGAACAGCAAGGCTTGGCCCGAGCACAAACATCACAAGACTGTACAAAGGTACGCACATCTCGAGACAGGGAAGGCCACCAGAAGGACCTGGCAACCAAATCTCTAGTACCAAAAATTCCAGGGTGGCCTGCCAACACAGAAGAATGAACCTCTGAGATGACTCTACTGGTCCACTCATCTGGAACGAACAATCTCCCAGGCGGACAACGATCAGGCCTATCAGTCTGAAACTCCTGCAAAGCACGTCGCAAGTCTGGGGAGACAGCAGACAAAATCACTCCATCCTTAAGGATACCCGTAGGCTCAGAATCACCAGAGGAGTCAGGCTCAAAACTCCTAGAAAGAGCATCAGCCTTCACATTTTTCGAGCCCGGCAAGTATGAAACCACAAAATTAAACCGGGAGAAAAACAATAACCAGCGTGCCTGTCTAGGATTCAGACGCCTGGCAGACTCAAGGTAAATCAGATTCTTGTGATCAGTCAAGACCACCACCTGATGTCTAGCCCCCTCGAGCCAATGACGCCACTCCTCAAATGCCCACTTCATAGCCAACAGCTCCCGATTACCGACATCATAATTTCGCTCGGCAGGCGAAAATTTTCGAGAGAAGAATGCACATGGTCTCATCACTGAGCAATCAGGACTTCTCTGCGACAAAACCGCCCCCGCTCCAATCTCGGAAGCATCAACCTCAACCTGAAAAGGGAGCGAAACATCAGGCTGGCGCAACACAGGGGCAGAAGAAAAGCGGCGCTTAAGCTCCCAAGAGGCCTCCACAGCCGCAGAGGACCAATTGGCAACATCAGCACCCTTCTTAGTCAAATCAGTCAGAGGTTTAGCAACACTTGAAAACCCAGTTATAAATCGACGATAGAAATTAGCAAAGCCCAAGAACTTCTGAAGACTCTTCAGAGAAGTAGTGTAAAAGCAAGAGAAAAAAAGTGATCAGCACTCACCATTCCCGATGCTATAAAAAGTCTTTATTAGGACATGGACACGGACAGGGAGATCATGGTGTGCAGGGATGACAGCTGTTTCGCGCTACATGCGCTTCCACAGATCCCGATCCATCGGGATCTGTGGAAGCGCATGTAGCGCGAAACAGCTGTCATCCCTGCACACCATGATCTCCCTGTCCGTGTCCATGTCCTAATAAAGACTTTTTATAGCATCGGGAATGGTGAGTGCTGATCACTTTTTTTCTCTTGCTTTTACATTATTACCTCTTTTGATTGAGCACCCCATATGCCCATGCACTGAGTAGGGGGAATAGGAGCTGGTACAGCGTATTGTAGCACGCTAACAGGTGATCGCAAGGGGCAGCAGTGCGAGTATATTACCTTTTGCTTGGATCTTCAGAGAAGTAGGCTGCGTCCAATCACAAATAGCCCGAACCTTGACAGGATCCATCTCAACAGAAGAAGGGGAAAAAATATACCCCAAAAAGGAGATCTTCTGAACCCCAAAGATACACTTTGAGCCCTTTACAAACAAAGAATTGGACCGCAAAACCTGAAACACCTTCCTAACCTGTTGAACATGCGACTCCCAGTCATCCGAAAAAATCAAAATATCATCCAAATACACAATCATAACTTTATCCAGGTATTTACGGAAAATATCGTGCATAAAGGACTGAAAGACTGAAGGAGCATTAGAAAGACCAAAAGGCATTACCAAATACTCAAAATGGCCCTCGGGCTTATTAAATGCAGTTTTCCACTCATCTCCCTGCTTAATCCGCACCAAATTATACGCACCCCGAAGATCAACCTTAGAGAACCACTTTGCCCCTTTAATACGAGCAAATAAATCAGTCAATAGTGGCAAAGGATACTGGTATTTGACTGTAATCTTATTCAACAGGCGATAATCAATACAGGGCCTCAGGGAGCCATCTTTTTTACCCACGAAAAAAAAACCTGCTCCTAAAGGGGATGAGGATGGAGGGATATGTCCCTTTTCCAAGGACTCCTTAATATACTCTCGCATAGCAGCATGCTCAGGCACAGACAGATTGAACAAACGACCCTTAGGAAACTTGCTGCCAGGAATCAAGTCTATAGCACAATCACAATCCCGGTGAGGGGGAAGAGAACTAAGTTTAGGCTCCTCAAAAACATCACAAAAATCAGATAAAAATTCCGGAATTTCAGAGGGAGTAGATGAAGCAATGGAAACCAAAGGTACTTCCCCATGAGCCCCCTGACATCCCCAGCTTAACACAGACATTGTTTTCCAGTCAAGGACTGGATTATGAGTTTGCAACCATGGCAATCCAAGTACTAAGACATCATGCAAGTTATGCAACACAAGGAAGCGAATCACCTCCCGATGGTCAGGAGTCATACACATAGTCACTTGTGTCCAGAATTGTGGTTTATTCCTAGCCAAAGGTGTGGAGTCGATACCCTTCAGAGGGATAGGAACTTCCAAAGGCTCTAGGCTAAACCCACAGCGTCTGGCAAAGGACCAATCCATAAGACTCAAGGAAGCGCCAGAATCAACATAGGCATCCACAGTAATAGATGATAATGAACAGATCAAAGTTACAGACAAAATAAACTTAGACTGTAAGGTGCCAATTGCAAAAGGCTTATCAACCTTTTTTGTGCGTTTAGAGCATGCTGATATAACATGAGCAGAATCACCACAGTAGAAGCACAACCCATTTTTACGCCTATAATTCTGCCGCTCACTTCTGGACAGAATTCTATCACATTGCATAATCTCCGGTGCCTGCTCAGAAGACACCGCCAAATGGTGCACAGATTTGCGCTCCCGTAAACGCCGATCAATCTGAATAGCCATAGTCATGGATTCATTCAGACCTGTGGGCGTAGGAAACCCCACCATGACATCTTTAACGGCGTCAGAGAGACCTTCTCTGAAATTCGCCGCCAGGGCGCACTCATTCCACTGAGTAAGCACAGACCATTTTCGAAATTTTTGACAATATATTTCAGCTTCATCATGCCCTTGAGAGAGGGCTATCAAGGCCTTTTCAGCCTGAATCTCCAAATTAGGTTCCTCATAGAGCAACCCCAGTGCCAGAAAAAACGCATCCACATTGAGCAGCGCAGGATCCCCTGGTGCCAATGCAAATGCCCAATTCTGGGGGTCACCCCGCAACAAGGAAATAACAATTTTAACCTGCTGAGCGGGGTCTCCAGCGGAGCGAAATCTCAGAGAAAGATACAATTTACAATTGTGCTTAAAATTCAAAAAACGAGATCTATCTCCAGAAAAGAACTCAGGTATAGGGATCTTGGGTTCAGACATAGGAGCATGTATAACATAGTCATGGATATTTTGAACCTTAGAAGCGAGAGTATTCAGGTTTGAAGCTAAACTCTGGATATCCATTTCTCAACAGCTGAGATCTGAGCCATTCAGGGGTTAAGAGGAGAGAAAAAAGCAGCAGACTGCAATTATGGCTAGACAGAACTTCTGAGTAAAAAAAAAAAAAAAAAGTGTCAGAACCTTCTTTTTTCTCTCTTTCTTCAGCCAATACTTTTAATACATTCTGGCCAGCAATACTGTCATGATTCCCAATGGCAGGGACTGAGGCAAAAACGGACGAGCTCTAGGAAGATGGTATCTTAGGTAACCGCGATACTGAACCTAACACGCAAATAAAAGTAGCCAGGGGGTGTGCCTACGATTTATCCCTAGACACCTCGCGCCAGCCGGAGATCTAGCTACCCCTAGTAGAGGAATACACAGACCTGGCTTGCCTCCAGGGAAACCCCAAAAGTTATAGTAGCCCCCCACATATAATAACGGTTAGGTAAGAGGAAAACACAAACGCAGTATGAATATAGATTCAGCAAAGTGAGGCCCTCTGACTAGATAGCGGAAAATACAAAAGAGGACTTCGCGGTTACCTCAAAACCCTAACAGCCATCCTGAAATTACCTTAACTCCGTTATCAACTCATGACACCGGAGTAGTAATTTCAGATCACTAGAGCTTCCAGCAGCACAAGAAATATAAATGCATGCTGGACAAAACAAACACAAAAATGCCAAAGATTCAACTTAGCTGAATTGCAGACTTGGAGCAGGTAGCAAGCAACAGAGGTGCTCTGATAACATTGATTGCCGGCACTAGAATGACTGAGAAGCCAGACTAAATAGGAAACTCCCACTCTCCAGATGGAAACAGGTGCACTGGAAAACACAAGACACAAGTCACCCAGTACCACCAGTAGCCACCAGAGGGAGCCCAAAAACAGAATTCACAACACACCCCTTCCTTCAGAATACCGACAGGTTCAGGAACCCCAGGAGAATCAGGCAAAAAGCTCCTAGAGAGGGCATCAGCCTTAACATTCTTAGAACCCGGAAGATACGAGACCACAAAATCAAAACGGGAGAAAAACAGGGACCATCGAGCCTGTCTAGGATTCAGCCATTTGGCAGACTCGAGGTAAATCAAATTTTTATGATCGGTCAAGACCACAATACGGTGCTTGGCTCCCTCAAGCCAATGTCGCCATTCCTCGAACGCCCACTTCATAGCCAACAACTCCCGATTGCTGACATCATAATTGCGTTCCGCAGGCGAAAACTTTCGAGAAAAGAAAGCACACGGTTTCATCAAGGAACCATCAGAATTCCTCTGAGACAAAACGGCCCCTGCCCCAATCTCAGAAGCGTCAACCTGAACCTGAAATGGAAGGGAAACATCCGGCTGACGCAACACAGGAGCAGAAGTAAATCGGCGTTTAAGCTCCTGAAAGGCAGAAACAGCCGCAGAGGGCCAATTCGTCACATCAGCGCCTTTCTTTGTCAAATCGGTCAGGGGTTTAACCACACTGGAGAAGTTGGCAATGAAACGGCGATAAAAATTAGCAAAGCCCAAAAATTTCTGAAGGCTCTTCACGGACGTGGGCTGAACCCAATCATGAATGGCCTGAACCTTAACCGGATCCATTTCTATAGGTGAGGGAGAAAAAATGAAGCCCAAAAAAGACACCTTCTGCACTCCAAAGAGGCACTTAGACCCCTTCACAAATAAAGCATTATCACGAAGGATCTGAAATACCATCCTGACCTGTTTCACATGAAACTCCCAATCATCGGAAAAAATCAAAATATCATCCAAATATACAATCATGAATCTATCAAGATAACTCCGGAAGATATCATGCATGAAAGACTGAAACACAGATGGAGCATTAGAGAGCCCGAATGGCATCCAAAATGGCCTTCGGGCATATTAAACGCAGTTTTCCATTCGTCACCCTACTTAATACGAACAAGATTATACGCCCCTCGAAGGTCAATCTTAGTAAACCAACTAGCCCAACTAATGGGGAGGGGGCGTAATTTGGCCTTGCATCGATCTCCCCTCTTGCCAATGCGCTGGCAACTGTCACAGGTCTGGCAGTATTGACGAACATCATAGGTTACCCCCGACCAAAAGAAGTTTTGTGTCAGACGATGCCTGGTGCAACTGACATCGAAGTGCCCAGCCAAGGGTATGTCATGAGAGATTCGCAGTAACTCCTGCCTATACTTCTTGGGAACTACCAGATGTCGTTTTATAGTGGGGCTCGTCCCTGTGTGGTGCTGCTCTGTGATCTGGTAGAGGAGTCCCTGCTTCCATATAAACTGTTCCCCTTCCAGTAACCCTCTCCCCTCCTGTGCCTTCCCACGATATCCGTCCAATGAAGGATCCTCAAGTAACTCCCTCTTAAATTCATCTGGGGTGGCCCAAGAAATGTGTCTGGCTATGGGAATACGTGTAGGACTGGGATGTCTTACCTGGGCCTCCTCTGAGTGTGATTCCGCCTCCGCAGTTCGAGCTTGTCTCCGGGTGGTCACAGGATATGTCTCCCCCTGCTGCATGGACTGCCACTGTCTGGTCTGTCTTCTCTTGGTCCCGGACGAAATGAGGCTTCACAAGGGTCAAAGTTGCTCCGGAATCTCTTAGTCCCTGCATGCGTTTCCCATTAACCCACACGACCTGTCGATGCTGTTGTCGATTATCTGCCCGGGCTGCCTGCACAGGGTCTACTTCATGCAGCACTTCGTCCATGTCTTCCACCCCTTGGTTAGTTGTAGCCCCCAATGTCGGGTCAGCTTTGCCTTGGTAGCAGTGTACAGCGGCCCGGCGGAAGGTAGCTGTTCCCGCCTTTGGCCACTGGGTATGCCGAGTCCGGTTGGGACATTGTCTTTGCAGGTGGCCCAGCTGACGGCAGGTGTGGCATCGCGCCCCAGGGGAACTGTGGTAGGCCGGGTTTCTTATTTGCTGCACCCTCTCAGCAATGCATCAATATGACACCCCTTATAAGTTTATTGCATTTTTAGCCCTCAAATAGCTTTTATATGGGTCTATTTGTCTCTCATGTCCACAGTTTTAGCGTCATATGATCCCACATTGTTTTAGCGTCATATGATCCCACATTGTTTTCACTTGTACAGTCACGTATACTGCACATTTTTAATGAGCACCAATATGACACGTTAATAGGAGCTCACCGCACCTTAAACTCTCTGCCGTATATATATTTATTCATTGATTGTGTTCTTTATACGACGCTTATACACATGTACAATTGTGTACATATGGGTATATCCATTTTCATTTACACACTGCACCCTTTAACTTTCAATACACGCCTACACTATTCCATACACACCCCCCACCCCCCCCACCCCTGCCTACATCTATTCCCCTCCCCCTCACACCTCTACATGAATAGCAAATGTCCCTCCCCACAAAATCATTTGCCTCAAAGCCGCCCCCCTCTGCTGTCCCTCTTCTATAGCCTAGCAGCCCACTGCGCATGTCCTGCGTCTCCTTCTGCTTTCAAGCTGATTACGCTTGCGTTAATCGCCGGTTAAAACCTTTTTCAGGTCCGTGTATTGACTGCGTACGCGCGGAGTCCGATTGCCTCCTCTGACTTCCGGAGGCGCCAATACACGTGACAGCAGTGCGTTCCACTGCGGGTCACGGTGCGCCGATCCGGAAGTCCCCTTGGTATGGGGGACGGCTCTGCCGACGCGCGCCAAGCACCAATGCACGGACCTCCCCCTGCATTACCCACACACTACATAAGTAACTCTGACACCTTTCAGAACCATCCACGCCCCATTTTGAAGAAGCATTACCGCGAAACGGCGCTAGTCGGGCGCGGGAGGCCCTCACAGCACTAAGACCGGAGCGCACAGAACAAAGACTCACATTGCAGGTAATTGATTTTATGGTAACTTTGACTGCCATACTTTTTCCGGTATACATAGTGCCTTTGTCACTCCCCAGGGTTTAGGGCAAATTGCTGCCACCTCCCTGGATATATCCGGTCCGGCATTACAATACACATAGGAGATATACATACCTTCTCCCTATAACATATACACTGCAACAGGGATAGTCTTCTTGGCGCACCGCACACTATTGTGCTTAAATAAGATATGGCATAGTGCTGGGTAAGCCTCCTTGGTATTTGGAGGTTTTTCCGTTCCCCGTTTTTTGTCTAAAATATTGTTCACTATGTTATGTTTATATACTTTTTAGAACAAATCTCATTAATAAATGTATTGTTTTTACTACTACTTTCTCCTCACTTCCTTTTTTCGTATGGTAATTACCATGGTGAAAATGTGTTGGAATTCTTGGTAGCAGTGTACAGCGGCCCGGCGGAAGGTAGCTGTTCCCGCCTTTGGCCACTGGGTATGCCGAGTCCGGTTGGGACATTGTCTTTGCAGGTGGCCCAGCTGACGGCAGGTGTGGCATCGCGCCCCAGGGGAACTGTGGTAGGCCGGGTTTCTAGCTGGTCCCCCTACAATCTTCGGTGGTTTGGGGCCCTCCAGGTCCATGGGCGGACCCCTAGTGACCATCTTTGATCCGGACAACTGAGGCCTCCTGGCGTCATGATGTTCATCGTCCAGATGAGCGGCTTCCTCAAGAGTCATTGGCCGCCTGTCCCGAAGCCATTCCTGTTTCTTGGGAGTTAGTCCATTAAAGAATCGTTCTAACAAGAAGAGCTGGAGGACGTCCTCCTTAGTGGTTGCTTGACTTCCTTGTACCCACTGTAGCAGTGACCGCCGTAGTTTACAGGCCCATTCAGCGTGGGAATCGGTTACTCGTTTTATAAGTCCGTGGAACTTTTGGCGGTATGCCTCTGGTGTCAGCGCATACCGGGCCAAGATCACTTCTTTGATCCGCTCATAGTCCATACAGTCCTCATCAGGTACACAGTAACTGTGTGTCATCTCCCCCGTATATAGTATATACCTGCGTGTCATCTCCCCTGTATATAGTATATACCTGTATGTCATTTCCTCCTGCAGATAGTGTAGTCCTGTGTGTCATCTCCTCCTGTATATAGTATGTATCTGTGTGTCATCTCCCCGTATATAGTATATAACTGTGTGTCATCTCCCCTGTATATAGTATATACCTGTGTCCTCTGTCCTGTATATAGTATATACCTGTGTGTCGTCTCCTCCTTTACATAGTATATAACTGTGTGTCATCTCCCCTGTATATAGTATATACCTGTATGTCATCTACTCCTGTATATACCTGTATGTCATCTCCCCCTGTATATAGTATATACCTGTGTGTCATCTCCTCCTGTATATAGTATACACCTGTATGTCGCCTTCTACTGTATGTAGTATATACACTCACCGGCCACTTTATTAGGTACACCTGTCCAACTTCTTGTTAACACTTAATTTCTAATCAGCCAATCACATGGCGGCAACTCAGTGCATTTAGGCATGTAGACATGGTCAAGACAATCTCCTGCAGTTCAAACCGAGCATCAGTATGGGGAAGAAAGGTGATTTGAGTGCCTTTGAACGTGGCATGGTTGTTGGTGCCAGAAGGGCTGGTCTGAGTATTTCAGAAACTGCTGATCTACTGGGATTTTCACGCACAACCATCTCTAGGGTTTACAGAGAATGGTCCGAAAAAGAAAAAAAATCCAGTGAGCGGCAGTTCTGTGGGCGGAAATGCCTTGTTGATGCCAGAGGTCAGAGGAGAATGGGCAGACTGGTTCGAGCTGATAGAAAGGCAACAGTGACTCAAATCGCCACCCGTTACAACCAAGGTAGGCCTAAGAGCATCTCTGAACGCACAGTGCGTCGAACTTTGAGGCAGATGGGCTACAGCAGCAGAAGACCACACCGGGTACCACTCCTTTCAGCTAAGAACAGGAAACTGAGGCTACAATTTGTACAAGCTCATCGAAATTGGACAGTAGAAGATTGGAAAAACGTTGCTTGGTCTGATGAGTCTCGATTTCTGCTGCGACATTCGGATGGTAGGGTCAGAATTTGGCGTAAACAACATGAAAGCATGGATCCATCCTGCCTTGTATGGAGCATCTTTGGGATGTGCAGCCGACAAATCTGCGGCAACTGTGTGATGCCATCATGTCAATATGGACCAAAATCTCTGAGGAATGCTTCCAGCACCTTGTTGAATCTATGCCACTAAGAATTGAGGCAGTTCTGAAGGCAAAAGGGGGTCCAACCCGTTACTAGCATGGTGTACCTAATAAAGTGGCCGGTGAGTGTACATGTGTGTCATCTCCTATATATAGTATACCTGTACATCACCTTCTACTGTATATAGTATATGCATGTGTGTCATCACCCCCTGTATATTTGTATGTTCCTGTGTGTCACCTCTGTATATAGTACATATCTGTATGTTATCTCCTCCTGTATTCAGTATATACCTGTGTGTCATCTCCTCCTGTATATAGTATACACCAGTATGTCATCTCCTCCTGTATATAGTATATACCTGTATGTCATCTCCTCCTGTATATAGTATATGACTATATGTCATCTTCTCCTGTATACAGTGTATACCTGTGTGTCCTCTCCTCTGTATATAGTATATAACTGTATGTCATTTCCTCCTGTATATAGTATATACCTGTGTGTCATCTCCCATGTATATAGTATATACCGGTATGTCATCTCCCCCTGTATGTAGTATATACCTGTGTGTCATCTCTCCTGTATAAAGTATATACCTGTGTGTCATCTCCTCCTGTAGATAGTAAATACCTGTATGTCATCTCCCCTGTATATAGTGAATAACTGTGTCATCTCCCCTGTAGATAGTATATACCTGTATGTCATGTCCTCCTGTATATAGTATATACCTGTATATCATCTCCCCTGTATATAGTGAATACCTTTGTGTCATCTCCCCTGTATATAGAATATACCTGTATGTCATTTCCCATGTAAATAATATATACCTGTTTGTCATCTCCCCTATATATAGTATCTACCTGTATGTCATCTCCTACTGCAGATAGTATAGTCCTGTGTGTCATCTCCCCTGTATATATTATATACCTGTGTGTCATCTCCCCTGTATATAGCATATACCTGCGTGTCATCTCCCTTGTATATAGTATATACCTGTGTTATCTCCCCTGCATATAGTATATGCCTGTGTGTCATCTCCTCCTGTATATAGTATATACCTGTATGTCATCTCCCCTATATATAATGTATACCTGTATATCATCTCCCCTGTATGTAGTATATACCTGTGTGTCATCTCCTCCTGTATATGGTATATATCTGTATATCATCTCCTCTTGCAGATAGTATAGTCCTGTGTGTCATCTCCTCCTGTATATAGTATGTACCTGTGTGTCATCTCCCCTGTATATAGTATATACCTGTGTGTCATCTCCCCTGTATAGTATATAACTGTATGTCATCTCCTCCTGCAGATAGTGTAGTCCTGTGTGTCATCTCCTCCTGTATATATTATGTACCTGTGTGTCTTCTCCCTTGTATATAGTTTATATCTATATGTCATCTCCCGCTGTATATAGTATATTGTTATGACCCCAATGGCAGAGGGTCTCAGAGTTTATAGCAAAGTCTGCAAACACAAAAAACCAGCTCATAGGGCAGTGGTAACTAGGCTGACCGTATACCTGATCCTAGCACAACAAATAGCAGTAGCCGGGGAATGTACCTACGTTGATTCTAGACGTCTCGCGCCAGCCGGAGAACTAACTAACCCTATAAGGGAAACAATAGACCTTTCTTGCCTCCAGAGAAAAGACCCCAAAAGTTGGATACAAGCCCCCCACAAATAATAACGGTGAGGTAAGAAGAAAAGACAAACGTAAGAATGAACTAGGTTTTAGCAAAGAGAGGCCCACTGACTAATAGCAGAATATAGGAAGATGACTTATACGGTCAGCAAAAACCCTATCAAAATTTCCACGCTGAATATTCAAGAACCCCCGAACCGTCTAACGGCACGGGGGGAGAACATCAGCCCCCTAGAGCTTCCAGCAATATCAGGAATCACATTTTGTACACGCTGGACAAAAATAAGAACAATGCAAATAACCAAAAAATAAGGAAGCAGGACTTAGCTTATTTTGAAAAGAACCAGGACCAGCAGACAGGAGCAAACAGAAAGGAACTGATTACAACGATGCCAGGCACCAGACTGAGAATCCAGGAAGTTTAAATAGCAACACCCCTGGACTAACGAAACAGGTGGGTACCAAGCTGGGGGGAGACAATCCAAGTGTCATGTCACTAGTGACCACAAGAGGGAGCCAAAAAGTCTAATTCACAACAGTACCCCCCCCTTAAGGAGGGGTCACCGAACCCTCACCAAGACCACCAGGGCGATCAGGATGAGCAGCGTGAAAGGCACGAACCAAATCGGCCGCATGAACATCAGAGGCGACCACCCAGGAATTATCCTCCTGACCATAGCCCTTCCACTTGACCAGATACTGAATCCTCCGTCTGGAGAGACGAGAATCCAAGATCTTCTCCACCACGTACTCCAACTCGCCCTCAACCAACACCGGTGCAGGAGGCTCAACAGAAGGAACCACAGGCACAACGTACCGCCGCAATAAAGACCTATGGAACACGTTCTGAATGGCAAACGACACCAGAAGATCCAAGCGAAAGGACACTGGATTAAGGATTTCCAAAATCTTATAAGGACCGATGAAGCGAGGCTTGAATTTAGGAGAGGAGACCTTCATAGGAACAAACCGAGAAGACAGCCACACCAAATCCCCAACACGAAGTCGGGGACCCACACCGCGGCGGCGGTTGGCAAAACGCTGAGCCTTCTCCTGTGACAACTTTAAGTTGTCCACCACATGATTCCAAATCCGCTGCAACCTATCCACCACAGAATCCACCCCAGGACAGTCAGAAGGCTCAACATGTCCCGAGGAAAAACGAGGATGAAAACCAGAGTTGCAGAAAAATGGCGAAACCAAAGTAGCGGAACTAGCCCGATTATTAAGGGCAAACTCAGCCAATGGCAAGAAGGTCACCCAATCATCCTGATCTGCAGAAACAAAACACCTCAAATAAGCCTCTAGAGTCTGATTTGTTCGCTCAGTTTGGCCATTAGTCTGAGGTGAAAGGCAGATGAAAACGACAAATCAATGCCCATCTTAGCACAAAAGGATCGCCAGAACCTGGAGACAAACTGGGATCCTCTGTCAGACACGATATTCTCAGGAATGCCGTGCAAACGAACCACATTCTGAAAGAATAAAGGAACCAGATCGGAAGAGGAAGGCAACTTAGGCAAGGACACCAAATGGACCATCTTGGAAAAACGATCACATACCACCCAGATGACAGACATACCTTGAGACACCGGAAGATCTGAAATGAAATCCATGGAAATGTGTGTCCAAGGCCTCTTCGGGACAGGCAAGGGCAAAAGCAACCCGCTGGCACGAGAACAGCAAGGCTTAGCTCGAGCACAAGTCCCACAGGACTGCACAAATGACCGCACATCCCGTGACAAGGAAGGCCACCAAAAGGACCTAGCCACCAAATCTCTGGTGCCAAAAATTCCCGGATGCCCTGCCAACACCGAGGAATGGACCTCGGAAATGACTCTGCTGGTCCATTTATCAGGAACAAACAGTCTGTCAGGTGGACAAGAGTCAGGTCTACCAGCCTGAAATCTCTGCAACACACGTCGCAAATCCGGAGAAATGGCCGACAAGATTACTCCCTCTTTAAGAATACCAGCTGGCTCTGAGACTCCAGGAGAGTCAGGCACAAAGCTCCTAGAAAGAGCATCAGCCTTCACATTCTTTGAACCAGGTAGGTACGAGACCACAAAGTCAAAACGGGAGAAAAACAATGACCAACGGGCCTGTCTAGGATTCAGGCGCTTAGCAGACTCGAGATACATCAGATTTTTGTGATCAGTCAAGACCACCACACGATGCTTAGCACCCTCGAGCCAATGACGCCACTCCTCAAATGCCCACTTCATGGCCAACAACTCCCGATTCCCAACATCATAGTTCCGCTCAGCAGGCGAAAACTTCCTAGAAAAAAAAGCACATGGTCTCATTACAGAGCAACCAGGGCCTCTCTGCGACAAAACGGCCCCTGCACCGATCTCAGAAGCATCCACTTCAACCTGAAAGGGAAGTGAGACATCAGGCTGACACAAAACAGGCGCCGAAGTAAACCGGCGCTTCAGCTCTTGGAAAGCTTCCACGGCTGCAGGAGCCCAGTTAGCAACATCAGAACCTTTCTTGGTCATATCCGTCAAAGGTTTAACAACGCTAGAAAAGTTAGCGATAAAACGACGGTAGAAGTTAGCAAAACCCAAGAACTTCTGAAGACTCTTAACTGACGTGGGTTGAGTCCAATCATGAATAGCTCGGACCTTGACTGGGTCCATCTCCACAGCAGAAGGGAAGAAAATAAAACCCAAAAAGGAACCTTCTGCACACCAAAGAGACACTTTGAGCCCTTAACAAACAAAGCATTCTCACGCAAAACCTGAAACACCATCCTGACCTGCTTTACATGAGAGTCCCAATCATCAGAAAAAAACAGAATATCATCCAGATAAACAATCATAAATTTATACAGATACTTCCGGAAGATGTCATGCATAAAGGACTGAAATACTGAAGGAGCATTAGAGAGCCCAAAAGGCATCACCAAGTACTCAAAATGACCTTCGGACGTATTAAATGCAGTTTTCCATTCGTCTCCCTTCTTAATGCGCACAAGGTTGTACGCACCACGAAGATCTATTTTGGTGAACCACTTGGCACCCTTAATCCGGGCAAACAAGTCCGACAACAGAGGCAAAGGATACTGAAATTTAACAGTGATTTTATTCAGAAGCCGATAGTCTATACAAGGTCTCAAAGATCCGTCCTTCTTGGCCACAAAAAAGAATCCCGCACCAAGAGGGGAAGAGGATGGACGAATATGCCCCTTCTCCAGAGACTCCTTGATATAAGAACGCATTGCGGCATGCTCAGGTACAGACAGATTAAATAATCTTCCCTTAGGAAATTTACTACCCGGAATCAAATCTATAGCGCAGTCACAGTCCCTATGAGGAGGAAGAGCACTGGACCTGGACTCGCTGAATACATCCTGATAGTCAGACAAATACTCAGGAACTTCTGAAGGAGTAGAGGAAGCAATAGACACCGGTGGCGAATCGCAATGAATTCCCTGACAGCCCCAACTTGACACAGACATTGCCTTCCAATCCAAAACTGGATTATGGGTCTGTAACCATGGCAGACCCAAAACGACCAAATCATGCATTTTATGCAGAACAAGACAACGAATCGCCTCCCGATGTTCAGGAGTCATGCACATGGTCACCTGTGTCCAAAACTGCGGTTTATTTTCCGCCAATGGCGTAGCATCAATACCTCTAAGAGGGATAGGATTTACCAACGGCTCAAGAACAAAACCACAGCGCTTGGCAAATGACAGATCCATAAGACTCAGGGCAGCACCTGAATCCACAAACGCCATAACAGGGTAGGAAGACAATGAGCAAATTAAAGTCACAGACAAAATAAATTTAGGTTGCAAATTACCAATGGCGACAGGACTGACAATCTTTGTTAAGCGTTTAGAGTATGCTGATATAACATGTGTAGGATCACCACAGTAAAAACACAACCCATTCTGACCCATTTTTCCGTTCATTTCTAGTCTGAATTCTACCACATTGCATTAAATCAGGTGTTTGTTCAGACAACACCACCAGAGGATTAGCGGCTTTGCGCTCCCGCAAACGCCGGTCAATCTGAATAGCCAGCGCCATGGAATCATTCAGACTTGTAGGAATGGAGAAACCCACCATCACATTCTTAATGGCTTCAGAAAGGCCATTTCTGAAATTTGCGGCCAGAGCCCACTCATTCCACTGAGTAAGCACGGACCATTTCCGAAATTTTTGGCAATACACTTCAGCTTCATCCTGGCCTTGAGAGATAGCCAGCAAAGCTTTTTCTGCCTGAATTTCAAGATTGGGCTCCTCATAAAGCAATCCGAGCGCCAGAAAAAACGCATCAACATTTGCCAATGCCGGATCTCCTGACGCTAACGAGAAGGCCCAATCCTGAGGGTCGCCCCGCAAGAAGGAGATAACAATTTTAACTTGCTGAGCTGAGTCTCCAGACGAACGAGGTCTCAGAGATAGAAACAATTTACAATTATTCCTGAAATTCCTGAACTTAAATCGGTCTCCAGAGAACAGTTCAGGAATAGGTATTTTAGGTTCTGACATAGGACTACTAGTAACAAAATCCTGAATGCCCTGCACACGAGCAGCAAGCTGATCCACACTAGTAATCAAAGTCTGGACATTCATGTCTGCAGCAAAGCTCAAGCCACTCAGAGATTAAGGGGAGGAAGAAAGAAAAGAAAAAAAAAAAAACTCAGAATTTCCTTTCTTTTAATCCCACTTCAGCAATGCATTAACAATTCACTTTTTGGCCTGGCATACTGTTATGACCCCAATGGCAGAGGGTCTCAGAGTTTATAGCAAAGTCTGCAAACACAAAAAACCAGCTCATAGGGCAGTGGTAACTAGGCTGACCGTATACCTGATCCTAGCACAACAAATAGCAGTAGCCGGGGAACGTACCTACGTTGATTCTAGACGTCTCGCGCCAGCCGGAGAACTAACTAACCCTATAAGGGAAACAATAGACCTTTCTTGCCTCCAGAGAAAAGACCCCAAAAGTTGGATACAAGCCCCCCACAAATAATAACGGTGAGGTAAGAAGACAAACGTAAGAATGAATTAGGTTTTAGCAAAGAGAGGCCCACTGACTAATAGCAGAATATAGGAAGATGGCTTATACGGTCAGCAAAAACCCTATCAAAATTTCCACGCTGAATATTCAAGAACCCCGAACCATCTAACGGCACGGGGGGAGAATATCAGCCCCCTAGAGCTTCCAGAAATATCAGGAATCACATTTAGTACAAGCTGGACAAAAATAAGAGCAATGCAAATAACCAAAAAATAAGAAAACAGGACTTAGCTTATTTTGCAAAGAACCAGGACCAGCAGACAGGAGCAAACAGAAAGGAACTGATTACAACGATGCCAGGCACCAGACTGAGAATCCAGGAAGTTTAAATAGCAACACCCCTGGACTAACGAACCAGGTGGGTACCAAGCTGGGGGAAGACAATCCAAGTGTCATGTCACTAGTGACCACAAGAGGGAGTCAAAAAGTCTAATTCACAACAGTATATATCTGTATGTCACCTTCTACTGTATATAGTATATACATGTGTGTCATCTCCTCCTATATATAGTATATACCTGTACGTCACCTTCTACTGTATATAGTATATACATGTGTGTCATCTCCCCTGTATATAGTATATACCTGTATGATATCTCCTTCTGTATACAGTATATACCTGTATGTCATCTCCCCTGTATATAGTATATCTGTGTTTCATCTCCCCCTGTATATAGTATATACCGGTATGTCATCTCCTCCTGTATATAGTATATACCTGTATGTCATCTCCTCCTGTATATAGCATATACCTGTGTCACGATTCACACCGTGACCGTCACCCCCATATCACGGGTCGGGGAGACTTTAGGCCAACATTCTGCTATCACATGGGCAGGGGGCTTGTGACGGGGTCTACTGTGCTGTAGTACCTCTTTCAGTACCACCCCGTGGTTCCGGTGGTCCACTCTGCTTTGGCTGGATTCTGAATGCAGGACGCTGACTGGAATTCCTTAGATTACATGTGCACATATAAAATATCACTGCTACTCCACATATTTCCAGTGTAACACTCTTTACTCACAGAACACAGAATATAACACACAGTTACAGGGGGCGGGTCAATTGACAAGCAACAGCCCAGACAGACATTACAGTAGCCGCAGGGGGCCGGAGCCTGCTGATATTTACTGTTAGAATTACAAAGGTGGGGGAAGGTCAGGAGAATATCTTGTCCAGGGGCGCAGCCTGTGGACTGATGCATTTCACATGGAACCTATTATACATAATATATACTGCATAACATTGTTGGTGCTGGGGGTTCTGTAACACGGCTCCCCTTTTCAGCGACGCGATCGGCATACACAGTCTGATCCTTAATGGATCGGCTTGGGGATGACCGAAGTTTATGGGGTTGGTACAAGTTCCGTTTGTCGACTTAGTCCATCGGCGTTACCGTTTTGTTTGCCGGGTCTGTAGTGGATGGTGAAGTCCAGAGGTTGTAGGGCTAAACTCCACCGCAGTAATCTGGCGTTGGCTCCGGAGACCCGATTAAGCCAGATTAGGGGATTATGGTCCGTTAGGAGGGAAAACTGTCGTCCATACAAATATGGTTGTAACTTTTTGAGTGCCCATACTACCGCCAGGCACTCCTTCTCGATGGCCGCATAGCTTACTTCACAGGGCAGTAGTTTCCGACTCAGGTAAGCTACCGGGTGTTCTTGGCCTTCCGGCCCGACTTGGCTCAGTACTGCCAAACATAGAAGCGTCCGTGTGCACAAGGAAACGTTTAGTTGGATCGGGTGCGGCCAATACAGGGGTATTGGTGAGGGCGTCCTTTAGCTGGCGGAAGGCTTCCTCACACTCTGGGGTCCAGGTTACCCGGCGGGGTTGGTTCTTACGGGTCAGGTCAGTGAGGGGCTTGGCTACGCTGCTGTAATTGGGGACGAATTTCCTGTAATACCCCGCTGTCCCTAGAAACGCCATGACCTGGGTTTTTGTGCGTGGGGTGGGCCATTTGGCTATGGCCTCAATCTTGGCTGGTCCTGGTCGCTGTTTCCCACTTCCCACCCAATGTCCTAAATACTGAACCTCCGCTTTGCCCACGTGACACTTGTTTGGGTTCAGGGTGATTCCGGCCTTGTGGATCCTGTCTAATACTGTTCTAGGTGATTTGTCTACATGTCGCGCTGTAGATGGCGGATGTCATCCAGGTAAGCACATGCATAGTCCTGGAGACCATCCAGAAGCCGGTCAGCCAGCCTCTGGAAGGTCGCAGGGGCATTCTTCATCCCGAATGGCATAACACGAAACTGGAATAAGCCGAACGGGGTGACAAATTCCGATTTGGGAATAGCTTCAGGACTAAGGGGAATCTGCCAGTAGCCTTTGCATAGATCGATGGTGGTCAAATACTTTGCCCCCGCCAGCCGGTCTAACAGCTTATCCACGCGCGGCATGGGATACGCTTCCATCACCGTTTTCTCATTGAGCCTGCGATAGTCTAAACAAAACCGTCTAGTCCCATCCTTCTTGGGCACTAACACTATGGGGGATGCCCAGGGACTATCTGACTCTTCAATGACCCCTAAACGCAACATCTCTTGTATCTCTTGTCGCATCCCTTCTCGTACAGACTCCGGGACGCGGAAGGGGGGTTGACACAGGGGGGTCTGATCCTGGGTCTCAAACTTGTGTTGTGCCAGGTGGGTGTACCCCGGTCTCCCTGAACACATCCTCTGTCGCTGCCTCAACAACGCCTCTGCCTGCTGTCTCTCCCGGGGACCTAGGTCTTCACCCCAGTGTACCTGGCCCCATGTTTTAGACTGAGTCCTCTCCCCTAAGACACCAGGCAAGGGGAGTCCGGCTACATCCTCTGCTTCAGGTGCACAGATGGCCACTACCTCTTCAGGGCGCTCCCGATAGGGCTTCAGCATGTTCACGTGGAACATGCGGATAACCCTGGGGTCGTCACAATCGGCGACATTATAGGTGGTGTCGGCTTTTTTCCCCACTACCTGGTAGGGCCCCTGCCATGCAGCTTGGAACTTGTTCTGTCTAGTAGGTTCTAACACCAGGACATTCTGTCATATCTCAAAGGTGCGTTCTCTGGCCCTCCGATCGTACCATACGCGCTGGCGCCATTGGGCCACCTGCAGGTTCCCCCGTACAGCCTGGGTCAGCTCCTGTAGGCGGTCCCAGAATTCCAGCACATAGGGTACAATAGGTACCCCTTCTATGGTGCTCTCCCCTTCCCAGTGTTCTAGCACTAAGTCTAGGGGTCCCCTTACCCGCCTCCCGTATACCAGTTCAAACCGGGAGAACCCTGTGGATTCTTGGGGTACCTCCCGATAGGCAAACAGGAGGTGTGGCAAGAATTTCTCCCAGTCCCTATAAGTCCTGGTAAAAGTCCCAATGAGTTGCTTCAACGTTCCGTTAAAGCGTTCACACAACCCACTGGTTTGCGTGTGGTACTAGGCGCTCCTAATGGACTTTACACCGCACAGCTTCCACAGTTGGTTGGTCACTTCTGCTGTAAACTGGGTACCCTGGTCCGAAATAATCTCCCGGGGAAATCCAACCCGTGAGAAAACCTGGAGCAGGGCAGCCGCCACCGTCTCTGCCAGTATGTTAGGTAACGCAACCCCCTCTGGATACCGTGTGGCATAATCTACCACTGTCAATATATACCTTTTCCCTGATGGACTGGGTTTGGCTAACGGCCCTATCAGATCGACCGCTACTCGGCTAAATGGTTCCTCCACAATGGGGAGGGGGCGTAATTTGGCCTTGCATCGATCTCCCCTCTTGCCAATGCTCTGGCAACTGTCACAGGTCTGGCAGTACTGACGAACATCATAGGTTACCCCCGGCCAAAAGAAGTTTTGTGTCAGACGATGCCTGGTGCGACTGACGCCGAAGTGCCCAGCTAAGGGTATGTCATGAGAAATTCGCAGTAACTCCTGCCTGTACTTCTTGGGAACTACCTGCTGTCATTTTATAGTGGGGCTCGTCCCTGTGTGGTGCTGCTCTGTGATCCGGTAGAGGAGTCCCTGCTTCCATACAAACTGTTACGTGTAGGGCAGGGATGTCTTACCTGGGCCTCCTCTGAGTGTGATTCCACCTCTGCAGCTCGAGCTTGTCTCCAGGTGGTCACAGGATATGTCTCAGCCACAGGGCCGACCGAGAAGGCAGACAACATGGGCCCCAAGTCATTTACCAGCAAAACGTCTGCAGGCAAATCCTCCATCAAGCCGACCTCAACCAGGCCATCCCCGACTCCCCAGTTCAGGCGAATCCTGGCAGTGGGCAGTCGATGTATGGCTCCCCCTGCTACACGGACTGCCACTGTCCGGTCCATCTTCTCTTGGTCCCGGATGAGATGAGGCTTCACAAGGGTCAAAGTTGCTCCGGAATCTTAGTCCCTCCATACGTTCCACACGACCTGTCGATGCTGTTGTCGATTATCTGCCCAGGCTGCCTGCACGGGGTCTACTTCATGCAGCACTTCCTCCATCTCTTCCACCCCTTGGATAGTCATAGCCCCCAATGCTGGGTCAGCTTTGCCTTGGTAGCAGTGTACAGCAGCCCGGCTGAAGTTAGCTGTTCCTGCCTTTGGCCACTGGGTACGCTGAGACCGGTTGGGACATTGTCTTTGCAGGTGGCCCAGCTGATGGCAGGTGTGGCATCGCGCCCCAGGAGGACTGTGGTAGGTCGGGCTTTGAGCTGGTCCCCCGACAATCTTCTGTAGTTTGTGGGCTTCCAGACCCATGGGAGGACCCCTAGTGACCATCTTTGATTCAGCCGACTGAGACCTCCTGGCATCATGGTGTTCGTCGCCCAGACGAGCGGCCTCCTCAAGAGTTGTTGGTCGTCTGTCCCGAAGCCATTCCTGTGTCTTGGGGGTTAGTCCATTAAAGAATTGCTCTATCAAGAAGAGCTGGAGGACATCCTGCTTAGGGGTTGCTTGGCTCCCTTGTACCCACTGTAGCAGTGACCGCCGTAATTTACAGGCCCATTCAGCCTAGGTATCGGTTACCCGTTTTATAAGTCCGTGGAACTTTTGGCGGTATGCCTCTGGTGTCAGAGCATACCGGGCCAAGATCACTTCTTTGATCCGCTCATAGTCCATACAGTCCTCATCAGGTACCGTGCGATAGGCGTCCGCTGCCCGGCCTGTCAGCTTGCTGGCCAGAATCTGAACCCGTTCCTCCGGCTTCACTTGATGAAGGGCACATTGCCGCTCAAAGTCCTGCAGAAAGCCATCAATGTCTTCCTCTGCCTCCCCCAACTGTCGGAAAGCATTATACTGGATCTTTTTGTGGCTTACTGTTGAAGGTACCTGGGCGGAGGCCAGAGCTCCCCCTGTTCGCTGACTCTCCTCTCTCCGCTCTGCCATCTCCATCTTGGCCAGCTCCACTTTGGTCCGCTCTGCCATCTCCATCTTGGCTAGCTCTATCCTGGTCCGCTCAGCCATCTTTTCCTTCAGATCAGTACGTACATCAGCCATCACCTCTCGTATGATCTCTACTGCAGGGTTTGAGCCATAGAACACCAGTCTGTTCTTTACCTCCCTCTGGAATTCAGTCTCCTCCACGTTCACATTGGGGGGCGCTGCACTGTCGTGTTCCATGATGGCTGCTATCAAATCTGCTTTTGTTTTGTTGCTGGTGATTAACCCTCGAGCTTCCACCAGGTCTTTTAATGTAGTCCTCTTTAACTTCTGGTAGTGGTTTTCCATTCATTCCTTTCCTCCTGTAGAAGGGGTATCATATCCCACTGTCTGCCACCAGTGTGACGGGGTCTACTGTGCTGTAGTACCTCTTTCAGGACCACCCCGTGGTTCCGGTGGTCCACTCTGCTTTGGCTGGATTCTGAATGCAGGACGCTGACTGGAATTCCTTAGATTACATGGGCACATATAAAATATCACTGCTACTCCACGTATTTCCAGTGTAACACTCTTTACTCACAGGACACAGAATATAACACACAGTTACAGGGGGCGGGTCAATTGACAAGCAACAGCCCAGACAGACATTACAATAGCCGCAGGGGGCCGGAGCCTGCTGATATTTACTGTTGGAATTACAAAGGTGGGGGAAGGTCAGAAGGAGAATATCTTGTCCAGGGGTGCAGCCTGTGGACTGATGCATTTCAAATGGAACCTATTAGGCTACGTTCACATTTGCGGTGTGCGCCGCAGCGTCGGGCGCCGCAGCGTCGCCGCATGCATCATGCGCCCCTATATTTAACATGGGGGCGCATGGACATGCGTCGCACTTGCGTTTTGCGCCGCATGCGTCACTGCGGCGCACGCGTCCGGGCGCAGAGGACGCAGCAAGTTGCATTTTTGCTGCGTCCAAAATCAATGAAAAAAAGGACGCATGCGGTGCAAAACGTAGCGTTGTGCATGTGTTTTGCTTGCGTTGTGCATTGCATGCGTTTTTGTTTGCGTTGTGCATTGCGGCGCCGACGCTGCGGCGCACAACGCAAATGTGAACGTAGCCTTACACATACATATACTGCATAACATATTCTTGGTGCTGGGGGGTTCTGTAACACCACCATACCCCCACACACAGTATAAACTTCCTACAGTACCTCCATCCCACCACACACAGTATAATGTTCCTACAATACCTCCATACCCCCACACACAGTATAATGTTCTCACAGCACCATCATCCCACCACACACAGTATAATGTTCTCACAGTACCGCCATACCCCCACACACAGTATAGTGTTCTCACAGCACCATCATTCCACCACACACAGTATAATCTTCTCATAGTACCGCCATACCCCCACACATAGTATAATATTCCTACATTAATTCCATCCCACCACACACAGTATAATGTTCTCACAGCACCATCATCCCACCACATACAGTATAATCTTCTCATAGTACCTCCATCCCACCACACACAGTAAAATGTTCCTATAGTACCTCCATACCCACACACACAGTATAATCTTCTCACAGTATACTGGTCTCACAGTACCACCATACCCCCACACACTGTATAATATTCTCATAGTACCGCCATACCCCCACACACAGTATAATGTTCCCACAGTAATTCCATCCCACCACACACAGTATAATGTTCTCACAGCACCATCATCCCACCACATACAGTGTAATCTTCTCATAGTACCTCCATACCCCCACACACAGTATAATGTTCTCACAGTACCGCTATACCCCCACACACAGTATAATGTTCTCATAGTACTGCCATACCCCCACACAGTATAATGTTCCTACAGTACCTCCATCCCACCACACACAGTAAAATGTTCCTACAGTACCTCCATACCCACACACACAGTATAATCTTCTCACAGTATAATGGTCTCACAGTACCACCATACCCCCACACACAGTATAATGTTCCCACAGTAATTCCATCCCACCACACACAGTATAATGTTCTCACAGCACCATCATCCCACCACATACAGTGTAATCTTCTCATAGTACCTCCATACCCCCACACACAGTATAATGTTCTCACAGTACCGCTATACCCCCACACACAGTATAATGTTCTCATAGTACTGCCATACCCCCACACAGTATAATGTTCCTACAGTACCTCCATCCCACCACACACAGTAAAATGTTCCTACAGTACCTCCATACCCACACACACAGTATAATCTTCTCACAGTATACTGGTCTCACAGTACCACCATACCCCCACACACTGTATAATGTTCTCATAGTACCGCCATACCCCCACACACAGTATAATGTTCCCACAGTAATTCCATCCCACCACACACAGTATAATGTTCTCACAGCACCATCATCCCACCACATACAGTGTAATCTTCTCATAGTACCTCCATACCCCCACACACAGTATAATGTTCTCACAGTACCGCTATACCCCCACACACAGTATAATGTTCTCATAGTACTGCCATACCCCCACACAGTATAATGTTCCTACAGTACCTCCATCCCACCACACACAGTAAAATGTTCCTACAGTACCTCCATACCCACACACACAGTATAATCTTCTCACAGTATAATGGTCTCACAGTACCGCCATACCCCCACACACAGTATAATGGTCTCATAGTACCACCATACCCCCACACACTGTATAATGTTCTCATAGTACTGCCATACCCCCACACACAGTATAATGTTCCCACAGTACCGCCATACCCCCACACACAGGATAAGGTTTACACAGTACCATCATCCCACCACACACAGTATTTTGTTCTCACAATAGTGGCTTCCCACAGACACAGGACAATGTTTCCACAGGACTGGCATCCCCCTCACACACAGTATAATGTTCCTACAGTACCTCCATCCCACCACACACAGTAAAATGTTCCTACAGTACCTCCATACCCACACACACAGTATAATCTTCTCACAGTATAATGGTCTCACAGTACCGCCATACCCCCACACACAGTATAATGGTCTCATAGTACCACCATACCCCCACACACTGTATAATGTTCTCATAGTACCGCCATACCCCCACACACAGTATAATGTTCCCACAGTACCGCCATACCCCCACACACAGGATAAGGTTTACACAGTACCATCATCCCACCACACACAGTATTTTGTTCTCACAATAGTGGCTTCCCACAGACACAGGACAATGTTTCCACAGGACTGGCATCCCCCTCACACACAGTATAATGTTCCCACAGTACTGTCATCCCCGCACTTTTTAATGTTCCCACAGTCCTGCCCCCTACATGCACAATATGCTACCATCCACCTCATGATCGTTGACACAAGAATTTTTCTTAAGATCGGAAAAAGTCGATAACATTTGGTAAAATACATAATAGAAGCCGGCAATACATGTGCCGCGTTTAGTAAAATCTCAGCCACCAATGTGGGAGACTGGGGTTCAAATCCTGGCTCTGCCCTGTTGGACATAATGTACCAGCAGTGGTCCATAACACTATGGTGCCTACCTCAATAAACATGAGAGTGTCACTGGACCAAACCATACATGGACAAGCCAAGAGAACCTGGATCTGATGAAATGCTACTATAACAGCAGACCAAATGGGAGAGGATATATGAAGCACATGAGGAAACTCTGGATGAATACAAGACCTGCATGTCCACTAACTGAGAAAGAACTAGTCACCCAACATTTCAATATCATAAAGAGAAAGCTATTATCACAACTTGAGATGCATCAACTGCACTGCAGATCCACCCCACATGAAGACCTAGAAGAACAACATGTGCATCCCCCTGAAGATCCTGATCTAACCCTGCAACTAGAGAGCACTGCAGCTGGTCTGAAACAGAAGATCTTAGATAAACTAAATACCATCAATACCAGAGATCAACTGCCAAGGCTCAGCAAAGAAAGACCACCAGACATTATGCTAGAGGATGCCAATAGAGCAGCTCTTGTATCAATACCTACCACCACCATGACTCAAACTAATAACCTGATCTATGCAACTGCCTCAGCAATCATGGAAATGCTTGGCTATACAACCAGCAAGAACAACAAAAGTACGTGCTCCCCTTGGAAAAGAAGACTGGAGACAAAGATCAAGGTGTTACAAAGGGAAATCAGCCAACTATCAGAAATACAGACGTATAAAGATCAAGAATAAGACCAAGCTGGACAAGTACAAAGGCCTGACCCCAAGTGAAGAGACTGCTAAACAAAGGCTCACAGCACTCACTGCAAGACTAGGGAGATACATTAGAGAAGCTGAGGCCAAGAAGATAAATGCCCTGTTCTCCAAAGAGCCATCCAAAGTGTACTCCCAACTACAGAGGAACAGCACAAAGGCAGCAACTCCACCAATAGCAGATACTGAACAATACTGGAGAAACATATGGGAGAAGGAAAAAAACACAACACCAGTGCAATGCGGCTGCAATATTTGAGAATGAAACACAGCAACCACTGTGATGCAGCGGTATGACCATACGCTGTGAAACGGCAGTGACCCAAACAAGTTCAAACAAAATGTTCTTTTATTGTGGTACTTCACACAGTCAGTTTAGTATACGGCTTCTTCATACAGTCCATTAATAATGCATGGCTATATGGCGCAGTCAATACACAGGCCGAAGTTCCCTCTGTTCAGTTTCCCTGGGTGACCGCACGCCGGTAACAAGTCTCTGTACTCACTCAGCGCACTGCACTCTTTATCCTCTGGAGTGCAGCCGGGTATACATAAGACAGCCCAAGATGCAGGGTGTCAGTCTCTCTGGTTCCTTCAGCCTCTGTGTTGCTCCACACAGAGAGAGCTCTGCAGACAACTGCCCTGTCTGCTTCCAAGAACACACTGACACACCTTGCCCACTACTACAGGGCTTTTTAATCAGTCACTGTTTCATTACTCTAGTTACAGCCACACATGTGTCTGTAGTACGGCCTCATGGCTTCACTACGCTTCCATGCACATTCTGCAGAGCACATACAGCGCCCCCTAGCTGTACCAGGGGTCACTGCCTCACATATCCTCCCCCCCTGTTCATACCTGTGGGGTTGAACATTTGTTACCCCGTAAGGGTATAGAATGTTTGACTGAGGGTGGATGGAAGCTCTGATAATGTAAAATACTGTTCCTATCCGTGGGCTTTATGTGAAGATCTGTAGTGAGATGACCATCAGGGTCTTTAATGACATTCGTATCCAGAAAAATGACTGAACGCCCATCGTGATTCATGGTAAACTTAATGCCAGGCCAGGAATCATTAAAGATTATGAGGAATTGGTTCAGGGACTCCAACGTGCCCCCTCAGAGGCAGAATACATCATCTATGTAACGTGTCCACTGAAGCAAGTTGGTGGCAAAGAGGGGGTGTTTATAAATCACAGACTCCTCAAAATGTGCCATGTAGGCATTAGCATAGGGGGGCGCTACGTTGGAGCCCATAGCGGTCCCCCTGGTCTGCAGAAAAAAGCTGTCCTGGAAGAGAAAAAAATTGTTAAATAATACCAGTGTAAGAAGGTCTATACATAGGTTAATTTGGTCAGTTCCCATATTAGATGAAGACAGAAGGTGATGTACAGAGTTAATCCCTTCAATATGGGGGATGGACGTATATAGATCCTTGACATCCATGGTAACTAGGATCGTATTGGGTGGTACAGTATCAAGGTTCCAAATGATGTTAAGGAACGCCCCAGTATCTAGCAAAAAAGAGGGTGTATTCTGGATCATTGGAGTAAGAATTTTCTCCAAAAAGATAGATATTAGAGACAGAATTGACTCTGTAGAAGCCACTATGGGCCTGCCGGGAGGGTGCTGTAGGTCCTTATGAATCTTAGGTAGGGTGTAGAACACCGGAGTAACTGGGTTTTTTTTCCTAAGGAAGTCCATAGTTTTGGAATCCAAGAATCCAATATGCGCATATTTTAATAGAATGACCTCGATCTTATTGCGGATATCGTGGGTAGGGTCTAAGGTTTCCCCTGCGCCCCACCCTCTTTCATGACAACGTGGATTATTGTTCTAAATATGAGCATATATTAAACAAATGTTCTTTTGATTTAATGACACTTACGGTGGAACACCTCCACAAGAGCATCGAGAACAACACAGCCCACATCAAGAACATCGAGACTCAATTGGCAACAGCAGGTATGACGGACGAACTAACCGCTCTTAAAGCTCAAATCCAGACCCGGGTGGAACAACATAGAAAGGACACCGAAAGTCGCAAACGTAGCAAATTTGCTAGAGACACCACCGACTATGAGTTAAACCAGGTATACCGATGACAAGACAGCTCCACTACCAGACGAACACCGTCCTGCAGTCAAAGATCCTTGACCGATACCTCCACTTCAGGATCAGAGCAAGAAAGGGGTACACCTCCATCCAACCAGATTCCTTTTTTAGGACAGAAACGCCGCTTTCCAAAAAGAAGACAAGACGGGGGCGTACACAGAGACAACAACCAGGACAGAATGAGAGTCACGAGATCCCAGGTAGGGAATCTTTGGTAGTAAACATCTCATCGAGATCCCTGGGTATTGCTGAAATGAACGTTTTACAGAAGGGTCTTTCCTTCTGTCCTTCGTACAAATGTAAGACATTTGAATTAGAGATGGACCTGCAAAGGTTCTTTCATCTTTTAAGATTGAAAGTTCATTTCTCCTCTACTCCTCCTCATGACCCCGATCCCACTCCTTCCACTAATACTCTATCCATCACCAATCTAGGGCTGCGAAACAAAAGCAGCTTCCGGCCACCCCATGGGTCTCATGCTGTAGAGACGTTTATCAATTTCATACAGAATTCTTTCCATACCATTTGCGAAGACATGGAAAAGGGGAGACTCTTTTTTCCTTCTAACTTACCTGTTGTAGAACATCAAGCCCTCAAGACACTCCAGAATGATAGCAACCTTATAATTAAACCAGCTGATAAGGGGGGTGCTCTAGTCGTGATGGATAGATCTAGCTACCTGTCAGAAATCTCCAGGCAGTTGGCTGATACATCCATCTACCACAAACTTACCAAAGACCCTACCCACAATATCCGCAATAAGATCGAGGTCATTCTATTAAAATATGCCCATCTTGGAATCTTGGATTCCAAAACTATGGACTTCCTTAGGAAAAAGAACCCGGTTACTCCGGTGTTCTACACCCTACCTAAGATTCATAAGGACCTACAGCACCTCCTGGCAGGCCCATAGTGGCTTCTACAGAGTCAATTCTGTCTCCAATATCTATCTTTTTGGAGAAAATTCTTACTCCAATGATCCAGAATACACCCTCTTTTTTGCTAGATACTGGGGCGTTCCTTAACATCACTCGGAACCTTGTTACTGTACCACCCAATACGATCCTAGTTACCATGGATGTCAAGGATCTATATACGTCCATCCCCATATTGATGGGATTAACTCTGTACATCACCTTCTGTCTTTATCTAATATGGGAATTGACCAAATTAACCTATGTATAGACCTTCTTACACTGGTATTATTTAACAATTTTTTTCTCTTCCAGGATGCTTTTTTCTGTAGACCAGGGGGACCGCTATGGGCTCCAACGTAGTGCCCCCTATGCTAATGCCTACATGGCACATTTTGAGGAGTCTGTGATTTATAAACACCCCCTCTTTGCCACCAACTTGCTTCAGTGGACACGTTACATAGATGATGTATTCTGCCTCTGAGGGGGCACGTTGGAGTCTCTGAACCAATTCCTCATATTCTTTAATGATTCCTGGCCTGGCATTAAGTTTACCATGAATCACGATGGGCGTTCAGTCACTTTTCTGGATACGGTTGTCATTAAAGACCCTGATGGTCATCTCACTACAGATCTTCATATAAAGCCCACGGAGAGGAACAGCATTTTACATTATCAGAGCTTCCATCCACCCTCAGTCAAACGTTCTATACCGAGGTCACAATTCCAGCGCGTTAATCGCATCGTCTCAGACGAAGCAACACGCAGCCAACGTCTATATGACATGAAGTCCAAATTTCGTAACAGAGGATACCCCACATCAGTATTAAATGGACAATTAAATCCTCCATCACGAGCTCGTAATATCAACCATAATAAAAGGATACCATTCGTGCATGCATACCATCCATTTTCATTCATTCTCCATAAAAATATCAGGAAGCATTGGCCACTGTTATCAACAGCCTATCCCAATATCCCGGAATTTAGAGTCCCCATTTTACCATGCTTTAAACGACCCCCCAATCTCAGGGACAGTCTAGTTATGGCAGACATAGGCCCCACACAAACTAAGAAACCACTATTTTTATCCTCACCAAAAATGGGAACATTCCCTTGCCTGCACTGTGCCCAATGTGGTAACGTGCAGAAGGGCAGTATCTTCTACCATCCACAATCAGGTAAAAGCTATCAGATCCAACAATACTACACGTGTGAGGCATTGTTTGTGGTGTATCTAATTAAGTGCCATTGTGGCTTATTGTATGTTGGTGAGACCACACAACCTGTAAGAGACAGAATCTCAAAACATAAATCAACAATTCGCTGTAAAAACCTACTCCTACCTATCCCATACCACTTCCACTCTCAGGGTCATTCCATCTCCCAATGGAAGTATCAGGTAATTGATTCAGTTCCCCCACTACGACGGGGAGGTGATAGGATATCTCTTCTAAAAAAACGCGAAGCATATTGGATGCACACTCTGGAGACACTCACCCCTAAGGGGTTTAATAGAGAATATGATTTGCTAGCATTTATATAGATTACGCTCCTTGTGATATGTTTATGCCGTTATTAACTGCATTTTCTCTATTTCTTTCGAGTCGTCTTTATTGATTTGCTGACACTTCGCCTCACAAGCACCTCACTGCCTGTCGCACCATGTGTAAGATTGTGTCTTTCAGAAATGTCACATTGTACTTATGCATTCCTCCTATACTTTGTCTTTACTAAGAATAGTCCGTTCTTCCACTTCTTATATATTGTATACAGTTCACTCCACATTATACAGTGGCCCTCTCGTTCCTCCTTCCACAACATTCACTTTGTACTATACAGTGGCTCCTTGAAACTATGGTGCTATGTGAATCAACTCGCCTCCCCTTCCCCCTCCCCCCCTCCCCCCCTCCCCCTCCCCTTCCCCCTCCCCCCCTCCTGCAGCATACACAGCCAACGTGACACCCACACATGAGTCAGACTGGGATCTGACTTCACTACGTCGGTGGAACACATACTCCATTCTGGTTAGGTCACATCCGCTCCCAGCATACAGCAGTGCTTGCCGGCTCCCGCCCACTTCCGGTCTATGGCGCCTGCACGCCCCCCTCCATGTGCATATCATGCAACACTCGCACGGCACACTTCAGACAAGCGCTGGACACCGTGTCTGCAGCATTACAGCAAGGGAAGACTTTGTATCTATTTTTCTTTTCACCACCCTGACCATTCCCCGTCGGGTTAACAGTCTAACAATAGCTTTCCCTCACTACAGGCTGCGCCTATACCTGAGCATTCTAATCAGTGCCTTCCTTTAAAGGGGTATGCAGAATTTCTCTTTCCACACCAGCACATTGCATCAAAATCACGTTCCCCATTCCCTATTTTCTAACACACTCACCCTTATCCATCTTTTCAGCATTAAGCATTAAGGTACCGTCACACTAAGCAACGTCGCCAGCGATCTGTGACGTTGCAGCGTCCTAGGGAGCGATATCGCTGTATTTGACACGCAGCAGCGATCAGAATCCCGCTGTGAAATTGCTGGTCGCTGCTAGAAGGTCTGCACATTATTTGGTCGCTAGGTCGCCGTGTATCGCCGTGTTTGACGGCAAAAGCAACCATACCAGCGATATTTTACACTGGTAACCAGGGTAAACATCGGGTTACTAAGCGCAGGGCCGCGCTTAGTAACCCGATGTTTACCCTGGTTACCAGCGTAAAATGTAAAAAAAAACAAACAGTACATACTCACATGCTTCCCCCGGCGTCCGCTTCCCACACTGACTGAACGCCGCAAATTGAAAGTGAAAGCACAGCACAGCGGTGACGTCACCGCTGTGCCCTGCTACTGCCGGCGCTCAGTCATTACAGGAAGCGGACGCCGGGGGACGCATGTAAGTATGTACTGTTTGTTTTTTTTACATTTTACGCTGGTAACCAGGGTAAACATCGGGTTACTAAGCGCGGCCCTGCGCTTAGCAACCCGATGTTTACCCTGGTTACCCGGGGACCTCGGCATCGTTGGTCGCTGGAGAGCGGTCTGTGTGACAGCTCTCCAGCGACCACACAGCGACGCTGCAGCGATCGGCATTGCTGTCGCTATCGCTGCAGCGTCGCTTAGTGTGACGGTACCCTTAGAGTCTGTTAAAACAGAGCAAACACTTATCTCACCATCAATCACCATACGGTATGTACTTTCGCTGATTTCTCTTGATTCTCCATGTGACTGTCATGATGTGTCTATGTTTCTCCATACCATGATTCATCATTGTAGTGCCATGATTTTTTGTATATACTTTATTTCTCATCAATTTATATATTATTTTCATAATTTGTAATTTACAGTAACTGATGAAGGTCATGTGTTTATGACCGAAACGTTTTGCTGTTACTGCATTGCGGTTACTGCACTTCCGCTTGGAATAAAAAAAAAAAAAAAAAAAAAACACCTTTATAAACGTTGAGTGCCAGGTTTTATTATACGTGTCCCCCTTATCTGCCTGCTTGAAAGAACACTGCAAGCGCTAAAGGATGATGTTGTGGAAGAGGTGGAGGATGAGGAGTCACCAATTCCATCAGCTTCTGGACAGTCAGCGCCACGTGGTTCCTCACAAAGGCCTAGGCAGGGGACACTTTGTGAGGATGAGGAGTCAATGGAGGAGGAAGACATTGGTCCAGAGGAGGGAGTTACACAATTCTCCAGTAGTCAGTGTGTACAGCGAGGGTGGGGTGATGCACAGCAGGCAAAGATCACACCTCAAGCAGGGGACAGCGTTTCTTGGCCAGTTGGCAGTCTGCATGGTTGACTTCATGCTGCAGTACCTGAGAAACGACCGCCGCATCGCCCACATTCTCCACACGGCTGATTATTGGGTGTTCACCCTCCTAGATCCTTGCTACCGGGACAACTTACAAAGCCTCATAACACCGTTGAATCGGGAGCGTAAAATGCGGGAGTACCAAGACACACTGTTGAATTCCATCATCTTCTCCAGTCCAAGTGAGAACAGTGCTGCTAGTGCTTTACAAAGCAACTCAGTGCATCGAGGCAGTGGAGGAAGCTCTGCACAAAGAGGGAGCAGAAGCAGTGCCTCAGCCCAAGGCAAGACCAGTATGGCCCAACTGTGGCACAGTTTTGTGTGCCCACCACACATGTCTACACCATCATAGACGGCTCCAGTCAGCAGGAGGCAACGTTTCCATCAGGTGGTGACAAGATTACATGTCTTGCCCTCTCAGTGTACTCCCAGACGGCTCTTCGCCCTTCAAGTTTTGGGTCTCTAAGCTGGATACATGACCAGAGCTTAGCCAGTATGCATTGGAGGTGCTGGCTTGCCCTACTGCTAGTGTATTATTGGAACGCGTCTTTAGTGCCGCAGGTGGTGTACTAACAGTCCGTCACAGGCGACTATCCTCCGATAACGTTGACCGGCTTACTTTTCTGAAAATGAACTAGATCTCGCAGGAATTTGCCACTCATCTTCCAGATTAAACAATTGGTTGGCTACAGTATCCAGGTCTCCTGTTGCGTTCATGTTTCTACCCCCTGCACTGTAATCCCTGGGCTCCAACAGCGCCAGTTGCTGCTCAGAAGTGCCGTCTGCACAGTCAAAACACATGACCCTGTGTTATCGGCTTTCAGTAACGTCAGCTGATCCCCAGCTGTGTATTCGGCAATGTGTCCTGTGACCGCCATGCTGACACAACAACTGAAATTTAAGGGAGCCTATCGCCCCCCAGGCGTTTGTTACTGAAAAAGCCACCTTGTACAGCAGTAATGCAGCACAAGGAAAAGGTGGCTCTTTTAGTTATGTTCCTTGCACAAGCTGAACTTAACACTTATAAAATGTGTCCCCTCATATTGTGAGACCGTCCCAGAGGTGGAACTTTCCTTCATAATGGGACGCAACACAGCCGTCATTCCTACCCCCTTGGCGCCGTACGCCGCCTCCTCAGCGTTGTTTGAATCTGTCCCAGAGCCTGCGCTGTTAAGTTATCCCTTGGCCATGCGCAGTTAGCGCTGCCCGTCTTCTGACATCATTTGTTGACATGCTGGCTGCACCTGTACGGCCACGCTGACCGAGATCCCGCCTCGCAGTGTCTTCTGATTTATTCACACTGCGGGGCTGGGATTCATGGGCATGCGCAGTGCATGAAGGAAGACTTTAAGTCCATCTAGTTCAACCCATAGCCTAACCTAACATGCCCTAACATGTTGATCCAGAGGAAGGCAAAAAAAAACCATGTGGCAAAGAGTAAGCTCCACATTGGGGAAAAAAATTCACATACGGCAGTCAGACTAGTTCCCTGGATCAACGCCCTATCAAGGAATCTAGTGTGTATACCCTGTAACATTATACTTTTCTTTCTTTCAATGTTCTTTTTATTAGAAATTTATGTGCTTAAACAAACAAATTCCACAATAATGACAGTAACACAGTTCAATTTTAAAATATATAACTAGTACAAGTGCTTAGATTGTTTCCATCTTCTTCAGTGCTATTAATATCAGATTTATACTGTCATTTATTAACGATTTGAGGTAACATTTACTTTGAAATATATTTAAGAAGAAGGCAATTGAAAAGGATAGGATAGTTTGAATGTTGGAGAAAAGAGGGAAGAGTTGGGGAGAAGTTAGGTGGAGTAGTTGGGCCGGGGGGGGGGGGGGGGGGGGCTTGGGGGGGGGGGGTTGGAGGTCCTGTGGGGCGATAGATTATCAGTCTATGGCTTTATTTCTGAAAGAAATGATTGTTGTGTTCTATAATGGGTCCAAGGCTTCCAGATGCGGCTAAAATTTTCTAAGTTGTGATTGACTCTTGCAGCTAATTCCTCAATGTGATATAATTGTTCAATTCTAGCCTGTAGTTGATTGGCAGTGGGTATTGTCCCGGAATTCCAGTGTATCGGAATTAAGGATTTCCCCGCTGCTATGATAAATTGAGCTAATTTGTTAGCAGTCCTGTCATTTAACCAGTTTGGAATGTGTAGAAATACATTTTCCGCTTTTAATGTAATCCGGATTAATTATAGACCTGTCTCTAATCTTCCCTTCATCTCTAAACTCCTCGAACGCCTGGTCCACTCCCGTCTTACCCGCTATCTCTCAGATAACTCTCTTCTCGACCCTCTTCAATCTGGTTTCCGCTCTTTACACTCTACTGAAACTGCCCTCACTAAAGTCTCTAATGACCTACTAACAGCTAAATCTAATGGTCACTACTCCATGCTAATTCTCCTGGATCTCTCCGCAGCATTCGACACTGTGGTTCATCAGCTCCTCCTCACTATGCTCCGCTCCATCGGCCTCAAGGACACCGTTCTCTCCTGGTTCTCCTCCTATCTCTCTGACCGATCCTTCCCTGTATTTTTTGCTGGTTCCTCCTCCTCTCACCTTCCCCTTACTGTTGGGGTTCCTCAAGGATCAGTCCTAGGCCCCCTCCTCTTCTCTTTGTATACTGCCCCTATTGGACAAACAATCAGTAGATTTGGGTTCCAGTACCATCTCTATGCTGACGACACCCAATTATACACCTCTTTTCCTGTATCACGCCGACCTTTTTAGAAAACACCAGTGATTGTCTTACCGCTGTCTCTAACATCATGTCCTCCCTCTATCTGAAACTGAACCTGTCAAAAACTGAACTCCTCGTGTTCTCTCCCTCTGCTAACCTACCTTTGCCTGACATTGCCATCTCTGTGTGCGGTTCCACCATTACTCCAAAGCAACATGCCCGCTGCCTTGGGGTCATCCTTGATTCCGAGCTTTCATTCACCCCCCACATCCGATCACTGGCTCGCTCTTCTTATCTGCATCTCAAAAACATTTCTAGAATTCGCCCTTTTCTTACTTTCGACTCTGCAAAAACTCTTACTGTCTCTCTTATTCATTCTCGTCTAGACTATTGTAACTTTCTACTGCTGCTGCCAGGATCATATTCCTCGCCAACCGTTACACCGATGCCTCTACCTTGTGCCAGTCATTGCACTGGCTACCCATCCACTCCAGAATCCAGTACAAAACTACTACCCTCATCCACAAAGCACTCCATGGCTCAGCACCACCCTACATCTCCTCTCTGGTCTCGGTCTACCAACCTACCCGTGCCCTCCGCTCCGCTAATGACCTCAGGTTAGCATCCTCAATAATCAGAACCTCCCACTCCCGTCTCAAAGACTTTACACGTGCGGCGCCGATTCTTTGGAATGCACTACCTAGGTTAATACGATTAATCCCCCATCCCCACAGTTTTAAGCGTGCCCTAAAAACTCATTTGTTCAGATTGGCCTACTGCCTCAACGCATTAACCTAACTATCCCTGTGTGGCCTATAAATAAATTTTAAAAAAACAAAAACAACAAAAAACATAATCAGGTTCCTCGCATCATGTTCTCATACACTTTATGCAGTTAATAGCCTCTGTGTCTGTACTGCTACATACTTAGGCAGTTAACTGGTTCATGCAGCTTTACATGAACACCCGAGCCTTACACTATGGCAGGTCCAAATAACTAAAGCAATTGTTACCATCCACCTCTCGTGTCTCCCCTTTTCCTCATAGTTTGTAAGCTTGCGAGCAGGGCCCTCACTCCTCCTGGTATCTATTTTGAACTGTGATTTCTGTTATGCTGTAATGTCTATTGTCGGTACAAGTCCCCTCTATAAGTTGTAAAGCGCTGCGGAATATGTTGGCGCTATATAAATAAAATTATTATTATTATTATTAATCCGTTTATTTAATAGCTTATGTATGATAGAATTAACTTCTCTCTATAGGGGGGCGAGCGTCGGGCAGGACCACCATATGTGTATGTAGCTACCTTCTTCGGTGCCACATCTCCAGCAATTTGCTGATGTAGCATGATGCCATTTTTAAATTTGTTTGGGCGTAATGTACCATCTAGTGGTGATTTTGAAAGATTTTTCTTGGATTCGCACACATTTTGAGTGACCGTGTGAGTTTCTATAGATGTGTTTGATTTGTGAGTCAGTAAAGGAATAGCCTAAGGGTACTGTTACACAGTGGCACTTTGGTCGCTACAACGGCACGATCCGTGACGTTGCAGCGTCGCTTGATTATCGCTCCAGGGTCGTAGACTGCGGTCACACTTTGCAATGCACGGTGCTGGAGCGATAATTTCATGACGTAGTTGCGATGTAGAAGTCATACGGGACATTGGGAATATCGTGCACACCTTTGTCACATGATGCAATCATGCTGCCACAGCGGGACACTTGACGACGAAATAAAGTTTCAAACGATCCGCTATGACGTACGATTCTCAGCGGGGTCCCTGATCGCAGTAGCGTGTCAGACACAGCGATATCGTAACTATATCGCTGGAACGTCACGGATCGTCGTGCCGTTGTAGCGACCAAAGTGCCACTGTGTGACAGTACCCTAAGTCTTTTTCCCATCTGGTCAGATAGGCACACTTCAATGTTGTGTCTATTTTAAGTAAGGATTGGTATATAGTTGACAATATTTTGGTAGGAGGCCTCAATGCAGCACATAATCTTTCATAAGCGGTTAATGGTCTATTAAAGTCGACCTGATGGCTACACTGACTTGATATGTGAGAGAGTTTTCTGTGCTGTAAAAATGTTAGGCCTGAGAGGCCTGGGATTTTGAGTAGTTCCTTCAGCGACATAAGTGCACCATCCTGAAATATGAGTTCTAGTGGAATTTGAGCAGCTTGTTTAGGAAGGGAATCTAGTAAATCCGCTATTTTAGTTAAGGGGGATATAGGGGGAGCTAAACTGTGACACTATTTTTTCCATATTTTAATTGTGGCTAAAGTATGAATATTGTTTATTTTTGTTAGGGTTGGATCATCACTTTGTCCAAGTAATATGGAACGCAGGGAGAGAGGTGCCATTCCTTCTTCTATATTCAACCATTGTTTGCTTTCAGTGTTTCTGATCCAGTGAATTGTTCTTGAGATGTTTGCTGCCTGGTAATATTTTACAATGTCTGGTGCACTCATCCCTCCCATATCTTTTGGCATAGTTAGGGTTTTTGAGTTGATTCGTGGTTTGCTCTTTTGCCAAATGTAATTGAAAAATAGGGAATGCACCTTAGCTAGGAAGGAGGAAGGAATTTGAATTGGGAGCATGTTAAAAATGTAAGTAAATTTTGGTAGGATTAAGCTTTTTAGTATATTTTTCCTACCCATCCATGACAAAAATGTATCTTTCCAGGAGTGTAGGGATCCAGCCGTGCTCCTCAATAATTGGTTAAGATTTAGCTCAAATAGGTCTTTGTCAGAGGCACACAACTGAATGCCTAAGTACTTTAAGCTTTTCGGTTGCCAGGGGAATGAGCATGCTGATTTGAGTTTATTTTCTACATGCATTGGTAGACCTAGATTTAAAAATTCGTATTTTGTTTCGTTCATCTTGAAGTTTGAAAGTTTGCTATATTTTTCCATGATAGCTAGTATGGCCGGGATGCTCTTTAGTGGTTTAGAGATTATTAGCATAAGGTCATCTTCAAATGCTGCAGTCTTGTAATGGGCATCCTGGATCTGTAGACCTGCTATTTCAGTGCATTGCTGGATGGCTTGTAAAAGAGGTTCAAGAGACAATACAAATAATAACGGGGACAAGGGGCAACCCTGCCTTGTACCGTTATAAATCTGAAATGAGTCTGTCAGCGATCCATTGAGTCTGATTCTGGCTGAGGGACTTGAGTACATTCCCATTATAGCAGATATTGTTGATGGGGGAAAGCCAAATTATGATTGTGTTTCCTGCAGGAAAATCCAGTCGACCCTATCGAATGCCTTCTCAGCATCGATACTCATTAGTGCAATTGGAATTTTTCTTAGGGTACTGTCACACAGTGGCACTTTGATCGCTACGACGGCACGATCCGTGACGTTCCAGCGATATCCATACGATATCGTAGTGTCTGACACGCTAGTGCGATCAGGGATCCCGCTGAGAATCGTACGTCGTAACAGAACGTTTGAAACTTTCTTTCGTCGTCTAGTGTCCCGCTGTGGCGGCATGATTGCATCGTGTGACATAGGTGTGTACGATATTGTATACGATGTGCGCATAATAACCAATGGCTTCTACATCGCAAATACGTCATGAAATTATCGCTCCAGCGCCGTGCATTGCAAAGTGTGACCGCAGTCTACGACGCTGGAGCGATAATCACACGACGCTGCAACGTCACAGATCGTGCCGTCGTAGCGATCAAAGTGCCACTGTGTGACAGTACCCTTAGTTTAGCATATTGCATTAGATGTAAGATTTTGTATGTGTTATCTTTCCCCTCTCTTCCTTTTACAAATCCAGACTGGTTTAAGGAGATTAATTGAGGAAGCACTGCCGCAACCCTGTCTGCCATCATTCTCGCATATAGTTTTAGATCCGTATTCAACAATGAAATAGGTCTATAACTACCACATTGCTCCAATTCTTTCCCTTCTTTATAAATTAATGAGATTCTGGCTTCGAGTAGTTGCCAGGGGGCCACCTCACCTCTCTGAAGACTATTACACATGTTGAGCAAGTGAGGAAGTAAGATCTCAGAATTAGTACTATATATATATATATATATATATATATATATATATATATATATATATATATATATAAGCTGAGAAACCGTCGGGGCCTGGTGCTTTCCCCTTAGGACATTTCAACAGAGTAAATGGCTTAACTAATTGTATTTGTTGGGAATTAGATAGGGCTGGAAGCTTAAGGCTATGTGCACACGTCAGGATTTCTGGCAGAAATTTTCCTGACAAAAACCGGACATTTCTGCCATAAATCCGCATGCGTTTTTACCGCGATTTTGCCGCGTTTTTTTGTGCGTTTTTTCCCAATGCATAGCATAGCGGGAAAAATGCGGAAAAAACGCAAAATTAATGAACATGCTGCTTTTTTTACCGCGATGCGTTTTTTTCGTGGAAAAAAACGCACCATGTGCACAAAACATGCAGAATGCATTCTAAATGATAGGATGCATAATGTATGCGTTTTTAATGAGTTTTTATAGCGTTTTTATCGCGAAAAACCGTGAAAAAACCGCAAAAAAAACGCGAAAAAACCTGAATGTGTGCACATACCCTTAAGGCTATGTGCACATGTTCAGGAATTCTTGCAGAAAATTCCTGAGGAAAACCTGAAATTTTCTGCTAGAAAACCACATGCGTTTTTTGTGCGTTTTTGACGCGTTTTGATGCGTTTTTTTCCAGACATTTTCCAATGCATTTTAAGTGGGAAATCCGCAAAAAAAACCCGCAAAATTAATGAACATGCTGCGTTTTTTACCGCGATGCGTTTTTACCGCGGAAAAAAATGCATCATGTGTACAAAAAGTGCAGAATTCATTAAAAATGATAGGATGCATAATATAAGCAGATTATTTGCGGTTTTATAGCGTTTTTATAGGGAAAAAACGCGAAAAAAACGCGAATAATCTGCAACATGTGAACACAGCCTAAATGTTTTAAAAAGGATTGAGTAGCCTGTCTTCTTTGACTTTTCTCTTTTTCCCTTCTTCCGGGCGCAATTGATATAAAGACTTGTAATAGGCCAGAAATTCTTTCTCTATTTCAGAATAATTCTGAGTAGTGTTCAGCATTCCGATACCGCAAGTATCGGAATTCCGATACCGAGATCCGATACTTTTGTGGTATCGGGATTAATATCAATGTGTAAAAGAAAGAATTAAAATAAAAAAATAGGGATATACTCACCTCTCCGGCGCAGCCTGGACTTTACCGCCGTAACCGGAAGCCGTTGGACCTAAGAATGCGCGCTTGAAGGGCCTTAGATGAGGTCACTGCGCTCTGATTGGTCGCGTAGCGGTCAAGCACTTGAAAGACCTTAGGTGACGTCACGGCTTTGTGATTGGTCGCGTAGCGGCCACGTGACCGCTACGCGACCAATCAGAGCGCAGTGACCTCATCTAAGGCCCTTCAAGCGCGCATTCTTAGGTACAACGGCTCCCGTTTACGGCGGTAAAGTCCAGGCTGCGTCGGAGAGGTGAGTATATCCCTATTTTTTATTTTAATTCTTTCTTTTACACATTGATATGGATCCCAGGGCCTGAAGGAGAGTTTCCTCTCCTTCAGACCCTGGGAACCATCAGGGATACCGTCCGATACTTGGTGTCCCATTGACTAGTATGGGTATCGGTATCGGATTAGATCCGATAATTTGCCGGTATCGGCCGATACTTTCCGATACAGATACTTTCAAGTATCGGATGGTATCGCTCAACACTAATTCTGAGTCTTTAAACCTGCTTTTGTTTTAATAGGATGAATGAATGTACGGGCCTGTCTTTTTTTGATAACGGACATGGTTAAGGTACCGTCACACTAAATGACTTACCAACGATCACGACCAGCGATATGACCTGGCCGTGATCGTTGGTAAGTCGTTGTGTGGTCACTGGGGAGCTGTCACCCAGACAGCTCTCTCCAGCGACCAACAATCAGGGGAACGACTTCAGCATTGTTGAAACTGACTTCAAAGATGCCGAAGTCCCCCTGCAGCACCCGGGTAACCAGGGTAAACATCGGGTTACAAAGTGCAGGGCCGCGCTTAGTAACCCGATATTTACCCTGGTTACCATTGTAAAAGTAAAAAAAAACAAACCAGTACATACTCACATTATGATGTCTGTCACGTCCCCCGCCGGCGTCCACAGGGTTAAAACTGCTTTCGGCAGGAGCGCTGCTGCCGAGAGCATCCCTGCACTGAATGTGTCAGCGCCGGCAGTAACAGCGGTGACGTCACCGCTGTGCTCTGCTTTACGGCTGGCGCTGACACAGTCAGTGCAGGGAAGCTCTCGGCAGCAGCGCTCCTGCCGAAAGCAGTTTTAACCCTGTGGACGCCGGGGGACATGACAGACATCAGAATGTGAGTATGTACTGTTTTTTTTTTTTTAACTTTTACAATGGTAACCAGGGTAAATATCGGGTTACTAAGCGCGGCCCTGCGCTTAGTAACCCAATATTTACCCTGGTTACAAGTGAACACATCATTGCTTTTGATGTCAAACATGACGATACACGCTGACCTGACGACGAAATAAAGTTCTGGACTTCTAGCTCCGACCAGCGATATCACAGCGGGATCGTGTCAAACACAACGAGATCGCTATCCAGGACGCTGCAGCGTCACGGATCATTGACGTTCTCGTTGTAAAGTTGCTCAGTGTGAAGGTACCTTTAGTTTTGACGCCTTATCTCCATGTACAAATATGCGGTTTTTCCAGGAAGCAAAGAATTTAGCTGATTGCTCTCTCGGAATATCTTTTAATCTTTGTCTCTTGGTTGTAAGTTCTATCAGGGTTTGTGGTAGTAAAGTTTTCTTATGTTGGGATTCTAAGCGTAAAATCTCTTCATGAAGAGAGTCCATCTCCCTATTTTTCATTTTATTCAAATAAGATGCCATTGATATAAATTCCCCTCGTATCACAGATTTGTGTGCTTCCCAGATTATAAGAGGTGATGTCTCTGTATTGTTATTTAACTCAAAATATGTTGTTATGGCTTTCTGGATACGTAGTTTATTTGAAGGTTTATCAAGTAAAGAATAATTTAATTGCCAAGATCTAATCGGGGAAAATTGCTTAGAAAGGATTAATTCAGTCTTTACATATGAATGGTCAGAAAACAGGGAAGGGACTATCTCCACGTGCTTAATGTTGGGTAATGAGGATCTAGGCGTAAATAGATAGTCAATACGGTGGTATGAACTATGCGGGTGAGAGTGGAAGGTGTAATCTCGTGTTGATGGTTGCATATATCGCCAAACATCTATTAGGTTTAAGGAGTGCAAAGACTGTTTTAATCTGGCCAGATCTCTTAAAGAGATCGCACTTTTTTTCTTTGTAGTATCTATATTTGGTTCAAGGGCCAGATTGAAGTCACCTCCCAATATGAGAGTGCCTTCCCTAAAGTCTCTTATTTTCTTGAATATGGCCAATAGCCATTTCAATTGTTTCTTATTTGGGGTGTAGATATTGCATATGGTGACAGTCACTCCCGCCAGAGTCCCTTTTATCAGTAGATAGCGGCCATTTGTATCTATCATTTGATCATGGAGTTGAAAAGGAATATCCTTAGCTATGGCCACTGATACTCCTCTTGACTTTTTTTGAGGCGAGGTGGCGTGGAACCATCTGTCGTAATGTGCTTTGCTAAATGAAGGAACTTTATTGTCAGTAAAGTGTGTTTCTTGTAGGAGTAATAAGTCGATACCTTTTTTCTTGAAGTGTGAGAGAGTTTGGCCTCTGGTTACCGGCGAGTTGAACCCTTTAGTGTTGAACGTAAGTACTTTGAATATCTTCTGATTATCAGCCATCTGGGTATATCGTTGCATGGAGGAAATCGCCCCAAGGTACCTGAGGGGATGGAGAGGGAGGGAGGAAAGTCAGAAGGAGAGAGTTGGAGAGCATAGGTAATAGGAAGGGTTGAAACAACAAAAGAAGAATAAGGACAACAACGCACTCAATTGAGTGCAACATATTAGGATATTGAACTGGAAGTAGTAACATACTATCACCTAGTTTGGAGGTTAACTATATCAACATCTGTATTATATAACCAAATTAAAGTCATAGCTTTAAAGTAGTGCTAAAGGATTGCACAATTGGTTATTGAACAAGAGCCCAGTTTCTGGGAGAGCTATATATGAACTCAGTTTCATTAAGGTTTCAATACAAATTTAATACTCTCTTCAAGTGTCTTGGTCTTTAGTTGGAGTCATTCTGGAGCCTTTACGTCTTGTTTTCTGAGATTTAGGAGTGGAAACAGATTGCCATGGTACAGGAGTGGGAAGGGGTTGTAGTGAGGAGGCTGCATGGAAGGTCTCCATGTCTGGATATTGGTCCAGTGAAATGTTTAGTTCTTTGCACATTTTCCTGATGTCTGCCGAAGATCTGGCTTGGAATCTTTTATCCTCTGTAATGACCTGTATCCTAAATGGATAGAGCCAGCGGTATTGCAGTTTTTTTCTGGAGGATAGCTTCAGTGAGTGGCTTAAGCAGGTAGCGTTTCTTCAGGGTTATTGCTGATAAGTCCTGGAATAGTTTGAGATGCGAATCTTCAAACTTGATTTCTTGTGCCTCTCTCGCACGTTTTAGTACTAAATCTTTAGTGCGGAAATCAAGGAATCTACATAGTACATCTCGAGGTGGTTCCCCTTGTTTAGGCTTAGGATGGAGTGCCCTATGGATCCTCACAATTTCTATATCTTGTGGGTCTTGGTCTAATAGGAGAGTGCGGAATGTGTCTGTAGCGGCCTTGGTTAGGGCCTCAGAAGCCACGGATTCTGGTAGACCTTTTATCCTGATGTTATTTCTGCGCTCTCGGTTTTCGTGGTCCTCTAAAGTAGAGTGTACAATTTGTAGCTGTTCCTCTTGTGCTTTAATACATGTCAAGATGGCATTTGAATGTTCCACATAGCTACTTTGGGTATTTTCTAGAGTCTCCAATCTGTGACCTTGTTGGGATATTTCCTGCTTAATGTCAGTCAGCTCCTTCCCAATGGGTTCCAGTGCTTTGGATAAGAGTCGCTTAATAAAGGAGCGTGTTACCGGCTGTTCTTCGCTGCCAGAACCAATATCGGAGTCACTTTCCATGTCTGTGTCTGTTTCCCCCTCCAGTACAGGATCAGAAGGGTAGTTTGTTTTAACAGCACTGGAGGTAACAAGACTTTTTTTAGATACTTGTCCAGATCCGATTGCGAAGAGAGTGTGTTTGTTTTGGTTGTTCTAGGCATTTTAGTACCGGATTTAACCATTGTGCAATGTGTTAGGTTATAAAAGGGTGCTCCTAATCCTCCTCTAGCTGTTTGGGAAGACTATTACAGTTTCATCTTATCAGGATTATAACAGATTTGTGAATTGACAGTTCACAGGGGGTTGTTGTAATGATCTGAGGAATCAAAAAGGCTGATAATTCCTTCATGTGGCCATTAGGTGACAGTACAGGACTACCGTATTTTCCGGCGTATAAGACGACCCCCCAACTTTACCAGTTAAAATATAAAATCATCTTAAAAGTCGGGGGTCTTCTTATACACCGTATGTCGTCTTATAGGGCCGGTGAATATATGCCTTTTGGGGGGGGGGGGGAGAGTGATCCTGATGATGACGAGGGGGCGTCTCACAGGAAAGTGAGTATCCCCCATTACCTTATCGTAGCGCTGCAGCGTGGGGGTCTCTGTGCTGGGAGCGGCGGCGGCTGTGCTGGGAGCGGCGGCGGCTGCTGTGCTGTGGTGCGGCGGCTCCTCTTCTGTGTGGGGCCTCTGTGCTGTGGGGTGGCGGCGGCGTATCTTTATGCAGTCGGGGCTCCTCCGGCATCTCCTTAAAGCCTGGAGACCCCGCCGGCAACTCCATCGGTGCAATGCAGCGGCCATTTTCCCGGAGGCAGCTCAATAGGTGCGATGCGGTGGCCTCCGGGAAAATGGCCGCTGGGGGCTGCGCATGCTCAGATTCAGATCTTGTCCCGAAATCTCGGGACACGAGATCTGAATCTGAGCAGCGGCCATTTTCCCGGAGGCCACCACATTGCACCGATGGAGTTGCCGGCGGGGCCTCCAGGGCTTAAGGAGATGCCGGAGGAGCCCCAACTGGATAAAGATACGCCGCCGCCCCACAGCACAGAGGCCCCACACAGAAGAGGAGCCGCCGCACCACAGCAGCCGCCGCCGCTCCCAGCACAGAGGCCCCCACGCTGCAGCGCTACGATAAGGTAATGGGGGATACTCACTTTCCTGTGAGACTCCCCCTCGTCGTCATCAGGATCACTCCCCCTCCCCACCCACCATATACACCGGCGTACAAGACGATTCCCGGCGTATAAGACGACCCCCGACTTTTAAGAAGATTTTCAGGGGTTAAAAAGTCGTCTTATACGCCGGAAAATACGGTACTTAATCTCAATCAAGCAGCTTAGAATCTCTTGCAATTGTTTTTTAATATGATTCTCTGGACTCAGTGGTCTTAGTAGTTAACTGGCATCCGTTGGTGCTAATTGACTATTAATGTCCTGGTATCTCCTTCATATTTTGTGCATCTGAGAAGGATTGATGAGTCTTATCAGTTTATCTTAGGCCTCTTCCCAGGTGCCCCAGGCCAAGGGAGCCACAATACTCAGTCCTCACGCGGCGCCCTGTCCTCCTCTCCAGGGAGATCTAGGTGTGCTCTCTGATTAGAAGAGCGCTGCCTTTCAGGAGAACACCAGCGGCCCTCAGCGCAGGCCTGTCTACCCCAATGGCTGCAGGTCCAGGCTGATGAAACGCTACGATGCTGAAGTTGGTTTCTTATTCAGCAGTTTCTTATTCGGCTATTTTTTATTTTCTGTTTTTTTCAGGTTTTTGTATAAAAATAAACCATTCTGAGTATATAATATTATGCGGTCATGTGTCCTTTTGTGAATACACTTAAAAACAGATGCAAAATTTAGAAGGCTGGCACAAAAATGGGCATCAAAGTGGGCACTGTGGTATGGTATTAAAGGTGTTAAATGGCTTTGTGCCACTGATCTGACACCTGACTTGCATACCTTGTGATGCCATACATCAAGTTCCTGTCAATCCAGCCTGGCACAAATGGGTTCTGGGCATCAGAACTGGCATCAAAGGGGGCAGAGAACCAATTTTCACACATGCGAATAAGTAACAGCTATTTTTAAGGGGTTAAATGCCTTTGTGCCACTGATCTAACACCTGATTTACATACCTACTGATGCCCCACATGAAATCCAAGTCAATCCAGCCTGGCACAAATGGGTTCTGGGCATCAGAACTGGCATCAAAGGGGGCAAATCACCCATTTTCACAGATTTGAATAAGTAACAGCAATTTTTAAGGGGTTAAATGCCTTTGTGCCACTAATCTAACACCTGATTTACATACCTAGTGATGCCCCACATCAAAGTCAAATCACTTCAGCCTGGCACAAATGGGTTCTGGGCATCAAAACTGGCATCAAAGGGGGCAAATCGCCCATTTTCACAGATTTGAATAAGTAACAGCTATTTTTAAGGGGTTAAATAGCTTTGTGCCACTGATCTAACACCTGATTTACATACCTACTGATGCCCCACATGAAATCCATGTCACTGCAGCCTGGCACAAATGGGTTCTGGGCATCAGAACTGGCATCAAAATGGTCAAATCACCAATTTTCATAGATATGAATAAGTAACAGCTATTTTTAAGGGGTTAAATAGCTTTGTGCCACTAATCTAACACCTGATTTACATACCTAGTGATGCCCCACATCAAAGTCAAATCACTTCAGCCTGGCACAAATGGGTTTTGGGCATCAGAACTGGCATCAAAGGGGGCAAATAGCACATTTTCACAGATTTGAATAAGTAACAGCTATTTTGATGCCAGTTTTGATGCCCAGAACCCATTTGGCACAAAGGCATTTAACCCCTTAAAAATTGCTGTTACTTATTCAAATCTGTGAAAATGGGCGATTTGCCCCATTTGATGCCAGTTTTGATGCCCAGAACACATTTGTGCCAGGCTGGAGTGACAGGAACTTGATGTGTGGCATCACAAGGTATGCAAGTCAGGTGTCAGATCAGTGGCACAAAGCCATTTAACCCCTTTAATACCATACCTCAGTGCCCACTTTGATGCCCATTTTTGTGCCAGCCTTCTAAATGTTGTATCTGTTTTTAAGTGTATTCACAAAAGGACACATGACCGCATATTATTATATACTCAGAATGGTTTATTTTTATACAAAAACCTGAAAAAAACAGAAAATAAAAAATAGCCGAATAAGAAACCAACTTCAGCATCGTTGAAACGCTGCAGTCAGTGACCCACCACCTCTCACCTGTGTCAGACGGTCTCCCGCCGGTGAGCGCCGTGGTGATCCGGCTCTGGGAGGTGAATGACTCACGGGCAGGCAGTTCTGGAGCCACCGATCTCTAGCCCACCAGGCACTGTCCCTGCGGTCACAAAGATGGCAGATGAGGAGGGCGGGGGATGCCATCAGCGCGCCCACATTAATCCGTCTCTCGCCAGTCTCCCTACCTCCCTCAGCGAGCGGCGCCGCTCTGCCCGGCTGGTGTCACTCTAGCCGAAGCTCCGGCGGGGAACCAGGCCCTCCTCCGACAGCGGAAGGACAAGCTCTGGGGCGCTCAGTAGGTAGACCGGCGCTCGTGGCGGGAACCAGGCACCAGAGGACGCCGAGGAAGAAATCACCTCAGGGATGCAGCCCCGGTGTGTTCGGCTCGCAGGTGAGCGCCGCTGACTCTCCACGGCCGGTGCACCAAGACTGGATTCCACCGCAGGTAATGGAAGGGAGGGCGAGAAACATCGCCGGCGCGTCCGTGGTCTGCTCGAGTCAGTCTCCGGAGCCTCTTCGACAGAAAATAGCCGGGTTCTCCAGATACAGGGGCGGCGGGTTCTCCAGATACAGGGGCGGCGGGTTCTCCAGATACAGGGGCGGCGGGTTCTCCAGATACAGGGGCGGCGGGTTCTCCAGATACAGGGGCGGCGGGTTCTCCAGATACAGGGGCGGCGGGTTCTCCAGATACAGGGGCGGGCCCCACTGCCTCCCGCACTCCTGATCCTCCATATGGACTGGTGTATATAATGTGGTGAGTCTGTAAATAAATGGCAGACTATGATTACTGCCTTCAGGGTCCGAGCCTGTTTGTAGGCCTCAGGTCACCACAGCGACTGTGGCTTAGTTCTGTGACCGAGATGGTACAATAATGTGTCCAGGATCAGAACTGGATGATTGTTGCCCTTTAAATGTGAGGATGGGTCTGCTGGGATGTTCGATTTGATGGATTATAACAGCTATCCAATATTATACTGTTCCAGAAAGGTATCCAGTCCCCTCTTAAATTTAATTAATGAATCACTCATTACAACATCATACGGCAGAGACTTCCATAGTCTCACTGCTCTTACAGTAAAGAATCCGCGTCTGTTATTATGCTTAAACCTTCTTTCCTCCAGACGTAGAGGATGCCCCCTTGTCCCTGTCTCAGGTCTATGATTAAAAAGATCATCAGAAAGGTCTTTGTACTGTCCCCTCATATATTTATACATTAACATAAGATCACCCCTTAGCCTTCTTTTTTCCAAACTAAATAGCCCCAAGTGTAATAACCTATCTTGGTATTGCAGACCCCCCAGTCCTCTAATAACCTTGGTCGCTCTTCTCTGCACCCGCTCCAGTTCAGCTATGTCTTTCTTATACACCGGAGACCAGAACTGTGCACAGTATTCTAAGTGTGGTCGCACTAGTGACTTGTATAGAGGTAAAATTATGTTCTCCTCATGAGCATCTATGCCTCTTTTAATACATCCCATTATTTTATTTGCCTTTGTAGCAGCTGCCTGACACTGGCCACTGAATATGAGTTTGTCATCCACCCATACACCCAGGTCTTTTTCATTGACGGTTTTGCCCAGAGTTTTAGAATTAAGCACATAGTTATACATCTTATTACTTCTACCCAAGTGCATGACCTTACATTTATCCCCATTAAAGCTCATTTGCCATTTATCAGCCCAAGCTTCTAGTTTACATAAATCATCCTGTAATATAAAATTGTCCTCCCCTGTATTGATTACCCTGCAGAGTTTAGTGTCATCTGCAAATATTGAAATTCTACTCTGAATGCCCCCTACAAGGTCATTAATAAATATGTTAAAAAGAAGAGGGCCCAATACTGACCCCTGTGGTACCCCACTGCTAACCGTGACCCAGTCCGAGTGTGCTCCATTAATAACCACCCTTTGTTTCCTATCCCTGAGCCAGCTCTCAACCCACTTACACATATTTTCCCCTATCCCCATTACTCTCATTTTATGTAACAACCTTTTGTGTGGCACCGTATCAAAAGCTTTGGAAAAGTCCATATACACTAGATCTACTGGGTTCCCTTGGTCCAGTCCGGAACTTACCTCTTCATAGAAGCTGATCAGATTAGTCTGACATGAACGGTCCCTAGTAAACCCGTGCTGATCCTGGGTCATGAGGTTATTCCTCTTCAGATACTCCAGTATAGCATCCCTTAGAATGCCCTCCAGGATTTTACCCACAGTAGAGGTTAACTTACTGGCCTATAATTACCGAGTTCAGTTTTTGTATAATAAATAATGGTCTATCAATGACTGTACTTAGTTCCTGCAGTACTCGGGGGTGGATCCCATCCGGGCCCGGAGATTTGTCAATTTTAGTGATTTTTAGACGCCGCTGTACTTCCTGCTGGGTTAAGCAGGTGACATTTAATGGGGAATTTTTGTTATCACTGATCATATTGTCTGCCATGGGATTTTCTTTTGTAAATACTGATGAAAAAAAGTCATTTAGCATATTGGCTTTTTCCTCATCCTCATCCACCATTTCACCCAGACTATTTTTAAGGGGACAACACTATCATTTTTTAGTTTCTTACTATTTATATAGTTAAAGAATATTTTGGGATTATTTTTACTCTCTCTGGCAATGAGTCTCTCTGTCTCAATCTTTGCTGCCTTGATTTGCTTTTTACAGAATTTATTTAATTTTCTGTATTTATTTAATGCCTCCTCACTACCTACTTCCTTTAATTCTCTAAATGCTTTCTTTTTGTCCCTTATTGCGCCCCTTACAGCTCTATTTAGCCATATTGGTTTCCTCCTATTTCTAGTATGTTTATTCCCATACGGTATATACTGTGCACAGGTCCTATCCAGGATGCTAATAAACGTCTCCCATTGTCTCTGTGTATTTTTATGTCTCAGGATATCGTCCCAGTTAATTGCACCAAGATCCTCTCTCATCCGTTGGAAATTTGCCCTCCTGAAGTTTAGTGTCCTTGTCACCCCTCTACTACACATCTTATTAAAGGTTACATGAAAACTTATTATTTTGTGATCACTATTCCCCAAGTGACCCCCAACCCTTATATTTGCTATGCGGTCTGGCCTGTTGGTTAATATTAGGTCTAGCAGTGCACCCCTTCTTGTTGGGTCCTGAACCAGTTGTGAAAGGTAATTGTCTCTCATAGTTGTCAGACACCGATCACCTTTGCTGGAACTGCAGGTTTCTGTTCCCCAATCTATTTCAGGGTAGTTGAAGTCCCCCATAATAATGACGTCTCCTTGAGTCGCAGCTTCATCTATTTGCTTTACGAGGATATTCTCCATTGCTTCCATTATTTTTGGAGATTTATAACAAACCCCTATCAGTAATTTATTGTTTTTTCCCCCTCCCCTTATCTCCACCCACAGGGACTCTACATTTTCATTAAATTCACCTATATTATCACGCAGGATGGGTTTTAAGGCAGATTTTACATATAGACACACCCCTCCCCCTCGCTTATCTGTACGGTCATTTCTGAACAGGCTATAGCCCTGCAAGTTAACAGCCCAGTCATGGCTCTCATCCAGCCACGTCTCAGATATCCCCACCATGTCATAATTATGTTCCAACAACATTAATTCTAATTCCTCCATTTTGTTGGCGAGGCTTCTGGCATTAGTATACATGCACTTGATGTTACTCTCTGTACCTCTATTCTTTCTTAAATTACTAACTGTTCTAACCCCACCCCCCATGCCACCGCCACCCCCAACTTCCTTATTTGTGCCCAGGTCTCTATCTGCACTATCTTCCCCTCCTATAAAATGAATACCCTCCCCCCAATCCCTAGTTTAAACACTCCTCCAACCTTCTAACCATTTTCTCCCCAGCACAGCTGCACCTTCCCCATTGAGTTGCAGCCCGTCCCTAGCGTAGAGCCTGTAGCCAACTGAGAAGTCGGCCCAGTTCTGCAGGAACCCAAACCCCTCCTTCCTACACCAATTCTTGAGCCACTTATTAACCTCCCTAATCTCCCGTTGCCTCTCTGGCGTGGCACAGGCAGTATTTCGGAAAATACCACATTGGAGGTCCTTGCTTTCAGCTTGCAGCCTAATTCCCTGAAATCACCTTTAAGGACCTTCCACCTACCTCTAACTTTGTCATTTGTGCCAATGTGCACCATGACCGCTGGGTCCTCACCAGCCCCTCCCAGTAATCTGTCCACCCGATCAGCGATGTGTCGGACTCGAGCGCCAGGTAGGGAGCACACCGTCCGACGATCTCTGTCTTTGTGACAGATTGCCCTATCTGTTCCCCTAATAACTGAGTCCCCCACTACCACCACCTGTCTGGCCTGCCCTGCTCTCCTATTTCCCTCCTTACTGGAGCAGTCACTCCTCCGGCTTTCAGAGGACATGCCTGGCTGCAGCAGTGCTACCCCTGTACTGGCACCCCCCTCATCTGCCAACTTAGCAAACTTATTGAGGTGTGCCAGATCAGGACTAGCCTCCCTGGCACTCTTCCCTCTATCCCGCTTCCTAACTGTCACCCAGCTTGCTACTTCACTGTCCTGCAGCTCCATCCTACCATCCCCCCCTTATCTATCCCATTGAGCGTCTGCTCAGTGAGCAGAAGACTCCTCTCCATATTGTCTATGGATCTCCGTGTTGCCAGCTGCACATTTAGATCCAGAATCTGGGCTTCCAAATGCTCAACGTACTCACATCTTGCACAGCAGTATGCACCCTCTACCGGCTGATCAAGGATTGCATACATGTGGCAAGATGTGCACTGGATGGCATTAACAATAGTGGAGCACATTTCCTAATGGGGATCGCACCACACAGAAACGTTAAATAAATACAAAGTATTAATACAATACAGATAGCAATTCAGCAATTCCTCCCTTGGAAACTCCCTGATTCCAAAGTCACTGAATCACAAGTCACACTTACCGCCGTTCACACTTACACTCAGGTCACACTCAGCTCGCTCACACTCGCTAAGCTGAAGATTTAAATTTTTTTTTTTCCCCTCAGCAACAATCCACCTTGCTGTTCAATGCTCTACCAAAAAGTTGCTGCCCGGAAGTGCTGTCTGCACAGTCAACAGTTGCTCCTCTGTTATTGGGGTTCAGTAACGCCAGCTGCTCCCCTGCTGTGTTGCGGCAATACCTCCAGCCTGCTCCTCCTGCTGTCCCTGGGCACCAACACCGCTAGTTGCTGCCCGGAAGTGCTCTCTGCATAGTCAACAGTTGCTCCTCTGTTATTGGGGTTCAGTAACGCCAGCTGCTCCCCTGTTGTGTTGCGGCAATAACTCTAGTCTGCTCCTCCTGCTGTTCCTAGGCTCCAACACCGCCAGTTGCTGCCCGAAAGTGCTGTCTGCACAGAGAAAAACACTCACCAATGTGTTAAGGTACCGTCACACTCAGCGACGCTGCAGCGATATAGACAACGAGCCGATCACTGCAGCGTCGCTGTTTAGGTCGCTGTAGAGATGTCAAACACAGCAGCTCCAGAACGATGCAGGAGCGATCCAGTGACGTAACGGTGACTCACTTATCGTTCTCACAGGTCGTTAGCTCCCTGTTTAACATTGCTGGCATCGTTGCTTTTGCTGTCAAACACGACGATACACGCCGATCTGACGACCAAATAAAGTTCTGGACCTCTAGCTCCGACCAGCGATATCACAGCGGGATCCAGATCGCTGCTGCTTGTCAATGTCATGTCGGACGCTGTTCAGACCAGGTCTTTCGACAGACAGCGGTAATTCCGCTTTTGACCACTATGTGCTCATTGGCGTCGGCTACATTTTGTCTAGCTGTTCCGGGGTTAATTTATCTCATGCTCAGGATTGGAAGCTGGTCCATGCCCATTGCCGTTAAATAGTTCTCCTGAACCTAGGGCGTCGCCGATTATAGCTTCTGTCTTGTGCGTTGTTATCTCGGTCTGGAGTGGTGAGCTGGTAGTTGGAGACTCGTTGCAGGTGGTGTATTTTCCTTTGTCTTATTTACTCTTTCTTATATTTGTATTTATTTTGCCCTGCACATTTATAGTGTATTCCTGAGTGATTGCGGCGATTTGCTTATTTTCCGTTACCCTTGTCTGTACTAACTGTGGATATTGGTATTAGGTCTCTTCACTGGGTTGTGGGCGGAGGTGTCAGCCTAGGGTTTAAACAGGAGTCAGGGTGAGGTTAGAGGCCTGGACATGCACACCTTCAGTGTAAATTTCAGGTAGAGGGTCAGCCAGGATTTCCCTAGTCTGAGGGAAATTGCAGGGGCCTGGGTTATAAGCTCTTACCCACCTAGTCTCCCCGTGACAGTCAAACACAATGATATCGCTATCCGGGACTCTGCAACGTCATAGATCGTTGTCGTTCTCGTTGTAAAGTTGCTGAGTGTAACGGTACCTTTAGTGGGGTTCAGTAACGCCAGCTGCTCCCCTGCTGTGTAGCCGGCAATGTGTCCTGCGACCGCCACGCTGACACAACAAAAGACATAAAATGGAACCTGTCCCCTCCCCCAGACGTTTGTATCTGAAAGAGCCACCTTGTGCAGCAGTAATGCTGCACAAGGAAAAGGTGGCTCTTTTATTTATGCTCCTTGCACAAGCTGAACTTAACACTTATAAAATGTGTCCCCTCACACCGTGAAAACGGCACAGAGGTGGAACTTTCCTTCCTAATGAGACGTAACCCAGCCGTCATTCCTACCCCCTTGGCGCCAGGTGCCGCCTCCTCCTCAGCGTTGTTTGAATCTGTCCCGTAGCCTGCGCTGTTATGTTAAACCTTAGCCATGTGCAGTTAGCACTGCCCGTCTTCTGAAATCATTTGGTGTCAGGTAGACTGTGCCTGTGCGGCCGTGTTGCCCGAGATCCCACCTCGCAGTGTCTTCTGATTTAATCACACTGAGGACCTGGGATTTATGGGCTTGCGCAGTGCATATCTTCACCTCAGGCTCTCACTCATCTCCCTCCGCCTTCTTCAGACTGTACCACGCCAGCTGATCCCAAATTGCATGCCACGGCCATGACGCCGCACAGTCTGAAGAAGCCGGAAGGAGGGGTGTGAGAGGCGAAGATATGCACTGTGCATGCCCATGAATCCCAGGCCCGCAGTGTGAATAAATCAGAAGACACTGCGAGGCGGGATCTCGGTCAGCGTGGCCGCACAGGTGCAGCCAGCATGTCAACAAATGATGTCAGAAGACGGGCAGCGCTAACTGTGCATGGCCAAGGGATAACTTAACAGCGCAGGCTCTGGGACAGATGCAAACAACGCTGAGGAGGCGGCGCCCGGAGCCAAGGGGGTAGGAATGACGGCTGTGCTGCGTCCCATTATGATGGAAAGTTCCATCTCCGGGACGGTTTCACGGTATCAGGGGACACATTTTATAAGTGTTTAGTTCTGCGTTTGCAAGGAGCATAATTAAAAGAGCCACCTTTTCCTTGTGCAGCATTACTGCTGCACAAGGTGACTCAGTTTCAAACACCTGGGGGGTTAAAGGTTCCCTGTTAACTTGCTCCAATTAGGCTTTGGCCTACAGTCTGCTTCTCCTGTATTCCCTGGGCTCCAACACTGCCAGTTGCTGCCCAGAAGTGCTGTCTGCACAGTCAACAATTGCTGCCGTGTTATTGGGGTTCAGTAACGTCAGCTGTTCCCCTGCTGTGTAGCCGGCAATGTGTCCTGTGACCGCCATGCAGACACAACAACAGATATTAAACTGCCTTCAGTGCAGGCTTCCACCTACACTCTGCTACTCCTTCTGTCCCTGGGCTCTAACACCGCCAGTTGGTGCTCGGAAGTGCTGGCTGCACAGAGAAAAACACTTGCTACTGTGTCAGTGGGGTTCAGTAATGCCAGCTATTCCCCTGCTGTGTAGCCGGCAATGTGTCCTGCGACTGCCACGCAGACACAACAACTGATATAAAACTGCCTCCAGTGCACGCCTCGGCCTACACTCTGCTCCTCCTGCTGTCCCTGGGCTCTAACACCACCAGTTGGTGGTTGGAAGTGCTGGCTGCACAGAGAAAAACGCTCGCCACTGTGTCAGTGGGGTTCAGTAACGTCAGCTGTTCCCCTGCTGTGTAGCCGGCAATGTGTACTGTGACCACCACACAGACACAACAACTGATATTAAAGGGAACCTGCCCCCCCAAGGCGTTGGTAACTAAAAGAGCCACCTTGTGCGGCACTAATGCTGCACAAGGAAAAGGTTCCTCTTTTCATTATGCTTCTTGCACATGCTGAAGTTTACACTTATAAAATGTGTCCTCTCATATCCTGAAACTATCCCGAAGGCGGGACTTGCCTTCCTAATAAGACGCAGCACAGCTGTCATTCACACCCACTTGTCGCCGTGCGCCGCCTCCTCAGCATTGTTTGAATCTGTCCCGGAGCCTGCGCTGTTATGTTATCCCTTGGCCATGCGCAGTTAGCGCTGTCCGTCTTCAGACATCATTTGTTGTCAGGCTGGCTGCGCCAGTGCGGCCGCCCTGCCCGAGATCACGCCCCGCAGTGTCTTCAGATTAATTGACACTGCGGGCCTGGGATTCATGGGCATCCGCAGTGCATATCTTCGCCTCTCACTGATCTCCTTCTGACTGTGCCGTTTTGTTTTCTTTTTGCATTCTGTATGTGGTGCAGTCTGCCATCTCATTATGGATGCGCATACACTGTTTTGCTCTTTAGTTCCTTACATATATTACCTTATATTATTGTGATTTGTTTTTGCCCCAAACTAAAATGGCCGCCAGCACATTTCCGGTCATGCGCTGTCTTTCTTCCGGTCCCGCGCTGGCGTACATGGGCCCGTGTATAGCTGTCTGGCAGCTATAAAAGTACATGGCAAGCCCCCTGAGGATGGACTGTACCGAAACGCGCGTCGGAGTGGGCTGGAGCTGGTGTGATCCCATGTGCATTAGTGGTACCGGTATGTTCATATATCTGTTCATCTGTATATATGTATGTCTTTGATCTTTTGGTATGATGTTGTTATACTATGTGAACCTCTGTATAAATACTGCCAAATTTATATTTATTTTGTGACTTGATACAGCATGTTCCTGTTACTCTTATAAGACATCTTTATTATCATTAATATGTACTTCCTATGCACCGTATATGATGTGCCTTATGGTACCGTTTACTGATTTCTACCTGGGGATCATGACCTCCCTCCTAGTCTCCATGTGGTATGTTGTCACACATCCCCTTTTCTGCTGACCATGTTCTTTGTTTTGTATTTATTCAATAAACTTTTTCTATGAATTTCATTACTATTGGACTATGGCACTATTTTCCTAGCGGATTAGCTTTATACATACATACTACATACATACAACATACATACATTACATACAATACAGACATACAGTACATATAACATAGAGTACATACTCACCATCACTCGTCAGGCACAATCCGGCGAGTTTTGAAAAAAACGGATCCGGCGGGAAAAAACGGATCTGGCGGAAAAAAACGGATCCGTTTTTTTCAAAACTCGGCTGATTGTGTCTGACGGCAAAAACCTGATGTGTGAAAGCAGCCAGATATATGGATAGATACATCTATGTATCTATAGATATATCTATAAATATATCTATAGATAGATATATCCATAGATATATAATAGAAAGGCCGATGTTTCTAAGACTACTTTCACACTTGCGTTTTTAGCAATCCGTCGTTTTGGGAAAAAAACGGATCCTGCAAAGGTGCTCGCATGATGCGTTTTTTACCCATAGACTTGTATTAGCGATGGATCACGACGGATGGCCACACGTCGCGTCCGTCGTGCAACGGATCCGTTGTGTTTTGGCGGACCGTCAGCACGAAAAAACGTTCTAGTGAACTTTTTGCGTCCGCCATTTTCTACCGCGCATGCGTGGCCGAAAATCCGCCCCCTCCTCCCCGTACTTCAGAATGGGCAGCGAATGCATTGAAAAACTGCATCCACTGCCCACGTCGTGCACAAATTTCACAACGTGCGTCGGTACGTCGGCCCGACGCATAGCGACGGACCCGTACCGACGCAAGTGTGAAAGAGGCCTTTATTTAATCGTATGAACATATATTTAAACATCATATAAGAATACATAAATGATAAACAGTGATTGAAAAGAACAAAGGAACAGAAATCAGTCAGATATCAAGGTTTTCTATGTATGCAATAACATTGTCATTTCCAGTATAGAAATCAATCTTGTCACCAGTATAAGATCTGCGGGGACATTCCTCGACAATGTGCTGAATTGTTGGACGGTCGGCTCCACAGTCACCGGCAGGAGAGTCAGATTTTCCCCACTTATGCATAAGATCTACGCAGACACCAAAGTTTGTTCTGATACGATTCAAAGTGACCCAGGTTTTCCTTGGCAGATTGAAGCCTGGTGGTGGATTTTGAAAGTGAGGAAACGTTTGAGGTTCACAGTCTACTGCACTGACCCAAAGTTCACGCCATTTCTCTTCTAAATTGATCTCATGATCATACAGGGTAATTGCGGTGCGGATGGGTGGATGTCTTGATTTCAGTCGCTGTATTTGAACATCTCGGATATTTTGATATATTGGGAGATTTTCATTACTCACTACTTTGGTGTATTCTTTAAGTAGGAGCTTTTGTCTTCTCAGATTTGCAGGTGCGATATGGGTTAAGACAGGTAACCAGTGGACGGGCGTAGGTCTGATAGCACCAGAAATTATGCTCATAGAGTTGTTCAGCTGATTGTCGATTGCATTCACATGACAAATATTCAGCCATACTGGAGCACAATATTCTGCAGCAGAGTACACCAAGGCAAGGGTGGACGTTCGCAAGACAGGTGTGGAGGAACCCCAGGTGGATCCGCAGAATTTCTGAATAATATTATTGCGTGCTTTCAGTTTCTGTGCTGTCTTTTCCAAGTGAGATTTGAAGGTTAGGCTTCTATCAAAGATTATGCCTAAATACTTGGGATTGAAGTTGTGTTTGACAAGTTGACCTTCAAAACGTACTTTGAGTTCAGTCTTAGCACTTGCATTGTGTAAATGAAAGCAATATACTTCTGTTTTTGATGGATTGGGCTTTAGCCTCCATTGTCGAAAGAGGCCTTAATGAGCGTTTAATTAAAAAAAAAAAAAAGGCGTGGGCTCCCTCGCAATTTTGTGCGCCAGAGGGGGAAAGCTGACGGCCGGGGGCCAATATTTGTAGCCTGCTATGAATAACAGCCAGCAACTGTCTGCGTAGCCTTTACTGGCTATTAAAATAGGGGGACCCTCCCAAAAAAATGATGTTGTCTCCCCCTATATTTTATAGCCAGAAAGGCTACACAGACAGCTGCGGGCTGATATTTGTAGCCTAGAGAGTGGCCATGGATATTGCCCGCCCCCCCGGCTACAAATACCAGTCCGCAGCCGCCCAAGAAGTGGCGCACTTAGCCCCTCTCTTCCCACTCCTGTGTAGCTGTGGGATATGGGGTAATAAGGGGTTAATGTCACCTTGCTATTGTAAGGTGACATTAAGCTGGGTTAATAACGGAGAGGTGTCAATAAGACGCCTATCCATTATTAATCCAATAGTAATAAAGGGTTAATAAAACACACACATTAGGAGAAAAGTACTTTAATATTCTTCATTTAACCATACTTACCATACTTCAGCACCTGCAAAAAACGTAAGATAATAAATCGTATACTACCTGTCTGCCGTAATCCAATTAATATCGAGTGTCCCATGACGATCTCCCCTATAGAACAGTGACATCGGGTGATGTTACTGCTCTATAGGACCCTGTCAGGACTCTGAACATTTTTATTACCTTTTGTGCATTACTGCCCTTTTCCAAGATGGCGTCTTTGGTCTCATGTGCACGGTCTTCCTGCTATAAAACTCCACCCCAGCCTTCAGTCTGTGCTAGAGTATTCTGCCTTGCATCCAGCCCCTGACCTGATTACTCTCTGGCTATACACCTGCTCCTGTGAACCTGTGTGGCGATCCTGCTACTCTGCTCTGAGTTTCTGCTGCATACACCAGTTCCAGTAATCCTCCTTCATCTGCTGCTCGTGTTTACTTCCATCTGCATTTGCTGGACATGTAAGACAAGGATTTATTCGTGTCAAGTATCCTCAAGAATAACTGTGCTTCATAGACTTTCTGCTTGATTGCTTTTTCCTCTGAAGTTTCCTATTGACTGCTAAGCTGCATTTAATATTTACACCAAGTGTTGTGGACTTGAGTTTCTCTCTGCACCTGTTTGAATCACTGTGTGATAATATAGACTTTACCACTTATAAAACTGTGTCCTGTAGTTGTCTTGTTCCATGCAAAGAGTCTCCTGAGTTATCCCCTATTATTATTACAGACCCTCAGTGACACACTGACAGGAGACAATGGCTCCTGCAGTGCATCACTGAGGTTACTATAGTTCAAAGTCTCACTTTATGGCAATTGCTGCATGGGAAAATTTCTCACACAGCAATGCCATAAGTGAGACTAGAGACTATTTTTTTTTTTTACAGCGGCAGAGGAATACAGTGCAGAAGGATACCTTACTCCCGTCATTGTGTTCCTGGAGAGCGGTCGCATCTGCTGATGTTGCCGTTCTCCACGGGAGATCGTCGTGGGACACTCGTGGATTTCTGCGATCAGGGAGTATATTGGTTGTTTGTTATTTTAATCTTTTTTACAGATGACACTGGCTTCGGGGATCAAAATGACAAGTGATGGTGAGTATGTACTCTATGTTTAATGTACTGTATGTCTATATGTATGTATTGTATGTAGTATGTATGTATGTATGTATGTATGTATGTATGTAGTATTTTTTTTTTTTTACATTCAACACATTAGCCGGATGATGGGACTACTACTGTCCCATCATTGGCTAATGTGTCAATCACTGTCACTGTAGCAGGCATCATCCGATGGGACTTGTAGTCCCATCGGACAATGCCTGCACACATGTACAGAGCCCCGGCAGTCCGTACAGAGCCCCGGCAGTCCGCACAGAGCCCCAGCAGTCCGCACAGAGCATCGACAGCCCGCACAGACCTCCCGGCAGGCCCGCACAGACCTCCCGGCAGGCCCGCACAGACCTCCCGGCAGGCCCGCACAGACCTCCCGGCAGGCCCGCACAGACCTCCCGGCAGGCCCGCACAGACCTCCCGGCAGGCCCGCACAGACCTCCCGGCAGGCCCGCACAGACCTCCCGGCAGGCCCGCACAGACCTCCCGGCAGGCCCGCACAGACCTCCCGGCAGGCCCGCACAGACCTCCCGGCAGGCCCGCACAGACCTCCCGGCAGGCCCGCACAGAGCCCCGAGAGGCCCATACAGACCCCCGAGAGGCCCGTACAGACCCCCGGCAGGCCCGCATAGCACCCCCCCCCCCACGGTCACGCACAGACCCCGCCCGCACGCACACAAACACACGCAGTCTCCGCCCATGCACCGCCCACACTCCATTATAGTGCATCATTGTGGAGCGCCCCCACACCGCCGCAGGGCCGAGGGGTACCCGGCACCGGGCCTGTCAGAGTCTCTGTGCTGGGGGTTCGTGGTCACGGTGGCTAGGCCCGGTCTGTGGCCCTGTCGGTCAGTGGGGGACGTCCGGTGAAATGAGTGGTAGTAGTGAATGGTGGTGTAGCGGTGCAGTTGTGGGGTGTAGGTCGCGGTAAATAATGAGGACACCAGGTTGCAGTCTCTTTACCTCTTTACTGAAGATCTCTGGGTCCTCAGTCTGGAATCCGGATCACCAGGCTGCGCAAGTCCGGCCGGTCCAATGGCACCTCCAGAGTTCCCTTTGCAGGTGGAAATCAGTGCCTTCCTTCTAGCGCTATGTGTTGTAGTCCTTCCCTGCAGTGCTTACGGAAAGTACCCCACAACTGTTGTGTCTGTTTCTTAAGTTCCCTCACAACTCGATTAGATGATGTTCTGCTAATCCTCCGTCCCTCCCGATGTTCTGGTTAGGACGGCACCCGTATGACGGGTAGGCTCGGAGCTCTTCTGGGACCCTAGAGTCACCCCTCTCCACAGGTTGCCCCCTAGGTCTTCTTAGGTGATTTGGTGTGAGACAGCCCGCCTATGACTGACTGTCCTGCCGTAGGTTTGAAGTATTGCTTGAAGCTAGATGTATATATACTTCCTCGGCGTTCCGGCCACCGGTTGCACGCCTCAGTAGGATGTTGCCTCGATCTTACAGCACGACTCCTACTGGTATTCTCCTATTTGCTTCGATCTCGTTTCTCACTCAGCACAATATATCTCGCTTCTGATCCTTTCTTAGGGCACCGCCGCTATTCTGTGCAGGCACGGTCCCGTGACGTTCTTCCTTGTAGCCAGGTCTCCATCAGGGTCCCAAACCTGACAGAGGCCCTACCGAATCTTCCCCTGCAACACCCTCTGCCACAAGGTGTTGCCTGGTTCCCATCCAGTCAGCTTTCTTTTCTAACTTCCTGCCTGACCCCCAGTTTTACCAGTATGTGAGGAGTGGCCTAATGAATAGAACCCTTAGCTCCCCCTGGAGGCCCGACTGTGAAATGTATTGGTGTCTGTGATACCTGGTCAGATGAGCTCCTTCAGTGCCATCAGACGTACCATAGCTCCCCATAGCGGCGGAACCACAATACTGCAACGACCAGGACTCTGGGGCGCTGCAATTGCACTATGGGAACTTCCAATTCTGGTATCCGATATCGCAAAAGTATCGGAATTCGGTATTGGAATTCTGATACAGCGAATATTGGCTGATACCCGATATTTGCAGTATTGGAATGCTCAACACTACTGTAAATGGAGACTTTGGGATCAGATAATTTCTGTCCGCGTTGATTGTGGAAGCAAAAATGCTTTTCTAAAAGCCTCAAACTTCTGTGTGTGAATCAGAGCTGAGATCTAACGTGATAGAAGATTACAGTGCGGGGAAGACGGGAAACCTTCATATAGACGGCCGGTGGTGATGGAGTCAATGACCGACTCTGGACTAATATGTCTCTAGAGCCGTAGTAGAAGATGAAGATGTCGTCCTCATCATGAAGTAGTTATTTCTCATGTCGCGTGTAATGAATATCTCCTGCAGTATTGCTAATGCCGATTCCAGGGTCGGTAAATGAGACGAGAATTAGCGTTATGGAAGATGAGTCTATGAGAAACGTATTCAGCTGCCGACTCCGAGGAAGAAACTGCTTGTTGTCTGTGGCCTAAATATATAGGATTTATTAGTAGATGTAAAGAAGGAAACTAAATCCTGTAAAATAATAAATCTCCTCATATGTTTCCCTTATTATCTCCAGTAATTGTATTATTACACAGGATTCTTATGATGTTACATCGGCTCATCTTCTCATTCAGGTCTCTACAATATCGGATCCTCTCAATGAAGATCTTCTACAAAAGAGAATTTTCCTGATTTTTCCCATCAAAGATGGATATGGACAGAGACAAGATGGTGGAGAGGATATTACACCTCACCCTAGAGATCCTCTTCCGGCTTACTGGAGAGGTGAGAGATTCTGATGACGTCACATTACATCATTCTTATCTATGGGAATAACAGATGGACAGAACTGGAGAGGTGAGGACTCTGGAAATGTCTGTAGTGAGATTTATTAATGTGTCTCTCCATTACCAGGATTACACAGTGGTAAAGAAGACCTCTAGTGATCGCTGTCAGGACCCTGTGTCTGAGGGATGGGGAAGACCCCTGAGCCCAATCACGGGGCCTCCACCTCACCCCCTGATCCATGAGGACATCAATGACCAGAAGGTCCTAGAACTCACCTACAAGATGATTGAGCTGCTGACTGGAGAGGTGACACTGCTGGGAATGCTGGGACATTATACAGTAACAGTATGAAGGGATCGGGGGGATGACGGTATCATTGTATGTGTCAGGTTCCTATAAGGTGTCAGGATGTCGCTGTCTATTTCTCCATGGAGGAGTGGGAGTATTTAGAAGGACACAGAGATCTGTACAAGAACGTCATAATGGAGGTTCCCCAGCCTCTCACATCTCCAGGTAATAGACAGGACTAAATACACACGGCCTATAATTATCTGTATGTAAAGAATGAATTCACTCCCTGTATGTGTTTCCTCCAGATCTATCCAGTAAGAGGACAACACCAGAGAGATGTCCCCATCCTCTTCTTCCACAGGACTGTAGCCAAGAAGATCCCAGTGTTCCTCAGGATCATCAGGTAGATGGAGAAGAAGGTGTCATGACTTTTTGATATGGGATGGACCCCACTCCATCTTAAAACCACCATAACTACTGTTAACCTAGGTAGTAAAATACACAAAACACATTATTTTGGTTGTCAAAATGGCCACAGTTTTTATTCAAATCACAGGATTAAATAATCACAGTAGGAGTCAGGTGGAGTGCTAGTACATTGGGATTCACAAGTACTGCGATATCCCCAGCTGTCTGACATACAGCACCAGGACAGACAGCGATAAAGGGGCGGCATGCACTGGCTTGCCATTCAAGCAGAGCCAGTAAACTTTTAGGGCACCAATGACCCCATTATCCTCACTCCTGTGCTTAACCACTGTGCCCGCGCCTGATTGATGTTACCATTACAACGTCCTTGAGGCTGGCCACCAAAGCCTAACCTGCTCACCACCATGAGGTTTTACATCCTCTATTAGTTAAAATGAGTCCACCTTAACTTGTCTGCAACTTCCACCTGACTCCTAAACCGCAAAGCCGTGATGGGTTATAAATTCCAAGTCTCATTTGCCACTTTTTTTTTTTTTAATAATTAAATCATTTTTGTAAACTTAAAATCTAGAAGTCCCTGCAAAAGCATTAATGGGACTAAACTTGGCAAACCTCCAACTCAGTCATCCTACAGCGCTCAAGAGAGGAAAAAACCCCCGTGGAGGAAACCTCCAGGGAACCATGGCTGAAGGATTGCCCTACCCTTGGGCTTAGAAGGTTACCACAAATAATAACTCTTTATAGCCAATATATAATTGAACCTGGTACAAGATATACAATGACAAATTCAAAAATACAATAAAGCATCTATCATTATACAAGCAATAATTTAAAAAGTTTTAGGACAGATTATAAACAGGGCGGGAGGGTGGCTAATGTTTCCTCCTGTCCATCCTGTGAAAGAAAGAGGGAGAGCCAGAGTTGCCTCCCCTATATAAGCCCCACCCTCCTCACAGTAATACACCAGGCACAAACATCTAAACTCCTTCCTCTTAAAGCAACAACACTCTTGTTTAAAATCTACACCGCAATACAAACAAAAGCTGCAGGAATTCTCGGTCCACCCCATCCCCAAGTCATGTCCACCTCCGTCTAGTCTCCAGTGGTTTCTGGAGATCTCCCCTATGATGTGTAGAAGCCAGTGAAGGTCTTGTGCTCAGCCTTGTTTTATCCACCAGTATTATATGTTTTATACTTGTGTAATGAGAACGGTGGAGATGGCAGGATTAGAGCTGATCATAGATGGGACTTCTCCATCTGTTGGTGACTTTTATATTTGTTTCAGGGTGAAGATCTGACCCATATTAATACTACAGAGACATATGTGAGGGATGATGAGCGGTATAAAGAGGAGATTCCCACATATGACTACCCAGGTGAGTAGTGACCACTAAATGCAGAGAAGTCACAGATTCTTCTCAGTCACCGGCTGTGGCTTCTTTATCGGTGGTGTAGTCCGGCCGTATTACCATGATCAACATTTTGCCTCTAGACCACAACATTCTCCTCCACCCAAAACTGTTCAAATGACTTTGGGCATTGAAAGCCCTTTTCTATAGAACTTACAACCTGGTAGATCCACCTACCCCCTGGTATTAGTGTTAGGGTGATGCCTTAAAGCGAGATCTGTATGATTGCTTGTACCTCACCCAATATAGGACGAGTGCATACTTAAAGAGTCACACCGAGCATAGAGTTAGATGTATACTCCTTTCTCAGCAAAGGCTTGCACACAACTGAAGTTTATTCTCAAGACAAAGAGACAGGAAATGGGTGTCACACAATCTTCTGAGTGGCCAGTGTCAGTCTATGATAGGTCCATTTCAACTTCACTTCCATATATGGTATCCAGTATCTTAGCTTCTGCATTCCAAGGATTCTTTCCAGGGTGTTGTCTGAAGACACAGAAAAAAGAAAAAGAAAAAAGACACACCATATCTGAACTGACTTATGTAAGGTTTTAGAATTGATTTCATTAGCCATTCTCTCCTTCACATTAGAAAATGCTGACCGTTACCTGCCCAGATCTCTAAACTATAAAGACAAATGACAGCGTACGTAGAATGTGCTGACAAGATAGAAAATCACTTGAAGAAAAATATTATGATGGGCCTGTAAGAGAAAGCGGAGGGTAATGATGCTGTTGGCTTCCTAGAACCCTGAGATCTTATCGGATTAATCTCCCTTCTCTCCCTTCTGTGCTGCTGAATGTGATCATATGGTCCCTACAAGACCAGGTCCAGTCTTTCTGGCCAAACTTCACTTTTATGATCGACAACATTAAATGTGCAGTGAGGCCAAGTGCGAATTTCTGGACAATAACAGAGTTTCCCTTTATCCTGACTTTTCAATTTGTATTAAAACCGACTAACTTTAAGGATGATTGTGATAATCTACATAAAACCCATCACACCGGTGCCATGATATATCTCTGAGCTGTGCGTGGCTGATGGCTGTAATATACATTTATTCCCGCCTGCAGGAGATGTGTTGGCTCCAGCCCTGGTTTCATGGATTCACTCCACGGCGTAAATTACATTGTTTTTGATCCTAAGAAACTCAGATTACTGCACAATCTCTCCTGAAATGGGGAGCAAGATTATTTTCTCTATTCTTCTGGTCAGGATTCATAGTAGCTCCAATGGTCCACCATAAATGAATGCAACTCTGGTTTACTGTTGTGTAATCTGTATTTGTAGTTTTCAGTTAATGAGATTCTCGTGCTCTGGGGCGGGGCTTTATGTGGTGCTCTGGGGCGGGGCGGTGGGCTGGGCTTTATGTGGTGCTCATTGGTATTGTCCCATGACAGGTCGCTGATACCTCACTGACCTGGCCTGTTGTGAATAGCACTTTTGTGAGTTCTGCCCTTGGGTTCCCTCTGATGGTTGTAAGTGGAACTGCTGCTTCTTGAATTTAGCCTTAGCAGCTGCGTTCTCTTATCGCCTCTGCTCATTCTGCTATTTAACCTGGCTTTGGACTTCAGTTCATGCCAGCTGTCAATGTCTCAGGGTTAGATCCAGTTTTTCTCCTCGGATATTCCTCATGGCCTGTCCATTTCAGCAAAAGATAAGTTCCTGCTAGTACTTGTTTTTGTCCATTTGCTTTGGACTGAATTGTTCAACTCATGTTATGCTTCTTTTGTCCAGCTTGTCATTATGATTCATTCAGGCTAGCTGGAAGCTCTGGGAAGCAGATTTGCCCCTCCATACCGTGAGTCGGTGTGGAGTTCATTTTTGCATTATCTGCGTGGACTTTTAGTTTTTTAATACTGACCGCACAGTATCTGTTGTGATCCTAATGGAAGAGGATCTCAGGGTCTTCAGCAAAGTCTGCAAACATAAAAAAACTAGCTCATAGGGAGGTGGTAACTGAGCTGACCGCATACCTGATCCTAGCCCACAACTAATAGCAGCCGGGGAACGTACCTACGTTGGTTCTAGACGTCTCGCGCCAGCCGGAGAACTAACTAACCCTTTCAGAGAAAAACAGACCTCACTTGCCTCAAGAGAAAGGTACCCCAAAGTAGATACAGGCCCCCAACAAATAATAACGGTGAGGTAAGAGGAAAGGACAAACGTAAGTATGAACTAGATTCAGCAAAGAGAGGCCCACTAAATAATAGCAGAAATATAGAAAGCGGACTTATGCGGTCAGCGGAAAAACCCTACAAAAATATCCACGCTGAATATCCAAGAACCCCCGCACCGACTAACGGTGTGGGGGGAGAATATCAGCCCCCTTAGAGCTTCCAGCAAAATCAGGAATCACATTATGAACAAGCTGGACAAAAAACAGAAATATACAAATAAACAAAACCAAGAAAGCAGGACTTAGCTTATGATGCAAAAATCAGGACCAGAAGACAGGAGCAACCAGACAAGGACTGATTACATTGATGCCAGGCAATGGACTAAGAATCCAGGAAGATTAAATAGAAACACCCAGGGACTAACGAACCGGGTGACTACCAACCTGGGGAAAGAAAATCCAAGAGCCATACAGCTAGTGACCACAAGAGGGAGCCAAAAAGTAAAGTTCATAACAAGTATCTTTCCTATTTCTGTCTATCTAGACTAGAATTGGCCTCCTTTGCTAAAGTCTGTTTTCATTTCTATGTATGTAATTTCCATCTTCACTAACAGTCAATACATGTGGGGGGCTATCTTTCCTTTGGGGACATTTCTCTGAGGCAAGATAGTTTTTCTGTTTCATCTTTAGGGGTAGTTAGTTCTTAGGCTGTGAAGAGGCGTCTAGGGAGAGACAGGAACGCTCCACGGCTATTTCTAGTGTTGGCGTTAGGATTAGGGTTGCAGTCAGTATAGTTACCACCTACTCAGAGCTTGTCCCCTGTTTTGATTTAACCACCAGGTCATGTCAGTGTGGCTCCTTAGCCACCAGGTCATATCTGTGTTGCTCCTAACCACCAGGTCATATCTGTGTTGCTCCTAACCACCAGGTCATATCTGTGTTGCACCTAACCACCAGGTCATAACAGTACAGCTGGCCCGCAATGTGTTAAATGCATCTCAAAAGAGGGAAAAGAAAGTTCTGAGTCATTTTTTTTTCCTTTGCAGTTTGTTTTGTCTTTTTTTTCCCCTTAATCTCTGGGTGGTTCTGGATTCTGGTGCTGACATGGAGGTTCAGGGTCTGTCCCTGCGAGTGGATCAGCTCGCTGCAAGGGTACAGAGCATTCAAGATTTTGTTGTCTAGACTCCGGTTTTGGAGCCTAGAATTCCTATTCCTGATTTGTTTGCCGGGTATAGATCTAAATTTTTGAACTTTAAAAATAACTGCAGGTTATTTTTTGCTCTGAGACCCCGTTCCTCTGGTGACCCCATTCAGCAGGTGAAGATTGTCATTTCTCTGCTACGTGGTGACCCGCAGGACTGGGCATTCTCCCTTGAGCCAGGAAATCCTGCATTATTTAATGTAGATGCATTTTTCCAGGCGCTCGGATTGCTGTATGGCGAACCTAATTCTGTAGACCAGGCAGAAAAGACCTTGCTAGCTCTGTGCCAGGGTCAGGAAGCAGCAGAAGTCTATTGCCAGAAATTTAGAAAGTGGTCTGTGCTCACAAACTGGAATGAAGATGCTCTGGCGGCAATTTTCAGAAAGGGTCTTTCTGAAGCCCTTAAAGATGTTATGGTGGGGTTTCCCACGCCTGCTGGTTTGAACGAGTCAATGTCTTTGGCCATTCAGATTGATCGACACTTGCGCGAGTGCAAGGTGGTGCACCATATGGCAGTGTCCTCTGGGCAGAGTCCTGAACCTATGCAATGTGATAGGATTTTGACTAGACCGGAACGGCAGAAATTCAGACATCAGAATGGGCTGTGTTTTTACTGTGGTGACTCTACTCATGCTATTTCTGATTGTCCGAAGCGTACTGAGAGGTTCGCTAAGTCTGTTACCATTAGTACTGTACAGCCTAAATTTCTCCTGTCTATTACTCTGATTTGCTCATTGTCGTCCTTTTCTGTTATGGCATTTGTGGATTCAGGAGCTGCCCTGAACTTAATGGACTTAGAATTTGCCAAACGCTGTGGTTTCTCCTTGGAGCCTTTGCAGAGCCCTATTCCCTTGAGGGGGATTGATACTACACCATTGGCCAAGAATAAACCTCAGTACTGGACAGAGTTAACCATGAACATGGCTCCAGCACATCAGGAAAATATTCGTTTTTTGGTGTTGCATAATTTGCATGATGTTGTTGTGCTGGGTTTTCCATGGTTACAGGTACACAATCCGGTTCTGGATTGGAAATCTATGTCTGTGACTAGTTGGGGTTGTCAAGGGGTACATAGTGACGTTCCTTTAATGTCGATTTCCTCTTCCCCTTCTTCTGAAGTTCCTGAGTTTTTGTCGGATTTCCAGGATATATTTGATGAGCCCAAGTCCAGTTCCCTTCCTCCTCATAGGGACTGTGATTGTGCTATTAATTTGATTCCTGGCTGTAAGTTCCCTAAGGGCCGACTTTTCAATCTGTCTGTGCCAGAGCATGCCGCTATGCAGAGTTATGTAAAGGAGTCTTTGGAGAAGGGGCATATTCGCCCGTCTTCATCACCGTTGGGAGCGGGGTTCTTTTTTGTTGCCAAGAAGGATGGCTCCCTGAGACCTTGGATAGATTATCGCCTTCTTATTAAGATCACGGTCAAATTTCAGTACCCTAGAACCGTTGCTATCTGATTTGTTTGCTCGGATTAAGGGGGCTAGTTGGTTTACTAAAATTGACCTTCGAGGGGCGTATAATCTTGTGCGCATTAAACAGGGTGATGAATGGAAGACAGCATTTAATACGACCGAAGGCCATTTCAAATACCTTGTGATGCCATTCAGACTCTCTAATGTCCCATCTGTGTTCCAGTTTTTTATGCATGATATCTTCCGGAATTATCTGGATAAATTCATGATTGTATATTTGGATGATATTTTGTTTTTTTCCGATGACTGGGAGTCTCATGTGAAACAGGTCAGGATGGTGTTTCAGATCCTTCGTGATAATGCTTTATTTGTTAAGGGGTCCAAGTGCCTCTTTGGAGTTCAGAAGGTTTCTTTTTTGGGTTTCATTTTTTCTCCCTCGACTATTGAAATGGACCCTGTTAAGGTCCAAGCCATTCATAATTGGACTCAACCCACGTCTGTGAAGAGCCTTCAGAAATTTTTGGGCTTTGCTAATTTTTATCGCCGCTTCATTGCTAATTTTTCCAGTGTGGTTAAGCCTTTGACCGATTTGACGAAGAAAGGCGCTGATGTGATGAATTGGTCCTCTGTGGCTGTTGAGGCCTTTCAGGAGCTTAAACTTCGTTTTACTTCTGCCCCTGTGTTGCATCAGCCAGATGTTTCTCTCCCTTTTCAGGTTGAGGTTGACGCTTCTGAGATTGGGGCAGGGGCTGTTTTGTCTCAGAGAGGTTCTGATGGCTCTGCGATGAAACCATGTGCTTTCTTCTCTAGAAAGTTTTTGCCTGCTGAGCGTAATTATGATGTCGGCAATCAGGAATTGTTGGCTATGAAGTGGGCATTTTTTTTTTTATCAATTAGTGTTTATTGAAGATTTCCAAAACAATACAGTACAGTCAAACAGTAATAACAGTAACAGAGGTCAACTAAAAATGACCAGAAATAAGTGAGGAGAAAAACAAAACCAATCAGAAGGGGGGGGGGAGGGGTTGGTACGGTAGGGGGAATAGGGGGGGAGGAAAGGAGTATAGGCATTCACAAGACATTATCTAGCAGTTCAGTTATAGACAAGGGGTCCTGGCAAACTGTGGCAGAATAAGAATATTACAAACACAAAAACATACATGTCAATTATGCTTACTTATTCCCACTCAAGTAAACGGTCAAACAAGGTGGTGCGGGTCAATAGAGGAATGACCACTATGTAACCAAGGGTGCCAAATATTTTGTCTTTTGGTTTTGGCAGTAATGGAGTGAGCCAAGGCGAGTTCATATTGGCAGTGGACATTAAGTTTATTAATTAATTCTCTAATATTGGGAGAATTAGTGTCTTTCCATCTTGAGGCGACTAATAACCTGGCAGCTATTAGAATATGTGATAGTGTACCTCGAAGTATGTGTGGAATGTCCTCCAGGCCGATGTGAAGAATGACCTGCCTAGGTGACAGTCAGCTGGATCCCCAAGACCTGTGCAATTAAAAGGTCCATATCTCTCCACCAGGGTTGAAGAATTGGGCACGACCACCAGGTATGTTCCAGAGTTCCCCTGTGACCGCACCCCCTCCAGCATTTATCCGACCCGGCAGGGTCATAGTGAGCCACCTGAACCGGATATTGATACCATCTAAGGTGTACTTTTTTCAATTGTTCGAGATGATTGACGCAGGCAGATACCCGTAATACCTCACCCAGTCCCTCCTCCCAATCCATCGGGTCAGATAGGAAGTCCAGATCCTGTTCCCACTTGATCATATATGGCAGTTTAACATCTTCTGCTGGGTCATTTAAGGCTTTATATAATATTGAAATTCCCTTCAGGCCAGAGTCAGGCAACAAGAAATAACCATTAACCCTGTTTTTCTCTTCGCCACGACAGCACCCACTGAGAGAGGGGATCCGCCCCTAGGAACAGGAAACCCTACGGAGAGATAAAAGGGGCGGTCCCCCTCGCTCCCACAGTTTTGGTTTCCTGTTCCTATGGGAAATCCACGGAGAAGAGGATGCCTAGCCTGGATGCCGCTTGCGCGGTTTACCTGTGAGGACGGCAAGGGCTCCAGAGCTGGAAGCAGCGTCGGGGGTCCTGGTGTCAGCTTCCCCCCTCTGCTGGCAGACGCTGTGAGGCCAGGGCTGGAGAGTGCTGGCTCACAGAAAGTCATCCGGAACGTCTGCGGGGAGTTAGCGCTGTAATGGGGAACGCTGCGCCGTCCTCGGCGAGCGCTTATACGGCGTGGAGCCCCAGTATGCCCCCCGGAAGTATAAGCTGAAAAGCTTCCGAGGAGAGGGAGGAGACGGCGCCGGCGCTGGTGCCGGTGACAGCGCGGGCATATGGAATATGGCCGCGACCCGGAAGTGATTAGCACTTCCGGGTTCAACAGGAAGAAGATGGCGGCCCCCATGTGAAAAGGACGCCGGCGGTAACGCTCCGGCGTCCAATATGGATTCGGCACAGGACCCTGCGATGTCTTCTATTGAGGCCACCGCAACTACTCCTCGCAGCCATGCCAGCAGCAGCAGCCGCTCCAAGCGGAGTGGATCTTCTAAAAAGAGCAAGCCTCTGCAGTCTCCTCCCCGTCAGCCGGTACCTTCACAGACGCTTCACTGGGGTGAGTGTACATCTACCCTATTAAGCTGATTGCTGTCCCCTCTTCTCTAACACTCTAGGCAAAATGTACTGAAAAAACGAAACACAAACAGTGTGCGATATGTCTTCAGCCCCTTCCGGATAGTTACACAAAGAAACTTTGTAAACCATGCATTGATTCCACCTTACGGGAAGAGGCCTCGGTTAAATCTGAGGACATTAGAGTGTTGATTAGAGAAGAACTACAAGCCCTGCATAGTTCGGGAAAAGAAACGCGTCCTAAGGGGACAAGAGAGTATGTTTCACCCATATCTGACCAGTCTTCCGAATTAGAGAATGCAGATTCGGATGTTTCTAGGGATTATGTTTCCTCGGATGAGGATCAAGATACGTGCTTCCCCACCGACAGTATAGATAACCTGGTGAAGTCCGTCCGTAACACTATGGGCATTGAGGATTCTAAGACCCCTAAAACACAGCAGGACATAATGTTCGCTGGGCTGTCCGAAAGGAAAAGACCCTCCTTTCCGGTGATAGCAGCAGTTAAAAATTTAATTAAAAAAGAGTGGGAAAGCCAGGGGCAGAGGGGACTACCACCATCTTCAAAGAGACGTTATCCCTTTAATGATGAGGAATTCTCGACCTGGTCAAAAGCCCCAAAAGTAGACGCAGCAGTGGCTTCCACATCTAAAAAATCCCTGCTACCTGTGGAGGATTCAGGTTCACTACAAGATCCTTTGGACCGCAAAGCCGACTCTCTCCTTAAAAGAGCGTGGGAATCTTGTGCGGGAGCCCTAAAACCGGCTGTGTCAGCTACATGCACCGCTAGGTCCATGCTAGTCTGGCTAAATGACTTGGAAGAAGGACTTAAAAACGGTCTCTCTAGAGACAAGTTGAGAGCCTCTATACCTTTAATTAGGGGTGCTACAGCCTTCCTGGCAGACTCATCTGCTGACTCAATACGATTAGCGGCCAAGTCGGCGGGGCTGACTAATGCAGCACGTAGAGCCCTGTGGCTTAAGGGCTGGAAAGGCGATCCCCAGACAAAATCCAAATTGTGTGGTCTTCCATGTCAGGGTGAGTACCTATTTGGTACTAAGCTGGACGAGATCCTGACTAAAGCAGGGGAGAGGAAGAAGGGCTTCCCTAATAATAATTACCTTCCATCTTATAGGAGGGCGTTCCGAAAGCCCATGTTTAACAAGAGGAAGGATTTCAAGAGCCAAGATCGCTGGGCCACTAGAGACACCAGACAGAGAGGAGCACTTTTTGGGAAGCGCCCTTACAAAACTGAGGAAAAACCCCGTTAGAACAGATCTGCCTGTCGGAGGTAGATTGTCTTCCTTCTCAGATCAATGGCAGAAAATAACTTCGAACATTTGGGCAAATAGTATCATCACCTTCGGCCTAAAATTAAAATTTTCCCGAGTCCCGCCGGACTCATTTCTATTGACTTCTTTAAAAACCCAGTTACAGCAGGAGGCTTTGGAGCAGGAGGTATTGAACCTTCTAGCCAAAGGGGTTTTGGTGGAAGTCCCATTTCTTCAGCAAAAAAAGGGGTTCTATTCCCCTCTATTTTTAATCCCAAAGCCAGATGGATCTTTCAGAACCATATTGAACCTTAAAAAATTGAACACCTTTTTGCAGAATCAAACCTTTAAAATGGAGTCTATCCGATCCACCATAAAACTGTTGTCTCCCCATTGTTTTATGACGGTACTCGACCTAAAAGATGCGTATTACCATCTGCCAATTTTTATAGAACATCAACAATATCTCCGCGTGGCGATTGTGTTGAATGGACGTATACGACACTTTCAGTATACAGCAATGCCCTTTGGACTATCAATAGCTCCAAGGGTATTCACTAAGTTAATGTCGGAAGTAATGTCATACCTAAGAGTAAAAGATACCCTCATAATTCCGTACCTTGATGATCTTTTAGTGGTAGGAAGTTCCCCGTCACAATGTCACCAACGATTGTGTAATATGGTCTCGTCCCTGCAGAGGCTAGGGTGGTTGGTGAATTGGGAAAAGTCTAGACTTCTTCCAACTACTCGACAAACATTCTTGGGGATTATAATAGACTCCATAAGCCAAAAATGTTTCTTACCACAATCCAAGCAATTGACAATAAGAAATAAGGTACAGTCGGTAATAGATAAACCTCTAATATCTTTAAGACAAGGCATGTCCCTCCTTGGCTCCTTCACGTCATGTATCCCAGCAGTACCATGGGCCCAATTTCATTCAAGGTGTTTACAATATGCAATTTTACATGAGGAAATAAAATTACAAGGTCATCTAGACGGTAAAATTTCCCTTTCTGAAGACGTAATTAAATCTCTATCCTGGTGGCTAGAACCAGATCACTTGGTTAGTGGGGTCCCCTGGGTAGTTAAACCTTCAAACACAATATTCACGGATGCCAGTCCTAGTGGTTGGGGAGCACATATGAGAGATCAGGTAGCCCAAGGTCTATGGTCGGTTACGGAGTCAGACGACTCGTCTAATATAAGAGAGCTGAAAGCTATCCATCACGCTCTTTGTGAATTCCTTCCGCAGCTACACGGAACACATACAAGGATTCTGTCAGACAACATGACATCAGTAGCGTATATCAATCATCAAGGAGGAACAAGATCAGGAACACTCATGTCTATAGCCGAAGACATCCTAACTATAGCCGAGAAACATCTACTGTCTCTATCAGCACTACATGTCAGAGGAGTGAACAATTCAAAAGCGGACTTCCTCAGTCGCCATACCCTCCACCAAGGGGAGTGGGTTTTAAATCATCGAATCTTCAAAATGATAACCGTAAAATGGGGTTTACCAGAGGTAGATCTCTTCGCTACAAGAGACAACAGGCAATTAAAAAAGTTCGCTTCAATGTTCCAATCCGACAAACCCGATTTTCTCGATGCTCTCCAGGTACCCTGGACATTTCAGAAAGCGTATGCCTTTCCTCCTCTGATACTTCTACCAACAGTAATCAGGAAGATAAGAGAGGACAAAGCCAATATAATCCTGATTGCCCCATTTTGGCCAAAGAGACCATGGTTCTCCCTGCTCAGAGCTATGTCCATCTCAGATCCATGGATTCTCCCAGAGGATCAGGATCTTCTTTTCCAGGGGCCATTCAACCACCCTCATGTGAAGGGTCTACGGTTGACAGCCTGGAATTTGAGAGGCAATTGTTGAAATTAAGGGGTTTCTCTGATCAAGTAATTAATACTCTATTATTAAGTAGGAAAAGATCCACTACTTCTATATATGTAAGAGTATGGAGGAAGTTTCTAAGTCTTTATCCATTGGCCTTGTCAAACGAAATTCCTATACTTAACATTTTAGAATTTCTCCAGAAAGGACGTGACTTAGGTCTTTCTGTTAATACCTTAAAAGTACAAGTCTCTGCTCTAGGGGCATTGTATAGTCACAATGTAGCGGGTGATAGGTGGATAACTAGATTTATTTCAGCCTGCCAGAGGTCAGAACCAGTTCAGATTCCCCGCATACCGCCTTGGGATGTTAATCTAGTCCTTGAGGCCTTGACAGGTCACCCATTTGAGCCACTACACTCAGCTCACATTAAACACGTTACTCTCAAAACTACTCTTCTTGTCGCATTAGTATCGGCAAGAAGGGTAAGTGACATACAGGCACTATCAGTAGATCCTCCCTTTCTGTCAATATTTCCAGATAGAATCGTCCTGAAAACAGACCCTTCCTACCTACCTAAGAGATGTACTAAATTTCATAGATCTCAAGAAATTCTTCTTCCTACTTTTTATGATAATCCTACAAATCAGGAAGAGGAGAAATACCATACCTTAGATGTGAAAAGGGCTGTAATGACTTACTTAGACAGGACTAGCGCCTGGAGGAAGAGCAGGGCTCTCTTTGTTTCCTTCCAGGGTCAAAGGAAAGGAGCTGGTGTCACAAAAGGCACATTATCTCGATGGATTCGGGAGGCGATATACCTGGCCTATTCAACTAAAGGGGAAGATCCACCCGAGACTGTAAAGGCACACTCAACCCGGGCAATAGCATCAACCTGGGCAGAGCGAGCAGAGGTTCCAATAGAACTCATATGTAAGGCCGCAACCTGGTCTTCGCCTATTACCTTCTATAGTCACTATAGATTAGATCTATCTGCTTCCACTGATTTGTGTTTCGGTAGATCAGTTCTTAACACGATAATCCCCCCCAAATAGCTGTCTCTGAAAGTCTCTCAGTGGGTGCTGTCGTGGCGAAGAGAAAACACCGGATTACGTACCGGTAATGCTCTTTTATAGAGCCACGACAGCACCCCTTCACTTCCCTCCCTTATATATTAGTTTACATATGAGCACTGATAAGGGTGATTGGTTCTTGTAAATATACGTGATTAAGTCAAAGATGAAATGTTAATATAGAATGACCTACTAAAACTTGTGGGCGGTTCCTCGCAATCTCTGTAACCCAAACTGTGGGAGCGAGGGGGACCGCCCCTTTTATCTCTCCGTAGGGTTTCCTGTTCCTAGGGGCGGATCCCCTCTCTCAGTGGGTGCTGTCGTGGCTCTATAAAAGAGCATTACCGGTACGTAATCCGGTGTATTTAAATGGGAGTTGAAGAAAGGCGAGGCTGGGGAATTATGAAGTAGATGACGTATCTGCAAATATTGATAGAAATATCTCCGGACATTCGGGAAGTTGGAGGCCAAGCGGTCAAAGGGGATAAGGCCAGTGGTATCAAATATCTGCCGTAATGTTACGATTCCAGCATCAACCCAAGGCTGGAGATTAATAAATGGGATGTGTGTCTCAAGGGCTTTTAAGGATAGGGAGTCATGAGATAATTTAATCAAGGAGGGGACCAGTGTCCTCCAATAGTGGAGCGCGATTTTCATGGTTGGTAAGGTAGGGGAATAATCAGTGATTGCAATAGATTCGGCCTCAAGAATCGTGCGGGTAGATCTAGTTTTGGCATAGTAGTTTTCTATTTGGAGCCATCTATGGTCTTTGTCCGCCTGCCACCAGTCTCTAAGTCCAGTTAGTATGGCCGGTCTATGGTACAGCATGAGGTTCGGCATTCCCAGCCCTCCCCGTTTGTACGGATAGTACATCAAGGTCCTAGAGATTCTAGATTTTTTGTGTGACCAAATATAATCGTATGTCATAGTTTGTATTTTCAAAATCAAACGTTTGGGGATTTTTAATGGGATACACCTAAGGAGATACAGTATTTTAGGCAGGATCATCATTTTGAAAACATTAATCCTGGCAATCCAGGTTGTCATAACTATGTGAAAATGGTCAAGTTGTGCCCTAACCTGTGTGATCAATTTAGAGAAATTCTTCTCAACAATCTGTTCAGAGCCCGTCAATATAACTCCCAAGTACGGGATACCCTCTGTCATCCATTTAAATGGAAACTCAGCCTCCATTTTCGACTTGGCCGCGCATGGAACCACCACCGGAAACAAGGACTTCGTGGGATTCAACCTGTAGTATGACACATTACTGAATTCCCCGAGTTCCAAGGTAATAGCTGTCAAGGATGTCTCCAAGTTGACACAGGATAGAATAACATCATCAGCATACAAGCCACTTCTGTGCTCCATCTGTCCAACCCTGATGCAGGTGATATTAGTAGAGGTTCTTATGCGTTCAGCAAGCGGCTCCATGCACAGTGCGAAAATAATAGGAGAGAGTGGGCAACCTTGACGAGTGCCATTCGTGATCTGAAACGGACCAGATAAAAAACCGGACGTCAAGACCTTGGCACAAGGAGTCGAGTACATAGCACAGATTGCTGAGAATATTGGGCCCGACAGTCCAAACCTTTCCAATACTGCCCGAAGATACCCCCAGTGCACCCTGTCAAAAGCCTTCTCAGCATCAAGCGACAGGAATGCACTGGGTAGGCCAGACAGCTCGGCTATTTTAATCAGATTCAGCATGCGCCGCACCCCATCTTTCGTCTCGCGTCCGGCCACAAAACCCACTTGGTCCGGTGAAATTATAGTTGGGATAATAAGCTTTAGTCTGGACGCTATAATTTTAGTGAATATTTTGACATCCGAATTGAGCAGAGCAATGGGTCTAAAGTCACCAGGGTGTGTGAGGGGTTTCCCAGGCTTGGGTATGGTAGATATGGTAGCTTCCAAACCAGGAGCCGCCACAGTACCCGAGTCTCTCCACACCGAGAATAATCTCTGCAAATATGGAGTCAGCAACAGATAAAAGGATTTATAATAGTCATTCGTCAGCCCGTCTGGGCCTGGGGCCTTATGAGATTTAGTTTGTTTAATCGTCTAGTTAATTTCTACATCTGTGAAGGGAGAATTAAGGTAGTTTAGCTGCTCAGATGTAATACGGGGTAATTTTATAGAGTCTAGATATTTATAAATAGATTGGTGATCCGGTTGGGGAGTAGAAGGGTCATCTTTTAAGTTATACAATCCAGTATAATATTCTGCAAAAGCTTGGACTATGTCCTGAGGGTTCCTGAGGGCCTTCCCATTTTTTATCTAAGATATGGTCCACTCTTGATTTAGCTTCCCTCTTACGTACTCTGCGCGCCAGGAGTGCACCTGCCCTATCACCTGCGGCATATAGATTAGTCTTGAATTTCTTCATGTTATGTGCATATCTGGCCAGGAGATTTTCTCTCAATTTAAACCTAATCTGATAGATCTCCTCGGAGATAGAAGGCGTGGGAGCAGACTTGTTGATATTGTCTAAATATTGCAGATGAGAAAGTAATACCTCTCTGCCACTCTCCCTCTTCCTTTTCAGGTAGGAAGCTTGTTGGAGAAGCACACCTCTAATCACTACTTTATGCGCCAACCATAAGGACTCATCAGAAACCTCTCCATTATCATTTATCTTAAAGTAATGTCCCAACTCCGAAGAGATTCTATCTAACACCTCCCCATTCAGCAGCAATGCGTCATTTAATCACCACCTAAAGGCTGAGTTAGCTTGGTGTGCTAAAGTAAGAGTTAGAGTGATTGGAGCGTGATCAGACCACGTTATTATGCCTATAGTTGCGGATCTACATCTGGACAAGGTTGCACTGTCTGTTAGAAAATAATCAATACGGGAGTATGTGGAATGCCTGGAAGAGTAAAAGGTATAATCTCTCTCAGATGCATGCGAATATCTCCAATAATCATGCAGCTGGAATTTGCCTGTGAGTAGAGTCAAGTCCCCTCTAGGTCGTCTGCTACCAGAAGAGCAATCAAGGTCCACATGCATGGGGAGATTAAAGTCACCACATATTATATTGCTGCCCTTCACATTCGCAGAGACTTCATGAAGGGTTGTTCTCAGGAATTTATGTTGTCCCTCATTGGGAGCATAAAGATTTGTCAACGTGTGTAGCTCACCATTCAATAGGCACGTGATAGTTAAGCACCTACCCGTGGGGTCATTATTTTGCGCTATCAATTTAAAAGCAATTGTATTTTTCACCATGATGCACACACCAGCCTTTTTGGTTGGGCCATTAGCAAATAGAATGTGTGGGAAGAGGGGATGACTGAGCCTAAAATTATCCTCCGCCAACAAATGGGTCTCCTGCAAGCAGATATCTGCCCTTGACCGCTTCACCTCCCTCCACATCATAGATCTCTTCTCAGGGGAGTTTAAACCCCTGACATTCAAAGAGAGAATTTGTAAACTCATGGTACCATTATACTAAAGTCTATACTGCTGGTATTACCCAGTGACCCCACTGGCAGTGTACCGAAACTTATATACAAATAACTGCCAGTTTCATAATAACAATAAAAAATCAATATATACAGAGAATGCCCGGGGATTTGGAGAGAAAAAACCTGGAGGAAAGAAAGGGGAAGGGCAAGTATGTAGTCCCATCGGAAGGAGACTCTAAATGTATGCCAGAGTAAAAAGAACCAAAAAATAAAAAGAAGTAAAAACAAAGGGGAAAAAAAACAAAAAACAAAACATCGTAGGAACGTCCGGAACAGTCCAGACAGTCCGCAGAACAGAATCTGCGTGGAGGGGTGGAAGTGAGAGGTTCACAATCCAAAGGCCCACTGAGGGGTGCAGTAGGAGGGCTCAGCAATCCAGACGCCGTCCATGTGGCACTGTCAATCCGTAGACCAGTCTGAGGCTATTTTCCTTTTTGTATCCGAAGGTCTGGGAGCAAAGGGTATTTTCCAGGCTGTAAGCCTCTCCTCTGCCTGTTTAGGCGAGGAGCAGGCGACCGTGCGTCCTTCATAAGTGATAATCAAAGGCACAGGATTAAACCCCCATCGGTAACGTATGTTGATGTCCCTCAATGCTTTACAGACATGGGCGTATTCTCTCCTTTTGGCCAGGGTAGCAGCTGACAAATCCGGGAAGACCTGGAGATCCCGGAATTCAGGGGGTAGGTCAGGGGGGCTTCTTATCTGCCGCAGGAATGTCTCTTTAGTAGTGTACAAATGAATCCGTGCAAAGATGTCTCTAGGAAGAGATGGATCTAGATGCTTGGGCTTGGGTGTTCTATGTACCCTGTCCGCCAGTAGATCTCTCGAGGAAAGTGAGGGCAGGACAGCCTGCATAAAATTCTGGAGGAAAGCAGCTAAATCTTTATCTGCAACATTCTCAGGGATTCCTCTCACTCGAATATTGTTCCTCCTGGATCTATCCTCTAAGTCGTGCAATTTATCAAACGCCACTGCTAACTTGCCTTTTATAGCTTGGTTTTCATCCACCAGAGCGTTAATTACAGAGACATATTCGGACATTTTGTTTTCCAAATGATCCGAGCGGGCCCCTAAGGAGTAAATGTCTCCTCTTATCTCCTTCAACATGTCCTGCATATCCTCTTTTAATGAGGCGCGTATAGATGTGAGGAATTCTTTCATATCCCCCCTGGTCATAGGTGCAGAGCTGCTATATTGTGCTCCCGCTGAAGTCTCACCTTTTTCTGAATCCCGGGAGCCGCGGGAGGAGTGTGATGATCTGGAGGGAGAAACCGCCGCCATTTTCCCTGCGGCATGTGCGGTTTGAGACCGCGGAAAGAAGTCTGGCAGGCGAGGAGGAGAGGCCTTCTTATTAGATCTGCCTCAGGTCATCATGTGCCCAGTTGTGCTGCGGTGCTAGCGGTAAGCGCCTCAGAGGTCAGGAGAGTCAGTGAAAGCCGGTATGAGCCGCATTATGTCTGGTGGTGCCGAAGCTCGTCACCTCATTTTAGGTCCAGCATGACAAGGTTAGGTGTGGGACCAGCCCAGGACAGTGTACTTGAGGGTACAACTCAGTGATGATGTTGTAGAAGCAGAGGAAAAAACATACAGGAAGCACACTGTCTCTGATATGTCTTATTGTTCTCCTGGGTGCTGCTGCTGGAAAAGGGGTGGGATTCCAAAGAAGTAGTTTAACTTCTTCTTATGGAGGAGAGTGACAGTGGTAGATGATCAGCTTCTGTTGACTAGAAGGGATAATGTCAGCCTCCCTTATCTCTCACACTGGAGTCCTGTTTGCTCAAGAAAGGAGGATCTGTCCTGGCCCCCTGTTATGACCCCAATGGCAGGGGGTCTCAGAGACAATAGCAAAGTCTGCAAACATAAAACCCAGCTCATAGGGCAGTGGTAACTGGGCTGACCATATATCTGAACCTAGCACACAAATAGCAGTAGCCGGGGAACGTACCTACGTTGATTCTAGACGTCTCGCGCCAGCCAGAGAACTAACTAACCCTAGCAGGGAAAAGATAGACCTTTCTTGCCTCCAGAGAAAAGACCCCAAAAAGTTGGATACAAGCCCCCAACAAATAATAACGGTGAGGTAAGGAGAAAAGACAAACTCAAGAAATGAACTAGGTTTTAGCAAAGAGAGGCCCACTAACTAATAGCAGAATATAGGAAGATGACTTGTATGGTCAGCAAAAAACCCTATCAAAATTTCCACGCGGAATATTCAAGAACCCCCGAACCGTCTAACGGCACAGGGGGAGAATATCCGCCCCCTAGAGCTTCCAGCGATAACAGGAATCACATTTAGTATAAGCTGGACAAAAATAAAAGCAATACAAATAACCAAAAAATCAGAAAGCAGGACTTAGCTTATTTTGCAAAGAACCAGGACCAGCAGACAGGAGCAAACAGAAAGGATCTGATTACAACGCTGCCAGGCACCAGACTGAAAATCCAGGGAGTTAAAATAGCAACACCCCTGGACTAACGAGGCCAGGTGGGTACCAAGCTGGGGAAGGAAAATCAAAGTGTCATGTCACTAGTGACCACAAGAGGGAGCCAAAAAGTCTAATTCACAACAGCCCCCCCACTGTGAGAACAGGGCTATTGCAAGTGTGTGCAGGCTGTAATCACCCCTCCGCTCAGGGGGAATCTCCTAATAGATCTGGCTGTGAGCAGAGAAGGATTAAGGAAACCTCTGGAAGATGATAAAAGTGCTGGTGTTTCTGCTGTTAGATGTTTGGGAAGCGAGATGTGCAGAAAGCAAATTACAGGCCCTCCTCCACAGGGGAAGCACAGGCCTGCTACACTCACCAGGCCTCAAGGCTCAGGCTGCAGAGATCCCTTCAGTCTGTAAGAGATATTTTCTTGTGGTCCACCAGATGCAGCACACTCTCATGGAGGCTTAGATGGTAAGACAAGATGATTTACAGCAGCAGTGTGGCTGATGAATGTTGATTTCCAGGCTGGAGATCAGAAGCTCCTGGAAGAAGCTTCCTCTTGATGGTGCCTAAGCCACACCCCCCATGAAGTGGGCATTTGAGGAGTGGCGACATTGGCTTGAGGGAGCCAAGTGTTATGATCCTTAGTGGCTGAGGATCACAGATCTGACCAGCTAAGTAACTGAACATAGGACAAGCTCTAGGGAGGTGGTAACCGGACTGACCGCAATCCTAATCCTATCCAACACACACTAAAGGTAGCCGGTGAACGTGCCTAGAATTCCTAGACATCTCGACTCAGCCTGAGAAACTAGCTACCCCTAAAGAGAGAGAGCAAAGACCTCACTTGCCTCAGAGAAAATACCCCAAAGATATAGAAAGCCCCCACAAATAATAACAGTGAGTTAAGAGGAAAATACAAACGTAGAAATGAAACAGATTTAGCAAATGAGGCCCGCTAATCACTAGATAGCAGAAGATAGATAGGAAACTGTGCGGTCAGTAAAAAACCCTATACAAAATATCCACGCTGAGAATTCTAGAACCCCCACACCAACTAATGGTGTGAGGGGAGAAATTCAGTTCCCCAGAGCTACCAGCAAGCGAGGAAATCACATGTTAGCAAGCTGGACAGAACTCATCATAAACAAAGAAACATATTGAACACTGATGAGCAAAAAATGAACAAACAGAAACTTAGCTTCTCTTGGAGAGACTGGTAACGAGTGTACTCAGGAGAAATCAGAATAGCACTGAATAGATCGACAGCAGGCAACAACTGAAGGGCCAGGTGAGCTAAATAGGAAACCACCTAGCAGATAACGAGACAGCTGATCCCAGCCACAGACCTGCAGAATGACAAAAAGAGCCACCAGAGGGAGCCCAAAGATAGCACTCACACAGTGCCACTTGTGACCACAAGAGGGCGCCCAAGAACAGAGTTCACAACAGCCAAGCATCACGTTGTGGTCTTGACCGATCATAAGAATTTGATTTACCTCGAGTCTGCCAAGCGGTTGAACCCTAGACAGGCTCGATGGTCTCTGTTTTTCTCCCCTTTTGATTTTGTGGTCTCGTATCTTCCGGGATCTAAGAATGTGAAGGCTGATGCCCTTTCTAGGAGTTTTTTGCCTGATTCTCCGGGAGTCCTTGAGCCGGCTGGTATTCTCAAGGAGGGGGTGATTCTCTCTGCCATCTCACCTGATTTGCGGCGGGTGCTTCGGGAGTTTCAGGCGGATAGACCTGACCGCTGTCCAGTGGGGAAACTGTTTGTTCCAGATAGATGGACTAGCAAGGTAATTTCTGAGGTTCATTGCTCGGTGTTGGCTGGTCATCCTGGGATTTTTGGTACCAGAGATTTAGTTGCTAGGTCCTTTTGGTGGCCTTCCTTGTCGCGGGATGTGCGTTCTTTTGTGCAGTCCTGTGGGACTTGTGCTCGGGCCAAGCCTTGCTGTTCTCGTGCCAGTGGCTTGCTTTTGCCCTTGCCCATCCCTGAGAGGCCCTGGACGCATATTTCCATGGATTTTATTTCTGATTTTCCTGTGTCTCAGAAGATGTCTGTCATCTGGGTGGTGTGTGACCGGTTTTCTAAGATGGTCCATTTGGTACCTTTGCCTAAATTGCCTTCCTCCTCTGATTTGGTTCCATTATTTTTTCAGCATGTGGTTCGTTTGCATGGCATTCCAGAGAATATTGTGTCTGACAGAGGTTCCCAGTTTGTTTCTAGGTTTTGGCGATCCTTTTGTGCTAGAATGGGCATTGATTTGTCTTTTTCTTCAGCATTTCATCCTCAGACAAATGGCCAAACGGAGCGAACCAATCAGACATTGGAAACCTATTTGAGATGCTTTGTGTCTGCTGACCAGGATGATTGGATGAACTTCTTGCCGTTGGCCGAGTTTGCCCTTAATAATCGGGCTAGTAATGCTACTTTGGTTTCGCCATTCTTTTGTAACTTTGGTTTTCATCCTCGTTTTTCTTCAGGGCAGGTTGAGCCTTCTGACTGTCCTCGTGTGGATTCTGTGGTGGACAGGTTGCAGCAGATTTGGACTCATGTGGTGGACAATTTGACGTTGTCTCAGGAAAAGGCTCAACGTTTTGCTAACTGCGTCGGTGTGTTGGTCCCCGGCTTCGTGTTGGGGACTTAGTCTGGTTATCTTCTCGTCATGTTCCTATGAAGGTTTCTTCCCCTAAGTTCAAGCCTCGTTTTATTGGTCCTTATAAGATTTCTGAAATTATCAATCCGGTATCTTTTCGTTTAGCCCTTCCAGCTTCTTTTTCCATTCATAATGTGTTCCATAGATCCTTGTTGCGGAGATATGTGGCGCCTATGGTTCCCTCCGTTGATCCTCCTGCTCTGGTGTTGGTTGAGGGGGAGTTAGAATATGTGGTGGAGAAGATTTTGGATTCTCGTATCTCTAGACGGAGACTTCAGTATTTAGTTAAGTGGAAAGGCTATGGTCAGGAAGATAATTCCTGGGTTGTCGCCTCTGATGTTCATGCGACTGATTTGGTTCGTGCCTTTCACGCTGCTCATCCTGATCGCCCTGGGGGTCTTGGTGAGGGTTCGGTGACCCCTCCTCAAGGGGGGGGGTACTGTTGTGAACTGTGTTTCTGGGCTCCCTCTGGTGGTCACTAACGGTACTGTGTTAGGCATGTCTTGTTGCAGGCCTGGGCTCCAGCTGGGTCATTAAGCAGCGGGTGTTCCCTATTTAGGTCTCCTCTGGACTCAGTCTCTTGCCTGGCATTGTTGTATCCAGTCCTATAAGGTTTCCTCCTGATTCCTTTCCGTCTGTCTCTTGCAAGAAAAGCTAAGTCCGTTTTGAATACTTTGGATCATTTGTATTTTTCTGTGTTTTTGTCCAGCTTGCTTGATATGTGATTTTCTGGCTCGCTGGAAGCTCTAGGGTGCTGATATTCCCCCTTCGCACCATCAGTCGGTGTGGGGGTTCTTGTAATATTCAGCGTGGATGTTTTTGCAGGGTTTTCTGCTGACCACATAGTCCACTTTCTATTTTCTGCCTATCTAGTCTAGTGGGCCTCACTTTGCTGAATCTAGTTCATCTCTACGTTTGTGTTTTACTCTTGCCTCACCGTTATTATTTGTTGGGGGCTTTCTATATCTTTGGGGTTCAATTTCTTTGGAGGCAAGTGAGGTCTTATTTTTCCCTCTAGGGGTAGTCAGTTCTCCGGCTGGCTCGAGACGTCTAGAATCAACGTAGGCACGTTCACCGGCTGCTTCTAGTTGTTTTTGTTAGGATCAGATATGCGATTAGCCCAGTTTCCACCTCCCTAGAGCTGTTCCTATGTTTTTTGTTGTCCTTGCCGGAATACCAGAGATCCTCTACCACTGGGATCATAACAGAATGCCAGGCCAGAAGAAAATGTTTATTGCATTGCAGAAGCGGGATTAAAAAGAAGTTCTGAGTTTTTTTTTTTTTTTGTGTTGCTGCAGTTCGCCTAGCTGCTTCCACCCCCTTTTTCTCTGAGTGGCTTGAGCTATGCTGCAGATATGAATGTCCAGACTCTGACTTCTAGTGTGGATCAGCTTGCTGCTAGGGTGCAAAGCATTCAGGATTTTGTTATCCATAGCCCTATGTCTGAACCAAAAATACCTATTCCTGAGCCGTTTTTTGGAGATAGATTTAAGTTCCTGAATTTTAGGAATAATTGCAAATTGTTTCTGTCTCTGAAACCTCGTTCCTCTGGTGATCCCGCTCAGCAAGTTAAGATTGTTATCTCCTTCTTGCGCGGCGACCCTCAAGATTGGGCCTTCTCTCTGGCGCCAGGAGATCCTGCATTGGTGAATGTTGATGCGTTTTTTCTGGCACTTGGTTTGCTTTATGAGGAGCCTAATCTTGAAAGTCAGGCTGAAAAGATGTTGCTGGCTATCTCTCAAGGCCAGGACGAAGCTGAGGTGTATTGTCAAAAATTTTGGAAATGGTCCGTGCTTTCTCAATGGAATGAGTGTGCCCTGGCCGCAAATTTCAGAAATGGTCTTTCTGAAGCCATTAAGAATGTGATGGTGGGGTTTCCTATCCCTACAGGTCTGAATGATTCAATGGCTCTGGCCATTCAAATTGATCGACGTTTGCGGGAGCGCAAATCTGCTAATCCTTTGGCAGTGCTGTCTGAACGGTCACCTGATTCTATGCAATGTGACAGAATTCTGACCAGAGCCGAGCAGCAAAATCATAGACGTCAAAATGGGTTGTGTTTTTACTGTGGTGATTCAACACATGTTATCTCAGCATGCTCTAAAGGTACCTTCACACGAAGCGACGCTGCAGCGATAGCGACAACGATGCTGATCGCTGCAGCGTCGCTGTTTGATCGCTGGAGAGCTGTCACACAGACCGCTCTCCAGCGACCAACGATGCCGAGGTCCCCGGGTAACCAGGGTAAACATCGGGTTGCTAAGCGCAGGGCCGCACTTAGTAACCCGATGTTTACCCTGGTTACCAGCGTAAAAGTATAAAAAAACAAACAGCACATACTTACATGCGTCCCCCAGCGTCTGCTTCCTGACACTGACTGAGCTCCGGCCCTAACAGCAGAGCGGTGACGTCACCGCTCTGCTTTCACTTTCACTTCAGGGCCGGAGCTCAGTCAGTGTCAGGAAGCAGACGCTGGGGGACGCATGTAAGTATGTGCTGTTTGTTTTTTTATACTTTTACGCTGGTAACCAGGGTAAACATCGGGTTACTAAGCGCGGCCCTGCGCTTGGTTACCCGATGTTTACCCTGGTTACCAGTGTAAAACATCGCTGGGTATCGTTGCTTTTGCTTTCAAACACAACGATACACAGCGACCGGACGACCAAATAAAGTTCTGGACTTTATTTAGCGACCAGCGACATCACAGCAGGATCCTGATCGCTGCTGCGTGTCAAACGAAACGATATCGCTAGCGAGGACGCTGCAACGTCACGGATCGCTAGCGATGTCGTTTCGTGTGAAGGTACCTTAAGCGCTTAAAAAAAATTGTTGTTAATCCTGTCGCCATTAGTACTTTTCAGCCTAAGTTTATTTTGTCTGTGACTTTAATTTGTTCATTGTCTTCTTACTCAGCTATGGCTTTTGTAGATTCTGGTGCTGCTCTGAGTCTGATGGATTTGTCGTTTGCCAGGCGCTGTGGTTTTGTCCTGGAACCTTTGGAAAATCCTATTCCTCTTAGAGGAATTGATGCTACACCATTGGCAGAGAATAAACCTCAGTATTGGACGCAAGTGACCATGTGCATGACTCCTGTACATCAGGAGGTGATTCGTTTTCTGGTACTGCATAAAATGCATGATGTTGTTGTTTTGGGTCTGCCATGGTTACAGGCCCATAATCCAGATTGGAAAGCTATGACTGTGTCAAGTTGGGGTTGTCAGGGGATTCATGGCGATTCTCCATTGGTGTCTATTGCTTCTTCTACTCCTTCTGAGATCCCTGAGTTTTTGTCAGACTATCAGGATGTATTTGATGAACCCAGGTCCAGTGCCCTTCCTCCTCATAGGGACTGTGATTGTGCTATAGATTTGATTCCTGGTAGTAAATTTCCTAAAGGACGACTCTTTAATTTGTCTGTGCCAGAGCATGCCGCGATGCGGAGTTATATAAAGGAGTCTTTGGAGAAGGGACATATTCGCCCATCCTCTTCTCCTCTTGGTGCAGGATTCTTTTTTGTGGGCAAGAAAGACGGGTCTTTAGGACCTTGTATAGATTATCGTCTTCTGAATAAGATCACGGTGAAATTTCAGTATCCTTTGCCATTGTTGTCTGATTTGTTTGCTCGGATTAAGGGTGCCAGTTGGTTCACCAAGATAGATCTTCGCGGTGCGTATAACCTTGTGCGCATAAAGCAGGGAGATGAATGGAAAACAGCATTTAATACGCCCGAGGGTCATTTTGAGTACCTGGTGATGCCTTTTGGACTCTCTAATGCTCCTTCTGTGTTTCAGTCCTTCATGCATGACATCTTCCGGAAATATCTGGATAAATTTATGATTGTTTATCTGGATGATATTTTGTTTTTTTCTGATGATTGGGAGTCCCATGTGAACCAGGTCAGGATGGTGTTTCAGGTTCTGCGTGATAATGCTTTGTTTGTGAAGGGTTCAAAATGTATCTTTGGGGTACAGAAGGTTTCTTTTTTGGGTTTTATTTTTTCCCCTTCTACTGTGGAGATGGACCCAGTCAAGGTCTGTGCCATTCATGACTGGACTCAGCCCACGTCTGTTAAGAGCCTGCAGAAGTTCTTGGGCTTTACTAATTTTTACCGTCGTTTTATCGCTAATTTTTCTAGCGTGGTTAAACCTTTGAGGGATATGACCAAGAAGGGTTCTGATGTTGCTAATTGGTCTCCTGCGGCCGTGGAGGCCTTTCGGGAGCTGAAGCGTCGGTTTACTTCAGCGCCAGTCCTGTGCCAGCCGGATGTCTCTCTTCCCTTCCAGGTTGAAGTTGATGCTTCGGAGATTGGTGCAGGGGCTGTTTTGTCGCAAAGAAGTTCTGATGGCTCAGTGATGAAGCCATGCGCCTTCTTTTCAAGAAAATTTTCGCCTGCTGAGCGGAACTATGATATTGGTAATCGGGAGTTGTTGGCTATGAAGTGGGCATTTGAGGAGTGGCGACATTGGCTCGAGGGAGCTAAACATCGTGTGGTGGTCTTGACTGATCATAAAAATCTTATTTATCTCGAGTCTGCCAAGTGCCTGAATCCTAGACAGGCTCGTTGGTCGTTGTTTTTCTCCCGTTTTGACTTTGTGGTCTCGTACCTGCCTGGTTCGAAGAACGTGAAGGCTGATGCACTTTCTAGGAGTTTTGTGCCTGACTCTCCTGGAGTCTCGGAGCCGGTTGGTGTTCTCAGAGAGGGAGTGATTTTGTCTGCCATTTCCCCAGATTTGCGACGAGTGCTGCAGAAATTTCAGGCTGATAGGCCTGATCGTTGCCCACCGGAGAGACTGTTTGTCCCTGACAGATGGACCAGCAGAGTTATTTCTGAGGTTCATTCCTGTTCCTGGTGTTGGCGGGGCATCCTGGGATTTTTGGTACCAGAGATTTGGTGGCTAGGTCCTTTTGGTGGCCTTCCTTGTCGCGGGATGTGCGTTCGTTTGTGCCGTCCTGTGGGATTTGTGCTCGGGCTAAGCCTTGCTGTTCTCGTGCCAGCGGGTTGCTTTTGCCCTTACCTATCCCGAAGAGGCCTTGGACGCACATTTCCATGGATTTCATTTCGGATCTTCCGGTATCTCGGAAGATGTCTGTCATCTGGGTGGTGTGCGATCGTTTTTCTAAAATGGTCCATTTGGTGCCCTTGCCTAAGTTGCCTTCCTCCTCTGATTTGGTGCCTTTGTTCTTTCAGAATGTGGTTCGTTTGCACGGCATCCCTGAGAATATTGTGTCTGACAGAGGATCCCAGTTTGTGTCCAGATTCTGGCGGTCCTTTTGTGCTAGGATGGGTATTGATTTGTCTTTTTCGTCGGCTTTTCATCCTCAGACTAATGGCCAGACCGAGCGAACTAATCAAACGTTGGAGACTTATTTAAGATGTTTTGTTTCTGCTGATCAGGACGACTGGGTTACCTTTTTGCCACTGGCCGAGTTTGCCCTTAATAATCGGGCTAGTTCTGCCACTTTGGTTTCACCCTTTTTCTGCAACTCTGGTTTTCATCCTCGTTTCTCCTCGGGTCAGGTTGAACCTTCTGACTGTCCTGGGGTTGATTCTGTGGATAGGTTGCAGCGGATTTGGAACCATGTGGTGGACAATTTGAAATTGTCACAGGAGAAGGCCCAGCGTTTTGCCAACCACCGCCGCGGTGTGGGTCCCCGACTTCGTGTTGGGGATTTGGTTTGGTTGTCTTCTCGGCATATTCCTTTGAAGGTCTCCTCTCCTAAGTTTAAGCCTCGCTTTATCGGTCCTTATAAGATTTTGGAAATCCTTAACCCGGTGTCTTTTCGCTTGGACCTTCCAGCGTCATTTGCTATTCATAATGTGTTCCATAGGTCCTTGTTGCGGCGGTACGTGGTGCCTATGGTTCCTGCTGTTGAGCCTCCTGCCCCGGTTTTGGTTGAGGGCAAGTTGGAGTACGTGGTGGAGAAGATTTTGGATTCTCGTATCTCTAGACGGAGACTTCAGTATTTAGTTAAGTGGAAAGGCTATGGTCAGGAAGATAATTCCTGGGTTGTCGCCTCTGATGTTCATGCGACTGATTTGGTTCGTGCCTTTCACGCTGCTCATCCTGATCGCCCTGGGGGTCTTGGTGAGGGTTCGGTGACCCCTCCTCAAGGGGGGGGGGGTACTGTTGTGAACTGTGTTTTTGGGCTCCCTCTGGTGGTCACTAACGGTACTGTGTTAGGCATGTCTTGTTGCAGGCCTGGGCTCCAGCTGGGTCATTAAGCAGCGGGTGTTCCCTATTTAGGTCTCCTCTGGACTCAGTCTCTTGCCTGGCATTGTTGTATCCAGTCCTATAAGGTTTCCTCCTGATTCCTTTCCGTCTGTCTCTTGCAAGAAAAGCTAAGTCCGTTTTGAATACTTTAAATCATTTGTGTTTTTGTCCAGCTTGCTTGATATGTGATTTTCTGGCTCGCTGGAAGCTCTAGGGTGCTGATACTCCCCCTTCGCACTGTCAGTCGGTGTGGGGGTTCTTGTAATATTCAGCGTGGATGTTTTTGCAGGGTTTTCTGCTGACCGCATAGTCCACTTTCTATTTTCTGCCTATCTAGTCTAGTGGGCCTCACTTTGCTGAATGTAGTTCATCTCTACGTCTGTGTTTTCCTCTTGCCTCACCGTTATTATTTGTTGGGGGCTTTCTATATCTTTGGGGTTCAATTTCTTTGGAGGCAAGTGAGGTCTTATTTTTCCCTCTAGGGGTAGTCAGTTCTCCGGCTGGCTCGAGACGTCTAGAATCAACGTAGGCACGTTCACCGGCTGCTTCTAGTTGTTGTTGTTAGGATCAGATATGCGGTTAGCCCAGTTTCCACCTCCCTAGAGCTGTTCCTATGTTTTTTGTTGTCCTTGCCGGAATACCAGAGAGCCTCTACCACTGGGATCATAACAGGGGGGTACTGTTGTGAATAGCACTTTTGTGAGTTCTGCCCTTGGGTTCCCTCTGATGGTTGTAAGTGGAACTGCTGCTTCTTGAATTTAGCCTTAGCAGCTGCGTTCTTATCGCCTCTGCTCATTCTGCTATTTAACCTGGCTTTGGACTTCAGTTCATGCCAGCTGTCAATGTCTCAGGGTTAGATCCAGTTTTTCTCCTCGGATATTCCTCATGGCCTGTCCATTTCAGCAAAAGATAAGTTCCTGCTAGTACTTGTTTTTGTCCATTTGCTTTGGACTGTATTGTTCAACTCATGTTATGCTTCTTTTGTCCAGCTTGTCATTATGATTCATTCAGGCTAGCTGGAAGCTCTGGGAAGCAGATTTGCCCCTCCATACCGTGAGTCGGTGTGGAGTTCATTTTTGCATTATCTGCGTGGACTTTTAGTTTTTTAATACTGACCGCACAGTATCTGTTGTGATCCTAATGGAAGAGGATCTCAGGGTCTTCAGCAAAGTCTGCAAACATAAAAAACTAGCTCATAGGGAGGTGGTAACTGAGCTGACCGCATACCTGATCCTAGCCCACAACTAATAGCAGCCGGGGAACGTACCTACGTTGGTTCTAGACGTCTCGCGCCAGCCGGAGAACTAACTAACGCTTTCAGAGAAAAACAGACCTCACTTGCCTCAAGAGAAAGGTACCCCAAAGTAGATACAGGCCCCCAACAAATAATAACGGTGAGGTAAGAGGAAAGGACAAACGTAAGTATGAACTAGATTCAGCAAAGAGAGGCCCACTAAATAATAGCAGAAATATAGAAAGCGGACTTATGCGGTCAGCGGAAAAACCCTACAAAAATATCCACGCTGAATATCCAAGAACCCCCGCACCGACTAACGGTGTGGGGGGAGAATATCAGCCCCCTTAGAGCTTCCAGCAAAATCAGGAATCACATTATGAACAAGCTGGACAAAAAACAGAAATATACAAATAAACAAAACCAAGAAAGCAGGACTTAGCTTATGATGCAAAAATCAGGACCAGAAGACAGGAGCAACCAGACAAGGACTGATTACATTGATGCCAGGCAATGGACTAAGAATCCAGGAAGATTAAATAGAAACACCCAGGGACTAACGAACCGGGTGACTACCAACCTGGGGAAAGAAAATCCAAGAGCTATACAGCTAGTGACCACAAGAGGGAGCCAAAAAGTAAAGTTCATAACAAGTATCTTTCCTATTTCTGTCTATCTAGACTAGAATTGGCCTCCTTTGCTAAAGTCTGTTTTCATTTCTATGTATGTAATTTCCATCTTCACTAACAGTCAATACATGTGGGGGGCTATCTTTCCTTTGGGGAAATTTCTCTGAGGCAAGATAGTTTTTCTGTTTCATCTTTAGGGGTAGTTAGTTCTTAGGCTGTGAAGAGGCGTCTAGGGAGAGACAAAAACGCTCCACGGCTATTTCTAGTGTTGGCGTTAGGATTAGGGTTGCAGTCAGTATAGTTACCACCTACTCAGAGCTTGGCCCCTGTTTTAATTTAACCACCAGGTCATGTCAGTGTGGCTCCTTAGCCACCAGGTCATATCTGTGTTGCTCCTAACCACCAGGTCATATCTGTGTTGCTCCTAACCACCAGGTCATATCTATGTTGTTCCTTAACCACCAGGTCATATCACTGGCCCCCATTGTTACATAATGCATATAAGGCTATGTGCACACGATGCAGATTTAGTGCAGTTCTGCAGCATTTTTTTCTGCTGCAGAAACGCAGCAGAACTGCACTGTGATTTACAGTATAATGTAAATCAATGTGAAAAAAAAAGCTGTGCACATGGTGCAGAAAAATCCGTGCAGAAACACTACAGATTTCAAAAGTGCATGTCACTTCTTTTGTGCAGAACTGCAGCGTTTCTGCACCCATTGACTCCCATTTTGTGGGTCAAATCCGCATAAAAACTGCAGATGTAAAAATCATCCTCAGATTTTATGCGGATTTGGGTGTCAAAACCGCAGCAGAAGGAAGTGACGTCAGTGATGTGGAGGAAGTGTGTGGGCGGAGTCGTACCGTCCGATGGGGATCGATGTGAGGCGTATGGTAGAAATGGTATGTATAGTGTCTGTGTGTGTCTGTGTGTGTGTGTCTGTGTGTGTCTGTCAGTAGTGACTCATTGTAGTCATTCGTCCGGTGGGACTACTTCTCCCATCGAAATGTGATGATGAGAGAGTTGTCCCATCGTTAGGCGACTGACTACAATGGGTTAAAAACACAAACACACATTTACATGTAGTACATACTCGCCACATACGTCCCCGAAGGCCACCATCCATGAACATCCTTGTCCCAAAATAAAAAATAAAAAAAATCTTTTCCGTTGTAATCCATAACATAGGTTGTCCCACGACGTCCTCCGGTGATACTGCAGCGCCCCAGAGTCCTGGTCGTTGCAGTACTGACACTCCGCTGCTAAGGGGCGTGATGGTACGTCTGATGGCACTTAAGGAGTTCACCTGACCAGGTATCACAGACACCAATACACTTCACAGTCTGGCCTCCAGGGGGAGCAAAGGGCACTATGCATTAGGCCACTCCTCACAATCTGGTAAAACTGGGGGTTGGATAGGAAGTTAGTCAGAAGCTGACTGGGTTAGAACCAGGCAACATCCTGTGGCAGGGGGTGTTGCAGGGGGAAGATTCAGGGGGGTCCCTGTCAGGGGTGGGATCCTGACAGAGGCCTAGCGAACAGACAGAACGTTACGGGACCGTGCCTGCACGACATTGCGGCGGTATCCCAAGAAAGGACAAGAAGCGAGGTTTATTGTGAAGAGTGAGAAACGAGATCAAAGCGAAAAGGAGATAACACCAGTAGGAGTCGTGCCGTAAGATCGAGGCAACATCCTACTGAGGCGTATCGCCGGTGGTCAGAACGCCGAGGAAGTATTGGGCTCCAAGCATTACTTCAAACAGCGGCAGGACAGTTAATTATAGGTTGGCTGTCTCCCCTAAATCACCTAAGCAGACATAGGAGGCAATTGTGGGAGAGGGGCGACTCTAGGGTCCCAGAAGAACTCCAGGCCTACCAGTCATACGGGTGCGTCCTAGCCATATCATCTGGGGGACGGAGAAGAACATCAGAACAGAGAAAAGTTGTGAGAAAGAACATCAGAAACAGACACAACAGTTGTGAGGACTATCCCGTGGTGCTCAGCAGGGAAGTACTACAACACACAGGCTCTAGAAGGTAGGCACAGATTTCCACCTGCAAAGGGAACTCTGGAGGTGCCTTCGGACCGGCCGGTCTCAGACAGCCCTGTTGACAGTACTCTGGATTGAGGATCTTGAAGCCTTCAGTAAAGAGGTAAAGAGACTGCAACCCTGTGTCCTCGTTATTCATCGCAACCTGCACCACGCACCACCACCTACACCTTTCATTGGACGCCCCTTAGAAGGGTCACGGACCGGGTCTAGCCACCATGACAACCCCAGAACTGAGACAGAGAGGCCCGGTACCGAGTACCCAGAGGCCCTGCGTCTGGGGGCGCTCCAATACACTGCAGGAGTTAATCGCTCCTGCAGTGTATCGAAGCTGGCCGTTCGTTTCCTGGAGTTAAATGAACTCCGGGAGCTCACTTTACAGCAATTGAACTGCCGTGAAATCTCTCACGCGGCAGTGTCGTAAAGCGAGAGTCCCAGAGTTTATTGAACGCCGGTAAACTCGCGCGCAGGCACACTGCAGGAGCTTTAGCTCCTGTCATTGTGTTTGGGAAGCCGTGGAGAGCAGTCACATCTCCTGGTGTGGCTGTTCTCCATGGCAGATCGTTGTGGGACACTCTATATTAATGGACTATGTCGGAAAAGACTACAGATCATCAAGGGATTTGTAAGTATGGTAAAATTTAGAATATTAAAATACTTTTTCCTGTGTCTTTTTTTTGTGTTGAGTAGTTTGGGGTTAATAATGGATAGGCGTCTTATAGACGCCTCTCCATTATTAACTGGGGTTAACGTCACCTTACAATGTCAAGGTGACGTTATCCCCTTATTACCCCATATCTCACCGCTACACGGGAGTGGGAAGAGAGGGGCTAAGCGCATATTAGAGATGCGCCATTTCTTGGGCGGCTGCGGGCTGGTAGTTGTTGCCGGGGGGGGGGGGGGCAATATCCAAATAGCTGACAAATCAGCATAAAAAAACGCACTAAAAAACTGCACCAAAACTGCACTGCAAAAAACGCATGAAAAACGCACAAAAACGCAGGAATTGTCAGCTGCGTTTTCTGCCAGAAGATGCAGATTTTGTGCAGAAAATTCTGCACCAAATCTGCATCGTGTGCACATAGCCTAATAGTGTTGATATTATTATTGATAATGCCTATAATATTGTGGCTATTGGGAGGCTTAGAAAAAAAATTGCATCCAGCAAAATGTCACCAGCGGCGCCTGTCCAGTAGCATCTATCTCTTATTATTATTATAGCGCCATATATTCCATGGCGCTTTACATATGAGGAGGGGTATACATAATAAAAACAAGTACAATAATCTTAAACGAGACAAGTCATAACTGGTACAGGAGGAGAGAGGACCCTGCCCGCGAGGGATCACAATCTACAAGGGATGGGTGAGGATACAGTAGGCGAGGGTAGAGCTGGTCATGCAGCGGTTTGGTCGATCGGTGGTTACTCTCTTACTTATAGATGCTACTGCGCAGGCGCTGCCATCGCCAGAGACATTTTGCTGGATGTAATTTTTTTTTCTAAGCCTCCCAATAGCCACAATATTATAGGCATTATCAACAATAATATCAATACTATTATATGCATTATGTAAAAATGGGGGGCAGGTCAGTGAGATCAGCAACCTGTCATAAGCCAACACAGATGAATATGTAATCAGATCACCACAAAGCCCCGCCCACAGCCCCACCCCAGAGCACCGCATAAAGCCCCGCCCCAGAGCACCGCATAAAGCCCCGCCCCTGAGCACGAGAATCTCAAACTGAAAACTACAAATACAGATAAAACAACAACCACAAGACGGATTTCATCACCAGGTATCGGTGTAATCAGTATAACGGCACCGACCTGACAGTGCCTGTAGTCACTGAGCACAATCCTGCTGACAGGTTCCCTTTAAGACATCTCCGCTCTGCACTATTATACACAGTTCTCTTTAAATGTGTAATATTTCTTCTTGAAACTCATCTGACAGAAAATCTTGGAGCTTCCGATAGTTTAGATTGTGAAGTCACCGAGCCCCGTGCTCTAATTACCCCAGAGAGGTTTCACCACTAGCTCCTCATTTATTACTGATGGAGACTGTTCAGTTTGAGCATTTCAGTAGATGTTATTGTCTATAGTCAGTTTCTGATTACAGTAGTGTCCAGAATCCTCTGATTTATCCTCTTCCCGCAGCCAGTTAAGTGTTCTTAATCAGGCCCCATTTTTAACCCCTTAACCCCTGGAGCTTTTTTCGTTTTCCCCTCCCCTCCTTCCTGGAGCCATAACTTTTTTTTTGTTTTTCCATCAATATGGCCATGTGAGGGCTTATTTTTTGCGGGACAAGTTGTACTTTTGAACGACATCATCGGTTTTACCATGTCTTTTATCCGAAAACAGGAAAAAAATATTCCAATTGCGGTGAAATTGTCAAAAAGTGCAATCCCACACTTGTTTTTTGTTTGCCTTTTTTTGCTAGGTTCACTAAATGCAAAAGCTGACTTACATTAGGATTCTCCAGGTCATTACGAGTTCATAGACACCAAACATGTCCAGGTTTTAATGTACCGTATATACTTGAGTATAAGCCGACCGGAGTATAAGCCGACCCCCTAATTTTGCCACAAAAAACTGGGAAAACTTAATGACTCGAGTATAAGCCTAGGGTGGAAAATGCAGCAGCTACTGGAAAAATGTCAAAAATAAAAATAGATACCAATAAAAGTAAAATTAATTGAGACATCAGTAGGTTACGTGTTTTTGAGTATCCATATTGAATCAGGAGCCCCATATAATGCTCCATAAAGTTTGAGGGCCCCATTAAATGCTCCATATTAAAATATGCCCCATATAATCCTTGATAAAGGGTAATAAGGGCCCCATAAGATGCTCCATAGACACATTTGCTCAATATAATGCTGCACAAACGTTATGGCCCCATAAGATGCTCCGTACAGTCACTGCCCCTTATAGTGCTGCACAATCGTTATGGCCCCATAGATGCTCCATACAGTCACTGCCCCTTATAATGCTGCACAAGCGTTATGGCCCCATAGATGCTCCATACAGTCACTGCCCCTTATAATGCTGCACAAGCGTTATGGCCCCATACAGATGCTCCGTACAGTCACTGCCCCTTATAGTGCTGCACAAGCGTTATGGCCCCATAAGATGCTCCGTACAATCACTGCCCCTTATAGTGCTGCACAATCATTATGGCCCCATACAGATGCTCCATACAGTCACTGCCCCTTATAGTGCTGCACAAGCGTTATGGCCCCATACAGATGCTCCATACAGTCACTGCCCCTTATAGTGCTGCACAATCGTTATGGCCCCATAAGATGCTCCGTACAGTCACTGCCCCTTATAGTGCTGCACAATCGTTATGGCCCCATACAGATGCTACATACAGACACTTGCCCTTTATAGTGCTGCACAAACGTTATGGCCCCATATAGTGCTGCACAAGCGTTATGGCCCCATAAGATGCTCCATACAGTCACTTGCCCCATATGCTGTGGCTGCGATAAAAAAAAAAAATCACATACTCACCTCTCCGTCGCTCAGGACCCCGGCACTTTCACCTGCTCCTCGTTCGGGTGCGGCCCAGTCTTCTGCACTGACGTTCAGCAGAGGGCGCGCACTGACCACATCATTGCACCCTCTGACCTGAGCATCACAGCCAGAGGACGCTGAAGACGGAGCCTCACCGGAATGAGGAGAGGTGAATATCGCGCAGCGCTCCCCCTCCCTGTTATACTCACCTACTCCTGGCGCGGTGCAGTCCCTGCTTCTCCTGGCGCTGCATATTCTTCCTGTGCTGAGCTGTACCATGTGACCGCTCAGTACAAGAAGAATATGCAGTGCTGGAAGAAGCAGGGACGCGCAGGCACCGCGCCAGGTGTAGGTGAGTATAATTACACAGCCCCCGCTCCCCCTCCCCTGCCGACCCCCGGGTATGACTCGAGTGTAAGCCGAGAGGGGGACTTTCAGCCCAAAAAAAATGGGCTGAAAATCTCGGCTTATACTCGAGTATATACGGTAATTGTTAAAAAAAATTCCAAACTTTGCTAAAAAAAAAAAAAAAAAATGCACAATTTTCAGAGACCTGTAGCGTCTCCATTTTTCGTGATCTCGGGTTGGTTGAGGTCTTATTTTTTGCATGCCGAGCTGACGTTTTTAATGATACCATTTTGGTGAAGATACGATCATTTGATCGCCCGTTATTGCATTTTCATGCAATATCGCAGCGACCAAAAAAAGTATTACTGGCTTTTGTAATTTTTTTCTCGCTACGCCGTTTAGCAATCAGGTTAATTTTTTTTTTTTTTTTTTATAGATCGGGCGATTCTGAACGCGGTGATACCAAATATGGGTAGGTTTGATTTTTTTTTTTTATTATTGTTTTATTTTGAATGGGGCGAAAGGGGAGTGATTTGAACTTATTTTTTTTTTTTTTCATATTAAAATTTTTTTTTTTTCTTTTGCCATGCTTCAGTAGCCTCCATGGGAGGTTAGAAGCTGGCATAGCCTGAGCAGCTCTGCTACATAGAGGTGATGCTCAGATTACCTCTATGTATCTCAGTTACCTCATTCCTATGAGCGCCGACCACAGGGTGACGCTCACAGCAATCAGGCATCAACAACCATAGAGGTCTTCAGAAGACCTCTGGTTGTTATGTCAACGCACCGATGACCCCCGATCACGTGATGAGGTTCACCGGTGCGCTTATTTCTAGCCGTATGGCCAGAAGCACTTGTTAAATGCCGCTGTCAGCATTTGACATCAGCATTTAACTAGTTAATAGTGGCGGGTGGATCTCGATTCCACCCACAGGTACTGCAGTCATATGTTAGCTGTACAAATCAGCTGACATGTCCCGGCTTTGATGTGGGCTCACCGCAGGAGCTGCATCATAGCAGGGGATCTGCCATCAGACGTATTATTCCATCAGATGGCAGAAAGGGGTTAAAATCTGACATGTGTCACTTTATGTGGGGATAACTTTGGAATTATTCACAAAGGATAATATAAAACAAATGGATCTTACAAATTATTTTCCAGCTTCTCACAATACCCTACATACGATTGTACATTACTCTCTGGGCACATGGCAGTGTTCAGAAGGGAAGGAGCGCCATTTAGCTGTTTGAATGCAGATCTAGCTGGAATAGTTTGCAGACACAATGTATTGGGAGCACTGTTCATGGTCAACTGGCAGCTCAAAAGATCTCCACCATGAACATGCTTGGCACTATCTTCTCTGCTTTCCAGATCCATGTAATGGTGTTAAAGGGAGATGAACAAGGCAATCCTGTTCATCTCCCTTTAACACCATTACATGGATCTGGACTTACACTGGGACCCCTAGGCTTGGACCATGGTGTTACCTGCTATTCTGTGGTGTTAGATGGCAAGAAGAATAGTCAGGTAGCTGGGTCAGAACCAGAAGGACAGAATCAGAAGACACAAGAGTAGTCAGTAAACGGGCCACGGTCACAACAGGAAACAAATACACAAGCCGCAAGCTGAGCACAGAGGACTGAACCAGAGGAGAACAACGCTGTTTCTGGCAGATTTCGGCCATGTGCTTTTGATCTTTAGTAGGGTGTGGTACTTTCCAATTGGCTGAAGTAGGGAGCAGATTACTCCAGCTGGACAGCAGGAACAGATCCCAGATGAGATTGGACACACCATATGCAGAAGCCCTAATATGACTAAATGACAGAAAACCAGAATAGTCGAAATCCTCATAAAGTGATTCCATTTTATAAATTAATTCACTGAGGGTTATAATCTATACATATGTGGTCAAAATTGTTGGTACCCCTCGTTTAACGACAGAAAAACCCACAATGGTCACAGAAATAACTTGAATCTGACAAAAGTAATAAGAAATAAAAGATCTATAAAAATGAACAAATGAAAGTCAGACATTGCTTTTCAACCATGCTTCCATAGAATTTAATAAAAAAACAAAAACACATGAAATAGGCCTGGACAGAAATGATAGTACCCCTGAAAATAATGTGACAAAAGGGACATGATAAATTGCTTTGTGTCTACTAAGTAGCATCACAGGGGTCTACAATCCTGGAATCAGTGAGTGGCCTGTATATAGGGCTGAGGAGGTTAGAAAGAAAATGATAGATAAACATGTTAACCCCTTCCCGACCCATGACGCCACGTAGGCGTCATGAAAACCTGTGCCAATCCGACCCATGACGCCTATGTGGCGTCATGGAATGATCGCGTCCCTGCAGATCGGGTGAAGGGGTTAACTCCCATTTTACCCGATCTGCAGAGACAGGGGGAGTGGTACTTCAGCCCAGGGGGGGTGGCTTCACCCCCCCGTGGCTACGATCGCTCTGATTGGCTGTTGAAAGTGAAACTGCCAATCAGAGCGATTTGTAATATTTCACCTAAAAAACTGGTGAAATATTACAATCCAGCCATGGCCGATGCTGCAATATCATCGGCCATGGCTGGAAATACTGAAGTGACCCCCCCCACACCCACCGATCGCCCCCCCCAGTCCTCCGTTATGGGGTCCGGTCCCCTCCGTCCGCCTGCCGGCTCCCCCCGTCCTCCTGTCCGCTCCGTCCTTGTTTGGATTCACCCCCCCTGTGCTCCGATCCACCCCGCCGCCCGCCGAAACTGCCAGCCGGCAGATTCCTTACAAGTACATTTTGATCGCTGTGGTAGGTTCTATCACAGCGATCAAAATTAAAAAAATAATAAATAAACCCCCCCCCCCTTATCACCCCCATAGGTAGGGACAATAATAAAATAAATATATATTTTATTTTTTTTTTCGTTTTCCACTAGGGTTAGGGTTAGAACTAGGGGTAGGGTTAGGGGTAGGGTTAGGGGTAGGGGTAGGGTTAGGGTTATGGCATGTGCACACAGTGCGGATTTGGCTGCGGATCCGCAGCGGATTGGCCGCGGATCCGCAGCGGATTGGCCGCTGCAAATTCGTAGCAGTTTTCCATCAGGTTTACAGTACCATGTACACCTATGGAAAACCAAATCCACTGTGCCCATGGTGCGGAAAATTCCGTGCAGAAACGCTGCGTTGTATTTTCCGCAGCATGTCAATTATTTGTGCGGATTCCGCAGCGTTTTACACCTGTTGCTCAATAGGAATCCGCAGGTGAAATCCGCACAAAAAAACACTGGAAATCTGCTGTAAATCTGCAGGTAAAACGCAGTGCCTTTTACCTGCAGATTTTTCAAAAATCGTGCGGAAAAGTCTCACACGAATCCGCAACGTGGGCACATAGCCTTAGGGTTAGGGTTGGAATTAGAGTTAGGGTTGGAAATAGGGCTAGGGTTGGAAATAGGGTTAAGATTAGGCTTGTGGTTAGGGTTACGGATAGGGTTAGGGGTGTATTGGGGTTACAGTTGTGGTTAGGGTTGGGATTAGGGTTGGGATTAGGGTTAGGATTAGGGTTGGAATTAGGGTTATGGGTGTGTTGCGGTTAGGGTTGTGGTTAGGGGTGTGTTGGGGTTAGGGTTGTGATTAGGGTTATGGCTACAGTTGGGATTAGGATTAGGGGTGTGTTGGGGTTAGTGGTTGAAGTTAGAATTGAGGGGTTTAGGCACATCAGGGGTCTCCAAACGCAACATGGCGCCACCATTGATTCCAGCCAATCTTGCGTTCAAAAAGTCAAATGGTGCTCCCTCCCTTCCAAGCCCCAACGTGCGCCCAAACAGTGGTTTACCCCCACATTTGGGGTACCAGCGTACTCAGGACAAACTGGGCAACAACTGTTGGGGTCCAATTTCTCCTATTACCCTTGTGAAAATAAAAAATTACTTGCTAAAACATAATTTTTGAGGAAAGAACAATTATTTTTTATTTTCACGGCTCTGCGTTATAAACTTCTGTGAAGCACTTGGGGGTTGAAAGTGCTCATCACACATCTAGATAAGTTCCTTGGGGGGTCTAGTTTCCAAAATGGGGTCACTTGTGGGGTGTTTCTACTGTATAGGCACATCAGGGGCTCTGCAAATGCAATGTGACGCCCGCAGACCATTCCATCAAAGTCTGCATTTCAAATGCCACTACTTCCCTTCCGAGCCCCGGCATATGCCCAAACAGTGGTCTACCCCCACATATGGGGTATCAGCGTACTCACAACAAACTGGGCAACAAATATTGGGGTCCAATTTCTCCTGTTACCCTTGTGAAAATAAAAAATTGCTTGCTAAAACATCTTTTTTGAGGAAAGAAAAATGATTTTTTATTTTCACGGCTCTGCGTTGTAAACTTCTATGAAGCACTTGGGAGTTGAACGTGCTCACCACACATCTAGATAAGTTCCTTGGGGGGTCTAGTTTCCAAAATGGGGTCACTTGTGGGGTGTTTCTACTGTTTAGGCACATCAGGGGCTCTGCAAATGCAATGTGACGCCCGCAGACCATTCCATCAAAGTCTGCATTTCAAATGCCACTACTTCCCTTCTGAGCCCCGGCATATGCCCAAACAGTGGTTTACCCCCACATATGGGGTATCAGCGTACTCAGGAGAAACTGGACAACAACTTTTGGGGTCCAATTTCTCCTGTTACTCTTGCGAAAATAAAAAATTCTGGGCTAAAAAATATTTTTGAGGAAAGGAAACACATTTATTATTTTCACGGCTCTGCGTTATAAACTTCTGTGAAGCACTTGGGGGTTCAAAGTGCTCACCACACATCTAGATAAGTTTCTTGGGAGGTCTAGTTTCCAAAATAAGGTCACTTGTAGGGGAGCTCCAATGTTTAGGCACACAGGGGCTCTCCAAACGCGACATGGTGTCCGCTAACGATTGGAGCTAATTTTCCATTCAAAAAGTCAAATGGCAAGCCTCCCCTTCCGAGCCTTGCTGTGCACCCAAACAGTGGTTTACCCCCACATATGAGGTATCGGCGTACTCGGGAGAAATTGCCCAACAAATTTTAGGATCCATTTTATCCTGTTGCCCATGTGAAAATGAAAGAATTGAGGCTAAAAGAAATTTTGTGTGAAAAAAAAGTACTTTTTCATTTTTGCGGATCAATTTGTGAAGTACCTGGGGGTTTAAAGTGCTCACTATGCCTCTAGATAAGTTCCTTGGGGGGGTCTAGTTTCCAAAATGGGGTCACTTGTGGAGGAGCTCCAATGTTTAGGCACACGGAGGCTCTCCAAACGCGACATGGTGTCCGCTAAAGATTGGAGCCAATTTTTCATTGAAAAAGTCAAATGGCGCTCCTTCCCTTCCTAGCCCTGCCGTGCACCCAAACAGTGGTTTACCCCCACATATGAGGTATCAGCGTACTCAGGACAAATTGGACAACAACGTCCATGGTCCAGTTTCTCCTTTTACCGTTGGGAAAATAAAAAAATTGTTGCTAAAAGATCATTTTTGTGACTAAAAAGTTAAATGTTCATTTTTTACTTCCATGTTGCTTCTGCTGCTGTGAAACACCTGAAGGGTTAATAAACTTCTTGAATGTGGTTTTGAGCACCTTGAGGGGTGCAGTTTTTAGAATGGTGTCACTTTTGGGTATTTTCAGCCATATAGAACCCTCAAACTGACTTCAAATGTGAGGTGGTCCCTAAAAAAAATGGTTTTGTAAATTTTGTTGTAAAAATGAGAAATCACTGGTCAAATTTTAACCCTTATAACTTCCTAGCAAAAAAAAAATGTGTTTCCAAAATTGTGCTGATGTAAAGTAGACATGTGGGAAATGTTATTTATTAACTATTTTGTGTCACATAACTCTCTGGTTTAACAGAATAAAAATTAAAAATGTGAAAATTGCGAAATTTTCAAAATTTTCGCCAAATTTCCATTTTTTTCACAAATAAACTCAGAAATTATCGACCTAAATTTACCACTAACATGAAGCCCAATATGTCACGAAAAAACAATCTCAGAATCGCTAGGATCCGTTGAAGCGTTCCGTAGTTATTACCTCATAAAGGGACACTGGTCAGAATTGCAAAAAACGGCAAGGTCATTAAGGCCAAAATAGGCTGGGTCATGAAGGGGTTAAAGGTAAAAGTTATAAGACCATCTCCAAGCAGCTTGATGTTCCTGTGACTACAGCTGCACATATTATTCAGAAACGTAACATCCATGGGACTGTAGCCAACCTCCCTGGATTTGGCCACAGGAATAAATTGATGACAAATCAAAGAGACGGATAATACGAATGGTAACAAAAGAGCCCAGAAAAACTTCTAAACAGAATAAAGGTGAACTTCAAGCTCAAGGAACATCAGTGCAAAAATAAACTTGTCACTCAAAATGATGAAAGATTCGGACATTTCATTTATTTTGCATCCAGACAAAAACAGAAGAAATAGCTGACCGTTTTCGGTCTCACATTGGACCTTCATCAGAGCATCTTGCTGGTTCAGAAAGATAAGACAGTGTGCTTCAAATAAGCGAGAAGGATGATCAGAGGAAAATGCCTGAATGCTGTTTAAGGATGGAAGATTAAATGTGGCTAAATTAAATGTAGCGCGTCCACAAATAGCGACTGCCGTCGCTGTGGTAGAGTACTGGATGCTGCGTGGGGAATCGGAATTCAGTTCAGCATGTCCTTTATAGGTAATTACTATCGCTGTGACCAAGTGCTGGTTGCTGTATATGTAGATCAGATTATGTGCAGCGCATCCATGTGAGGCAACTGTGGTCGCTGCTTTAAAGTACTGCGTGTGTGGAGGTCCTGGGAGCTGGACAGGCGGACTTCATCATTTTCAGTGTCAAGTTTATTTTTGCTTAGACTACGGGTTGATACCCTACTTGAGCACCATCCATAAGTCATTTTTTGTTGAGTGCCTTGTCGTTCTCTACTTCAAGGAACATCAGTGTCAGATCGCACCATCCATCGTTGTATGAGTCAAAGTGGACTTCATGGGAGACGACCAAGGAGGACACCATTGTAAAAAAAAATAATAAAAAAGCCAGACCGGAATTTGCAAAACTACATGTTGACAAGCCACAAAGTTTCTGGGAGAATGTCCTATGGCCAGATGAGACAAAAATTGAACTTTTTGGCAAGGCACATCAGCTCTATGTTCACAGATGGAAAAATGAAGCAGATCAAGAAAAGAACACTGTCCCTACTGTGAAACATGGAGGAGGCTCTATTATGTTCTGGGGCTGCTTTGCTGCATGTTGCACAGGGTGTCTAGAATCTGTGCAGGGCACAATGAAATCTCAAGACTATAAGGGGATTCTAGAGAGAAATGTGCTGCCCAGTGTCAGAAAGCTTGGTCTCCGTCGCAGGTTATGAGTCTTGCAACAGGATAATGACCCAAAACACACAGCTAAAAACACCCAAGAACGGCTAAGCGGGAAACATTGGACTATTCTGAAGTGGCCTTCCATGAGCCCCTGACCCTAAATCCTATTGAGCATCTTTAGAAAGAGCTGAAACATGCAGTCTGGAAAAGGCAACCTTCAAACACAAGACAACTGGAGCAGTTTGAGGAGGGGCCAAAATACCTGTCAAGAGGTGCAGAAGTCTCATTGACAGTTACAGGAATCCTTTGATTGCAGTGATTGCCTCAAAAGGTTGTGCAGCAAAATATTAACTCTTTCACACCTGGGTCTGTTTTTGCACCTTTTTTAAATTCTGACCAGTGTCATTTTATGATGTTATAACTCTAAAACAGTTCAATGAATCCTGGTGATTCTGAGACTGTTTTCTTTTGACATATTTTTCTTTATGATTGTGGTAAAGTTTCTCTGATATAACTTGCGTTTATTCGTTAAAAAAATGGAAATTTGGCGAAAATTTTGAACATTTCAATTTTCGAAATTTTAATTTTTATGATCTTAAATCAGACAGTCATAGCATACAATAGTTAATAAATAACATTTCCCACATTTCTACTTTACATCAGCACAATTTTGGAAATAATTTTTTTTGTTAGGAAGTTATAAGGGTTAAAATTTGACCAGCAATTTCTGATTTTTCCAACAAAATTTACAAAACCATTTTGTTTAGGGACCACCTCACATTTGAAGTGAGTTTGGGGGGTAAATGTGACAGAAAATGTCCAAAAGTGATGCCATTCTAAAAACTGCATCCCTAAAGGTGCTCAAAACCACATTCAAGAAGTTTAGTAACCCTTCAGGTGCTTCACAGCAATGAATGGTATGCGGAAGGAAAAAATAAACGTTTACTTTTCTTTCACAAAAATTTTCATTTAGACCTAATTTTTTTTTACTTTCACAAGGGTAACAGGAGAAATTGGACCCCAAAAGTTGTTGTGCAATTTGTCCTGAGTATGCTGACACCCCATATGTGGGAGTAAAACACTGTTTGGGCGCATGGCAGAGCTCAGAAGGGAAGGAGCCCCATATTGGAGAGCAGATTTTGCTGGAATTGTTTGTGGGTGACATGTCACGTTGTAAGAGCCCCTGAGGTGCCAGAACAGCCTAATCCCCAAAAGTGACTGCATTTTACAAAATACTTCCCTGAATGAATTCTTATAGTGGTGCAGTGAGCATACTGACACCACAGCTGTTCCATAGAAAATTATACCATTGGGCAGTGAAGAAAAAATAATTACATTTTTACCACTAAAATGTTGTTTTAACCCCAGAATTTACATTGCAAAATAGGTAGATAGGTAAATGGTCACTACACCCATAGATTAATTCGCAGAGGGGTGTCATTTCCAAAATGGGGTAACTGTAACGGGGTCTACCAAGCTGGGGTACCTCTTTCAGTACCACCCCGTGTTTCAGGAGGTCCACTTTGCTTTGCCTGGAGTCTGAATGAAGGACGCTGGCTGGAATTCCTTGATTACATGAGAGCATATAAAAGCTGACTGCTTCTCCACGTATTTCTAGTCTCACAACACTTTATTCACAGGACACAAAATATATTACACAGATACAGAGGGCAGGCCAATAGAAAAACAGCAGGCCAGACATAGATTACAATAGCCGCAGGGGGCCGGAGCCTGTCAATATTTACTGTGGGAATTACAAAGGTGGGGGGAGGACAGAAGGGTGATATCTTGTCCCCTCTGCCCAGGGGCGCAGCCTGTGGGCTGATGCATCTCACATGGAACCTATTATACATACATATAACTGCACAACATATTCTGGGTGCGGAGTGGTTCCGTAACACGTAACACGGCTCCCCTTTTCAGCGACGCGATCGGCATACACAGTCTGATACTTAACGGATCGGTTTGGGGATGACCGAAGTTTATGGGGTTGGTACAAGTTCCGTTTGTCGACTTAGTCCATCGACGTTACTGTTTTGTTTGCCGGGTCTGTGGTGGATGGTGAAGTCCAGAGGTTGTAGGGCCAAACTCCACCGCAGTAATCTGGCATTGTCTCCGGAGACCCGATTAAGCCAGACTAGGGGATTATGGTCCGTTAGGAGGGAAAACTGTCGTCCATACAAATATGGTTGCAACTTTTTGAGTGCCCATACTACCGCCAGGCACTCCTTCTCGATGGCCGCATAGCTTACTTCACGGGGCAGTAGTTTCCGACTCAGGTAAGCTACCTGGTGTTCTTGGCCGTCCGGCCCGACTTGGCTCAGTACTGCCCCCAATCCAAACATAGAAGCGTCTGTGTGAACAAGGAAACGTTTAGATGGATCGGGTGCGGCCAATACAGGGGTATTGGTGAGGGCGTCCTTTGGCTGGTGGAAGGCTTCCTCACACTCTGAGGTCCAGGTTACCTGACGGGGTTGATTCTTACGGGTCAGATCAGTGAGGGGCTTGGCTACGCTGCTGTAATTGGGAAGGAATTTCCTGTAATACCCTGCTGTCCCTAGAAACGCCATGACCTGGGTTTTAGTGCGTGGGGTGGGCCATTTGGCTATGGCCTCAATCTTGGCTGGTTCTGTTCGCTGTTTCCCACTTCCCACCCAATGCCCTAAATACTGAACCTCCGCTTTGCCCACGTGACACTTGTTTGGGTTCATGGTGATTCCGGCCTTGTGGATCCTGTCCAATACTTTCTCTATGTGATTTAGATGCTCTTCCCATCTCGCGCTGTAGATGGTGATGTCATCCAGGTAGGCATAAGCATAGTCCTGGAGACCATCCAGAAGCCGGTCAAGTAGTTTGCTCCCGCCAGCCGGTCTAAGGGTATGTGCACACATCGCGGATTTGGAAAATCTGCAGTGCAAAACCGCTGCGGTTTTCACTGCGGATTTTCAAGCGGGTTTTCAACTGCACTTACCTATTGGTGCAGGTTGAAAACCGCGGCGGAATTCGCAGAAAGAAGTGACATGCTACTTCTTTTTTTCCGCAGCGATTCTGCGCGGAATTTTCCGCAGTGTGTGCACTGCGTTTTTTGTTTTCCATAGGGTAACATTGTACTGTACACCGCATGGAAAACTGCTGCAGATCCGCAGCGTCAAATCCGCTGCGGATCCGCAGCAAAAACCGCAGTGTGTGCACATAATTTTAAGAAAAAAATTGAGTTCTATACAAGGATTAAATAGACAGTATTTATTTTAACAACAATTAGTTAAAAACCAATGTACAATGTCCAATATAGGGGAAGCAAGGAGACCCTAGTGGACATACATCCGGATCACGTACACCAAACTATATGTGATATCACCAAGGGTTACATATATATATCTACCGTATTTACAATGATGTGGTAAATGATGCCGGTTTCATTATGGACAAGTGTCCCCCCTATCCTAAGGGGATACCCTGGGTCCCAGGCACCATTTACTTCTCTATGGGTAAGAAACTTTATATCTGACATATACGACTGCCTTCTCTGATGTTTGGTTACTCTATATAGGGGGGACACTTGTCCATAATGAAACCGGCATCATTTACCACATCATTGTAAATACGGTAGATATATATATGTAACCCTTGGTGATATCACATATAGTTTGGTGTACGTGATCCGGATGTATGTCCACTAGGGTCTCCTTGCTTCCCCTATATTGGACATTGTACATTGGTTTTTAACTAATTGTTGTTATAATAAACTAGACTGTGGCCCGATTCTAACGCATCGGGTATTCTAGAATATGCATGTCCCCGTAGTATATGGACAATGATGATTCCAGAATTCGCGGCAGACTGTGCCCGTCACTGATTGGTCGAGGCAACCTTTATGACATCATCGTCGCCATGGCAACCATTATGACATCATCATCGCCATGCTGTGCCCGTCTCTGATTGGTCGAGGCCGCCGGGATTTCCAGGACAGACAGACAGACAGACAGAAAAACCCTTAGACAATTATATATATAGATACTGTCTCTATTTAATCCTTGTATAGAACTCCATTTTTTTCTTAAAATTCAGTATCTGGAGTATACATTATTGTCCTTATATATGGAGCGCCCCCACACCGCCGCAGGGCCGAGGGGTACCCGGCACCGGGCCTCTGGGTCTCAGTCCTGGGATTGTCACGGTGGCTAGACCCGGTCCGTGGCCCTGCCTATCAGTGGGGGACGTCCGGTGCAATAAGTGGTGGTGTAGCGGTGCAGTTGTGGGGTGCGGGGCGCAGTAAATAACGAGGACACCAGGTTGCAGTCTCTTTACTGAAGATCTCTGGGTCCTCAGTCTGGAATCCGGATCACCAGGCTGCGCAAGTCCGGCCGGTCCAATGGCACCTCCAGAGTTCTCTTCGCAGGTGGAAATCAGTGCCTTCCTTCTAGCGCTATGTGTTGTAGTCCTTCCCTGCTGTGCTTACGGAAAGTACCCCACAACTGTTGTGTCTGTTTCTTAAGTTCCCTCACAACTCGATTAGATGATGTTCTGCTAATCCTCCGTCCCTCCCGATGTTCTGGTTAGGACGGCACCCGTATGACGGGTAGGCTCGGAGCTCTTCCGGGACCCTAGAGTCGCCCCTCTCCACAAGTTGCCCCCCAAGACTGCATAGGTGATTTGGTGTGAGACAGCCCGCCTATGACTGACTGACTGACTGTCCTGCCGTAGGTTTGAAGTATTGCTTGAAGCTGGATGTCTCTATATACTTCCTCGGCGTTCCGGCCACCGGTTACACGCCTCAGTAGGATGTTGCCTCGATCTTTACAGCACGACTCCTACTGGTATTCTCCTATTTGCTTCGATCTCGTTTCTCACTCAGCACAATATATCTCTCGTCTTATCCTTTCTTAGGGCACCGCCGCTATTCTGTGCAGGCACGGTCCCGTGACGTTCTTTCTAGTAGCCAGGTCTCCATCAGGGTCCCAAACCTGACAGAGGCCCTACCGAATCTTCCCCCTGCAACACCCTCTGCCACAAGGTGTTGCCTGGTTCCCATCCAGTCAGCTTTCTCCCTAACTTCCTGCCAGACCCCCAGTTTTACCAGTATGTGAGGAGTGGCCTAATGAATAGAACCCTTAGCTCCCCCTGGAGGCCCGACTGTGAAATGTATTGGTGTCTGTGATACCTGGTCAGATGAACTCCTTCAGTGCCATCAGACGTACCACGGCTCCCCATAGCGGCGAAGCCACAGTACTGCAACGACCAGGACTCTGGGGCGCTGCACTCCCCCCCCGGTTAAATCCAGTACTCCGGGACTGGGAAGAAAACAACAATACAGTTAGCAAAAAGACATACAATTTTTTGTGAGTGCAAATAACAATAAGTATACTTGAACAGAGCTTCCCTTTATGGGAGGTGAGGACACTTGAACGTTCCAAAACATGGTTAAACATTATAAATTACAGGCTATAAATAACTCCTGTTACCCAACCGGGTATTCTACTAGTGCAAACTTTTGGAAATACATTAACATTGCCTTTAAGGACGTACACTCAGCATCCACTAAAGACCCTCTTATAATCACATTATAAGGCATTTTAACTTGACATTCTCCTTCTTTAATCTGCAGGACCGCCTGTCCTAATGGCGCCAGACCTACTGCCTCTCCTTTCTTACAGGACCGCTCCTTTCAGCCCGAGCCTTCTGTCTTTTCAACTACTATACACGGTATAGAACATAACATACTTTCTGTTTAAGAGCACTGAGCCACCTCTATATGGCTCCTAAAAGGACTCAGGGTTCACCTTCTATCCTTGTTTTCTATCAACATTATCAAACGTTTTCTCAAGCATTTACTTCTATCATTACTCTCTTACTAGCAACTATGCAGGACACTATGTCTACCCCTACGGGTCTGCTGCATCTTTCTTCTAACTTTCTTCCAAAGAACATTATCTGTATTTCCTTACAATTAACTAGTTGGATACATATAACTTTTACATGTAAACATTATCATCACTTTCTCTCGTTAAGACATTATTGCTATCCATCAGTCTTAAAGCAATACGGTTCTTCAAATGTAAAATGTGGATGTCCCCTTTAAGAAGGGACCAAGTCTTTAGGAGGTAGCATTTCTTCTCTAGCTACCAGTCCATACCCAGCAAAGGCTCCGGTGCGGTATCTTCGCAAAGAGTCTCTTTCTAAGTAAAACCAGTAGGAAGCGCCTTTAAGAAGGTGCGAACTATATACAAGAAGTTTGTATCATGCACTGTTCATGATTGCGGCAGTTCTGGAAACTTGTGCAAGACTCAGGAAAAACAAACAAAAAGCAGAAACCTTAGGGATCCCGGGTCAACAAAAGGATCCCTTTAAGAGTTAACCCTGGACGGGTTCAGCAGCAAAGTCAGGAAAACAAACAGTTAAACAAAGAACTATTTAAATTTTCATGGTATCGAGGTTTATTCTTGCTCTGGCGGCCTTGGTTCCTGACCTCCGACCACTGCGGTGCCTGTACCAGTGGCGGGTCCCCCAGGGGCCGTCAGATCACCCGGTGTCTGGATTTGAAGGCTCACCCTGCTTGCAAGTTCAGTAGCCGCTACAAGGCGTACGGTGGTGATAGTAACAAGATCTGGCAAATCTGGATCAGTCATGATCGGGGCGACAGGTAACGTTCCCTCAGGCTCACATTGTCGGACGTTCCGAGCGCACCATCCTTGTGCATTCCGATGCCGGGTGTAGGTCACCTGATCCCCCCCTTCATAATGGGTCGCCATCTCGGTCGCAGCAGGGAGTTTTCACATTGTAACTAGTAACGAAGACGTCAGTTGGTAGCCCCAGTTCCTGTATGGAGCCCCATCCCTTCTTCGGGTGGAAGGCCGACACAGTTCCCCGCTTTACCACGTCTTTCCTGCCATGCTCAGACTTTCTGCGTCGCGTTTCTGGCATATCATGTTGTTCGGTCTCATCTCGATGTTTCCAATATTGGATCGCACATTGCTTATATTGTTCCCAGGTAAGTACCGCAAGGGTGAGGCCATCCCCCAGAGTCCCGTCCGGCTCAACCCCGGGGGTGTCCCATCGGAGCATCACCCCGTCGGGGCCCACATCCATGAGTTCTCCCCTCTTGGTCGGCAGCGGCGGTATCAGCTTCCCCATCATGTTGGGGGTGAGGACCACCCGCTCAACCGTGAATAAGTGGTCACTGTTGTGGGGAGGATCGGTCGCGGGATCGGCCGAGGGGGCAGGATCGGCCGAGGGGGCAGGATCGGCCGAGGGGGCAGGATCGGCCGAGGGGGCAGGGGCGGCCGAGGGGGCAGGGGCGTCTTCCATACCTGCGCCTGATGTGATTCCACCGATGTCGATCCAGTCCGTTGACGAGGACGCTGGAGTCAGCTGCAGCCCGGACTGCGGCTCCGTTCCCCATGGCTCCTCCCCTGCTGGCTCCGATGTCGGGATAGGTGAGCTCGGCTCCTCCGCCGCCGGTTCCAAGGAGTTCAGCTCCGTCCGCGGCGGTGGGCACTGGTCCGCGTCCGCTGGATAAGGGCAAGCCGCGATCGCCCCGTCGTCGCTCGGGCACTTCCTGATCATCACCGCTGTTGGGCATTCGGTAGCAATGCATGCATCTGACTCCGCCATTCCTCCAGGGTCGAGCTCCTCCTTCACCTGGTTCCCGCCGTTGCAACTCAGGGGGTGGTCCTCGGCTTTGAGGCAGGTCTTCGCTTTGCAGCAAGAGGTGCAGGGGGCGGTCACCGCTGCTGGCGCCACTTTGGTAATCTCCCATGGCACGCCCTCCTTCCTTAGGGCAGCAATGGCGGCGGTTTTTGGCGGGAACTTCTTGTAGCAATGGCAGCACACAGTCTTTTCAATAAAGTACAGTCCAAGCACAATAAATCACAGTTCCAAGGCACACATGACCTGATTCTTCAGGCTTAAGTAGATCCTGTTCGTGACGCCAAGTTGGAGCCGGCACCGGGCCTCTGGGTCTCAGTCCTGGGATTGTCACGGTGGCTAGACCCGGTCCGTGGCCCTGCCTGTCAGTGGGGGACGTTCGGTGCAATAAGTGGTGGTGTAGCGGTGCAGTTGTGGGGTGCGGGGCGCAGTAAATAACGAGGACACCAGGTTGCAGTCTCTTTACCTCTTTACTGAAGATCTCTGGGTCCTCAGTCTGGAATCCGGATCACCAGGCTGCACAAGTCCGGCCGGTCCAATGGCACCTCCAGAGTTCTCTTCGCAGGTGGAAATCAGTGCCTTCCTTCTAGCGCTATGTGTTGTAGTCCTTCCCTGCTGTGCTTACGGAAAGTACCCCACAACTGTTGTGTCTGTTTCTTAAGTTCCCTCACAACTCGATTAGATGATGTTCTGCTAATCCTCCGTCCCTCCCGATGTTCTGGTTAGGACGGCACCCGTATGACGGGTAGGCTCGGAGCTCTTCCGGGACCCTAGAGTCGCCCCTCTCCACAAGTTGCCCCCCAAGACTGCATAGGTGATTTGGTGTGAGACAGCCCGCCTATGACTGACTGTCCTGCCGTAGGTTTGAAGTATTGCTTGAAGCTGGATGTCTCTATATACTTCCTTGGCGTTCCGGCCACCGGTTACACGCCTCAGTAGGATGTTGCCTCGATCTTTACAGCACGACTCCTACTGGTATTCTCCTATTTGCTTCGATCTCGTTTCTCACTCAGCACAATATATCTTTCTTCTTATCCTTTCTTAGGGCACCGCCGCTATTCTGTGCAGGCACGGTCCCGTGACGTTCTTTCTAGTAGCCAGGTCTCCATCAGGGTCCCAAACCTGACAGAGGCCCTACCGAATCTTCCCCCTGCAACACCCTCTGCCACAAGGTGTTGCCTGGTTCCCATCCAGTCAGCTTTCTCCCTAACTTCCTGCCAGACCCCCAGTTTTACCAGTATGTGAGGAGTGGCCTAATGAATAGAACCCTTAGCTCCCCCTCGAGGCCCGACTGTGAAATGTATTGGTGTCTGTGATACCTGGTCAGATGAACTCCTTCAGTGCCATCAGACGTACCACGGCTCCCCATAGCAGCGAAGCCACAGTACTGCAACGACCAGGACTCTGGGGCGCTGCATATACACATGGGTGGAGACCTATTTGTGTCCCCAAGCATACATCTTGCTAATGTGATCCATGTCATTTCTGTGGGTTTGTTTTCAGTGTGTGCACATAGCCTAACAACTCATCCACATGCGGCATGGGATACGCATCCGTCACTGTTTTCACATTGAGCTTACGATAGTCTACACAAAACTGTGTAGTCCCATCCTTCTTGGGCACTAACACTACGGGGGATGCTCAGAGACTATCTGACTCTTCAATGACCTGTAAACGCAACATCTCTTGTATCTCTTGTCGCATCCCTTCTCGTGCAGACTCAGGGATGCCGAAGGGGGGTTGTCGCAGGGGGGTCTGATCCTGGGTCTCAACCTTGTGTTGGGCCAGGTGAGTGTACCCTGGTCTCCCTGAAAACCTCCTCTGTCGCTGCCTCAACAACTCCTCCGCCTGCTGTCTCTCCCGGGGACCTAGGTCTTCACCCAAGTGTACCTGGTCCCATGTTTTAGACTGAGCCCTTTCCCCTAAGACATCAGGCAAGGGAAGTCCAGCTAAATCCTCTGCTTCAGGTGCACAGATGGCCACTACCTCTTCAGGGCACTCCCGGTAGGGCTTCAGCATATTCACGTGGGGTCGTCACAATCGGCGACATTATAGGTGGTGTCGGCTTTTTCCCCCACTACCTGGTAGGGCCCCTGCCATGCAGCTTGGAACTTGTTCTGTCTAGTAGGTTCTAACACCAGGACCTTCTGCCCTATTTCCAAGGTGCGCTCTCTGGCCCTCCGATCGTACCATACGTGCTGGCGCCACTGGGCCACCTGCATGTTCCCACATACATCCTGGGTCAGTTCCTGTAGGCGGTCCCGGAATTCCAGCACATAGGGTACAATAGGTACCCCTTCTATGATGCCCTCCCCTTCCCAGTGTTCTAGCACTAAGTCTAGGGGTCCCCTTACCCGTCTTCCGTATACCAGTTCGAACAGTGAGAACCCCGTGGATTCTTTTTTTTAAATCAGATATTTTTATTAAACAGTAGGTGTGATACATGAGAATTACATCACTGTAAACAGTGCGCCAAGGTATTTTACTTTTTAAGAACATTTTTTAAACCCCAAACCCAACTCCCACCTCCCCTCCCCCCCCCAACCCCTGGAGACCTGACAAAAACCGCCCCAAGTTGCAACGTTTTATATAACCATATAGAAAAAGGAAGACGATTCATCAACATTTCCTCCGAGTAGGCGGAAAGTCCAGGAACAAGACACAGTCACTCAAACTGATTCGAGCCACGGATTCCACAGCTTGCTGAAAAGGTCCATCTTGTTTCTCTTAAGATAAATACTCCTCTCCAGAGCAATAACGTGATCCACTTGTATCAAAAAGTCCCTTCTCGATGGTGGCTCTTCCCTAATCCAGAATCTGGCAATCAACTTACGCGCAATAAATAGCAATCTGGCAATGGCTAGTTTATACACATTATCAGTTACAACCTCTTCTACATAGCCTAAAACACATATCAAAGGATCCCGAGGTAGAGAGCAATTATATGTCAACCCCACCTTATTTAGTACCACAATCCAAAAGGAGGACAACCTGGGGCACTGCCACATCATATGGAGGATGTCCGCCTCGGATTGCGAGCACCTAGGGCACTCTGAATTAGATCTCAGACCAGCTTTGAATAACATGTTCGGAGTTCTGTAAGCCCTATGAATAACAAAAAGTTGTGATAGCCTCCCAGGCTCACTCAATTAGATCCTGGGCACATACTCCAAGATTGAATCCCAGCATTCATTATCAATCGCCCCCAGGTCAGCCTCCCACTTCGCCCTTGCTCTAATAGGATGTCCCTCCAGAAAGGAGAATAACCGAAATTCGTATATGCCCGAAATCACCCCCTTCGTGCCTCCCCCCATAAGAATAAAATCCAGCATAAGATCAACCTGAATCTCCACAGGCCCTTTCCTACACTGTGCCTGGTACGCATGTGAGATGCAACTATACTGGTACAGCTCAGAGTTCGGCAACAGAAATTCTTCCTGTAATGCCTCAAAAGTCCTGATCCTGCCCTGATATAGTATTTGGCCAATCCGAGATATGCCTGCCTCCTTCCATATATGAAATCCCGCCAGCTGTCCAAACTCCGGTAGGGAGTAGTTGTTCCAAATAGGTGAGAATCTGGTGAGTGCCCTCACCCCCCTAATGACCTTGACTGTGTCCCAAACTTTATGAATAAGCCTAATGGTACAAAATCTGGAGCCCAACTCACGGAAATGCCCACCCTCTAGACCATCACTCAGTACCCTTGATCCAATCAACGCCCTCAGACTACAGGGTATCCGTTCCCCACCCGACTCCACACCCCATCCCCGTAGGTGCTGACACTGTGATGCCAGGAAGTATAGCCATGGATTGGGCAGCGCCACCCCACCCTCCGTCTTCGGTCTTTGTAGAATTTCCTGTTTAAATCTAGGACTTTTCCCACCCCATATCAGCTCACCGAACAAAGATCTAATCCTTCGAAATCTACCCCTTGGTATCCATACAGGAGAGTTGTGTAGCACGTAAAGAAGCTGCGGCATCACAATAATCTTTATCAGATTTACCCTACCAATCACCGATAAACATAACTTTTTCCACGCCTGGATTTTAATACGTATCTTTCGCAAAAGTGGTGCCAAATTCAGGTCATCAAAACTAGTCAAAGGAAGGGCAACCTGAATCCCCAAGTATTTAAATTTATCCACTGACCGCAGCCTAGTAAAGGAGTCACACAACCCACTATCTCCATATTCCCCATCAATCAACATCATATTGGATTTATCCCAGTTGATTCTTAGGCCCGAATAGCTCCCGAATTCCTCAATAATGGCCTCCACCCCAGCCAGGGCCCCTTCAGAGTCTTCCAAGAAAAGCAAAATATCATCAGCGTATAGCGCCACTTTTTCTTCTAAATCCCCGTACAGGAAACCTCTCACCTCCCGGTATCCTCTAATTTTGGCAGCTAGGGGCTCCACCGCCAAGGCGAAGAGCAGCGGGGACAAAGGGCAACCCTGTCTAGTACCCCTAGACAAGGCAAAGGTTTCAGACAAGGTATTATTCACTCTTATCTTGGCCACTGGGGAAGAGTATAACAGTCGCACCCATGAGATGAATTTAGGTCCAAACCCCAATCGCTCCAGTACTGACCACAGATACCTCCATTCCACACAGTCAAAGGCCTTATGAGCGTCCAAGGAAACCACAACTCGTTTGCCGACATTGTCGGAAGGGATTTGTAAATTTAAAAACCATCTTCTCAAATTAAGTGCCGTTGACTTGTTGGGCATAAAGCCTGACTGATCAGGGTGAACCAATTTGTTAATCACCTTAGTCAACCTATTCGCTAAGGCTTTTGCCAAAATCTTAATGTCGGTAGTCAGCAATGAGATTGGTCTATAAGATTCTGGTAATTGCGGATCCTTGTCGGCTTTAGGGATAACCACCACCACTGCCTCTCTCATTGACAAAGGTAACTCCCCTCTTTCCAATGAACTATTACAGACCCCTACCAGCTTGGCCAACAAAGTGTCCTTCAAAATCTTATAAATCTCAGCTGGGATGCCGTCCGTTCCCGGAGCCTTACCCCCAGCCATACTCGCCAAAGCAACCCCCAATTCTTCCTCCCCTATCGGGTCCTCCAGCGACTCACATTCCTCCTTACTCAACCTAGGCAATTCAATCCCCTCCAAGTACCTTGTCATATCCTCAGACCCTTTCCCCACGCTAGAAGTATATAATTTACCATAGAATTTCCTAAATGCCTCCAGAATTTGATCCCCCTGAGTAACCAACGTCCCATCCTCAATTTTGATGGAGTAGACATGTGAGGAGCTCCTTTGTGCAGATGCTACTACAGAAAGTAAATGTCCCACCTTTTCCCCCTCTGAGTAGAAAGTTTCTTTTTGAAAAGCCCTTGACCTCTCTGCCTTTTTCAGATGCAACTGGTTAACCTCCTGCTGAGCTACCTTCATACGGTTCCGGGACTCCTTGGTGCTATGGGCCCCTAGCGCCGCCTCAGCTTCCTTCAGTTCTTTTAATACCGCTTGATCCCGTGATCTAGTCCTCGTTTTATGTCTGGAAATGTCCCGAAACAGAATACCCCTTAAATACGCCTTCATAGTGTCCCATACTACATGACTTTCTGCGCTCCCTTCATTAATCTTAAAAAACTCCTCTATCTCCACTCCCACCCTCTCCATATCCAAAAGTTGCATCCAAGAAGGGTGAAACTTCCAACCCGTCCTCCTCGATCCAACCTGATCTGATAACTTTAAAGAGACCTGAACTGGGCTATGATCCGATAAAATCCTAGGGCTATATTCCACCTCATTTAGCAATTCATCCATCCCATAATTACCCAAGGCTACATCAATTCTTGACATAGATCCATACGTAGCTGAATAGCAGGAATAAGAATATACACTCACCGGCCACTTTATTAGGTACACCATGCTAGTAACGGGTTGGACCCCCTTTTGCCTTCAGAACTGCCTCAATTCTTCGTGGCATAGATTCAACAAGGTGCTGGAAGCATTCCTCAGAGATTTTGGTCCATATTGACATGATGGCATCACACAGTTGCCGCAGATTTGTCGGCTGCACATCCCAAAGATGCTCCATACAAGGCAGGATGGATCCATGCTTTCATGTTGTTTACGCCAAATTCTGACCCTACCATCCGAATGTCGCAGCAGAAATCGAGACTCATCAGACCAAGCAACGTTTTTCCAATCTTCTACTGTCCAATTTCGATGAGCTTGTACAAATTGTAGCCTCAGTTTCCTGTTCTTAGCTGAAAGGAGTGGTACCCGGTGTGGTCTTCTGCTGCTGTAGCCCATCTGCCTCAAAGTTCGACGCACTGTGCGTTCAGAGATGCTCTTAGGCCTACCTTGGTTGTAACGGGTGGCGATTTGAGTCACTGTTGCCTTTCTATCAGCTCGAACCAGTCTGCCCATTCTCCTCTGACCTCTGGCATCAACAAGGCATTTCCGCCCACAGAACTGCCGCTCACTGGATTTTTTTTCTTTTTTGGACCATTCTCTGTAAACCCTAGAGATGGTTGTGCGTGAAAATCCCAGTAGATCAGCAGTTTCTGAAATACTCAGACCAGCCCTTCTGGCACCAACAACCATGCCACGTTCAAAGGCACTCAAATCACCTTTCTTCCCCATACTGATGCTCGGTTTGAACTGCAGGAGATTGTCTTGACCATGTCTACATGCCTAAATGCACTGAGTTGCCGCCATGTGATTGGCTGATTAGAAATTAAGTGTTAACAAGAAGTTGGACAGGTGTACCTAATAAAGTGGCCGGTGAGTGTATATTAACATTACGTACCCTCCACAAGTCAATCCAACCTATTTCTCTAAGATAGTTTCCAAAAGGGGTGCTGTTGCCGTCCCTGCGCAACGAGGCGTGATTACTCTTATCCCAGTGATCATCTGCTATATTGTTCACATCTCCCACCACCAGAAGGGGAACTCCATCCCACCCTCTCATAAACTCCAATATTTCCTGAATTTTTTTACCCGAATACGGCGGGGGTACATACAATGAAACAATACAAACCAAACGGTTAAATATTTTACAAACTAAAAAAAACATACTGCCCATCCTTATCAATTTTAACCACTATCTCCTCAAATGGAGTATTTGTATGGACTAAAACCGACACCCCCCTTGCATATTTAGAGAACGTCGAGTGATATGCCTTGCTCACCCATCGCTTTTGTAACAAATCAACTTTTTCATCCACTAAGTGGGTTTCTTGCAGGCAAATCACCGAGGGCCTCTGTTTCAGCAAGTACTGGAATATTGCCGCCCGTTTAGTAGCGTCCGCCAACCCCCTAACATTCCAACTTATAATTTTAAAACCCCGTGGATTCTTGGGGCACCTCCCGATAGGCAAACAGGAGGTGTGGCAAGAATTTCTCCCAGTCCCTGTAGGTCCTGGTAAAAGTCCCAATGAGTTGTTTCAACGTTCCGTTAAAGCATTCACACAACCCATTGGTTTGCAGGTGGTACGGGGCGCTTCTAATGGACTTTACGCCGCACAGCTTCCACAGTTGGTTGGTCACCTCTACTGTAAACTGGGTACCCTAGTCCGAGATAATCTCCTGGGGAAATCCATCCCGTGAGAAAACCTGGAGCAGGGCAGCCGGCACCGTCTCTGCTAGTATGTTAGGTAATGCAACCGCCTCTGGATACCGTGTGGCATAATCTAACAATGTCAATATATACCTTTTCCCTGACGGACTGGGTTTGGCTAACGGCCCTATCAGACCGACCACTACTCGGCTAAATGGTTCCTCCATAATGGGGAGGGGGCGTAATTTGGCCTTGCATCGATCTCCCCTCTTGCCAACGCGCTGGCAACTGTCACAGGTCTGGCAGTACTGACGAACATCATAGGTTACCCCCGGCCAAAAGAAGTTTGGGGTCAGACGATGCCTGGTGCGACTGACACCGAAGTGCCCGGCCAAGGTTATGTCATGAGAGATTTATATATAATCAGATAGCTGGAGTCAAGAGAACTGTTTATAGGTAAAAAAGTATAGCATTTATTGAAATAAACATCTTTATAACAAAATTACAACAAACAATTGTACAAAAGGGTTCACTCTCTAAGCAAAGGATCCATGTAAAAACTCCCCATCACCACACTAATATAACCTATCCGACCAGAGGTTCAAGTTCACACAATTGTAGTATACTCATATGCACAGTAATCACCATTACTTTTACTAGTAAAGACAGGCATGAAACAAGCACCAGCTCCCATATCCACACTACGATCATAATGGGTGAGGTTTAATCCTGCAACTTGTTTCATGCCTGTCTTTACTAGTAAAAGTAATGGTGATTACTGTGCATATGAGTATACTACAATTGTGTGAACTTGAACCTCTGGTCGGATAGGTTATATTAGTGTGGTGATGGGGAGTTTTTACATGGATCCTTTGCTTAGAGAGTGAACCCTTTTGTACAATTGTTTGTTGTAATTTTGTTATAAAGATGTTTATTTCAATAAATGCTATACTTTTTTACCTATAAACAGTTCTCTTGACTCCAGCTATCTGATTATATATGTATCATTGGGAGTTGTTCTGCATGTACTTATTTGTAGCTCTGATTAATATAATTATTTGTCATGAGAGATTTGCAGTAACTCCTGCCTATACTTCTTGGGAACTACCAGCTGTCGTTTATAGTGGGGCTCGTCCCTGTGTGGTGCTGCTCTGTGATCCGGTAGAGGAGTCCCTGCTTCCATATAAACTGTTCCCCTTCCAGTACCCCTCTCCCCTCCTGTGCTTTCCCACGATATCCCTCCAATGAAGGATCCTCAAGTAACTCCCTCTTAAATTCATCTGGGGTGGCCCAAGAAATGTGTCTGGCTATGGGAATACGTGTAGGGCTGGGATGTCTTACCTGGGCCGCCTCTGAGTGTGATTCCGCCTCCGCAGCTCGAGCTTGTCTCCGGGTGGTCACATGATATGTCTCAGCCAGAGGGCTGACCGAGAAGGCAGACAACATGGGCCCCAAGTCATTTCCCAGCAAGACATCTGCAGGCAATTCCTCCATCAAGCCGACCTCAACAAGGCTCCCCAGTTCAGGTGAATCCTGGCAGTGGGCAGTCAATGTATGGCTCCCCCTGCTACATGGACTGCCACTGTCCGGTCCGTCTTCTCTTGGTCCCGGATGAGATGAGGCTTCACAAGGGTCAAAGTTGCTCCGGAATCTCTCAGTCCCTGCATACGTTTCCCATTAACCCACACGACCTGTCGATGCTGTTGTCGATTATCTGCCCGGGCCGCCTGCACAGGGTCTACTTCATGCAGCACTTCCTCCATCTCTTCCAACCCCTGGTTAGTCATAGCCCCCAATGCCGGATCAGCTTCGCCTTGGTAGCTGTGTACAGCAGCCCGGTTGAAGGTAGCTGTTCCCGCCTTTGGCCACTGGGTGCACTGAATCCTGTTGGGACATTGTCTTTGCAGGTGGCCCAGCTGATGGCAGGTGTGGCATCGCACCCCAGGGGGACTGTGGTAGGTCAGGTTTTGAGCTTGTCCCCCGAGAATCTTCTGTAGTTTGGGGGCTTCCAGACCCATGGGAGGACCCCTAGTGACCATCGTTGATCCGGACAACTGAGGCCTCCTGGCGTCATGATCATCGGCCAGACGAGCGGCTTCCTCAAGAGTCATTGGCCGCCTGTCCCGAACCCATTCCTGTGTCTCGGGGGTTAGTCCATTAAAGAATCGTTCTAACAAGAAGATCTGGAGGACGTCCTCCTTAGTGGTTGCTTGGCTCCCTTGTACACACTGTAGCAGTGACCGCCGTAATTTACAGGCCCATTCAGCGTGGGTATCGGTTACTCATTTTATAAGTCCGCGGAACTTTTGGTGGTATGCCTCAGGTGTCAGCGCATACCGGGCCAAGATCACTTCTTTGATCCGCTCATAGTCCATACAGTCCTCATCAGGTACCGTGCAATAGGCGTCCGCTGCCCGGCCTGTCAGCTTGCTGGCCAGAATCTGAACCCGTTCCTCCGGCTTCACTTGATGAAGGGCACACTGCCGCTCAAAGTCCTGCAGAAAGCCATCAATGTCTTCCTCTGCCTCCCCCAACTGTCGGAAGGCATTATACTGGATCTTTTTGTGGCTTAGGCCGGCCTCACACTCAGCGTATGAAAATACGGTCCGTTTTTTACGGCCGTAATACGCAGAAATGTTCCAAAAATAGTGATCCGTATGTCATCCGTAGGCAGGGTGTGGCAACGTATTTTGCGCATGGCATCATCCCTATGTAATCCGTATGGCATCTGTACTGCGATATTTTCTCGCAGGCTTGCAAAACTGACATCTAATGGATTTATGGCCTCAAATGTTCGTTAAAACATATATACAGTGTGTATATATATATATATATATATATATATATATATATATATATATATATATATATATGTGTGTGTTATTGAGACACACAAATATAGTAAACCATCTCATATCCCTTTTTTTTTTGCATATTCCACACTACTAATGTAAGTAGTGTGTATGTGCAAAATTTGGCCGCTGTAGCTGCTAAAATAAAGGGTTAAATCGCGGAAAAAATTGGCGTGGGCTCCCGCGCAATTTTCTCCGCCAGAATGGTAAAGCCAGTGACTGAGGGCAGATATTAATAGCCTAGAGAGGGTCCATGGTTATTGGCCCCCTGGCTAAAAACATCTGCCCCCAGCCACCCCAGAAAAGGCACATCTGGAAGATGCGCCTATTCTGGCACTTGGCCACTCTCTTCCCACTCCCCTGTAGTGGTGGGATATGGGGTAATGAAGGGTTAATGCCACCTTGCTATTGTAAGGTGACTTTAAGCCAGATTAATAATGGAGAGGCGTCAATTATGACACCTATCCATTATTAATCCAATAGTACAAAATGGTTAATAAAACACACATTATTACAAAGTACTTTAATTAAATAAAGACACAGGGTGTTGTAATATTTTATTAGACTCTTAATCCACTTGAAGACCATCGTCCTGAAACAAAGTTAAAAAAAACAAACAACAATATTCCATCTGCTGGACAATAGAAAAACAGCAGGCCAGAAATACATTACAATAGCCGCAGGGGGCCGGAGCCTGTCGATATTTACTGTGGGGGGAGGACAGAAGGGGGATATCTTGTCCTCTCTGCCCAGGGGAGCAGCCTGTGGGCTGATGCATCTCACATGGAACCTATTATACATACATATAACTGTACAACATATTCTGGGTGCAGAGTGTTTCCGTAACACGAGATTAATTGGCAGAGGGGTGTCATTTCCAAAATGGGGTAATTTCAGGGGGGATTCTGCTGTTATGGCACTTTGGAGAGCCGCTAAGTGCCAGAACAGCAGAATCCCCCTGAAGTGACCCCATTTTGGAAATGACACCCCTCTGGTTATTCATCCATGGATATAGTGACCATTTTCACTACATGGATGATTTCCAGAAACACGTAGTGGAAGTTTTAGAGCAAAAATTGTCATTGTAGTGCCCAATATACTGTGCGCAGCTTGTGTCTCTGGAGACATCCCCCCACCTACCCCGGAAATTGTTAAGTCAGCTCTACTCAAATGTGTCTGTCACTAAATAAACCAAATGCTTGAATGTCAAAACAGTGTAAAAACGTGGTTCTGTGTGGAAGATTTTAAAGCAGTCATGGAGGCCTAAGGCTGGAAATGATGGGCATTGTGGGCAATAATAGCGGGTATCATGCCTCATTCCTCTCTTGGAACATACACAACATCTTCTCTGGGGGATCTTTCTTGTTTCAGTTGCTGGAAAGAGTGAAATAAAATGTCGCTCAGTGAGTCTTCTGACATCTTCAGATTCTAAAGGATTGGTGGGGACAACATTTTCAAAAACAAGATTTTCAATGACCTTTTCCTGATAATCAAGGAAAGTATCTGCATTTCCGGCTGTCTTGTATAACACAAAAGAATTATATGAGGCCACCTGAAACAAATGACAAACTTTTTATACCAGGTATATGATTTTCTTGATACCTGGTATGGCTGTAGAACCTAATCTGCGAGGTCCACACCCCCCATATATTTGTTGTAGTCAATGACAGATACAGGTTTTGGAGTAGTGGCTCCCTGTTGTCCGCAGTGGCATCTGTGTGGATCGAGCTCAGGATAAAAATATCTTAATCCTTATTCTTAAGGGCAAGCAGCTCTCCATTGTGTAAAGCCCCTGACTGCCCCTTTTGGAACTTTTCATTGACCAATGATTGTGGAAACTGTTGTGAATTCCGTTCTCGGGCTCCCTCCTGTGGTCATGAGTGGTACTGTGTGAGTTCTGTTCTTGGGCTCCCTCTGGTGGCTTTTAGCGATATGGCTGGTCTGTAGCTGGGCTCCAGCTGCCTCGTTATCTGCTATTCCGGCCTCCTATTTAACTCCACCTGGACCTTTACTTGTTGCCTGCTGTCGTTGTATTCAGTACTGGTTCTGATCTCTCTTGGACTTCCCTTGTGACCTGTCTCCTCCTGGAGAAGCTAAGTCTTGCTAGTTCATGTTTGCTCATTGAAAATATTTCTCAGTATATTATGAGTTTAGTCCAGCTTGCTTATATGTGATTTTCTTGCTTGCTGGAAGCTCTGGGGTGCAGAGGTGCTCCCCTCACATCGTTAGTCGGTGTGGGGGTTCTTGTGTTCTCTGCGTGGATAATTTTTGATAGTATTTTGTACTGACCGCACAGATTCCTTGCTATCTTCTGACTATTTAGTATTAGCGGGCCTCATTTGCTAAAACCTGTTTTCATTTCTACGTTTGTGTTTTCCCCTTAACTCACCGTTATTTGTGGGGGGCTGTCTAAACTTTGGGGGATTTTCTCTGAGGCAAGTGAGGTTTTGCTTTCTCTCTAGGGGTAGCTAGTTTCTCAGGCTGTGAAGAGACGTCTAGGCTTTTAGGAACGTTCCACGGCTGCCTATAGTGTGTGTTGATAGGATCAGGGTTGCGGTCAGTAAAGTTCCCACATCCCCAGAGCTTGTCCTAATATTTGGTTTACCTATTAGGTCAGTCTTGTGATCCTAACCACCAGGATCATAACAGTACAGCAGGCCCTAAAGTGTTAATGCATCGCAAAAGAGGGATAAGAGAATTCCTGAGTTCATTTTTTTTTCCTCTGCAGTGTGTTGTTGTGAACTATACTTCTTGGCTCCCTCTTGTGGTCACTAGTGGTATGGCACTGGGATTGTCTTTCCCCAGGTTGGTACCCACCTGGTTCGTTAGGCCAGGGGTGTTGCTATTTAAACTTCCTGGATTCTTAGTCTGGTGCCTGGCATCGTTGTAATCAGTTCATTTCTGTTTGCTCCTGTCTGCTGGTCCTGGTTCTTTGCAAGATAAGCTAAGTCCTGCTTCCTTATTTTTGTTTATTTGCGTTGTTCTAATTTTTGTCCAGCTTGTACAAAATGTGATTCCTGATATTGCTGGAAGCTCTAGGGGGCTGATATTCTCCCCCCTCACCGTTAGTCGGTTCGGGGGTTCTTGAATATTCAGCGTGGATATTTTGATAGGGTTTTTTGCTGACCGTATAAGCCATCTTCCTATTTTCTGCTATTAGTCAGTGGGCCTCTCTTTGCTAAAATCTAGTTCATTCTTACGTTTGTCTTTTCTTCTTACCTCACCGTTATTATTTGTTGGGGGCTTGTATTTAACTTTGGGGTCTTTTCCCTGGAGGCAAGAGAGGTCTTATTTTCCCTTATAGGGTTAGTTAGTTCTCCGGCTGGCGCGAGACGTCTAGAATCAACGTAGGTACGTTCCCCGGCTACTGCTAGTTGTTTGTGCTAGGATCAGGTATACGGTCAGCCTAGTTACCACTTCCCTATGAGCTGGGTTTTTTGTGTTTGCAGACTTTGCTGAAACCTCCGAGATCCTCTGCCATTGGGATCATAACAGTATGCCAGGCCAAAGTGAATAGTTAATGCATTGCAGAAGCGGGATTAATAGAAAAGAAGTTCTGATTTTTTTTTTGTTTTTTTTCTTCCTCCCCTTTTTCTCTGAGTGGCTTGAAGCTTTGCTGCAGACATGAATGTCCAGACTCTGATTACTAGTGTGGATCAGCTTGCTGCACGGGTGCAGGGCATTCAGGATTTTGTTACTAGTAGTCCTATGTCAGAACCTAAGATACCTATTCCTGAGCTGTTCTCTGGAGATCGATTTAAATTTAGGAATTTTAGGAATAATTGTAAATTGTTTCTATCTTTGAGACCTCGTTCGTCTGGAGACTCAGCTCAGCAAGTTAAAATTGTTATCTCCTTCTTGCGTGGCGACCCTCAGGATTGGGCTTTCTCGTTGGCGCCAGGAGATCCGGCATTGGCAAATGTTGATGCGTTTTTTCTGGCGCTCGGATTGCTTTGAGGAGCCCAATCTTGAAATTCAGGCAGAAAAAGCTTTGCTGGCTATCTCTCAGGGCCAGGATGAAGCTGAAGTGTATTGCCAAAAATTTCGGAAATGGTCCGTGCTTACTCAATGGAATGAGTGTGCTCTGGCCGCAAATTTCAGAAATGGCCTTTCTGAAGCCATTAAGAATGTGATGGTGGGTTTCTCCATTCCTACCAGTCTGAATGATTCTATGGCGCTGGCCATTCAGATTGACCGGCGTTTGCGGGAGCGCAAATCCGCTAATCCTCTGGCGGTGTTGTCTGAACGGACACCTGTCTCAATGCAATGTGAGAGAATCCTGACTAGAACCGAACGGCAAAATCATAGACGTCAGAATGGGTTGTGTTTTTACTGTGGTGATTCTACACATGTTATATCAGCATGCTCTAAACGCCTAACAAAGGTTGTTAGTCCTGTCGCCATTGGTAATTTGCAACCTAAATTTATTTTGTCTGTGACTTTAATTTGCTCATTGTCTTCCTACCCTGTTATGGCGTTTGTGGATTCAGGTGCTGCCCTGAGTCTTATGGACTTGTCGTTTGCCAAGCGCTGTGGTTTTGTTCTGGAGCCTTTAGAAAATCCTATCCCTCTTAGAGGAATTGATGCTACGCCATTGGCGGAAAATAAACTGCAGTTTTGGACACAAGTGACCATGTGCACGACTCCTGAACATCGGGAGGTGATTCGTTTTCTTGTTCTGCATAAAATGCATGATTTGGTCGTTTTAGGTCTGCCATGGTTACAGACCCATAATCCAGTTTTGGATTGGAGGGCTATGTCTGTGTCAAGTTGGGGCTGTCAGGGAATTCATTGCGATTCCCCGCCGGTGTCTATTGCTTCCTCTACTCCTTCAGAAGTTCCTGAGTATTTGTTTGACTATCAGGATGTATTCAGTGAGTCCAGGTCCAGTGCTCTTCCTCCTCATAGGGACTGTGACTGCGCTATAGATTTGATTCCGGGTAGTAAATTTCCTAAGGGAAGATTATTTAATCTGTCTGTACCTGAGCATGCCGCAATGCGTTCTTATATCAAGGAGTCTTTGGAGAAGGGGCATATTCGTCCATCCTCTTCCCCTCTTGGTGCAGGATTCTTTTTTGTGGCCAAGAAGGACGGATTTTTGAGACCTTGTATAGACTATCGGCTTCTGAATAAAATCACTGTTAAATGTCAGTATCCTTTGCCTCTATTGTCGGACTTGTTTGCCCGGATTAAGGGTGCCAGGTGGTTCACCAAGATAGATCTTCGTGGTGCGTACAACCTTGTGCGCATTAAGCAGGGAGATGAATGGAAAACTGCATTTAATACGCCCGAAGGTCATTTTGAGTACTTGGTGATGCCTTTTGGGCTCTCTAATGCTCCTTCAGTGTTTCAGTCCTTTATGCATGACATCTTCCGGAAGTATCTGGATATATTTATGATTGTTTATCTGGATGATGTTCTGGTTTTTTCTGATGATTGGGACTCTCATGTAAAGCAGGTCAGGATGGTGTTTCAGGTTTTGCGTGATAATGCTTTGTTTGTGAAGGGCTCAAAGTGTCTCTTTGGAGTGCAGAAGGTTTCCTTTTTGGGTTTTATTTTCTCCCCTTCTGCTGTGGAGATGGACCCAGTCAAGGTCCGAGCTATTCATGATTGGACTCAACCCACGTCTGTTAAGAGTCTTCAGAAGTTCTTGGGTTTTGCTAACTTCTACCGTCGTTTTATCGCTAACTTTTCTAGCGTTGTTAAACCTTTGACGGATATGACCAAGAAAGGTTCTGATGTTGCTAATTGGGCTCCTGCAGCCGTGGAGGCCTTCCAGGAGCTGAAGCGCCGGTTTACTTCGGCGCCTGTTTTGTGTCAGCCTGATGTCTCCCTTCCCTTTCAGGTTGAAGTGGATGCTTCTGAGATCGGTGCAGGGGCTGTTTTGTCGCAGAGAGGCTCTGGTTGCTCTGTAATGAGACCATGTGCTTTTTTTCTAGGAAGTTTTCGCCTGCTGAGCGGAACTATGATGTTGGGAATCGGGAGTTGTTGGCCATGAAGTGGGCATTTGAGGAGTGGCGTCATTGGCTCGAGGGTGCTAAGCATCGTGTGGTGGTCTTGACTGATCACAAAAATCTGATGTATCTTGAGTCTGCTAAACGCCTGAATCCTAGACAGGCCCGTTGGTCATTGTTTTTCTCCCGTTTTGACTTTGTGGTCTCGTACCTACCTGGTTCAAAGAATGTGAAGGCTGATGCTCTTTCTAGGAGCTTTGTGCCTGACTCTCCTGGAGTCTCAGAGCCAGCTGGTATTCTTAAAGAGGGAGTAATCTTGTCGGCCATTTCTCCTGATTTGCGACGTGTGTTGCAGAGATTTCAGGATGGTAGACCTGACTCTTGTCCACCTGACAGACTGTTTCTTCCTGATAAATGGACCAGCAGAGTTATTTCCGAGGTTCATTCCTCGGTGTTGGCGGGGCATCCGGGGATTTTTGGCACCAGAGATTTGGTAGCTAGGTCCTTTTGGTGGCCTTCCTTGTCACGGGATGTGCGGTCATTTGTGCAGTCCTGTGGGACTTGTGCTCGGGCTAAGCCTTGCTGTTCTCGTGCCAGCGGGTTGCTTTTGCCTTGCCCGTCCCGAAGAGGCCTTGGACACACATTTCCATGGATTTCATTTCAGATCTTCCGGTATCTCAAGGAATGTCTGTCATCTGGGTGGTGTGTGATCATTTTTCCAAGATGGTCCATTTGGTGCCCTTGCCTAAGTTGCCTTCCTCTTCCGATCTGGTTCCTTTGTTTTTTCAGGATGTGGTTAGTTTGCACGGCATTCCTGAGAATATCGTGTCTGACAGAGGATCCCAGTTTGTGTCCAGGTTCTTGCGATCCTTTTGTGCTAAGATGGGCATTGATTTGTCGTTTTCGTCTGCCTTTCATCCTCAGACTAATGGCCAAACGGAGCGAACTAATCAGACACTGGAGGCTTATTTGAGATGTTTTGTTTCTGCGGATCAGGATGATTGGGTGACCTTCTTGCCATTGGCTGAGTTTGCCCTTAATAATCGGGCTAGTTCCGCTACTTTGGTTTCGCCATTTTTCTGCAACTCTGGTTTTCATCCTCGTTTTTCCTCGGGGCATGTTGAGCCTTCTGACTGTCCTGGGGTAGATTCCGTGGTGGATAGGTTGCAGCGGATTTGGAATCATGTGGTGGACAACTTAAAGTTGTCACAGGAGAAGGCTCAGCGGTTTGCCAACCGCCGCTGCGGTGTGGGTCCCCGACTTCGTGTTGGGGATTTGGTATGGCTGTCTTCTCGGTTTGTTCCTATGAAGGTCTCCTCTCCTAAATTCAAGCCTCGCTTCATCGGTCCTTATAAGATTTTGGAAATCCTTAATCCAGTGTCCTTTCGCTTGGATCTTCCGGTGTCGTTTGCCAGTCACAACGTGTTCCATAGGTCTTTGTTGCGGCGGTACGTTGTGCCTGTGGTTCCTTCTGTTGAGCCTCCTGCTCCGGTGTTGGTTGAGGGCGAGTTGGAGTACGTGGTGGAGAAGATCTTGGATTCTCGTCTCTCTAGACGGAGGCTTCAGTATCTGGTCAAATGGAAGGGCTATGGTCAGGAGGATAATTCCTGGGTGGTCGCCTCTGATGTTAATGCGGCCGATTTGGTTCGTGCCTTTCACGCTGCTCATCCTGATCGCCCTGGTGGTCTTGGTGAGGGTTCGGTGACCCCTCCTTAAAGGGGGGGTACTGTTGTGAACTATACTTCTTGGCTCCCTCTTGTGGTCACTAGTGGTATGGCATTGGGATTGTCTTTCCCCAGGTTGGTACCTACCTGGTTCGTTAGGCCAGGGGTGTTGCTATTTAAACTTCCTGGATTCTTAGTCTGGTGCCTGGCATCATTGTAATCAGTTCATTTCTGTTTGCTCCTGTCTGCTGGTCCTGGTTCTTTGCAAGATAAGCTAAGTCCTGCTTCCTTATTTTTGTTTATTTGCGTTGTTCTAATTTTTGTCCAGCTTGTACAAAATGTGATTCCTGATATTGCTGGAAGCTCTAGGGGGCTGATATTCTCCCCCCTCACCGTTAGTCGGTTCGGGGGTTCTTGAATATTCAGCGTGGATATTTTGATAGGGTTTTTTGCTGACCGTATAAGCCATCTTCCTATTTTCTGCTATTAGTCAGTGGGCCTCTCTTTGCTAAAATCTAGTTCATTCTTACGTTTGTCTTTTCTTCTTACCTCACCGTTATTATTTGTTGGGGGCTTGTATTTAACTTTGGGGTCTTTTCCCTGGAGGCAAGAGAGGTCTTATTTTCCCTTATAGGGTTAGTTAGTTCTCCGGCTGGCGCGAGACGTCTAGAATCAACGTAGGTACGTTCCCCGGCTACTGCTAGTTGTTTGTGCTAGGATCAGGTATACGGTCAGCCTAGTTACCACTTCCCTATGAGCTGGGTTTTTTGTGTTTGCAGACTTTGCTGAAACCTCCGAGATCCTCTGCCATTGGGATCATAACAGTGTGTCTAGCCTCTCTCCTCCCCTTAATCTCTGGGTGGTTCAGAATTCAGCTGCAGATATGGACATTCAGAGTCTGTCCTCTAGTGTGGATCATCTCACTGCAAGGGTGCAAAGCATTCAGGATTATGTAGTTCACAGTCCTATGTCAGACCCTAAAATACCAATTCCTGAGTTGTTCTCTGGAGATAGATCTAGGTTCTTGAACTTCAAAAATAATTGTAAGTTATTCCTGTCTCTGAGACCTCGTTCCTCTGGTGATCCTGTTCAGCAAGTTAAAATTATTATTTCTTTGTTGCGTGGTGACCCTCAAGATTGGGCATTCTCCCTGGCGCCAGGAGATCCTGCATTGCTAAATGTGGATGCGTTTTTTCTGGCGCTTGGATTGCTTTATGAGGAACCTAATCTAGTAGACCAAGCAGAAAAGGTTTTGCTGGCTCTTTCTCAGGGTCAGGATGAAGCTGAGGTTTACTGTCAGAAGTTTAGGAAATGGTTTGTGCTCACTCAATGGAATGAGTGTGCCCTGGCAGCGATTTTCAGAAAGGGTCTTTCTGAAGCCCTTAAGGATGTTATGGTGGGGTTCCCCACGCCTGCGGGTCTGAATGAGTCCATGTCTTTGGCCATTCAGATTGATCGGTGTTTGTGGGAGCGCAAACCTGTGCACCATCTGGCTTTATTTTCTGAGCAGAAGCCTGAGTCTATGCAATGTGACAGGATTCTGACCAGAATTGAACGGCAAAATCACAGACGTCAGAATGGGTTGTGCTTTTACTGTGGTGATTCTGCTCATGTTATCTCAGATTGTTCTAAATGCACAAAGAGGTTTGCTAAGTCTGTCACCATTGGTACTGTACAGCCTAAATTCATTTTGTCTGTTACTTTGATTTGCTCTCTGTCATCCTACTCAGTTATGGCTTTTGTGGATTCGGGTGCTGCCCTGAATTTGATGGATTTGTCATTTGCCAGGCGCTGTGGTTTAGTCTTGGAGCCTTTGCAATTTCCTATCCCACTGAAGGGAATTGATGCTACGCCATTGGCCAAGAATAAGTCTCAGTACTGGACTCAAGTTACCATGTGCATGACTCCTGCACATCAGGAGGTGATTCGCTTTCTTGTGTTACATAATTTGCATGACATTGTCGTGTTGGGTCTGCCACGGTTGCAGGTCCATAACCCAGTCCTGGATTGGAAAGCGATGTCTGTGTCAAGTTGGGGTTGCCAGGGGATTCATGGCGATGCTCCTTTGGTGTCAATTGCTTCTTCTATTCCTTCTGAAGTCCCTGAATTTTTGTCGGACTACCAGGATGTATTTGATGAGCCCAAATCCAGTGCCGTACCTCCTCATAGGGATTGTGATTGTGCTATAAATTTGATTCCTGGTAGTAAGTTCCCTAAGGGACGACTTTTTAATTTATCTGTACCAGAACATGCCGCTATGCGGAGTTATATAAAGGAGTCTTTGGAGAAAGGGCATATTCGCCCGTCCTCGTCCCCTTTGGGTGCAGGGTTCTTTTTTGTGGCCAAGAAGGATGGTTCTCTGAGACCCTGTATAGATTATCGCCTTCTAAATAAAATCATGGTCAAATTTCAATATCCATTGCCACTGCTGTCCGATCTGTTTGCTCGGATTAGGGGGGCTAGTTGGTTCACCAAGATAGATCTTCGAGGAGCTTATAATCTTGTGCGTATAAAGCAGGGCGATGAATGGAAAACAGCATTTAATACGCCCAAAGACCATTTTGAGTACTTGGTGATGCCTTTTGGGCTTTCTAATGCCCCTTCCGTGTTTCAGTCCTTCATGCACGTCATCTTCCGAGAGTATCTGGATAGATTTATGATTGTGTACCTGGATGATATTTTGGTCTTTTCTGATGATTGGGAATCTCATGTGAAGCAGGTCAGGATGGTATTTCAGGTCCTGCGTGCCAATGCCTTGTTTGTGAAGGGCTCTAAATGTCTCGTCGGAGTCCAGAAGGTTTCCTTTTTGGGCTTTATATTTTCTCCGTCTACTATTGAGATGGATCCAGTCAAGGTCCGGGCTATTTATGACTGGACTCAACCTACATCGGTGAAGAGTCTTCAGAAGTTCTTGGGCTTTGCTAATTTTTACCGTCGCTTCATCACTAATTTTTTTAGTGTGGTTAAGCCTTTGACGGATTTGACCAAGAAGGGTGCTGATGTGACGAATTGGTCTCCTGCGGCCGTGGAAGCCTTTCAGTAGCTGAAACGTCGGTTTTCTTCGGCTCCTGTCTTGCGTCAGCCGGATGTCTCTCTTCCTTTCCAGGTCGAGGTTGATGCTTCTGAGATTGGGGCAGGGGGCTGTCTTGTCGCAGAGAAGCTCTGATGGCTCTGTGATGAGGCCATGTGCTTTCTTTTCTAGAAAGTTTTCACCTGCCGAGCGGAATTATGATGTTGGTAATCGGGAGTTGTTGGCAATTAAGTGGGCATTTGAGGAGTGGCGACATTGGCTTGAGGGGGCCAAACATCGTGTGGTGGTCCTGACGGATCACAAGAATTTGACTTATCTCGAGTCTGCCAAACGGTTGAATCCTAGACAGGCTCGATGGTCGCTGTTTTTCTCCCGTTTTGATTTTGTGGTTTCATACCTTCCGGGTTCGAAAAACGTGAAGGCTGATGCTCTTTCTAGGAGTTTTCTGCCTGACTCTCTGAAAGTTTCTGAGCCGGCTGGTATCCTCAGAGAGGGGGTGATTTTGTCTGCCATCTCCCCTGATTTGCGACGGGTGCTGCAGGAATTTCAGGCCAATAGACCTGATCGTTGTCCACTGGAGAGACTGTTTGTCCCGGACAGATGGACCAGTAGAGTTATTTCTGAGGTTCATTCTTCGGTGTTGGCAGGTCATCCTGGGATTTTTGGTACCAGGGATTTGGTGGCTAGGTCCTTTTGGTGGCCGTCCTTGTCGCGGGATGTGCGTTCCTTTGTGCAGTCCTGTGGGATTTGTGCTCCGGCCAAGCCTTGCTTTTCTCGTGTCAGTGGATTGCTTTTGCCTTTGCCTGTCCCAAAGAGGCCCTGGACGCATATTTCCATGGATTTTATTTCGGATCTTCCAGTCTCTCAGAGGACGTCTGTCATCTGGGTGGTTTGTGATCATTTTTCTAAAATGGTCCATTTGGTGCCCTTGCCTAAGTTGCCTTCCTCCTCCGATTTGGTTCTGCTGTTTTTTCAGAATGTGGTTCGTTTGCATGGTATTCCGGAGAACATTGTGTCTGACAGAGGATCCCAGTTTGTGTCCAGATTTTGGCGGTCCTTTTGTGCTAAGATGGGCATTGATTTATCTTTTTCGTCGGCCTTCCATCCTCAGACGAATGGCCAAACTGAACGAACTAATCAGACCTTGGAAACTTATCTGAGATGTTTTGTTTCTGCTGATCAGGATGATTGGGTGACTTTTTGGCCATTGGCTGAGTTCGCCCTCAATAATCGGGCTAGTTCCGCTACCTTGGTTTCACCTTTTTTTTTGTAATTCTGGTTTTCATCCTCGTTTTTCCTCAGGTCAGGTTGAGCCTTCTGACTGTCCTGGGGTGGATTCTGTGGTGGATAGGTTGCAGCAGATTTGGAACCACGTAGTGGACAATTTGACGTTGTCACAGGAGAAGGCTCAGCGCTTTGCTAACCGCCGTCGCTGTGTGGGTCCCCGACTTCGTGTGGGGGATTTGGTATGGTTGTGTTCTCGTTATGTTCCTATGAAGGTTTCCTCTCCTAAGTTCAAGCCTCGTTTCATCGGTCCTTATAAGATTTTAGAAATCCTCAACCCTGTGCCATTTCGTTTGGACCTCCCAGCATCTTTTGCCATTCATAATGTGTTCCATAGGTCATTGTTGCGGAGGTATGTGGTGCCTGTGGTTCTCTCTGTGGATCCTCCTGCTCCAGTGTTGGTCGAGGGAGAATTGGAGTATGTGGTGGAGAAGATCTTGGATTCTCGTATTTCGAGACGGAGGCTTCAGTACTTGGTTAAATGGAAGGGTTATGGTCAGGAGGATAATTCCTGGGTTGTCGCCTCTGATGTCCATGCGGCCGATTTGGTGCGTGCCTTTCATTTGGCTTGTCCTGATCGGCCTGGGGGCTCTGGTGAGGGTTCGGTGACCCCTCCTCAAGGGGGGGGGGGTACTGTTGTGAATTCCGTTCTCGGGCTCCCTCCTGTGGTCATGAGTGGTACTGTGTGAGTTCTGTTCTTGGGCTCCCTCTGGTGGCTTTTAGCGATATGGCTGGTCTGTAGCTGGGCTCCAGCTGCCTCGTTATCTGCTATTCCGGCCTCCTATTTAACTCCACCTGGACCTTTACTTGTTGCCTGCTGTCGTTGTATTCAGTACTGGTTCTGATCTCTCTTGGACTTCCCTTGTGACCTGTCTCCTCCTGGAGAAGCTAAGTCTTGCTAGTTCATGTTTGCTCATTGAAAATATTTCTCAGTATATTATGAGTTTAGTCCAGCTTGCTTATATGTGATTTTCTTGCTTGCTGGAAGCTCTGGGGTGCAGAGTTGCTCCCCTCACATCGTTAGTCGGTGTGGGGGTTCTTGTGTTCTCTGCGTGGATAATTTTTGATAGTATTTTGTACTGACCGCACAGATTCCTTGCTATCTTCTGACTATTTAGTATTAGCGGGCCTCATTTGCTAAAACCTGTTTTCATTTCTACGTTTGTGTTTTCCCCTTAACTCACCGTTATTATTTGTGGGGGGCTGTCTAAACTTTGGGGGATTTTCTCTGAGGCAAGTGAGGTTTTGCTTTCTCTCTAGGGGTAGCTAGTTTCTCAGGCTGTGAAGAGACGTCTAGGCTTTTAGGAACATTCCACGGCTGCCTATAGTGTGTGTTGATCGGATCAGGGTTGCGGTCAGTAAAGTTCCCACATCCCCAGAGCTTGTCCTAATATTTGGTTTACCTATCAGGTCAGTCTTGTGATCCTAACCACCAGGATCATAACAGGAAACCCCTGATGGTTTTTGCGAATGGTCCCATAAGCCCCCATGTTATGTTCAAACAGACTTTTAAATATGGGTATGCTGGTGTAGTAGTTGTCAACATACAGATTGTAGCCTTTTTGTAAAAATGGAGTTATCAGCTTCCAAATGATTTTTTCAGATGTCCCCATTTAAGTAGGGCATCCTGGTGGGTTTAGTTGGCTATCTTTCCCATCATAAATGCGAAAAGCTGATGTGTATCCGGTTGAACTCTCGCACATTTTATAGAGCTTTAGTCCAAACCTTGCCCTCTTAGAAGGAATAAATTGCTTGAGGTGCAGTCTTCCTTTGAATTTTACAACGGACTCCTCAATGGAAATGTTTTCTGTTGGGGTGTAAAGCTTTAAGAACTTTTCTGTCATAGCCAAACCAGAATCTCAATTTGCAGACACTGCATTTTGGGGTACTGCCCCTCATGAGTGCAAAGCGGAGATCTGGTTTGGCTGTGCGAGAGGCGTCAAACCGTTATCCAAGAAGTATCGTTTCTCCTTGCGGAGATCAACATGGTAAACATGCCGAGATGAGGAGACTTAAAGCCGCAATGCTCTGACGCCTCTCACACAGCCAAACCAGATCTCTGCTTTGCACTGATGAGGGGCAGTACCCCAAAACAGTGTCTGCAAATTGAGATTCTGGTTTGGCTATTATCCTAAGTCACGTGACAAGGTGTTAGGTGTCGATTTCCCGCCTCTGCACAGGGGGAATCTCGAACCACCTCCGCTGCAGTGTCCCATTCTTCTCCAGCTGCAATGGAGCCTGCTCAGCAGAGATGTCCGTCCTAGGGTCTGGCTCAAGCTGATACTGTGCGGCTGGTTACAGCTGCCGCCCTAGGTTCAGCCTTTGAAACCAGCATTGATCAGCGGCGAGCAGACTATCCAGGGACTAAGTCCTGCTTTTCATCAACTGAGCATGCCCATGGGACGATCTCTCATTGGAGTTCGGAGGTCACGTGTGTATAAGCAGGAGTCCTTGCTATTCCTGGGCTATATAATCTCCGCCCGGGGGTTGGCCATGGATCCTGCCAAGCTACAAGCTGTGATGGACTGGCAGGAACCCCGTTCTCTCAAAGCGGTGCAGCACTTTATGGGGTTCATCAACTATTATCGCCAGTTCATTCCCCACTTCTCAACCTTGGTAGCTCCCCTGGTTGCCCTCACCAAGAAGGGAGCTAATCCAAAATTGTGGTCAGAGAAGGTCTCCAAGGCCTTCCTCTCTATCAAGTCACACTTTGCTAGCGCTCCCATTTTACATCGCCCCGATGTCGATAAACCATTTATCATGGAGGTGGATATCTCTTCTGTCGGTGCTGGAGCAGTGCGCTTCCAGAAGGATGCTTAAGGTCGGAAGCTTCCTTGCTTCTTCTTCTCCAAGACCTTCTCACCGGCAGAAAGGAATTATTGCATCGGGGACAAGGAGTTGCTATCCATGAAGTTGGCCTTTTCGGAGTGGAGACACCTCCTGGAGGGGGCTTGCTATCCCTTCCAAGTATTCACCAACCACAAAAATTTGGTATATTTACAAACCGCCCAGCGTCTAAACTCTCACCAGGCCAGATGGTCCCTGTTCTTCTCCCGGTTCCACTTCACCTTCCATTTTCTCTCTGGGGAGAAGAACACTCATGCCGACGTAAGGAGAATCTAGAACCACCTCCGCTGCGGTCTCCCATTCTTCTCCAGCTGCAGTGGAGCCTGCTCAGCAGAGACATCGGTCCCAGCATCTGGCTCAAGCTGATACTGTGCGGCTGGTTACAGCTGCCACCCCAGGTTCAGCCTTTGTAACCAGCATTGATCAGCGGCGAGCAGACGTTCCAGGGACTAAGTCCTGCTTTTCATCTACTGGGCATGCCCATGGGATGACCTCTCATTGGAGTTCGGAGGTCACATGCTCATGTAGCCTGTAGTGGCTCCAATTCGACCACTAGCATGGTCCTGGAAGGCTACATCCATAAAAGGCTCACATGGCAGCTCGGCCATGTGCTAGTATAAATCAGTACGTGTGTGTGTGTGTATGTATGCCTGTTCTGGTGAAAGCTACGAATCATTCCCATCCCTATAGTTGATGAATGTTCGCGAATGTTGGAGCTGTCTAGCACCAGATAGTGCCATCCAGCACCAGGCACAATCTATTCTGAGTCTAACCAGCAGTGTCCGCCAGTACAGTGCTGTACGCACTCTGTGCGGCTATCTCCTGTTTCTCCTGACAAACCGTCAGTGTAGGGTGGGAACTCCTGCTTGGTCCCAGCTTCTGACTCTGGGCATCCTCAGGCGCAGGCTCAAAGGCCACCGAGGGGCAGAGCGGGATCAACCAGCAGCATAGTGGGGGTGAATTGCAGGGATCCCACTAGTATCCATTTGCTGCACCCTGTGTCTGCTAACAGGGCAAAGCGCTACTTTTATTCCCGGCGAATCTTGTAAAGTAACAGAGTTCGCTCCTATACAGACAGGGTGACGGAACCCGTGTCTATTCTGGCGTAGTACCGCCATATAGTGCTGCCATTTTACTAGCAGCAGGTCCCACTCCTGCACGGTGGACCCCGGGCTGCGAACGCACCTTTACTATCATTATATTTACTCAGTGCTTTCCGCCAGCCCTAACACAAGGCTCGTTAAAGGGTCAACATTAACTTGTAGGATTGCTACCTTCCAATAGGTGGCACTAGAGTTCTAGAGCTCTACCTCTCTGAAGAGACAATTTGCATAATTAGCATATTACCCAGAGGAGCATTGCGGCTTTAATTCTCCTCATCTCGGCATGCTTAGCATGTCTATCTCCGCAAGGAGAAGCAATATTTCTTTTCTAGGACATTAGTTGGTGTCCATAAATTTGACCTAACATAATAGGATCGTGGATTCTAGCTGATGAATTGGGACATATATAAATGTGTTTGTAGGACAATTTGCTCTAGCAAGCTATCTGTCAAAAAAGAAATTAAAAAAATTAGCTGGTCCAAAATTTTCCACCTCCACATTTTTACCAGGAATGGCATTAAAATTAAGGATGAATGGAGTAGCCGAATCTGAATACTCCTATCTGAGAAATGCTACACCAACAGGCAAAACTCCTTGGACATTGGTGTGTGCCAATTCATGAGCACTAGGGACAGCGCTAGAGCTGAGCATTGTTCCCTGAGTTGGAGACATTTCTCCAGAAGCGCTATTTGTCCTTCTTGTTGTACTGGTCCTTGTGTGCGAGGATGGAGCAGAATCACTGCTCATTTCTGAGCTATCACTGTTGCTTCTACTAAAGCCCTCGAAATCCACATCGCCATCTGGCACTGCACTTTCTTCCCTGTCAGAAAAAAAAGTGCATAAGCCTCCTCTGCACTATAATAATGACAGGCCATTTTATTTGTTTTTTATTTATTTGTTTTTTTCTGGAAATAGAAAACTCTGATGTGACGAAATTATTGGGGAGACAATTGAGAAAAGCCTAGTTCTTTAGCCTAACCCTAACTTTAGCCTAACAGCGACCCTAACTTTAGCCTAACGGCAACGCTGACTTTAGCCTAACGGCAACGCTGACTTTAGCCTAACGGCAACGCTGACTTTAGCCTAACGGCAACGCTGACTTTAGCCTAACGGCAACGCTGACTTTAGCCTAACGGCAACGCTGACTTTAGCCTAACGGCAACGCTGACTTTAGCCTAACGGCAACGCTGACTTTAGCCTAACGGCAACGCTGACTTTAGCCTAACGGCAACGCTGACTTTAGCCTAACGGCAACGCTGACTTTAGCCTAACGGCAACGCTGACTTTAGCCTAACGGCAACGCTGACTTTAGCCTAACGGCAACGCTGACTTTAGCCTAACGGCAACGCTGACTTTAGCCTAACGGCAACGCTGACTTTAGCCGATTTGGGGGGGAACCACTGTTTGGGTGCACGACAGGGCTCGGAAGGGAAGGAGCACCATTTGACTTTTTGAATGAAAACTTGACTCCAATCATTAGCGGACACCATGTCGCGTTTGGAGAACCCCTGTGTGCCTAAACAGTGGAGCTCCCCCACAATGACCCCATTTTGGAAACTAGACCCCCCAAGGAATTTATCTAGATGCATAGTGAGCACTTTAAATCCTCAGGTGCTTCACAAATTGATCCGTAAAAATGAAAATGTACTTTTTTTTCACAAAAAATTTATTTTAGCCTCAATTTTTTCATTTTAACATGGGCAACAGGATAAAATGGATCCTAAAATTTGTTGGGCAATTTCTTCTGAGTACACCGATACCTCACATGTGGGGGTAAACCACTGTTTGGGTGCATGACAGGGCTCGGAAGGGAAGGAGCGCCATTTCACTTTTTGAATGGAAAATTAGCTCCAATCATTCGCGGACATCATGTCACATTTGGAGAGTCCCTGTGTGCCTAAACATTGGAGCTCCCCCACAAGGGAACCCATTTTGGAAACTAGACCTCCCAAGGAACTAATCTAGATGTGTGGTGAGCACTTTGAACCCCCAAGTGCTTCACAGAAGTTTATAACGCAGAGCCGTGAAAATAAAAAATAATTTTTCTTTCCTCAAAAATGATTTTTTTAGCCCACAATTTTTTTATTTTCACAAGGGTAAGAGGAGAAATTGAACCCCTAAAGTTGTTGTCCAGTTTGTCCTGAGTACGCTGATACCCCATATGTGGGTGTAAACCATTGTTTGGGCACACGTCGGGGAAGGGAGGGAGCACCATTTGATTTTTTGAACGCAAGATTGGCTGGAATCAATGGTGGCGCCATGTCACGTTTGGAGACCCCCTGATGTGCCTAAACAGTGGAAACCCCTCAATTCTAACTCCAACACTAACCCCAACACACCCCTAACCCTAATCCCAACTCTAACCACAACCCTAACCCCAACACACCCCTAAACCTAATCCCAACCATAACCTTAACCACAAGCCTAACCCTAACTCCAACACACCCCTAACCCTAATCTTAACCCTAATTCCAACCCTAACCATAATTCCAACCCTAACTCTAATTCCAACCCTAAGGCTATGTGCCCACGTTGTAGATTTTTCCATTTTTGAAAGTGTTTTTTGTGCGGATTTCACCTGCAAATTCCTATACAGCAACAGGTGTAAAACTCTGCGGAATCCACACAAAGAATTGACATGCTGCGGAAAATACCGAGCGGTATTTCCCTCACCATGGGCACAGCGGATTTGGTTTTCCATAGGTTTACATGGTCCTGTAAATGTGATGGAAAAGTGCTACAAATCTGCAACAGCCAATTCCGCACCGTATGCACATAGCCTAATTCTAACCCTAAGTCTAATTCTAACCCAAACCCTAATTCCAACCCTAACCCTAATTCTAACCCTAATTCTAATCGCAACCCTAACTCTGATTGCAACCCTAACCCTAATTGCAACCCTAACCCTAATTGTAGTTCTAACCCTAACCCTAATTGCAACCCTAACCCTATCCCTAATTGCAACCCTAACCCTAGTTGCAACCCTAACGCTAATTGCAACCCTAAGACTAACCCTAGTGGAAAAATAAAAATAAATATATTTTCTTTATTTTATTATGTTCCCTACCTATGGGGGTGATAAAGTGGGGGGTTATATACTATTTTTTTAATTTTGATCACTGTGGGGGGAGCGGACGGGAGGACGGAGGGGAGCAGAGGACAGGACAGAGGGGAGGAGAGCAGTGGCGGGGGCAGATCGTGGTCTCCAGCCATGGCCGATATTGCAGCATCGGCCATGGCTGGATTGTAATATTTCACCAATTTTTATTGGTGAAATATTACAGATTGCTCTGATTGGCCGTTTCACTTTCAACAGCCAATCATAGTGATCATAGCCACGGGGGGTGTGGGGGGGTGGGTGGCAAAGCCACCCCTGGGCTGAAGTACCACTCCCCCTGTCCCTGCTGGTTGGGTGAAATTACAGTTAACCCTTTCACCCGATCTGCAGGGACACGATCATTCTGTAACGCAGCATATGCGTCACAGGTCAGATTGGCACCGACTTTCATGATGCATACGCTGTGTCACAGGTCGGGAAGTGGTTAAACCAGTCAGTTACTGACAACAAGTAGCTGGTCAGTTACTAACAACAAATACATTCACTAATAACAACTAACTTGTCAGTTACTAAACAACAAATGACCTTCTGCTAGATGGGTCATCTGGTTTGACATATAAACTTCAATGACCTTATGCAAACTCCATACAGTAAGGATATACTGAATATTAGAACTGATTGAAACCATATCAATATATCAATAATTAGTATTAATTAATTGGAGTGTTTGAAACCATTAAATATAACTTACTACACAAACAGCAAAGCTAACCTTAGCCTAACCGCAACGCTAGCTTTAGCCCCAACACTAACCCTAACTATAGCACTAACCCTAACCTGCCTGATCTGTTTTTTTTTTTTACTTTATAACAAGATCGCTGACTGACACAGCTGTTGCCAGCAGCACTTGTAACACTGTTTCTCCACTAATCTCTCACTGACAGAAGATTTGAGGAGAAACAGCGTTTTTATGAGGCAGATCGCCCGGGAAAGTTTGTTGCTATAACAAAGTTTCCTAGTGATGTCTCATTGGCTTCTCTGATGCTGACATCATCAGGACCTGAGCCAATCGGGTCTCGATGAAGTTGGAGGAAGCGTTATAAGGTACGTGGGGGTCCTGATGAGCACAAAACCACCATCCATAGAGAAACGTCGGTGCTGCACAAAGCCCTGCTAGCGCCGACATTCATCTACCATTGGCGATCACGAAGCGGTTAAGTTAAGGTCCCATCATTTCTCTCCAGGCCTATTTCATGAGTTTTTTATTTAAAAAAAAATTCTGTGGAAGCATGGTTGAAAAGCAATGTCTGACTTTCATTTTCATACATTTTTGATTTATTATTACTTTTGTCAGATTCAAGTTATTTCTGTGACCATTGTGGGTTTTTCTGTCATTAAACGATGGGTACCAACAATTTTGACCACGTACGTAGGTGGAATTAATATTTTGACTCCACAGCCACTTTGTGGAAATTAAAGCAAGGTGGATGTTGGGAGTGAAAATTACATATTTTTCATTTTATTATCCAGCACATAGTGCCCAGATTGTGCTCCGGGAGACACACCGCAAATTAAGTGGATTCTGATCATTATAATAATGTTAAATACAGGGATCTTAATGGTATGTGCACATGTTGTGGATTTCCTGCAGATCTGCAGCATTTTTTTCCGTGCAGAAACGCTGCAGATCCACAAGTGATTTACAGTACAATGTAAATCAATGGGAAAAAAAAATGCTGTGCTAATGGGGTGGAAAAATCCACACAGAAAACACAGCAGATTCAAAAAAGGACCATGTCAATTATTTTTGCGGATCTGCAGCGTTTCTGCACCCATTCCATAACAGAAATCGGCAGGTAAAAAACGCCTGAAATCCGCAGCAAATCCGCAAAAAAAAAGCTGAAAAAACGTGCAGATTCTGACCTGTGTTTTCTGCCAAGAAATGCAGAATCTGCACAGAAAATTCCACAGCCAAATCCGCAACTTGTGGATATAGCCTAAATGTTGTTTGCGCACACTGCAAGACTGAGAAGTGAGAGCGGATATTGCTGGATTGGTTTATAGAAACTCTGTTGCTTTTCAACAGCCTTTGAGCCACTAATAGTGTGGGAACCTCTGTTTTTCCATTGACAGATGATGGACCTGAGTGGGGACTTGTTTTTTGTGAGATGAGAATTGGTATTATTTTCGCTTAAAAAAGCCACAGAGAAAAGCCACAGAGATGATTACCTGCTGAAGCCTCCAAACAAACGCACTGGCACGGTGCAGCGGACCCGATTAATGATGGCAAAAACACAGGTGCAAAAAATACCGATGAAACAACCACTTTCAATCCAGTGTTGGCTGTTTGGTATTAGTGCACAAAAAGATAAGCGATAATAGTCTATAAGTGGCGTTGTTCACACAGGCAATGCACAGCATCTGGTTTACAGCCTATTACTAATGCACATACAGGCGGGCCGCCCAGTGCTATTATTTTCACCTACATAACATTGATTGGTTTCTTTTTATTCTATATTTGGGAAGCAGAATGAACAAACAGTTGAACACCACGCACTACTGGCTCATCCAACACGGTTTTCTATTAGACTGTGAACTGTCATTGTCTTGGTAAATAATTAACGTTTTTTACATAGCTTGCCATTTTTATGGACAGTTTAAGTAGAAATGTTCAAAAATATAAAACTCAAGGATATTTTATTAAAAACACATTGTTTTTTATCTTAGCAGATGACTGTACCAGGAGATCAAAGGGACAGCTGACATCTTCAATTTTTAAATCTGATAATCTTGAGATCCTACAAGATACAACTGAAGTGATTGCTGTTACTCCAGATATATCATCATCCATTCACAGCAAAGATCTGTCATCTGATCCTATGAAACAGGTCCCATCTTCTGATTTATTACTGACTACTAAGGAAAATCAAAGTGACAAAAGAGGCATTAAAAAACAAACTGCTCCTAAAGCAAATAAGTCGTTTTCATGTTCAGAATGTGGGAAATGTTTTAACAAGAAAAAAGATTTGGTTTATCACCATAGAACTCACACAGGGGAGAAGCCTTTTTCCTGTTCAGAATGTGGAAAATGTTTTACGAAAAAAGGGACTCTTGTTACACACCAGAGAACTCGTACAGGGGAGAAGCCTTTTTCCTGTTCAGAATGTGGGAAATGTTTTACCTGCAAAGGGAATTTTGTTAAGCACCAGAGAACCCACACAGGGGAGAAGCCTTTTTCCTGTTCAGAATGTGGGAAATGTTTTAAATGGAAAGTGCATCTTGTTAGACATCAGAGAGCTCACACAGGAGAGAAGCCTTTTTCCTGTTCAGAATGTGGGAAATGTTTTAACCACAAATGGCATCTTGTTAGTCACCAGAGAACTCACACAGGGGAGAAGCCTTTTTCCTGTTCAGAATGTGAGAAATGTTTTACCCACAAAGGGAGTCTTGTTAGTCACCGGAGAACTCACACAGGAGAGAAGCCTTTTTCCTGTTCAGAGTGTGGGAAATGTTTTAACAGGAAATCATGTTTGGTTACCCACCAGAGAATTCACTCAGGAGAGAAGCCTTTTTTCTGTTCAGAATGTGGGAAAGGTTTTAACCAGAAATGGCATTTTGTTAGTCACCAGAGAACTCACACAGGGAAGAAGCCTTTTTCCTGTTCAGAATGTGGGAAAGGTTTTAACCAGAAATGGCATTTTGTTAGTCACCAGAGAACTCACACAGGGGAGAAGCCTTTTTCCTGTTCAGAATGTGGGAAATGTTTTAACACGAAAGTGCTTCTTGTTGGACATCAGGGCATTCACACAGGGGAGAAGCCTTTTTCATGTTCAGAATGTGGGAAATGTTTTAACCAGAAATGGCATCTTGTTAGTCACCAGAGAACTCATACAGGGGAGAAGCCTTTTTCCTGTTCAGAATGTGGGAAAGGTTTTAACCAGAAATGGTATCTTGTTAGTCACCAGAGAACTCACACAGGGGAGAAGCCTTTTTCCTGTTCAGAATGTGGGAAATGTTTTAACACGAAAGTGCTTCTTGTTGGACATCAGGGCATTCACACAGGGGAGAAGCCTTTTTCATGTTCAGAATGTGGGAAGTGTTTTACCTACAAAGGGAATCTTGATGAACACCAAAGAACCCACACAGGAGAGAAGCCTTTTTTTTGTTCAGAATGTGGGAAATGTTTTACCCACAAAGGGAGTCTTGTTAGTCACCGGAGAACTCACACAGGGGAGAAGCCTTTTTCCTGTTCAGAATGTGGTAAATGTTTTACCCACAAAGGGAGTCTTGTTAGTCACCGGAGAACTCACACAGGAGAGAAGCCTTTTTCCTGTTCAGAGTGTGGGAAATGTTTTAACAGGAAAGCGCTTCTTGTTAGACATCAGAGAACTCACACAGGGGAGAAGCCTTTTTCCTGTTCAGAATGTGGGAAATGTTTTAACCAGAAATCATGTTTGGTTACCCACCAGAGAATTCACTCAGGAGAGAAGCCTTTTTTCTGTTCAGAATGTGGGAAAGGTTTTAACCAGAAATGGCATTTTGTTAGTCACCAGAGAACTCACACAGCGAAGAAGCCTTTTTCCTGTTCAGAATGTGGGAAAGGTTTTAACCAGAAATGGCATCTTGTTAGTCACCAGAGAACTCACACAGGGGAGAAGCCTTTTTCCTGTTCAGAATGTGGGAAATGTTTTAACACGAAAGTGCTTCTTGTTGGACATCAGGGCATTCACACAGGGGAGAAGCCTTTTTCATGTTCAGAATGTGGGAAATGTTTTACCTACAAAGGGAATCTTGATGAACACCAAAGAACCCACACAGGAGAGAAGCCTTTTTTTTGTTCAGAATGTGGGAAATGTTTTACCCACAAAGGGAGTCTTGTTAGTCACCGGAGAACTCACACAGGGGAGAAGCCTTTTTCCTGTTCAGAATGTGGGAAATGTTTTACCCACAAAGGGAGTCTTGTTAGTCACCGGAGAACTCACACAGGAGAGAAGCCTTTTTCCTGTTCAGAGTGTGGGAAATGTTTTAACAGGAAAGCGCTTCTTGTTAGACATCAGAGCAGTCACTCAGGGGAGAAGCCTTTTTCATTTTCTTAATGTGGGAAATATTTTACATGGAAATCAACTGTCAATAAACATCAGAGACGTCAGTCACATGGGGGAAAAGCCTTTTATGTTCGTAATGTTGGAATAGTTTTAACCACAATTGAATCTTCCTAAATGGGTTGTCTCTTGTCGTTAGAATAAAACTAAACTTTATTAATTCCAAATGTAAAACTATATCCATAACTCACCCCTGAAGGTTAGTTAGTAGGTGACTAATAAAAAAAAACATGTACCCCGCAGTTCAGTATATAGGGTGAAGTGACGTATACACACTCACTTTCCAAGCCTCTCATTTCTACAGGTTTCATCGTCCTCACCAAAGGTGACTCATCAGGACACTAATAATAGATATAATTAAATATAATTATATCTATAATTATCTATAATATAGATTCAAGCGAGACTAGACAAAAAAAACTAAAATCATGTATCATGTGCTGTCTCTTTTGAGTATGTCTGCTGAGTAAGCACTTCTTATTACTTGGATCTAGCTTTTCTATTAACCCTTCTTACTCCTTCACCATGTTTAGCTATGCCCTTACAGTTTGCTCCACTAATCCTCTCTCTCCTTCGATATCACAAACCCCAGCACTCTCTAACCTAGTAATCATCTCCCCTTCCCTCTTTCCTCCCCACCTGTCCTCTTCTGCTGACCTGCTCCTCAATGTCAAATCTGTCCTAAGAGAACATAAAACAAGTCGGCCACTCTTTCTCCCACCTGCTCTCTCTCTACTTCTCACTGCTGGAGACATATCTCCCATCCCTGGACCCCCACATCTCATACCTCCCATTACTACTCCCTCCTATCGCCAGGGCCGATTTTAGGTAAAGTGGGGCCCTAGGCAAAGTTTAAAATGGGGCCCCAAATGCAGACATATTGCACATCATACAGAAGCATTTCGGTTGTATTTAAATGCGCTGATCTCAGGCCGCTAAACGAGTGTGATCGACAATACTGAAGTCGTTGGACGCTTGTTTCCCGGCCTCTTTCCACCATCTGAGAAAGAATGAAGGGGACAGAACCATCACTAACAGATCACCATACAGTATCATGTTATCAGCAGCACATCTACAGTTTACACCGGCGATGTGCTGCTGAGAACAATGATTTTTATTCCGGCATAAACAATCCAATCACCCAATGAATATGCAGCATTTTGCTTGTTTAGTATAATACACCCCATAGTCCTCCATATATTATAATGTGCACCACAGTCCTCCATATTGTAAAATGCACACCCCATAGTCCTCCATATAGTATTATACTCTTCCCATAGTCCTCCATATCATACAATGTGCCCCATAGTCCTCCATATAGTATACAGCAGAGCCCACCGTGGTATACAGCAGAGCCCACAGTGGTATACAGCAGAGCCCACAGTGGTATACAGCAGAGCCCACAGTGGTATACAGCAGAGCCCCCGGTGGTATACAGCAGAGCCCCCGGTGGTATACAGCACAGCCCCCGGTGGTATACAGCACAGCCCACAGTAGTATACAGCACAGCCACCAGTTGTATACAGCAGAGCCCACAGTGGTATACAGCAGAGCCCCCAGGGGTATACAGCAGAGCCCCCAGGGGTATACAGCAGAGCCCCCAGGGGTATACAGCAGAGCCCCCAGGGGTATACAGCAGAGCCCACAGTGGTATACAGCAGAGCCCACAGTGGTATACAGCAGAGCCCCCAGGAGTATACAGCAGAGCCCCCAGGAGTATACAGCAGAGCCCCCAGTAGTGTACAGCAGAGCCCCCAGTGGTATACAGCACAGCCCCCAGTGGTATACAGCAGAGCCCCCAGTGGTATACAGCAGAGCCCCCAGTGGTATACAGCAGAGCCCCCAGTGGTATACAGCAGAGCCCCCAGTGGTATACAGCAGAGCCCCCAGTAGTATACAGCACAGCCCCCAGTGGTGTACACCACAGCTCACATCCCCCCTCCCCTCTCCTCCCCTCCCCTCTCCTCTCCCCTCTTCTCTCCCCGTCCAGTAAAAAGAAAAAAAACAAAACACAAGCTCCTCACCTCTCCACACGTGCTCGCGCTGCTCCCTGCTCCTGTGTCAGTGGCTGCCACTGCTCTGCCTGGGACAGGGACACAGTGAGTGCGCACGCACCCGCTGTGTCAGAGGCAGAGTGGGGAATGATGGGAGAGGGAGTGTCAGGTGACGCTCTCTCCTCCATCATTGCTTTGAACTGTACCGGCAGACGCCGGTACAGTTCAATGCGGCGGGGGAGTCGGCGCTGGTGGCAGGCGGGCCCCCTGCCTCACAGGGGCCCCATAGCGGCTGCCTGGTCTGCCTGCCCCTAACGCCGGCCCTGCCTATCGCTCCCTATCCAACATGAACTACCGCAATCTTTCCAACATAAAACCCATGCCCCTGACGCCAACCCCCCTGCTCCCTCTCTCTGGAGCACTCTGGAATGCTGCGCTGTGTTACGGAGGCCTCCACGTCACCCACACTCCTCGACCCGGCAACAAACATGGTGGAGGAGTGGGTCTTCTCCTTTCCTCAAACTGCACCTTTAACCCAATCCCGCCTCTTCCTTCCCTTATCCTCCCCTTTTTTGAAGTACATTCTGTCCGCATCTACTTCCCCTCCAACCTCCAAGTGGCCATCATATACCGACCTCCAGGCCCTACCACTGCCTTTATTGACCAATTCTCCACCTGGCTTCTTCACTTTCTCTCTGCTGACATTCCCACCATCATCATGGGTGACTTCAACATCCCCATTGATAACCTTCAGTCAACAGCCTCCAAACTTCTGTCCCTTACCTCATCCTTTGGACTTACTCAGTCACAGACGGGCATACACTAGACCTGGTATTCACCCGTCTCTGCTCTCTATCTAACTTCACCACCTCCCCTCTCCCTCTATCCGACCACCATCTGCTCACCTTCTCATCCCTGTCCTCCTCACCGGTCATCCATGTCCAGCAACATGCGCACCCCCGCACAAACCTTGCACACCTAGACACCCACACACTCTCTGACTCCATCCTACCACTGGCATCCATATCCTCACGACAGACGCTGCCACTGCTTTCTACAATGCCACTCTCACATCAGCTATTGACACGGTTGCCCCTCTCGTCCATGGCAGAGTGCGACGTATCAATAGACAACCTTGGCACAATAACACCACTAAAAAGCTCCGGCAAGTGTCCAGAGTTGCGGAGTGGCGTTGGAAAAAAACACACTCGCAAGATGACTTCACTGTATTCAAACAAGCAACACTCACTTTTAAATCTGCTCTCACCTCTGCTAAACAGGCCTACTTCACAACCCTCGTGTCTTCCCTATCCTACAACCCCAAACAGTTATTCAAAACCTTTAACTCCCTCCTCCGCCCCCCACTGCCCCTCCAACCTCCCTCATCTCTGCTGAGAACTTTGCCACACATTTTAAAAATAAGATCGACCAGACAAGGCAAGTCTTCATTGTTCAACCACCACAACCCCTTTGTATACCAGACCAATGCCCAAACCCCATAACATCCCTATCCAACATCACTGAACGGGGGCTTAACTGTCTCCTCTCCAAATCGCACCTCACCACCTGTGCGCTCGACCCCATCCCACCTCCTCCCCAACCTCACCACCACACTTATCCCATCCCTAACCCACCTGTTCAACCTGTCACTAACTTCTGGCACCTTCCCTTCTGCGTTCAAACATGCCACAATCACACCTATCCTTAAAAAGCCAACCCTCGATCCAACTGCTATGTCCAGCAATCGCCCAATATCGCTGCTCCCATTCGCTTCCAATCTCCTGGAGCAGCACATCCACGCTGAACTTTCCTCCCACCTGTCATCTAACTTGTTGTTCGACAATCTGGTTTCATCCATCACTCAACTGAGACTGCCCTGACCAAAATCACTAACGACCTACTTACCGCCAAAGCTACTGGACAATACTCTGTACTCCTCCTTCTAGACCTGTCCTCTGCTTTTGACACAGTTGACCACTGCCTCCTACTACAGATCCTCTCCTCCTTTGACATCAAAGACCTCGTCCTATCCTGGATCACCTCGTACCTTTCCAACCGCACTTTCATCGTCTCCCACTCCCACACTACCTCCTCATCCCACCCTCGCTCTGTTCTAGGACCCCTACTCTTCTCAATCTATACACTTGGCTTGGGACAACTCATAAAGTACCATGGATTCCAGTACCACCTCTATGCTGATGACACTCAGATCTACCTCTCTGGCCCAGACGTCACCGCTCTGCTGTCCAGAATCCCAGAGTGCTTATCAGCCTTATCCTCCTTCTTCTCCTCTTGCTTCCTCAAACTCAATGTGAACAAATCTGAACTCATCATCTTTCCTCCATCCCACAGATCTTCCTTACCTGACCTATCTATCGCAATCAATGACATCATGCTTTCCCCTGTACCAGAAGTCCGCTGCCTCGGAGTAACCTTCGACTCTGCCCTGTCCTTCAAACCGCACATCCAAGCTCTTTTCACCTCCTGTCACATCCAGCTCAAAAATATCTCCAGAATCCGTCCTTTCCTCAACCTTCAATCTACTAAAATGCTTGTGCATGCCCTCATCATCTCCCGCCTTGACTACTGCAACATCCTTTTCTGCGGCCTCCCTGCTAACACCCTTGCACCTCTCCAGTCCATCCTTAACTCTGCTGCCCGACTAATCCATCTCTCTCCTCGCTACTCCTCCGCTTCCCCCCTCTGCAAATCTCTTCACTGGCTCCCATTCCCTCAGCGTATCCAGTTCAAATTACTAATACTGACCTACAAAGCCATTCATAACCTGTCTCCTCCATATATCTCGGAATTAATCTCCATATATCTTCCCTGACGTAATCTCCGGTCCTCCCAAGACCTCCTTCTCTCCTCCACACTTATTCGCTCCTCATCCAATCGCCTCCAAGACTTCTCCCGAATATCCCCTATCCTCTGGAATTCTCTGCCCCAACACGTCCGGTTATCCACCACATTCGGATCCTTCAGACGGAACCTGAAAACTCATCTCTTCAGGAAAGCCTACAGCCTGCACTGACCCCGCTGCCTCCTCATCACTACCGAAGCTACCGCCTCACCAACACCGGAGCTCCTGCAACCCCCAACCTACTGTCTCCTTCCCCATAATCCTGCAGAATGTAAGCCTGCAAGGGCAGGGTCCTCGCCCCTCTGTATCAGTCTGTCATTGTTAGTTTGTCTACTGTGATATCTGTAACTTGTATTTAACCCCTTCTCATGTACAGCACCATGGAATCAATGGTGCTATATAAATAATAATAATAATAATAATAATAAATAATGTTATCGGAAACAGTCAGAAAACCAGCCACATATGTAAGTTTATAAGCCACTCCAGTGTCAGGAATAGATAGTATGTGAAAATACAGTATAATTTGTAACAAATGGAAACGAAAACACAGATGTAGAAGTTCACATTCGTATTTATTGAGGTTAGATGTGGAACCACTAGACCATGGTCCGGGGGGCTCCGAAGGGGGTGTTACTGCGTGAGCCCCAGACACCCGTAGTAAGTCCCCTCGAACAGGGACAGAATGGAATGCCTGGAGGACACTGGTGCAGAGCTGACTGGAGGATACCGGGTGTAGGAGTAGAAGCTGGCATCGGTAGTACTGGCGTGGTCCAGAAGTGAGGCTGGTGGACTGGCAGGACTAGATGGGTCCAGTGTAGATACTGCGGAAGCAGTCCAGTATAACCGGGTAACTGGTAGCAGAAGATCTGTGGAGACAGACAGAATGAGCCGAGTTCCCTGTAGATACTTCAGAAACAGAAACACAAGATAACAGGAACCGGAAGTTAGCAACAGTATGCACTTGTTGCTCCGGCGCCCTCCCTATGGAGGAGGGGCCAGAAATAGCAGAAAGACACACGCCATTGGCTAGAGACAACAGTTGTAAAATGCATACTGTCTCTTTAAGAGACTGGGAGCAAGCGCGTGTGCGACGTAAGGACCCTGCCAGGGAACCTGCTGGCAGCATGCCAGGAAGCAGGAGAGGAAGGAGGGGTAGGGACTGTGTCCAGACAGCGTGAAGCCGGCACAGAGCCAGAGACCTGACGGAGACCCCCTGGAGGTACAGTAAATAGACCGGGTATAACAGTATCCCCCTCTTTACACCCCCTATTTTTCAAGCCAGCCTAGAATTTTTTTAGGAAAAGAGCACGGATATTCTCTCTAGGCTCCCATGACCTCTCCTCAGGACCGAAGCCCCTCCAATCCACAAAAAAATTGATCTTACCCCTTATTCTTTTAGTGGCCAAGATATTCTCTACCTCAAACACATCCTCCTCACTGACGGGATCCGGAGTGGAACCAGGATCTTTAAAAAATGAACTCAAAAGTACGGGTTTGAGGAGGGAAACATGAAAAGAATTAGGCACCCATAAGGAAGCCGGCAGTTTCAATTTGTGCGAGACTGCGTTAATCCGTCTCAGGACTTCAAATGGACCGATGAAGTGGGGACCCAGTTTGTAAGAGGGCATCTTCAGACGGATATACTTGGAGGAGAGCCATACCTTATCCCCTGACCGGAAGGAGGGATCCTCCAGACGTCTTTTGTGCGCATGCTTCTTCATATGTAGTGAAGCTCTCTCTAAGGCATTCTTGGTGTCGCTCCATATTTTCGAGAATCCCTCCGTAAAGGTATCAGCTGCAGGAACGCCCGAAGGCCCAGAGATGGGAAGTGGAATCCTGGGTTGGAGCCCAAACACAATCTGAAAGGGAGATTTACCAGAAGACTACTTACTTGATTGTTGTACGAGAATTCTGCCCAAGGCAGCAACTTGATCCAGTCGTCATGATGTACGTTGACGAAGTGACGCAAAAATCCTGTCAGAATTTGATTGGTCCTTTCTACTTGCCCATTGGATTGAGGGTGATATGCAGAAGAGAAGTCCAGCTCCACTTGTACAGACTTAAAAAGTGCTCCCCAGAACTTGGAGGAGAACTGGACACCCCTTTCGGATATGATGTGGAGAGGAAACCCATGAAGATGGAAGATATGTTGAATGAAATGATCAGCGAGCTCTGAAGCAGACGGAAGACCAGGTAACGGAACGAAATGCATCATCTTCGAAAAACAATCCACCACAACCCAGATGATAGAACAGCCAGAGGAGACGGGAAGATCAGTAATGAAGTCCATTGCGCTGCCAGGGTACTGAAAGAAAAAATAGAGGTAATAACCGCCCGGAAGGCAAACGCTTATCAGTCTTGTTGCGAGCACACGAAGGACAGGCAGCCACATACTCTTGAACATCTTTGCCCATGGTAGGCCACCAGTAGTAACGGGAGATGAGTTGCAGAGTCTTCCTTTGTCTGGCATGACCGGCCAATTTAGAAGAATGACCCCACCGAAGAACTCGTTTCCGATCTGAAGTAGAAACAAAGGTTTTACCTAAAGGGAGTCGAGCAAGATTAACCGCGGCCACCGACACTAATCTGGACGGTTCAATGATGTGGTGCGGTTCTTCCACACAGTCTGGAGGCAAAAACGCTCTGGAAAGTGCATCGGCTTTAATGTTCTTATCAGCTGGTCAAAAATGAAGAACAAAATTAAATCGAGAAAAGAACAAGGCCCACCGGGCTTGACGAGGATTCAGTCTCTCAGCAGACTGAAGATAAGCAAGATTCTTATGATCTGTGTAAATGATAACCTGATGAACAGCACCCTCAAGAAGGTGATGCCACTCCTGCAGAGCCAACTTGATAGCCAACAATTCATGATCTCCCACGGAATAATTCCTCTCAGAAACAGAAAAGACTTTCGAGAAGAATCCACAGGTGACCATCCGGCCAGATGACGACTTCTGGGTGAGAACTGCACCAGCACCTATAGAGGAAGCGTCCACCTCAAGCAAAAATAGTTTTTCGGAGTCCGGTCGATGAAGTACGGGTGCGGAGGAGAAAGCATGCTTTAGGGAAGTAAAAGCCTCCTCAGGTGTCCATCCCTTGACATTCACGCCTTTCCGGGTCAAAGCCGAAATGGGTGCCACTCGAGTGGAAAAGTTTGGAATTAACAAACGGTAATAGTTGGCGAACCCCAGGAACCGTTGTATTGCCTTCAGACCGCATGGGCGAGGCCACTTTAGAATGGCGGATATCTTCTCTGGATCCATCTTTAAACCTGTAGGCAAGACAATATAACCCAGGAAAGGCAGAGAGGATTGCTCGAAGAGACACTTTTCAATCTTAGCATAGAGTCTGTTCTCCCTGAGTCTTTGTAAGACCATACGTACTTGTCTCCGGTGGGAAGCTAAATCAGCAGAGAAGATCAGAATGTCATCCAGGTAAACAACAACACAAGAATAAAGCAGATATCTGAAAATGTCATATACAAATTCCTGAAACACTGCTGGTACATTACTTAGACCAAATGGCATTACCAGGTATTCGTAGTGTCCGTCCCGGGTATTAAAGGCGGTCTTCCATTTGTCTCCTTCACGAATGCGTATCAGATTGTAAGTCCCTCTGAGATCCAGTTTGGTGAAAATTTTAGATCCCCCTAAGACGATCAAACAATTCTGAAATTAATTGTAACGGATACCTGTTTTTTACCATAATCTGGTTCAAACCCCTGTAATCGATACAGGGTCGTAGAGATCCGTCCTTTTTCTTCACGAAGAAGAATCCAGCTCCAGGCGAGGAAGACTTCCGGATGAATCCTC